>NC_054481.1:126051473-126651473 GCF_017639515.1 Carcharodon carcharias | reverse complement strand
TGTCCGATCATCCTCTGTTCTGATGTTCTGGTTACCCAAAGGAAAATTAGTTTATATTAGCAGTATTAGTTCATAGCAACAGAAATAGTGTGCTAAATTCTACTTGCAGCACGAATAAAATTTTCCAATATTCCAACCAGGTGTCTCTATTTTTCTACTTAATACCACTGTGCTAATTTTTTTTTTTTAATTAATTCTTGCACGTGGGCATTGCTGGCTAGGCCAGCATTTATTGCCCTTGAGAAGGTGGTGATGAGCTGCCTTCTTGAACTGCTGCAGTCCATGTGGTGTAGGTACACCCACAGTACTATTAGGGAGGGAGCTCCAGGATTTTGACTCAGCAACAGAGAAGGAACAGCGATGTTTTTCCAAATCAGGATTGTTTGTGGCTTGGAGGGGAGCTTCCAGGTGGTGGTGTTCCCATGTGTCTGCTGCCCTTGTCCTTCTAGATGGTAGCAGTCCTGGGTTTGGAACATGCTGTCTAAGGAGCTTTGGTGAGTTCCTGCAGTGCACCTTGTAGATGGTACACACTGCTGCTACTGCGCATCGGTGCAGAAGGGAGTGAATGTTTGTGGATGGGGTGCCAATCAAGCAGGCTGCTTTGTCCTGGATGGTGTTGAGTTTCTTAAGTGTAACAATAGATCAGCAGATACTGAACCCTAATGATCTCATGAAACAGGTGCATTGTGCACTGTGGGAGCACCTTCACCATATGGATTGCAGCAGTTCAAGAATGCCGCCTACCAGCACCTCAAGAGCATTGCTAGTTGTATCTATATTCCGGCAATTACATGAAAGCACAATGATTATACCACTGAAATATCAATTTGGAACTCAAACCCAAAATCCACCATAGCAATGTGAAACTGCATTCTGTCCCATTAATAAAAAATTAGTTAGGTTTAATGCAAAATCCACAATGTGATTGTGGGCTGGGACCAGTTAAAAATAAAATTACAATGAAAACAAGAATACAAGAAATAGGAGTAGACCACACCATCTGTCGAGCCTGCTCCAGCATTCAATATGATTATGATTGATCTTGGGCTTCAACTCCATTTTCCTGCCTGCTCCCCACTTCCTTTAATTCCCTGAGCCTTAAATATATTTGACGATGGAGCGTCCACAACCCTCTGGGCTAGAGAATTTCAAAGCCGTAAAAACTCAACGTGTTCACGAATACCCGTCAGGGAAGAAAATCCTCAGCTAGACTGATTCATTCTACGCAGGTCTAGTCCACAAACTCCATGCTGCCTGAGTTTGTCGTACAATTAAGCTACTTACTGTTTTATAAAAAAAAACTACCATAAAACACATGGCATGTGGAGAAAAGCCACCACCAGCTTCTCAGTACCAACTCAGGATAGGCAATAAGCTCTGTCTCACAAACAACATGCACCTTCCAGCAATATCAAACACTAATCCTGTCTGAGACTCTCTTGGGTATGGATACTCGGTTTTGAAAAGCTAAGCTGCTTTGAACTACTGTGTATTTCTTCTCTTAAAAACAATGTGCTTCTTCAAAACAAAATCACACTTAAGCAAACATTCACCTCACGAGCAAAGTGACTCACAATTAGACTTTAAAAAGAGAAACAAGTCATTAAGGCAACAGACAGCAACAATTGCAAGAAGAATTTCATCACTACACCGATATAAACCGTGTATCTAACTCCAGCAACACACAGTCACAGCAATTCACTCTAATATTGCCAAATACTTTAATCAGCTTGAACATATTTTCAATCTATTTTCTATAGAAAGACATTTTTACCCCACACTGTACACAAATATTGTCAGTGTATTGCAAGGAGAGATTGGAGTATAGCGTGGTAGCAAGTCACTGATCTGAAAACTGGGGAAGTCAGTGCAACAACTTGCATTTATATAACACCTTTAACATAGTAAAATATCCTAAGGTGCTTTGGATGTTATAAGGCAAAGCTTGTGACCATCTCAGTTATTAGGGCAGGTGATCAAAAGCTTTGACAAATAGGTAGGTTCTAAACAGCAACTTAAAGGAAACTGGAGTGGTTTAGATAAGGAACTCCGTTACCTAGGGCCTTGACAACTGAACATACAGTTAAGCTTGAGCACAGTTCTGCTGTAAATATAGCGGTGGTGAAGTGGGGAGCAAAGGGCAACATGTCTCTCCAAAGTAAAAAAGGGTAGTCCAGTGATTCACTTGGGATTTTTTAAGCAAACAGTCAAAACAAATCTTGCAATAGTTGTATTCTTACTGTAACTGGTCCATGAACAGCCCAGCAACACCCCTCACCCCACCTCCAGTAGGTGCAAGAGACCTCTCATCTCCAAGATGTGTAAGACTACCCTCAGCATCATCATCTTAATTCTGGGGGTGGGGGGGGGGGGTAGTCTCAGACCTGGAGTAGAAAAATCCCTGCAGCTGCAAAAAAGACCTTCCACACAAACCAATTTATATTAATGAATACTCCATCAAAGGTTCTGTCTGCAATTCAATTCAGCGATTTGATGTCTGTTACACATGACTTGGCTGATGAGATTTTGTGAACCTGGTGATTAGGTTACAGCCTTCAAACATATATCTAGATAGCACCCCCCCAACTCAGGAACCCAGCACCATTAATTATCTACTGGTAATTCAGATAATCTCTTGCAGGGCAGCACGGATAAAAATATACAGATGGAAGCAATTACCTCCAAATAAGGAAACAAGACTACAGAAATGAAAAGGGTCAAGGGTTAAGGTGAATATAGAACATTTTAACCACCTTCATGTAACATTTGATGAAATAGAAATCTGCCTGATTGCTGTTTCAATACTTCAGCCAACTTCCTCAATTGATCTATAGCAGCAGCTTCGCTTTTGATATAACCATAATTTGTTTTGGTATAGTTGCTGAAAAACATCGAATGAACCTGCAACAAATATCAATTTCAGACTGGGACATCCAGTGTCTCCCACTTGCTTCTTAAATGATTCTAGGGCTTTCATTTCTGTTCGATAATCTATTTCACATGCAGGTCACTTTGCAAAAAGAACTTCAATGGTGATGCTAAATTTGCCTTGAGCATGTTGTCACCTCAAAGTCTAGGATATCTTTCCTATGTTTGAAATCAGGTTTCTGCCTGTCACAGGAATGAAAGTTCTCTTCAAAGTCACAAATGACATCCTTTGTGATTGCGCCATTATCTCCTGGCTTTGAAGTGGTTGACACCACCAGCTAATAAAGCTAATTTAATAAGCTTTAGCTAATTTTAAATTTTCTTTCATGGGATATGGACATTGCTGGCTATTCCAGCATTTGTTGCCCACCCCCATGTTCCCTCGAGGTGGTGGTGGTGGTGAGCGACCTTCTTAAGCCGCTGAAGTCCATGTGGTGCAGGTACACCCACAGTGCTGTTAGGAAGGGAGTTCCAGGATTTTGAACCAGCAACAGTGAAGGAACGGAAATATGGCTCCAAGTCAGGATGTTGAGTGACTTGGAGGGGGACTTGCAGGTAGTGGTGTTCCCAAGCATCTGCTGCCCTTTTAGGTGGTAGATGTCACGTGTTTGGAAAGTGTTGAAGGAGCCTTGGTGAGTTTCTGCAGTGCATCTTGCAGATCGTGTACACTGCTGCCACTGAGCGTTGGAGGTGGGGGGAGTGGATGTTGGAGGTGGTGGGTGGGGTGCCAGTCAAGCGGGCTGCTTTGTCCTGGATGGTATTGAGCTTCTTGAGTGCTGTTGGAGCTGCACTCATCCAGGCAAGTGGAGAGTATTCCATCACACTCCTGACTACCCTATTTGGGCAGCTCACACATCTTTGCACTCTCATCTAACCTACCTCCCACTCTAACATCACCCACTTCTACCCCTGCCTCAAGCAATCATCTGCTGAAACTCTCATTCATGCCTTTTTCATCTCCGAATTCAACTATTCCAATGCTCCACTATCTGCCTCTCATTCCTCACCCATTATAAACTTCAGCTCATCCAAAATTCTGCTGCCCATATCCTAGCCCACTCCGAGTCCTGGGTACCCATCATCCCTGCGCTCACTACCCTTCATGGGCTTCAAGTGTCCCCATTTGCATCCCAGTGTTCAATTCCCTTCATGCCTTCACCCTTCCTTATCACTGCAACCTCCCTCAGTTGTACAACCTACTGCTGTCAGAGTTTGCCTGATTACATTTGGGAAGCACTTTGGGATATTTTTCTATATTCAGGACGGTGTTATGTCAATGCTAGATGTTGCTTTTCTTATTAAAAGAAAAGAATATAATTTGCTTTATCATTGTAAATCTTTTTCCCACAAGAAGCATAACTAGGAGGAGTCAATTTACTCAAATTGCCACTTTACAGGAATGCCTTTCTTGGATGTCCCCATTTCAATGACAAGGAGCTCAATGTTTCATCAAATCTCTATGCCACTTTGAAGATCAGAAAATGTGGACTTAATAGCAGTGAGCACAATTAACATTCAACATCCATTTCACTTTCCAAATGGAAAATCTGGAGTAAACTATTAACCTTTTCCTTCTCTTTTTGATGACACTGAATTCTTTTTAGGGTCCTGGCTCCAAAATCATCCAGCACCCGCCAACATCTCATTTAAATGCTGATTACCTCGGGTGCAGGTCTGAACAAAGTTGGTCAACTGTGAGGCCATCCCATCTGAGCCCAGTCCAGCCTTCACCTGAGGTTTGGAAATGTACAATGCCAGCATAAAATTCTCAGTGATAACAGACCAAGGGGACAGGAAAGCCAATTATAGAACCTCAATTTCTGTACGAATAAGTCTTTAACATGTTCAGAATGGAGGAGGATGCCAGATTTGACCCATCATGTTACAGCCTACCCACACTCATCAACTAACCTCACAAGATTTAAGAGATGGCAAGGTACTGGGGAGCAAGTGACACTTGCTGATTTATTCTGGGCTACAGTTCTACAAAGACCTCCAGGAAAAAAGGGTAGCAAAAGAATTTACAGCATTTGGTCTTTCATAGGTCAACCCAACAATGAAAAAGTGGATTTACACCACTAACATTACATTGTAATACGTCTTCATTCATTCAGAAAGTGAAGGACACAGCAGCATTTAATACATTTCAGTAAAGCAATATACCTATCTTTTTGATTTCACTGCTCCTATAATGCTTATTATTCTGCCATCTTTCCCTTGGATCAGTCTGTCTATTTTTGGACATGGTCTCCATCTGTCACAGTCTATCATCCTGCCCTTTTCCACCCATCATTACTTACATACTGCACCAAAAGGCAGCTTTAAATTTCTTGGCAAGGCAGGTGGAAGGCATGAAGAAAATGACTACAATGCGGCTGACATTATTACAACTTGAAATCATTCAGCCTAGCCAGTTGAAGCACCAGGAAGGCTCAACTCCCAAGTGCTTGAACTCCATGCCGCTGACCTTAATTGGACAGATTTTGGCAGCTCTAAAATGCAGTGATGCACAGGGGCCCACATCTAAAAAAAACACACACACACACACACACAAACACATATTTGACTTGAACCCCAGAGCAGTGAAGAGAGGGGCTGCAGAGCGGTCTGCACTGTGGTTTGCCATACATTCAGCAGAGAAGCACAAATGTGTGCTTCCCACCCCAAAAATCAACTCAAGTTACTTTTCTTTAAAAAAAAACAAAAATTCAAGTTGGTGGGGGGGGGGGGGGGGGGGGGGTGGTGGCGGCAATAGATTTAGGCTTAGGAGGAATTAAGAAGCCAGCAAACCTGGGCTAGCACAGTCCACGCCAGAGATCAACCTGAAATCACAGTGCCCATGCTTCCAGTGCCCAGCCAGGGACGAGGAAGAGAATCACTGCAGCACATGCAATGAAAATATCCCACGTTTCTCCTTCAAATGCGTTTATAATAAACAGTTTGCATTTGGATTGCGGTTATGGAGCAGTGAGGGGGGGGGGGGGGGGAAAGGGGACTGAACCTGCCTGGGGGAGGGGGAGGGGGAGGGGGATGCGGCCCCCCACCATCATCATCATCACCCCCCCACCCCAAACTCGGCGGGGGCAGCAGCCCCTGCACGGAGGCCTCTCTTACCTGGTGGCCGCTCGGTAAATGGCAGCTCCGGTGGCACAGATGCCCAGGCCCAGGCCGCCGGCCAGGGCAGTAGGGAAGGCGCCAAACGCGCTGTTCACCGCCTCCATTCCCGGCGCTGACCGTTGCCCTGGGACTAATGCAGCCCGCGCCGCGGCCGCGCCTGCGCCAACTGCGCCGCGTCATCACGTCCTGTGGCCACGCTCCTCTCCCCGCCCACTCTGGCGCTCAGCTGTCAATCACTGTGTATCCAGGGGTCTCTGTGTGTGTGTGTGTGTGTGTTACATTTGCAACAACAACTTATATCTGGCTCCTGCTTTGGCTGTGTCTGCATCACGGATTGAACATCCCCATTCTGCCAACATTTCTGAATGTGGCTAACAATGTAATAATCAATGTGATCAGCAATGTAACAATGTGATAAAACAACCAGTAATCTGGTTTTTGTGATGCTGAGGAATAGCTACCAGTTGGCCAGGGTCACCTTTTGATACGATCCCGCATGGGAGACTGATGACGAAGGTAGGAGCCCATTGGGATCCAAGGCAATTTGGCAAATTGGATCCAGAATTGGCTGAGTGGCAGGAAGCAGAGGGTGATGGTCGAGGGGTGTTTTTGTGACTGGATGCCTGTGTCCAATGGGGTTCCACAGGGATCGGTGTTGGGCCCCTTGCTGTTTGTGGTATATATAAACAATTTAGACTTGAATGTAGGAGGGTTGATCAGTAAGTTCGCGGATGGCACGAAAATTGGTGGGGTGGTAAATAGTGAGGAGGATAGCCTTAGGTTACAGGAGGATGGGCTGGTCAGATGGGCTGATCAGTGGCAAATGGAATTTAATCCAGATAAGTGTGAGGTGATGCACTTGGGCAGGATAAACAAGGCACTGGAATACACAATGCATGGTAGGACCCTGTACAGTAGGAAATACTGAGGATCAGAGGAACCTTGATGTGCATGTCCACCGGTCCCTTAAGATAGTGGGACAGGTAGATAAGGTGGTTAAGAAGGTATATGGGCCTTTATTAGCCAAGGCATAGTGTGTAAGAGCAGGGAGGTTATGCTGGAACTGTATAAAATGCTGGTTGGGCCACAGCTAGAGTATTGCGTGCAGTTCTGGAATCTGCATTATAGGAAGGATGTAGTTGCACTAGAGAGAGTGCAGAGGAGATTTACCAGGATGTTGCCTGGGCTGGAGAGTTTTAGTTATGTGGGGAGATTGGATAGATTAGGGTTATTTTCCCTGGAGCAGAGGAGATTGAGGGGGGACATGATTGAGGTGTATAAAATTATGAAGGGCATAGATAGGGTAGACAGGAAGGAACTTTTCCCCTTGGTGGAGGGATCAATAACCAAGGGGCATAGATTTAAGGTAAGGGGAAGGAGGTTTAGAGGGGATGTGAGGAAGAAATTTTTCACCCAGAGGGTGGTGGGAATCTGGAACTCACTGCCTGAAAGGGTGGTAGAGGCAGATACCCTCATAACATTTAAGAAGTATTTGGATATGCACTTGTGATGCCATGACATACAAAGGTTATGGGCCTGGTGCTGGAAAATGGGATTAGGATAGTTAAGTACTTGTTTGACCAGTGAAGACTCAATGGGCCAAAGGGCCTTTTTCTGTGCTGTAGATCTCTATGATTCTAAATCCCCTGTTCTTCTTCAAAACAGTGCCATGGGGTCTTTAACATCCACCTGAGCGGCAGATGGGACTTCTGTTTAATACATCATCCAGTACTGCACTGGAATGTCAGCCTTGATTTTATGTGCTCAAACTCTGGAGTGGGACTTGAACCCAGAACCTTGTGGTTCAGAGACATTTGTGCTACCAATTGAAATACAGCTGACACCTATGTCCTTTAGTACATTATACACTAGTGCCTTTAATGCAATAAAACACCCCAAGGCGCTGCACAGGAGCATTTATAAAGCAAAATTTGACAGAATCACATAGGGGGATATTAGGGCAGATGGTCAAAAGCTTGGCCAGATAGGTTTTAAGGAATGCTTTAAAAGAGGAAGAAAGTGAGGCAGGCAGGTTCAGGAGGGAATTGCAGAGCTGAGGGCCGAGGCAGCTGATGCACGGGCCACAAATGGTGGAGTGACTAAAATCAGGGACACTCAAGAGGTCAGATTGTTTAAACACAGATACCTCAGAGTTCTGGAGCTAGAGGAGATTACAGAGATAGGTGGACAAGGGGATGAGGGATTTGAAAACAAGGATGAGAATTTAAAAATCATGACATTGCTTAACCAGGAGCCATTGGAGCTGGTCATGAGCAAAGGGGTGATGGGTGAATGGGACTTGATATGATTTTTGGATGATCTCAAGTTTACAGAGGATAGAATGTAGGAGGACAGGGGTGTGCTGGAACAGTTAATTCCAGAGGTAACAAAGACTTGGGTGAGGGTTTCAGCAGCAGATGAGCTGAGGTAGGGCAGAGTAAGATGATGTTACAGAGATGGAAACAGCCTGAGTAATGTAATGGATATGCAGCCAGAAGCTTACTTGGTATCAAATATGACACCAAGGTTGTGAAAAGTCTGGTTCAGCCTCAGACAGTTGCCAGGTAGAGGGATGGAGTCAGTCAAAGGCAGTGGTTTTGGTCTTCCCAATATTTATTTGAAGGAAATTTCTCCCAGTCAGTACTTATAAGAGATAAGCAGCCTTATAATTTAGAGACAATGGAGGGGGTCAAGGGAGGCACTGTGGGAGGCTTAGCTGCACAAGAGGAGGAGGAGTAAGCGTGCAAGGGCAATAGTGGTAGGAGATTCAAAAGTGAGGGATGCAGACAGTTGCTTCTGCAGCCATGGACGTGACTCCAGGATGGTGTGTTGCCTCTCTGCTGCCAGGGTCAAGGATGTCACAGAATGGCTATGGGGCATTCTGAAGGGGGAGGGCAACAGTCAGAGGTCATGGTTCACATTGGTACCAATGACACAGGTAGAAAGAGGGATGAGGTCCTGCAACAAGAAGTTAGGAAGCTAGGTGGCAGATTAAAAAGCAGGACCTCAAAGGTTGCAATCTCTGGGTTACTCCCTGTGCCACGTGCTATTGAGTATAGGAATAGGAGGATAGAGAGGAAGAATGCATGGTTGAAGAGATGGCGCAGGAGGGAGGGCTTTAGTTTCCTGGATCACTGGATCTGTTTCTGGCGAAGTGGGGGGGGGGGGTCTCCTGTTCAAGTCGGATGGGTTGCACCTGAACTGGAATGGGACCAACATCCTTGCAGGGAGGTTTGCTAGTGCCGCTGGGGTGTGGGGGGGGGGGGGGGGGGGGGGGGGGGGGGGGGGGGGGGAGTTTCAACTAATTTGGCAGGAGGATGGGATACAGAGTGGAGGTATAGTATGGGGGTGATGCACAGCCAAATATAGAAGAGAAACTAAGTCAGTCTGGAAGGCAGAGCAAATATAGACCTGTTAAGGCACAGGGGAATAAGGTAAGGCTGGATTTCATTTATTTTAATGCAAGGAGTCTTAAGGCAGATGAACTGAGGGTGTTGAATAACACATGGGAATATGATATTGTTCACATGGTTGAGGGAAGGGCAGGAATGGCAGATCAATGTTCCAGGGTATAGAACCTTCAGGCTTGACAAGGCAGTGGTGAGGGGATGTGTGTAAAAGAGGAGGTGGCATTGGACTATTGATCAAAGAGTCAATTACTACAGTGAGGAGGGATGGTATCTTAGAAGATTCCTCAAAATAAGCCATATGGGTAGAACTTAAAAACAAAAATGGGGAAATCACTTTGCTGGGAGTGTATTATAGGCCTTCAAACAATCAGGGGGAACAGATATGTAGGCAAATCTCAGAGAAATGTAAAAATATTAGGTTAATAATTGTAGAGGATTTCAACTTCCCCAATATTAACTAGGATGGTCTTAGTGTGAAAGGCTTAGAGGGGGTGGAATTCTTAAATTGCATCCAGGAGAGCTTTTTGAGCCAGCATGTAGAAAGTCCTACAAGAGAAGTGGGGATACAGGACATTATCTAAGGGAATGAGACAAGTGGTAAAAGTGTCAGTGGAGGAGCATTTCGGGGATAATAACCGTAACTCTGTAAGATTTAAGGTAGTTATGGAAAAGGACAAAGATGGACCAGAAATAAAGGTCCTGAATTTGGGGGGGGGGGGGGGGGGGGGGGGGGGGGGGGGGGGGGATTTCAATATAAGACAGGATCTTGCCAAAGTGGACTGGGAGCAGCTACTTGTAGGAAAGTCTACATCAGACCAATGGGAGTCATTCTAAAAGGAAATAGTGAGAGTTCCAGGCCAACATATTCCCATAAAGGTGAAGGGTAGGGCAACAAGTCCAGGGAACCCTGTCAAGGGATATAGAGGATTGGATAAGGGAAAAAAAGCAGGATTATGGCAGGTACAGAGGGCTGAAAACAGTGGAAGCCCTAGAGGAGTATAGAAAGTATAAGTGTAAACTGTAAA
This sequence comes from Carcharodon carcharias, assembly GCF_017639515.1. Taxonomy (NCBI): domain Eukaryota; kingdom Metazoa; phylum Chordata; class Chondrichthyes; order Lamniformes; family Lamnidae; genus Carcharodon; species Carcharodon carcharias. The sequence goes on along the minus strand of NC_054481.1, from coordinate 126,640,993 downwards.
AAGTAATTAGGAGAGCGAAGAGGGGGCATGAGAAAACATTGGCAGGCAAGATAAAGGAAAATCCAAAGGCATTTTATACTAAGGGCAAAAGGATAATCAAGGAAAGAGTAGGGCCCATTAGGGACCAAAGTGTCAATCTGTGCATGGAGCTGGAGAACGTAGGTGAGGTTTTAAATGATTACTTTTCAACTGTGTTCACTATGGAAAAGGAAGATGTAGGTGTAGAAATCAGGGAGGAGGACTGTGATATACTTGAACAAATTAGCATTGAAAGGGAGGAGGTATGAGCGGTTTTAGCGGACTTAAGAGTGGATAAATCCCCGGGCCACTATGTGAGGCAAGAGAGGAGATTGCAGGGGCTGGGACACTAATCTTCACAGGAGAGGTGCCAGAGGATTGGAGGACAGCGAATATGGTACCGTTATTCAAGAAGGGTCATACGGATAAACCAAGTAATTACAGGCCAGTGAGTCTAACATCAGTGGCAGGGAAAATAATTGGAAAAATTCTGAGGAACAGGATCAATCTCCACTTGGAGAAGCAGGGATTAATCAGGGATAGCCAGCATGGCTTTGTCACGGGGAGCTCATGTCTAACAAATCTGATTGAATTTTTCGAGGAGGTGACTAGTTGTGTAGAAGAGGGTAGTGTAGTTGATGTAGTCGACATGGACTTCAGTAAGGCTTTTGACAAGGTCCTACATGGGAGAATGGTCAAGAAAGTAAGAGCCCATGGGATCCAGGGCAATGTGGCAAATTGAATCAAAATTTGGCTTAGTGGCAAGAAGTGATGTTTGACAGTTGTTTTTGCCATTGGAAGCCTGTGACGAGTGATGTACTGCAGAATTGGTGCTGGGACTCTTGCTGTTTGTAGCGTACGTTAATGATTTAGACGTGAATATAGGAGATATGATCAGTAAATTCACAGATGACATGAAAATTGGTGGTGTTGTAAATAGTGAGGAGGAAAGCCTTAGATTACAGGACAATATAGATGGGCTGGTAAGATGGGCAGAGCAGTGGCAAATGAAATTTAATCCTGAGAAGCGTGAGATGATGCATTTTGGGAGGACTAACATGGCAAGAGGATATTCAATGAATGGTAGGACCCTAGGAAGTACAGAGGATCAGAGGGACCTCGGTGTACATGTCCATAGATCCCCGAAGGCAGCAGCACAGGTAGATAATGTGGTTAAGAAGGCATATGGGATACTTGCCTTTATTAGCCAGGGCATTGAATATTAGAGCAGGGAGGTTATGTTGGAGCTGTATAAAATGCTGGTTAGGCCACAGCTGGAGTACTGTGTGCAGTTCTGGTCGCCACATTATAGGAAGGATGTGATTGCACTGGAGAGGGTGTAGAAGAGATTCACCAGGATGTTGCCTGGGCTGGGGTGTTTCAGCTATGAAGAGAGACTGGATAGGCTAGGGTTGTTTTTCTTAGAGCAGAGAAGGCGGAAGGGGGACCTGAAAGAGATGTCCAAAATTATGAGGGGCATAGGTAGCATAGATAGGAAGAAACTTTTCCCCTTAGTGGAGGTGTCAGGAACCAGGGAGCATATATTTAAGGTAAGGGGCAGGAGGTTTAGAGGAGATTTGAGGGATAATGTTTTCATCCAGAGGGTAGTTGGAATCTGAATCACACTTCCTGAAGGGGTGGTAAGGGGAGGAACCCTCACAACATTTAAGAAGTATTTAGATGAGCACTTGAAACACCACAACATACAGGGCCAAGTGCTAGAAAATGGGATTAGAATAGATAGGTGCTTGGTGGCCGGCATGGACACAATAGGCTGAAGGGCCTGTTTCTGTGCTGTATAATTCTATGACTCTATGAAGTCATGGTGAGGTACAGTTGAGTGTCATAATATACAAGTGGAAATTGATGCTGTGCTTTCGGATGATATCACTGAGGGCCAGCATGTGGATGAGAAATTGGAGGGATCTAAGGTTAAATCCTTGGGGGACACCAGATGTAGCTTTGCAAGAGCAGGAGGAGAAGCCATTGCAAGTGATTCTCTTGCTACAACTGGACAGATAGGAATGGAATCAGGTGAGAGCAATCCCACAAACTGGACAAAAGCAGAGAGGCATTGGGACTGGACAGTGTGGTCAACCATGTTGAAGGCCTCAGACCGGTCAAGAAGGATGAAGAGTGATAGTTTAATTTTGCTACATTTACTTAAGATATCATTTGTGACTTTGATAAGTGATTTGGTGCTGTGGCAGGGCAGAAAACTGATTAAAGTTCCAGGAAAGATGGGCATGGATTTTGGAGACAACAGCATATTCAGGGACGTTGGAGAGGAAAGGGAGGTTAGAGATAGGGCCAGAGTTGTTTTTTGATAAGGAGAGGGGTTATGACAGCAGATTTGAAAGAAAGAAGGATAAAGCCTGAGGAGAAAGAATTATTACCAATGTCAGCTAATGTGGGAGCCAGGAGAAATTGGGTGTGTTATGTCTTGTGGTTCCCAGAAGTTCAAAATAACCTCACTTTTAGACACAGGTATTGGATCTGATATTGAGTATATTTCTCCAAATCTCATCATGTGTTACAGAACGATATCTTATTGCTTTGGTACAATGACTGAAGTGCAGTGGTGAGTGATGTGGCACTCTGGACATACATACACATGACAATATAGTTCCTACATCATTTCAGAATAATCTAACAGTGTACCTTAGCTCTGAAGACAAGTCATATGGACTCGAAACATTAACTCTTTCTCTCTCTATAGATGCTGCTAGATCTGCTGAGGTTTTCCAGCATTTTCTCTTTTTATTTCAGATTTCCAGCCTCTGCGGGATTTTGCTTTAAATATAGCAGAGTGGTCAGTAGATTAGTGGTAACAGGATCGAGGGAGGATGAGGAGGAGGATCTCATGGACAAGGCGAGGTCAGAGATGGCATGAGGAGAGAAGAAACTCAAGAAAGATGCAAGTCCAGGGCTAGAGCAGGGAGGAACTTCTGAGGAAGTTTGGCCTGGTGGGTTAGAGCAAGGGAGGGAAGCAGAAGAAGCTAATTAAAAGGTCATCCCACCCGTGCATGAGGTTTCATGAAAAATGCGAAGGCCGCCTGGGCTCTTCGCCTGCCCGTCAACCTTAAGTTTGGACGGGAAGCTCAATTTAATTACTTGAATTAGTTTTTAAATGGCCTTAACAGGCCTTTGACAGTTTGGCGGGCGTGGAGCCGACTCCTCTGTGCACCCGCCGAACTGAGGATCAGAATGATACACACGGTGACGTCGGGACACGTGCCCGATGTCACTGCGCGTCATTTTACGCTCCGGCGAACGGGACCCGCCCCTGATCGCCAACCTGATGATTTTGCCCAGTTGTCAAAGCTCTCCACCACTGGGGCTTTCCTCGTGTCAAATCTGGGTCCATTGTAGATTAATTGATTGCTATGAATCGTCAACAACTCTATTTCTATTGTATCGTGTGACTACCAGGATGGCAGAACATGAAGCATGATCTGTCTTTGTCTAGAGGCAAATTAAATTAAATTCTTCTATGATGCATTTTAACTTTTTTATAATAATGCAATTTTGAAATGTGCATGTTGTTGCAGTGAGGATGAAAGAAATGTTATGACGATTGACAGATTGTAAAGATGGCTGGAATTGAAAAATAATTGAGCATACGCTGAGCTCAGAACTGAGAGACTCTTGAATTTCCAACTGTTAAACGATTGCACTCACAATCACATTTAAGTATAAAAGTACAATTGTAGGTAGTGTATGCTTAATAAATCTATGAAGATTTTACCCCAGGGGGAACGATAGCATAATAACGATTTACTGGTCTAGTAATTCAGAAGCCTGGATGAATGCTCTAGACATGAGTTCAAATCCCACTGCAGTAACTGGAGACATTTAAATTCAATTTATTAAATTGATCTGGAATAAAATGCTAGTCTCATTAATAATGATCATGAAATCTGCTGTCCTTAGCTGGTCTGGTCTACATGTGACTCAAGAGCCACAGCAACGTGGTCAATTCTTAACTTCCCTCTGAAAAAGCTAGCCTTGCAAGTGAGGGCATATCCCAAGAATGAATGGAAAACCTCAGTATTTCAAGCTTATTGATTTCTGAGGATTAGATAGAACAATTAATCATAAACATACCCATTCTCTAACGGTAACACTGACTGGTGTTTCCTCCAGCCTAACAGGGGACACGAAATTCAATTATGAAGCTGATTTTGGATGGGGACAGACATGCGGAATGGAACTGGAGACCTTGGAGAAAGAGGGTAGGGTGTCAAAGGCTTTAAGAGACTTGCCAGTTTTTCCAAGGTCTGATGCTATGGACTGTTGCAGAAATGAGAGCCATAATGGAGTTTATAATATTGGCACTTTGGAAACCTAGTTCACAAAATGTCAATGACTACCTCATTAATCTGCATTCAGTACTGTATTTCTTGTCCTTTGGTCTGAAAGAGGTTTGCACAAGTAACACCACAATCAGCACATTGGACAGTTTTAGGCTCCACAGTATAGGAAGAATGTTGAGGTAAGAGAGGATCCAGCACAGATTTACTAGAACTCTGCCTAATATGAGGAAATGCAAATACGAAAAAGAATATGTTAGGTGGGCTAAAGGAAAGGGTAATACAGGCATATGGGGTTAGGAATACCACTGATGTAGAGGGTTAACACCAACATGGATTGGTTGGGCTGAACAGCCAGTTTCTCCTGTAGGTTCACAGGCGGATCGGTGAGAGCCAAGAACTAGGAAGTTACTGGGTAAGTACCGGGCAAGGTGCCAAGGAAATCCTAAGCCGACAAGGAAGTGTGCCATGAGAATACAGGCAAGGTACCAGATGCACAGATGACCTGCTAAGAAATCTTCTGAAAGAAACGTTATTTGAAACGCCGTAAGATCGCCAGCTCATTAGTGAGGAAAATGCAAGGCGAGCACATCAGTCTGATGACAGAATAGAAAGCAAAGAGGAAACCAGAAGGCTAAATAGAGAGGGCGATTTATTTTTTTTTTTACTGACTAAATAAGGGAAGTGACCCAAGAAATAGGACTAAAGATTAAAATCAGGATGTCCCATGCATTCATCAGCACGTTTGTCAACAAGTCTTACAAAGAAGATTGATTTGGTGTTTAAATGGATTAAGTACGTTATATTTATATCTGTGAGTGTTAGGAATGAGTCTTAGCTTTAATGTTTTAAGTTTTATTTGCACTTCTGGAGTCTCTATGTTAAGAAAAGGGCAAGTCGAGTTTTAGTTTCACTTTAAAAGGTGCCTGCACCAGAGTTTATGGCTGTACGAGAAGCCAAGCAAACGCAAGGGTAGAAAAATTGGGCTGTTGCTTAGCAACAGGGGTCCAGAGAGACAGGACCCTTCCCACAGACACACACAGAAGAAACTAGGAACAGCAGTTTTTGAGCTCAGGTTTGAAGACAGCTGCCAGGCAGAAGCAGCCTAGATGGGCCAGATAGCCAAGCCCAAGCTAAAGAAGAAAGTCCCCAAATCCAGGGGAGTGGAACAGGAAAAGTCCCAAGCAGACCTTGTAGTCAGAGGACAGACAGGAACCTAGAAAAGACCCTGTTAAGTGAAGTTAAGAGTGAGGAGCAGAGAAAGGCTCCAAGCTTAAAGCTTAGAGATAAAGGCTTGTGAGAAGCCAGAAGGTCCAAAGAGATAACTGAAGGTCTGTAACTCTTTGCTGTGTAGCAGTGGTACTGTTAACAGCTGAGTCAGTGAGAGAGAGTGTGTGGAGGAAAGCTTGAACACGTGATGACCCAGAGGAGAGGAACATCTGAAGGAGAGTTCGAAACCCTGGGGGTGAACCCTTGCGAAAGGAGTCTGAGAGAGAGCGTCGGTTTGGGAAAAGATTCCAAGGCGAGTTCTTGGAAATTGGAGATTGGAAACCCTCATGGGTCACGGTGTGACAAACATCTGGGGGGAGGTGATGAGGGATCCATAGCATCTATTTGGGGTGGCATCAGTCACTTGGTTTCAGTGTGCTGTGTCTGACCACAGGTCGCCTATTGGTTTACACGGACTGTATACTTACTGTGAACATTAGAGTATAAGATAGCTCTTGTACCTTGTGTTATCTTACAAATCTGTATATATCTGTAAAGGTATAGTTGTGGGTGAAGGAGTATCGTAATATAGTTAATCTTTTCTTATTTAATAAATGTTTTATTTATTATGCTTTTGTTAAAAGTTCATTAGCTGACTCCGGTGACTCTGTTCAGTAGCCCGTCTCCACGTATCTAAACAAATAAAAGTTAGGATCTATCGAGCTGGGTTCCGCCCTGGGATCAGGCTTGTCCAGGGGTAACCTCAGCTGGTGATCATGACATTAAACTAATAATTTCATGATTCTTGCTTGTCAACCTGGCCACAGACTTTCTTACTTGATGGCTGGCACACAGGCACACACTAAACATCAATACCATCAAGTTGTAGCAGGCAGCATGACCTTGGCTGGAATTTTATGGCGCCGTTGTGGGGTGGGGTGGGGTGGAGGGTACAGGGCCATAAAACGCAACGAGCCATTCCAAACTCCTCTGACTTTGGCGGGAAGGTGAAACCCCGCTGGCATAAAATTCCACCCCTTTAGTTTGTGAAATTCCTGCAAGATCGCAATAACCCCAAACTTGCAGTTGTAATGCCATCATCATCTCTGTGAAACTAACAATTCCTGATGGCTGCACATGCACAGTTATAATGCAGAAATCTGGAAGTGCTGTCAGGGATGCTCTGCTCCTCTGCAGGATGCGCTGGTGCAGTCTTCACAGATGCAATCGGCACTAGAGGAACAGCACCTCATCTTCCGACTAGGCACTTTACAGCCTTCTGGACTGAATATTGAGTTCAACAACTTTAGATCATGAACTCTCTCCTCCATCCCCACCCCCTTTCCGATCCCCCCTTTTCCAATAATTTATATAGATTTTTCTTTTCCCACCTAGTTCCATTATTTTTAAATGTATTTCCATCCATTGTTTTATCTCTACCTTTTAGCCTATTCCGATCCCTTCCCCCCACCCCACCCCCACTAGGGCTATCTGTACCTTGCTCGAACTGCTTCCTACCCTTAATGGCACTATTAGCACATTTCTTAGCTAATATCACCACCATCAACACCTCTTTGTCCTTTTGTCTATGACATCTTTTGGCAATCTCCACTTATCATTGGCCCTCTATCCAGCTCTATCTGTCCCATCCCCCCCAGCTTAAACCAGCTTATATTTCACCTTTTTTCTATTTTTCCTTAGTTCTGTTGAAGAGTTATACTGACTCAAAACATTAACTGTGTTCCTCTCCGCAGATGCTGTCAGACCTGCTGAGTTTTTCCAGGTATTTTTGTTTTTGTTACAGAGATTAGTGATTTGGTGTGAACTTCAATTTTTATACACCATTCCTGCTGTAAAAACATTCAAAATGTTACTTGTTAATGATGCATAACTCAGTTTTTAAAACACATACTAAGTCATAATTACTACTGAATAAATTCCCTGATCCTGAAATACTAATTTTAGAAATCTGGACCGTCATTCCCTCCATTCCATGATAAAAAAATTCTTAGATTTTTTAAAACAATTAAAAATAATTAAATTTTTTTAAAATTTGTTTCTCAGCCCTACATTAATCTCCTGTCTATATCCCAATCTTCATTTCACTCTCTGTGAAATAATTGAAAAGTGAATGTTATTCAGTGCTTTTTAAGGTTTTTGGTTTGTTGACTGAGAATTCTTCAATCTGATTGGCTGCTTAGTCTGCTTGATGACTTCACTATTCTTGGCATTCCCCGAAAGCTGACAGCAAAACAAAACTGATGACTTATTATGGGAAACAGACACCACAGGAGTTCACTAGGTCTTTGTGAGAAGCTTTCTCAAGGTTAGCAGCAAGAGCCTTCCCTTTGGTGGTGACTGCACAATATGGGCTGCTATTATATTTGTTTGCTGGACAAGATGGTGCATTATTCACAGGGAGAGATTGACACAAATGATGACCCAAAGGAATTAGTTTAAAGAAAAACAAAGACTTCCATTTATAGGGCACTTTTCATGATCACTGGACATCTCAAAGTGTTTTACAGCCAATGAAGTACTCATGTAGTGTACTGTTGTGATGTAAGAAACATAGGAGCCATTGGACCAGTAATCTAGAATCCCAGGCTAATATCCTGGAGACATGGGTTTAAATCCCACCAGGGTAGCTGGTGGAATTTAAATTGAATTAAAAAAAACTGGAATTGAAAGCTTAGTCTCAGTAATGCTTGCATCAATTGTCGTAAGTAAAAAAAAAAATCTGGTTCACTAATGTCCTTCAGGGAAGAAAATCTCCCATCCTTATCTGGTCTGGTCTACATGTGACTCCAGATCCACAGCAATATGGTTGACCTTTAACTGCCCTCTTAAAAAAAGTTCAAGGGCAATTAGGGTTGGACAACAAATACTGGCCTTGCCAGTGATGCCTGCGTCCTATGAAAATTATAAAAAAAATATATATAGCAAACTCCCAAAAGCAACGTGATAATGACCAAATAAAGTTTTTTGCAATGTTGGTTGAGGGATAATTATTCGCCATACACCGGTAATAACTCCGCTGCTCTTCTTTGCAAGTGGCACAGAATCTTTTACATCCAACAAGCAGACAGATGAGGCTTTGCTCTAACATCTCATCCAAAAGATGGCACCGCCAACAGTGCAGCAATCCCTCAGTGCTGGATTGGAGTGACAGCCTTGCCTTTTGGTGCTCAAGCCCTACAGTAAGACGTGAACCCAGGACCTTGTGACTTAGAGATGAGTGCTGCCAACTGCACCATGGCTGACACAATTTACATCCTTGTATATGAAAACATCAGGGAAATGGGGCAAATGAACCCCGAGACATTCCTCAAGCTCAAAGACAGTACCATCATGTCGTTTTACTGGAGGTACATGTTAAACTTGACCATCAAAGAATTATCATGTGCAGCATCATTCCTCCCTTTGTTCTAGCACCTTAGCAATTCAAACCTCACCAAGCCTGCTAACAAAAGCATTTTGCCATCCATGGAGCAGTGTTTAGATTGAGAGCCAGAAGGGGCGATTTCCTGAAATACAAAGTGTTGCGGTACTTTTCAAATTCCAGACTCTATTTCAGCAGGATGCTTCTCAGACAGCTGGAAACACATTAACAACAACTTTCGTGCGGGAACTCTATAGTCAACCAGCTACGTTTCCAGTCTTGGCCAGCAGGTGGAGATACCCATTAAATGTTGGCACTTTCCCCTCCATGAGGTGAGATGTCAGCGAGCAAGTTACTCCTCATGCACCTCATGTAAACCTCCAAATGGCCAGGCCAAGGAGTGACCTGGGACTGGAATGTTTGCCCAGCAGTCATAGAAGTGGAAATAAAAAAACAAAAAGAGGGAACGATGAACAAAACAAAGATGTGAGAATGGCTGGTCAGAGGCCGAGAAGAATGTATTGCTTTGTATGTAAAATGGAAGAATACTGTGATGAAATCACAGAAACATAGAATTATTCTTTCAAATATCAGACTCAATTTAATTCATAATACAATGACTTTTTTTTTGCAAATCTTTTGAAATTTAAACTGAACCCTACTCCTCAGGGATGTGTACTTCCCTGTCTTTGCTCCACTAAGCTGCTGGAAACAAATTACTAAAAGATGTACCTAACTTGTGTGGTAATTTCCTGTTGTGTGACTAAGATTTTTACTACTTCAGCAATTGTAGCTTTTTCTACTGTCCTTTTCGTGTGCACTACTTTCTGAACTGCAAGCCCTTTCATGAACTGAATTAGGTTAAAGATAATACAGTTCATATATGCTCTTCAAAGGCTGAGGTTAAGAGTACTGTTTGGGCACCAGAGGATCCATAAAAGCTATATTCAAAAGACATGCGTGCACACAAAATCTCGCAACCGTGAAAATAAAATATTCAAGTCCATCTAGTTCCTTCCAAATTTTACTTTACTTGCTGCTAAATCAGCAACTATCAAATGCAAAGAAGCAGTGAAGGGGTAAACTGGAAAAGGGTAAAGGAGAGAAGAATGAGTGGCTAGGACGGGAGTCAGCAACCTGAGTGAGACTCATCATGGATTCAAGGGCAGGTCCCGACCTCGATCGATCAAACCCAATTTTTCTCGTCAATTTTCATAAAATATCTAAATGTGTTTTGAATAGAAAGAGTATCAGATATTTAGAAATCTCCTCGGTGATGGGTATTTTAAACACATAACAGCTAGAACTCGAGATGTTTGAATATGAAAAATACGAAATTCTATCGAACTCTTGCTTGGATCAAAAGTCATTAACAGTCGCACCGTTTTGCTAAGTGAAAGGACGTCATGCGCCATCATATTAATGGCAAGGCCATGGAAAGTGTTCAATTAAATCAAAATCTTGGAGGACGAGGATGCAGGAGAGCTAGCAAAGGACGGGAGTGCGAATAAAGATGCAGGCTTTAGGGTTGTGGATGAGCTAATGTAGGGAGGCTAATAAGAACGTCTGAAGAAATCAAGCCTTCAGGCAATGAAGGAATGGACAAGGGCTTCGGCAGCAACTGGATGGAGAAAGGGCTACAGGCGTAGAAAAGATAACGGAACAGATCGGATGATGGGACGGAAGAAACAGAGCACAGGGTTTAAGCAGGATCTCTGGCTCCACAATTCCTGAAGCAGCATGAGTGAGGAGTCACGGGGCATTATGGGCTCAAGGGCAGAGGTTTAAAAGTGCTTTGATGTGAAGGGAAGCTAAAGATAATCAGTGTTGCTGATGTGGTACTGGAATGAGAGGTTATAGTTTAGAAGAAATGCTGGAAAATTGGTATTTTTCACTGGACAAAAGAAGGGAGACATATTAAAAAGAGTATGAAAGTAGATTGTTAAAAATTATTTCCACTGGTTGATGAATTGTTAACATGGGGTATAGGTACAGAATTATAGAACAAAACAGGAATAAGATTCCCCCAAAGATTGTTATAAGGATAGAGAATGCCACAAAAGGCAATCAAATCAGTGACTATATAATAAAACGGAACAGGATGCAAGGAAATGCAATTAGACAGTTCTATTTGAGGAGCTGGCATCAGCAAAGACATGAGGGGGGCCTAAAAGCCTCCTTCTGTGCTGGAATTTCTGCAATTTTATGAACCTGTGCTCAAATTCCTTGGAATTAGCAAAATAGGGCGAGTCCCTTTAGAGTGGGTGTGCACACACTCCTTATCAAGTAAACAAACTCTAACACTATGGATTTTCAGCTTGGTTTTGCAACTCATAAGACAGTAATAGTTTCCAGATAGATTAGGCATCCTGTTTACAATAAAATCCCAGGATACTTGACACAGCTTTAAATATGACATTTATAGCACTTACTGTGAATTGAACTTTGTTCATCCAGACAGTGGAGAATTTGCCTTCGCGCAGTAGTTGAAGATACTCTAAATTCAGGTCATATGCAGAGTAGAGCAGATCTGGCCATCTCTCTGATCTGTAAATCTGTAAATGGAAATCATTGCTGCCCATACTGACATCTCTTCCGCAAGATGGTGACAGCAATACACAAACTTCCAAAGTATTATGGTTCGATTTACCTGCCCGCTCATCTTATAACTGGACTGGAGCAGTGTATTAGAAATGTGCTGCTCCAGTCCAGACCAAGGAGTGTCTGTATTTCACGTCTCACATCATTAACATTTTTCATTTCCTGAAAGGGCCTATTGCCAGTAGAAATTTGATCTTAGTTACTGGCCTCCAAATTCATCAAACTGGAAATTCAGTAGCTGGAAGACACAAGTTGCCACAATATATGCAGGAAGCTGGGGGGAAAAAAGTGATATGCAGACTGGCAGTGGTTTGGAAGCTGACCATAGTCTGCATTTCTCACTTCCTTTAGGAAAGCCCTGAAAATTGAGGCAAAATAAAGAGTATAGATCCTGCTAAACAAATCTTTTCTAAGTTAGTAGCCCAGATTTTCCAGTTTCCAGATTGTCAGAGACTGGACCAAGACCCAAGATTCGTGCTGGGACCCTGCAGAAGTCCCAACAGGCTGACCTGCATGGGAATTGCCCAGGAAGTCTGAACTTCTGATGGGCAATTCCCCTGTTTCCCAGGAACCTACGTGAAAGTCTCTGACTCATAGTTAGAATCGGAGACTTCGGACAGTTTCATGGGACTTAACTGAGCAGTTATCTAGAAAAAATAACTCCTGGTTAGCTACAGAGTTGATCCCCTACCCTCCTGCAATCACACATACTGATCCTCCCCACCCCCAACCCACTTACCTCCCCCATCCTACTCATTCATTCTTCCACTCACCCATTCACACTGGACATTTAAACCTACAATAAGGCAGCAAATGCCGTGGGGGGGGCGGGGTGCATCTGGTTTCCCCCCGATGCCATAGCGCCATGATGGAGCTCTGCATTTTTGGAGAAGCCAGGCTCAGAAGACCTAGCAAATAATGCAGAGCAGTGTTGAAGTGGGAGAAAGTTTGAGTGGCGTGGCAAACCGATGATGACTGCCGCTCCGTGGAAGATCTGGGCCAATGTTTCAGGTGGATAGCCTTTCATCATAGGTTCTGAGCAAGGAGTGGGTGGGACAAGGGCAAAGGAATGTCTGTGATAGGGTGGATGACAGGAGAGATTGAATGACAGAAGAGTTAAGTCCTACAGGGCCAAAGGAAATGGTGATGGGGGCAAGAAAAGAAACAAAAGATGTGCCTAGAGGTGTGCTGCTGTCTAAAAGCACAAATAAGAGAAAAACTGAAACATGCAATGAAAAAGCAACAAAATAGGGGAACTCAAAACCTTTTACATCTCTAACTTTTCCCAGTTCTGATGAAAGGTCATTGACCTGAAACATTAACTGTTTCTCTCTCCACAGATGCTGCCTGACTTGCTGTGTATTTCCAGCGTTTTCTGTTTTTATTTCAGATTTCCAGCATTCATAGAATTCTGCTTTTCGATTGGATCTTCTCCCAGCTTAATCTCAAGTGAGGCATACTATCAAGTTAAGAATAATGCTACAAATTGGTGGTGTATATTTTGAAGGTGTTAAAAAGGGGCAAAATGTGTATGTGGGCAAAACAAAAAAAAATCAACAGAAAAATGGTTTTGAATTTTAATTTACTTTTTAAACGTTAAAATGTTCATTTAGAAGGAACTGACCGTAGGAATAAACTCAGAAAATGAACAAATCAAAAAAAAGGTCCAAAAAGCTACGCTAAATCAGCTGCATCATTAATAGACATAGTGAGACTACTGTAATAGTCCCACAATTACAATGGATCCTCTTATAACTGTCTGAAGTGTAGGCTTCAAGAGAAGCAAAACCGAAGAACCAGCAGCTTTATTAAGAATGAATCGATGGCCACTAAAACAAATAGAAATTAGAAAAAGTAGGAAGGTATAAAAATAAGTAATGAAATTTCCCTTGGAAGATGTTCATGCAGTATCCTTATCCAACATCACATACACTGCATATACCTTCAAGTACCGTATAGGTACTGGTATAAATCAGTGCAAGTCACATAATTACACCGCTGCAAGTAAGCAAGCAAAGTTGTACTTTCATGAAAACATTCTACTGAGCACGTGCACAGCTAACTGTCATATAAGCATCATAAAATCCAGGTAAGCACCAGCAGACTGTACCTGGAGTGGAGATAATATCCAGAAGTAGACAGTCAACCATCCATGTGAGGCAGAAACAAATTAAATTAAAATTACTCAAATACTCGGGACAAAAATGCAGTTAAGAACAGCTACCAAGAACAAAAGGACAAAGATGGAATCCAGGAACCCACACCCTACCCTGGAGTTGCATTAAAAACTAAATGTAACTATTTAACTGCATTAAACTACTTGCCAACTCTGTGCATCATCTTCTTCAGTCACATTAATTCCCGTATTTGACTCAGAAAGGCTAGTGTCCTGACATTGGAAACTGATTAAATCTATTGCCAAACTAACCTGAAGTGGGAGATATCATCTACATATTTCACTGAGATCACCCATATTCCTGATACATAGTAATTGGTTTTGTGTTTTACTTTTGTTTCTTCCATCCATACCTGCAAGGTGATGACCTCTGGTTAAGGAGTGGTTTCACAAGCACCCGTCATCCTACCAGTCTTTTTGTGAGCCTAGACAATGAATGCCAGGAGGCTAGGGGGATATCACAGGCAAGGCTGATTCTGGTCTGACCTTAAGTTTCTTGACTTTTACCTACAACCTGAGAATGGATTTAAAAAGTCCATGATGCTGTGGCTAATTCTAACACGACACAGGGCAGGAATCAATCTATACATCATTTTCTGGTCTGGATTGACTATTTGTTTAAACAGTGCTGGATTGGGTGTTCTGCTGCTGCCAGCGTGTGATTTCCTCCCGATCAAAACACAGGGAGTTGAATGTGAAGAAATGGGAGATGGTGAAATTGCTCATAACCATAAAGGCAGAAAACCTCAACCACTGAACCTAGTTAAGAAGAACAGTTAAAATGACAATTGATATTTTTAATGTATAATTTAATGAAGGTACATGAGTACAAATGTTAATTCATATCACTTCCAACACTGAATCCAGCAAGGTCTTCAGGCCCTTTCCCCAGATGAATTGTTTAAAAATATTCCAGAATAATGTTACAATCCTTGTAGAAACCAACATCCTTTAAAAAGTTTTTTTGATTTCCAATGACTGACTGGAAGGATCATATGACAAGATTTCAAGTTTTAAAACTTTTACTGTAACAAACAAACCAGAAGTAAAATTGTCTAAACAAAATTCAGCTGGCAATTTATACTCTAAACTGCAGAAAAATCCCCCAATTAACATTTAAGATGACTGAAAATCCCTCTCCATGGTTATACTTTACTTCTTCCCTTCTCCCTTTAAGTGGGCACTTCATTCTTCAGGAACCAATGCAAAGCTATTCTCAGCTCCTGATGGCTTGCTTCCTTTTTCCTTTTCCAGCTGGATAGCTTCTATTTGCTGAACTGACTTTCACAGTGACAGTTACCCTGGAGAGTCCTCCCTCTAGCCAAATCTTCCAGCCCTGTTTAAATCCTCACGAACTTGGTCTCTATAATCCGGGTGTAAGCTCCCGTCCACATTCTGCTGCCTCTATATCTCTCTCAGGTTCTTGCAGATTGGTCTAAGAGGTTCAAGGAAATCTTAAGAAAACCCTGTAAGCCAATACAATAATGGCTTTCTATGGCCTGTTTCCCCCTCAAAGCCCATCTCCATGATAACGTGAATCACGTGGGTCTTGCATTCAGGTAGAAATGCTGATTAACTATCTTTGAAAACTCCAAATCCATTATATCTTGGAATTAAATAGACAATTTAAAGTATAGCCACTTTTAAAACCTGTCATTTCTGATAACTTGCTGTGAGACTTGAAAATTAACCTTCTACCCACGGTCAAAGATGCCCCTGCCATTATCATTCAACTTCTTCCCAGTAGAACAACATGGACCTCCCTTTACAACCAAGCTGCCCAAGCTTGTTGTCAGGCAGAATTCAGAACAGGTCACAAGGCCCCCTTCATTTTCCTCCATTTTACCCTAAATTAAGACAGTTCCAATCATGTAAACTTCGCATTTCTAGCAACAAATGCATCTTTGTAATCTTTTTAGAAGATATGGGTGACCACCTGGATATGGAGAGCTAAAAAAAAAAACAAATTTCTGGACTAGATTAGTTACATTTATCCATTTAATGCTTGGTGATGAGGCTATGCTAGAACAGATCTCTGGGTACCAATCAAACTGGATTGTCTAAGCATACTCCAAATAGTCAAGTTCTTACTGATGAAGTTGGGATCTGCATTCTATTGGAATTCAAACTGCAGTTTGATACCACTCTGTTGTGTTACCCACCTATCTGATTCAGTCAGCATATTTTAAGAGAAATCCATGATTTTTTTTTTAAAGAGCCAGAATGATTTGGCAGTTCTGAGTCCGAAGAGTTAACTAAAATACAAAAGAGAAAGCTGAAACATTTCAGCACTGCTAACAGAATACGTCTGAAAACCCAACAATTATTTGAAGGAGATTCTGTTTGTATTTTGACATTGAAAAAGCTTTTTGTCAATTTTCTACAAACTTTAATTATCTCTACTTCCTTCCTAAAGGGCCTGGTGCTAAAAGATAACACTGCTCACTGCCAGACTCAGAACTGAACAAAGTTCATTCCCCATCAGGGTGATCACATTAAATCCATTTGTAGTAACTGTTAATCACAATAAGAGGCTGTGGTGGAAGAATTAATCCAGGCTGGTCTTTTGGTTCAAGCTGGTTTATTTTCAAGCCAACTCCTCAGTGATACTGACTTCCAAGTAGCTTCCCCACGAAGTGTTCCAGTTGTTTCTTTTTATTTTCTATTTAGATGGATAATCAAATCCCATCACCTGTTTAACTAGCAATTGTCTTTAACAAGGTGATTGCCATGCAGTGCGATTATTTATACATTGACAGACTCCCCTCTTTTCTTTTTAAATTAAAACTTCGAAAAAGAAACTTAAAGAACATTTTTAAAATACAAACAAGGAAATAATGTCACGTATTTCCACATATATATAATTCCCATATTTCCTTTACTAAATAACAATTACAAAACAAAAGTGGTTTTCATTACATCATTATAAGACACCCTCTTCCAATACGTTTAATAATTTCTTAGAGCAGGCACTTCTTTTCGTAAAACAGTCTGATAGTTGGTGACTTGTGTCAATCCATTTTATCTTAGGGATCTCCCTTCTATCGAACATTTCTTTTATGCTGGCTACGTCTATTCTTAGCCTTTTTTCAGTGACACTTTTTGTGGATTGAACGTTGTCCCAGAGACCGGTTATCAACATAACATTCTATGGGCAAACTTTCCCCACATTGCCCCTTATATAACATTTCTGTCAGTATATTGGATAAGTAAACCCCCATATCTAATGCTTCTACCAAGGCCAGCATTCCAGCAGCTAAGGTGCTTTTCACTGCCCTTTTTATTTTCTTGTCCTCCCAAGCCAGCAGGCAAATTTATCATTCTTTCCCACCAAGAATATGATAAACCCTGCTGTTCTAGAGTACCCATTTGGAAGATTGGCATGTGAAGCATCGCTAAAAATGACCAACCTCGCATCTTCTGGATCACCCAAGGCTGGAAACTTGAGCACACATCATCTCTGGGAAATTTTTTTTTTTGTGTTTTATTTGCCCTCAGAACTTGCTTAACTGTAGCATGTTTCATCATAGTACTCAGCTCCAACACATCATAACTAGCGTCTCAGGCCTAGTCTGAGTGCACAGCCAGTTCAACTGTCCAATCAAACTTCTCAACTGTTCTGTTTCTGCCTTGGTAGCAGGATCCTCTTTTTGTGAGCATCTAACCTGAATTATTGCGATATGATTAACATTTTCTAGATAAGATTGTTGATTCACTGTCACTCCTAACTTGCTCTGCTTAATGTCTAAACCTATGGATTTAAAGACCCCTGAAGCCTGACTTCTGACCTGGAATTCCTTCTTTATCTTCTCGATTACACATTGTCCAGATTCGACAGAGCCTCCCCACAGGAAATCATCAACATGCGTGATAAAGATTCTGGCTAGTTTCTCCTTATGGTACCAGTAGAACATTGCGGGGTCTGCCTTTAATTGAATGCTTGGTTTCAACAGGACAGACCTCATGGAAAAATACCAAACTCTTGATGCATCATTCAAACCATAAACACACTTGTTCAATTGCCATAGCTTTCCTTCTTCATCCCCAGCTTCTTTGGGTGGTTTCAAAAAAAACTTCCCTTTGAAACTTATCCCCCTGTAAAAACGCAGCCTTTATATCAATCGATTTGCACTCCCATGAATAGGATGCCAAAATAGCTTAAAAAATCTTCAGACTCACTTTCCACACTGTAGGTGAGTCCACTCTGACATCCTGATCTCCTAGTCTCTCTTCAAAGCCTTGGGCTACTAATCTCGCTTTGGCCTTATATGCGCTGTCTGGGAGTACCTTTTCTGTACAGATCCATCAGTGAGATAAAGCTGGCTGTCCTTTGTCATGTATTTCAGAATATACCCCAAATTCCTTCCAACTTTAACTCTTTCTGTTTGGCTTCCTTTATCAGCTTATTTTCCAATTTATTAGCACCTACTAGTATCTCTTGTCCATAAGGACTTCTACTTCTATTGAGATTGCTAGCTTGCTTTCTAGTCCTCCTTGTTAAGCTACAGCCTCTACTCGCATTCCTTTCCCTTTCTGGACTATTACTATATGATCATTCTTCCATGTGAGCAGAATCGTGTTCGCAAGTCTGTGATTTTTTTCTAGGGTCTCGACCACTTTCTGGTCCACTGTTAGAACTCATATTGCGTTTTCTGGGTTTCCACATCTTTACCTCGGTTTGCCAATTGATAGGTCTTGTCTCCTGAACTTCATCCTGCACATTTAGCCAATGTTTCTATTTACCAGTGGCCTTTCCAGCTCTCCCTATGATAGTGACATCCCTCCCACACTGGTCCCTTCTGGCATGTATGTTACCTTTGTTCCTACTTGGGTTGTTGCCCTTTTGGGATGAATAGCCTTGTCCTGTACCTCAGTATTACTTTGTTCATAGTCAGTCAACCCTGTATCTGCCATCGTCTGCTCCTCATAATCTTTGTATTGGAATCTTTGTCTAACATTTGGTCGACCTCGAAATTCAGCCACCATTGAATCGTCTATCCTTTGTTTTACAGCATAGTTGTTCGCATTTGCTAAGAAAGTGGCAGGGAACAACTGTTTCTCCAGAAATTTTTTCAGGGCAGCAGTCATTTGATCTCGGAGAGGTTCTTTCCCCCGGAATTGAACCCCTGTTAGTACTAAAAGACAATCAACATGAGAAATGCGAGCACAGTCCAGTAATTTAACTGCCAATACCGATTCCGGAACTTCAAGTTCAAATCTCTGTAGTCTCCTGCATCATTTATTAAAATCCATGATATATTCTTCCATGGACTGATCATCCGATTTCCCAAACCTATCAAAGATCGTCCAAACTTCATACGTTTCCAATAACACATCCTTTTTGTAAAACTTATCCAAAAATTGTAACCGAAGGTCCAATCCCTCTTCGTGATCCAAATCATCCACTTTCCACTCTGAAAATATCTTACTTCTTATCTTACTTTTGACTGGTAATGACAACCCCAAAGCCAAAGCTTGCTTCTTTCGGGATATGGAAGTAACCCGGGTCCACATTTCAACTTCAGCCTCCCATTGCTGATAAGGTTCGGACAGTCAAAGCTTGCAATGTTACACCGTCCTTCCGCCATTCTGTAACTTAAATTGTCAGCAACATTACACTTCTTTTCCCTCAAGAGGACTGAGACAGAAATCTTCATATACAGCAATTAATCAGCAAAGCTTAACATTTATCCTCTGCTACCATGTTAATCACAATAAGAGGTTGTGGTGGAAGAATTAATCTAGGTTGGTCTTTTTGGTTCAAGCTGGTTTATTTTCAAGACAACTCCTCAGTGCTACTGACTTCCAAGTAGCTTCCACACAAAGTGTTCCAGCTGTTTCTCTTTATTCTGTTTAGATGGGGGGATAATCAATTCCCATCACCTGTTTAACTAGCAATTGTGATTGCCATGCAGTGTGATTATTAATACATTGACAGTAACCACTGGGAGTAATTTGATTTTATACAACTTGCTATCAAAATACGCAGAACTTAGGAGGAAAACATCATCAGTGACTTAGACTTAAGCCCTTCCACTTTTTCTAAAAATACAAATATTCCCTGGATTTTTGTCAGTGATATAGCTGAGAAATTATTTTCTAAACAAAACAGTTGATTGGCACCACAGAAATCGAAGGAAGCAAGAGGAATTGCTTCCTATACATTTGGTATTGAGCTTAACAAAGCCTGCTCCTAAATTGTATTCAAAGATCAAAATAACTGAAGTGCTTGGTAGGAAAATTAGGATGAAGGCATTTATTCAGATGGGAATTCTCGCACCGATTCAGAATATTTTGAAAAGAAACAAATTTAACAGTAACACATGCTGAACACAAGCAATAATGGAACATGACTAAGTCATTACTATTTATTTTCTTTAAAAAGCATCTCCCAACAACATTGTCCCAAATTCTGGGTTTAGCCAGAACATTTCTATCCATTGTCACTGAAACTTCAATATTGCTCTAGCAGGGTATTATCATTGAGTCTCCTTAACCTCCCCCCAATGATAGGCATTAAATGCAAGCATTTAAACACCTGGGGGGAAATAAAAAAAAACTGTTATCAACAAGTGTGGAAAGGGAAAGATAAAAAAAAAAAACTATTTTGATTACCAGGTCATACTAAAACCTGCAGTACTGATCATTGAAGACAATTTCATTCCAGTACAATGTTAGTTTGATAGCTTGTCAACTTAATAAGGCACACATCTAAGATTAATAGTAGAAGAGCAATTTTTAAAATGATCGTCACTGCAGGTTTTAACATTCAATTTGGAGCTTTCTGCTGATTCAACACTGAAATGTGCAATATACTGATAAAACTGTCAAACGTTTTGACAAAGTAAATGTAAAGTACTGCAGCTGCTGGTAATCCAAAAGAAAATAAAGTATAAAATTCGAAGTTCAGTCAAGACTGAGTCCTGAATTCCATTCAGTGAGAAATTAATTCCAAATTATTTTTTAGGAGACTCAGTTGTAAACTAAAATAACTAAAAAGTGACTTAGTGGCATGGCAGTATTGTATGTGCTTGTCATGTGATAAGATGTACATTTCCCTTACGAGTTTTGTAAAACACCATTTTAATAACGGGGTAACATTCTCCAGTTTCCACATTTTGTTAAGAGACACATTAAACCAAATAAATTAACATTTGCTCTTATTTTCTTTTGTAACTGCACATAGCGTGTATTTTATACCGCATTCAGTAGAAACACATATTAACCAAACATATCTACAGAAAACATATACATTACAAATATATACACATTCCTTTCAAACAGCTTCCGAATGTTTTCAGAAGGCCAAAAGAAAAGTCCTGTGCGTTCCAAGAGGAAAATGGTATCACAAATTAAGTTTGCAACTTTACTTCATTTCATCATCAAAATAAATAGTGATGCCTAGAGACCAATGCATTGATATCACTGCACAGATTAGCTTCAGAGAAAGAGTTTTCTTTCTTTTGCCAATTCTCCATCAGCGATGACTCTTGCTTTGGTACAGTTTCACAGGCACTGGCAGCCATCTGGTAACTTCCCCATGTGTCCAATATGAGAGCCTGGTCTGAGTGGCAGAAAACCAGAGAGGACTTCATGGTTTTGATGTCACTCAGTGCCCACCAACACACTTTGTGCAGAAGTCACCAGACAGCAATCAGGAACCAGAACCCTGGCAAGTTTATTTCTAGTGAACACAGGGATGTTAATGCCAGTTTTAGCACCCAAAGTGCGCACTTTGCTCAGATCCAGAGAGAAAATCTCACCTTTATAGTTGACATGAACAATTTCTAATCTGGTCAGTGACTTGCCACATTTTCCCTTAGTTTGTGGCTCATTATGATATTGCAGTGCGACAAAACAGAATCCTTTGATTGCTTGGTGTCCTTTTACTTCCAACACTATCCCAAAACATGAACAATCAGTTCATAGGTAGTCATCATTATTGCAGTGTTTGGAATCTGGCGAATCAGCTGAGCTTGCAGTCCTCTATAGAAAGCACTGTAACCTTCCTCTATTGCCACTAAACGTGCAGTTTGCAAAAATGACTTGTACTTTGTGCCTTCCTCCCTTAATCGTGTCCTTATTACCTCTGAAAAATAAATGTGAAAAATAATTAGTGTCAAGTTTTCTCTTCATTTCAGTTTTCACTTTGATGCTCCTCTCAGCATTATTGAATGGAGCCCTAAGAAGCAGTTAGCAATCCTGTTACAGGTACATTTTTCAATCGAAGTCACTGAATAGTTAGTGTGCACAGAATCTAGCTCATTATTTTCCTCTCCCTAGCATCATGCTAAGTGAGGCCAATAGTTGAGCTCCACTGAATGGTTAATTCAGCACAAATCTAGCACCTTCCTGATGGGATTAGTTTAGTACCACTCCAAGTAGTTCTCTCAAACATCTGGAGTCTATTATAATGCTATCGTTTTTGTGGAGACACCTTTCAACTTTTCTAGAAACATTTTAAGTTACATACATCATTACTACATAATGTAGAATAAAGGTAGAATAAGGCTAGGATGACAAAAGAATCAGAGGGGAGATGAGAAGAAATATTTTTACAGCAAGTTATGATTATCTGGAATGCAAGGCACAGCTAGGTAGATTCTTAATAAACAAGGGGGTGAAGGGTTATTGTGGTAGGCAGGTATGTGGAGTGAAGGTTACAATCAGATCAGCCATGATCTTATTGAATGGTGGAGCAGGCTCGAGGGGCCGAGTGGCCTACTCCTAATTTGTATGTTCATACATTTGAAAGGTTGGTGGTAACAGATTCAACAGTAACTTTCAAAAGTGAATTGGTTATATATTGGTTGTATATTTGAAAAGGAAATAATTGGAAAGAGCGGACGAATGGGAATTATTGGATCTCTCTTTCAAAGAGCTGGCACAGGCAAAATGGATTGAATAACCTCCTCCTGTGTTATATGATTCTATCAATCTTGAAATAAACCTCCCAAAGTAGAATCATGAAATGAGAATTGGCCTAGTGTTGAAACAGACTGTGACAGCTAACAACTGCTCCAATGTTAATACTCGTCCGTTTATTTTACTGCATTCTTTCAATGCTAGAACTTGGAATTTTAAACATTAAATAATATTGCTGTTGCACTTTATAGGTGCACGTCTGTAATTTCCCAATACCAGGTTTAGGGAAGAATAGAGATAAGATCCTAAGTACCATGAAATTATCTGACCAAAACTAGAAAAGTGATAGAGGAATTGAGATTAGTTTTAGTATTGCTGATATGATGACATTATATTTGGGCTCAGTGTTGAATGGCTGCCAGAAGCCATGGATCTTATACATCAGCATAAACCAATGCCTTCAGAAGAGAGGAGAATTTCTTTGGGGATAGGTGGGTTAAAAAAATAGAAATAAATAAGAACTAGAGGACAAAAAAAAACAAGGGGAAGTGAATCTAAGTTAGTGAGAGATAATGAGAAAGAAGAAAATATTTGAGCACTTTTTTCTCCCTAATGTTTTCATACATTGTTGGTGGGATTGGGATTTTTAACATTTATTTTCTTTGTGAATTTCAAATGAAGTACAATAGCAGCTATGTGATATCATCACGATGAACATAATAGATAAAAGCAGTCCTCTGTAAAAGTCAGTCATGCTGCACGATTGGTCGACGAAAGAATTGTAGTAAGGTTTTGTGATAAACTAATTTGGAATTAAAAGTCTGATTATGACCACAAAATCATTGCCGACTGTCATAAGAACCCATCTGGTTCACTAATGTCCTTTAGGGAAGGAAATCTGCTGTTCTTACCTGGTCTGGCCTATGTGACTCCAGAGCCACAGCAATGTGGTTGACTCTTAATGCCCTCTGAACAAGGGCAATTAAGCCTAGCCAGTGATGCCCACATTCCATGAACGAATAAAATAAGTTCCACTTGACTTCATGCATTTTTGATGATCACCAGAAAGTGAAAGTTACACATCTTAAGTCACAAAAATAAAGCAGTGTTGCACAATAAAAGGATCATGACTATGTTCTTAAGTTAAACTTATTTGAAGATTCAACAGAACTTTGTTCTAAAAATCCACAAAATGCATTTTATTGAATTCCTTCATGGAAGAAACCGTCAAACATCTCCTTCAAATAATGGCAAATCAGATCCATAGTAGTGTGCAATTGTCCAGAACAAAATGCAACTATACGATATGGTGGCATTGATAGGATTTTAGATAACATTTTTGTTCACTTCCATTAGCTCCTTACATCAGCAGTTGGGCAGTATTTAACAAATCAAGGGGACGAACAAGAGAGACTTACCATGAGGATAAGCAGTACAAGATGCACAAGTCTTTGAAAAGCCAGCAGCCATCATCAGTCCTAGAAAGTCTGATGCATTCTTGTCGTTTTCCCTTACAGTGAACCTCCATTCCTCTAAATGTTTCTTCAAGGCTTCATAAATAACAAAATGAATCACAGTCTCGGAGATCCCAGCATATGAGGCAGTCAAACCTCTGTAAAAGCCTTTGAATCCTTCAGTTTGATAAACGTACTTTGCACACTGGAAAGCATTTGTTGCTTTAACACCTCGTTTCCTACAAACAGATAGTGAGGAACCAATTTAGCACTGAGGATTTTGTAGCTGCCATCGTGACTGCAAATATCCTAAAACATGTGCATTAGTATGGGCTACCTGCTTTCCAACTGCATCCTTGTTTTCACCAACCAAATAGGGTTCATCAATGTATTTGTAATAAAGCCTAGTGTATAAAAGAGGCACATGTATTTTTATTTCACATTTTGAAATATGATCATAGATGCAATGATTAAGCATGCCCATCAGCTTCAGGGTCAATACTTTAATACTACACATTTAATAGTAGTTACATTTTGTGCATTAAAATTATACAGTTCCACTAAAGTTATACA
Organism: Carcharodon carcharias; assembly: GCF_017639515.1. Taxonomy (NCBI): domain Eukaryota; kingdom Metazoa; phylum Chordata; class Chondrichthyes; order Lamniformes; family Lamnidae; genus Carcharodon; species Carcharodon carcharias. Next base: position 126,616,402 of record NC_054481.1, on the reverse strand, counting down.
ATTCAGAATACTCCTTTGTTGATAAGGAGTAAAAATAAAACTTGGACAATTTGATTAAAAACATAGAAACTGGAGTTAGCCACTTAGCCCCTCCAGCCCATTCTGTCATTCGGTGAAATCATAGTTGATCTGTGATTTAACTCAAAGCCCCTGCCTTTACCCATACCTCATAGTGCCATTGATAGATTTCTGTTAACCAATCTCAGATTAAAATTAATAATTTACGCGGTATCAACTGCCATTTGCAGAACAGAAGCTCCAAACCTTTGCCCTATTTGAGTGGAGAAGTGTTTCTTAATTTCACCTGTGAAAGACCTGGCTCTAATTTTTAGACAATGCCCTCAGACTCCTCAACCAGTGGAAATAGTTGCCCTCTACCTACCCTGTCTGTTTCCGTTAATATCTTGAAAACATTAATCAAATCGTCCCTTACAAACACACATTTGGCCAAGATAGCATCTAGGTTCTGGGAAAAGGAATAAAACTTTACTCCTTTGTACTTTCACTCTTAAGTGAACATTTTAAGCGAATGTTTTGTAATTAATTACTACTTACTTGCAAAACCAGCAGAACACATGTTGACAACATTAGAGTGTGGTACAAAGATTGCATTACATTTCTCCTTGGCTTTGGAGTACGCAGCAAAGTAGATTGCCCTGCAGATAAACAAAAATGATAATACATTTGTTTTCTTGCATCTAATTACTGCCAACAGATGAACTGAATGATTAAATAATAATTTGAGTAAAGAGGGGTTAATGGAATTTGAACTGCGTATTTAGAAGTCAAGGATATAACTTATTATTTTAGGTGTTGACTATGCCAGCAAATACCGAGGTAGTTTTGGCTTATGCTGCATTAGGTTTATACAGGTAACTGTTTTACTATACTTCAAAACACAGAACTTAGATTCATATTGTACCCTTTATAATCTTTCATTTAAAGAACAACCCATTCAGTGCCTTTGGGAAAAAATAATTTTGGATTACGGTGACAGAGCTATGAAAGGTATCAGTAATTGTGAATATTCTTACTCCTTTAGGCATTTTAGATGTTTTGAAAACAAACACTTCCTTGAAAGGTGGGGTGGCAGAAATTGAGAAAGTACTCAACCACCCCAGGAGTCATAAACTTCATTGAAGTAAATAACACACACCATCATGATCATCTAAAAAAATCCTACAAAAGACTTATGAATGCATTTGGCTTGTTTCAAGATTTATTTGAATAGCCTCCTGCTCAATTTGGAAATAGAGCAATCATATACGCATCACTGGGCTTATATGCTTTGAAGATCCCTTTGTTCAGCACAAGAACTTACCTGTATAGTTTCCAAACCCTTTAAAATACACACACTCGCTGAAAGTGGTGGCTCAGTATGCACTCTACAGACTAGAAGGTTTCCATTCTATGCTAAACTTATCCAGGGCATCAATGGGCAGAATTGCCCTTAGTATCCCTGGAGTGAGAGAAGGCTGAAATTACATGGCAAAGAGGCACTGATGATGTATCAGGGTGATATGGGGTGGCATATCACAAGTTTGTCCATAAGCAAAATACTACAGATGCTAGAAATCTGAAATAGAAACAGAATATGTTGCCAGTACTCAGCAGGTTTGGCAGAATCTGTGGAGAGAGAAGCAGAATTAACATTTCAGATCAATGGCCTTGTATCAGAACCTTCTGTTGAAAGGCCATTGACCTGAAAAATCAACTCTATTTCTCTCTCCACAGATGCTGCCAAACCTGCTGAGTACTTCCAGCATTTTCTGTTTTTGTAACAGTTTGTCCATGATTCCTTTAATTGCTTGCTAAAGAAGTTCAAATTGGAAACCAAAAACCTACATAAACAAGGCAAGAAACAATAAAAAAGCACCCTAAACCCCACTCTAGCTTCCTCAAGACTGGCATTAGCAGATGCTTGGCTACAGACTATTTGGTTTCTCAGTTGGAGAACAGCACGCTGTGCATACTCTCTTATATAGTGACATGCCTACAAAACTAAATCATGCATTTGGGAACAGAGACATTAATTAAAAACTGCTGAAACTAAAGAAAGCTTGGAAGTATTTAAGAATTGGGTTATCCCAGTGCGATTCTACTCCTAAAAATCAAAAGCAAAAAAAAATGTTGGAAACACATGCTTATCACAGTCACAAAAGTCTTAATACTGTAGAAAGCCTAGAGGAGCTTAGAAAGTACAGGTGTGAAGTAAAAATGGAAATTAGGAAAACAAAGACAGGATACGAAAAAATATTGGCAACTAAAATCAAAGAAAATCCTAAGATGTTTTAACAGTACATTAAGAGCAAGAGAATAACTAAGGAAAAGGTAGGGCCTATCAGGGATGTATATGGTAATGTGTGGGTTGATGCAGAAGATGTGGGCAGGGTTCTCACTGAGTACTTTGTCTCGGTCTTCACTAAGGAGAGGGCTGATGCGTACATTCTAGTTAAAGAGGAGGAGTGTGTGAAACATTAGATACAATAAGCATAGTGAGAGAGGAAGTACTGAAGGGACTGGCATCCTTGAAGGTGGCTAAATCACCAGGGCCAGATGGATGTTCCCAGGCTTTTGAAGGAAGCCAGGGAAGAAATAGCTGATGCTCTGAGAATCATTTTCCAATTCTTACTAGACACAGGCAAGGTCCCAGAGGATTGCAGGTATGCAAACATTGTACCATTATTTAAAAAGGGTGCAAGGGATAGGCCAGAAAATTATAGGCCAGTCAGTCTGACTTCAGTGGTGGGCAAATTATTAGAAACAATTCTGAGATACAGGATAATCTGTCACTTGGAAAGGCTCGGATTGATCAGGGACAGTCAGCATGGTTTTGTTAGGGGAAGATTGTGTCTTACTAACTTAATAGAATTTTTTGAGAAAGTAACAAGGAGGATTGATGAGGATAGTAGAGTGGCTGTTGTCTACATGGATCTCAGTAAGGCATTTGACAAGGTCCCACATGGCAGACTGGTCAGGAAAGTGAAATCTCATGGGATACAGGGGAAGGTGGCAGGTTGGATCAAAAATTGGCTCAGTGACAGGAAACAAAGGGTAACGATCGATGGATGTTTTTGCAAATGGAAAACAGTTTCCAGTGGTGTTCCACAGGGCTCAGTGTTGGGGCCCTTGCTGTTTGTGGTATATATTAATGATTTAGACTTAAATGTGGGAGACATGATTGGGAAATTTGCAGATGACACAAAAATTGTCTGTGTAGTTGATCATGAAGAGGACAGCTGTTGACTCCAGAATTACATCAATGCTTTGGTTGAGTGGGCAGAGAAGCGGCAAATGGAATTCAATCTGGAAAAGTGTAAGGTAATGCATTTGGGAAGGGCAAACACAGCAAGGGAATATTCAATTAGCAAGAAGTTATTGAGAGGAGTTGAGTCAGTGAGAGACCTAGGAGTGCATGTCCACAGGTCCTTGAAGGTGGCAGGACAGGTGGACAAGGTGGTCAAGAAAGCATAAAGGCAATAAAGCAATGCTTTCCTTTATCGGGTGACGTATTGAATACGAAAGCAGGGATGTAATGTTGGAACTGTATAAAACACTGGTTAGGCCGCAGCTGGAATTTTGTGTACAGTTCTGGTCCCAACATTATAAGAAGGACATAATTACTCTAGAGTGTGTGCAGATGAGATTTACAAAAATGTTGCCAGGACTTGAAAATTGCAGCTAGGAGGAGAAATTGGATAGGCTAGGGTTATTTTCCTTAGAACAGAGGAGGCTAAAGGGTGACCTAATTGAGATACACAAAATTATGAGGGGCCTAGATGGGATAGACAGGAAAGACTTATTTCCCTTAGCTAAGGGGTTAATTACCAGGGGGCATAGATTTAAGGTGATTGGTAGAAGGATTAGAGGGGACATGAGGAAAAACATTTCCACCCAGACGGTGGTGGGCATCTTGAATTCACTGTCTAAGTTGGTGGTTGAGGCTAAAATGCTCAACTCATTTAAAAGATACCTGGATCTGCATCTTAAGTGCTGTAACCTGCAAGGTTATGGACCAGGTGCTGGAAAGTTGGATTAAAATGAGCAGCTAGTTTCTTTTCTCTCTTTTCTGGTCGGCACAGACACGACAGGCCAAATGACCTCCTTCTGCACTGTAACTTCTCTATGGTTCTAAGGAATAAAAACAAAGTGCTGGAGAAACACAGATCAGTCATCATCTGTGGAGAGAACATAAGAACACAGAAGAACACCTATATTGTTTCAGGTGTGCAGCCTGAGGACTGTATGCTCTATGATTAACTAATTAGTTCTTTCACAGATGCTAACTGACCTCCTGTTTTCTATTTTTATTCCAAATTGCAATTTTTGTGTACACTGAGGCCTCTGGGAATGCTGACCAGCTTTTCAAGATTACATAGTAATTAGTGTCTGGTCATCAGTTAAAACAGAAATGAATATGCCATCTGAAAAACAATGCCTCTAAATAAAGTGAAAGGGTCATCTTTTCATCTGCCTCCCAAAGTTAGCATTGAGTCTTCCAAGTGCTGAAATACAGTGTGAATCTTCAGACAAATTTCCACTTCGGATTGTTACGTAGTGGCTCATGTTGAAACTTTGCACAAATGGATGCCGGGTGAAATCAGAACTGCGGTCTGTGTGAATGCACACTTTCCCACTCAGTCAAAAATTAGGTTAACACCTGAACAGCCATTTTTCAAGGTCCAGTTCATGTTGAATAAAGATCACTCGCACAAAACAGCCTTTAACTATTCTCAGAAAAGGTCAAGGAATAGCTGTAGTGAAAATCGCAATAGGAATCTTCATCGTTACAAAACGAGGATCTTAAATCTGCATCTTGTTCTCACATCCTGAACAGACAAAGATGAATTGCAAAATGAGGTCCATTCCCATCACAAACAGCACTCCTACCTCCACCACTGAGCTGATCTTTTGTTCTCAACAAATCTATTAACAACTGATTAATATGTTGAAAGTGCCGATTTCTGTAAGGAATCCAATGGGTTAAGTCTGTGCCCAGCACTGCATGCACATCTGCTTGCCAAGAAACAATTGTGTACTGTTTCTCCTTACACTAAATAAAAATCATTTGTGTTCTTTCCTCGCAATGAGTTTATTAGCAGAATGCCGACAACTGTGATATTCAAAATAATAGCAAAATTCTGCGGATGCTGGAAATCTGAAATAAAACAGAAAATGCTGAAAAAAACTCAGGTCTGGTAGCAAGAGAGAAACAGAGTTAACGTTTTGAGCGCAACATGACTCTGAGGAAGAGTCACTCCCAGGTGACAGCAGGCTAGCACAGCCACATTAATTCCTATCCTCATCTGAAGTGCACACACGTTCCTGCAGGAGACACTGGATAACCGTGACTAATTTCTTCTCTTTCACCCAGGTCCTTTCAGGCAAACAGCCATGCCATGTTGTTCTCGTTGAGATGAATAAACAGCGCAAAGCAGGAATTGCTTTATACTTTTTATACTTAACAAATAAGATAAATTAGAACTGTGTATATAAATGCACTATCTTGAACTCTTCCACAGCTTTAAACAAATGTCGCTTGAGAGGCAAATATGCTTTTCATGTAATTCTTTGAAGCTGAGTCGGTACACTTTTCTTCTGCTTAGAGAGATTGTTCAGCAAGTCTTCAAACACAACAAGGATTATAAAAATCCATTGGCGTAATTAGAAAAAAAAATCACAAAGTGCACCACATATGATAAGTTCCTTTGAAGTATGGTGACTTAAATGAGCAACCATGTTGGTTATTTTTTGTAAGCCAAGATCCTACAAATGGCATTAAGATGAAAAAACAATTATCCAGCTTAACAAAGGCCTGAGCCTTGATTCACCATCTTATCCCTTACAACTTCACTGAAGTTAAGTTTTTTTAATTCTTTCACAGGATGTGAACATTGCTGGCAAGGCCAGCATTTACTGCTCATCCCCAATTGCCCTACAGCACGTGGTGGAAAGTCACCTTCTTGACCACTGCAGTCCATATGGTGTAGGTACATGTACAGTGCTGTTGGGAAGGGCGCTCCAGAATTTTGACCCAGTGACAGCAAAGGAATGATGACATAATTCAAAAGCAGAATGGTGTGTGGCTTGGAGGGGAATTTGCAGGTGGTGGTGTGTGTCTGCTGCTCCTCCTTCTAGGTGGGAAATGGATAAAAAAAATAAACAAATGAATAAAAATTTTTTTAAAAAGATAAATAAATCTGAAAAAAGGACTACAAAAGGGGTAAAGATAGAGGACCGAGTTCATGGTCTGAAATTGTTGAACTCAATGTTAAGTCCAGGGGGTTGTAAAGTGCCTAATCAGTAAATGAGATGCTGTTCCTTCAGCTTGCACTTCATTGGAACATTGCAGCAGGCCAAAGACGGACGTATGGGCATGACAGCAGGATGGTGTGTTGAAATGGCAAGCGACAGAAGGTCTGGGTCATGCTTGCAACTAAGCCAATTTGGTCTACTGCATTCACTGTTCCCAACGTGGTCTCCTCTACATTGGGGAGACTAAATGCAAACTGGGAGACCGCTTTGCTGAACACCTTTGCTCAGTCCAAGCCAGACCTTCCTGTAGCTTGCCATTTCAACACCATCTTGTTCTCATGCCCACATGTCCCTCTTTGGCCTGCTGCACTGTTCCAGTGAAGCCCAATGCAAACTGGAAGAACAGCACCTCATTTTCCAATTAGGCACTTTACAGCCTTCTGGACTTAACATTGCGTTCAAAAGCTTCAGACAATGAACTCTCTCCTCTATCTTTACCCTTTTTTAATCCTTTTTTCAAATTTATTATTTAAAAAAAAATTTATTTGCTTTCATTCATTTATTTAACTTTTAAAATCCTTTTTCCCCCACCACCCTCCCCTCTTCCCACAGGGCCATCTGTCACTTATTGCTATATTGTTCTTTCACAGATTGCTGACCCTTGTTCTACCATTAACACATTCTGCTTTCTTACTTCTTTACCACTATTAGCACCTCCTTTAATCTTAACCACTACCATAACACTCCCTTTATCTTATGTCCATGACATCTTTGTCAATTTCTCCTTAGTCTCCACTTTCACTGACCTCCTATCTTGCTTCACCTGCTCCATCCGTCTTAAACAGTATAAATTCCATCACATTTCTACTTCTCTTTAGCTCTGAAGAACAGTCATATGGACCCAAAACGTTAACTCTGTTTCTATCTCCACAGATACTGGGAGATCTGTTGAGTTTTTCCAGTATTTTCTGTTTTTGTTTCAAGTTTCCAGCATCTGCAGTATTTTGCTTTTAACTTAGTGAAGCAACTTTCTTTTAATGTTTAGGTAAAACATAACTCGGTGTAGTGAAGCTGTTATGAATGTTCCGATATCAAAAGATTGTGTCTTGACCAGAGACAGGATTCACGTCTTGTTTTCAAGGGCCATGTGTGAATAATAAAATGAGAGGTGAGCACATGCATCCAAGTTATTTGTCAAAATAACTTTCACGTACAACCAAGGGAGGCTGGAATTCCTCTTTAAAAAGCCAACAGAAATTCACACAGTATTAAGGACATATATGCAAAGTCATTGGTAACATAGTAACTAAAACAGAGTCCAGGGAATTTTTTCCCTTCAATTTAAATACAGTTAAAGTTACCTGGATGGAGCAACGCCAATCAAGTTAGGTCCCAATCCTCTGAAAAGTGACCGTGGGCCCTCCTTTTCTAAAATAGATCTGCAAGAGTTATTACATAAAGTTAGAAAGTGTTTTGAAATAAGGGAGCAAGCAGCTGAACTTTTGCAACTTTATTACATCAATGGGTGCTTAAAACTTGGAAGGTGCAGCTTTAGTATAAAATTTCCTCCAACCCTCTGGTGACTGTACCCTGGACCACTTGGACACCCTCTCTGAAAAACCCTCCAATTTTCCAGTTTCATTTGTTCCCTTAAGACTGTCCTTAAAACCTACCTCTTTGTCCAAGCTTTTGGCACTTGTCCTGATAACTTTTTTTTTGGCTTACACTCCATTCTTTTTTGATCACTGTTCTGTGAAGAACTTTGTGACTTTTACTTATATATTAAAGGCTTAGATAATTGCATCGGGGAGCACAAACATCAATTCAGTCTTCATTTTAAAATCATGCATTTGTATAGCACCAACAGAATGTAAGTTGTTGTTTTGATTTATGATACTTTACTTATTTAGAATTAAATAGCAAAGCTTGGAGTTGGTTAGAATTTTGTTGCAGAACAGGCTGAAACAAAACATTAGGTACCTCCACCTTGTACCAACTTAACCACTGTCAGCACCTATCGATTACCCACAGGAAGCCTGTGCTGTCTGCTTAAAGCTTCCACTACCTAATACTGGGACAGCCATGCGCAGGTGGTCTCTCCCAGTAAGTAGCTTGTTCAAGCTTGAACCCGAGTTTAATATTAACAGCAGATCGGCTGATAACGGAGGACAGACAAAAGGTTGCAGCAGGACCTTGTCCTCAATTTATAGGCTTGTTTGATCATTGAAACTAGACAATATCCCAAGCCAGTGTGGGGCCAACTATGCAATGGGCCTCCTACTCTATAAGACACCATGCACAGGCCCTTCTCTGAGTGACTAAGTTCCTTCAACTTTCCTCTCTGAATTAAAAACAATAGCAAAGGATAAAAGCAAATCTTGGAAAACTCACAAGGAGAAAAGGAAATATTAATTTATATAGTCCCCTTCCCAATATCAAGGCATCCCAAAGTGCTTCAAAATTATACATATTTGAACTGTAACTATTATTGTACCGTGGACAAACAAAATCATCAACTTGTGCACAGTAAGGCCCCACAAATATCAGAGAAATTACCAGATAATCTTTTTTTTTGTGTTGAAGGTTAAATGTTAGCCAGGTTACAAGGAATACTCCCTAGCTCCTCATCGAATAGTAGGAAGGGATCTTGAAAGACAGACAAGATCTCAGGGTTTTAACCTATAACCATTTGACTGAGGCGAGGGTGCCTCTACTGAACCAAGTCTTACACCCAACGTTGATGAATGCCGAAAAATAAAAATGACAGCCCTAAAAAACCTAGCCAGACAAATAAGTTCTAAAACAGCCCTGGACCTTGTGATCAGAATGATTGCTTTAGAGTGAAGAATAAGTTAAATGTGGCATTACATGGGATTTCAGAATTTTCACAAGTGAGTGGTATCACATTTCACAATTATGATTTCTGTTTTGTAAAGAGCACAGCTAAAAGTTTCGCCTATGACAGTGGGTTATGATAGAAAAATACAGTGTGATAGGAACTTGCTGTGATTTGAGCTTCAGGAGGGGAAAAAAATCCATAAGATTAAATATCCATTCTTGACAATGTTCCTTCTAACATTTCTGTTCAACGGCAATCATGCAGAATAAGCAATGCAACTTAAAATGTGTAGCAATTTACCTATGTTTTCAACTTCTTCATTACTGTCGAAAGAGGTCAGACTGACCCCAAATGCAACCTCCATTTGATATTTTCAGAATAGATTTCACTCAACAAATCAACTTTTGTAAACCAAATACATAGGTTCAAATGCAGACAAACTGGACCAAAGAGCTCGATTTTGAACCCCTCAGCACCAATATGAGTGCATAGGAAGGGTTAAGATTAAACTGTTCCTGTCGTGCAGTATTTCACCTTCACTGATATTCAAGTCAGCCTAGGTTCCAGCTACAGGCAAGTGGGGTCTACTTAAAGATCAAGAGTCACAGCTCAGTGAAGTAATTGCTGCCACAGTGTGACTTTAACAGAATTAAGAGAAAATGCTCAGCAGGTCTGGCCATATCTGTGGATGGAGAAACAGTTAGCGTATCAGGACTGTGACCTTTTATCTGAATGACCAAGCTGACTTTAATTAGGTCAAGTTTCTCAAGTTCCTGTTAATCTTTTCCCTGATTAATGTTTCTGAAGCCTTACCTTTCACTAATGTTAAACCAATTCAGTAAACTACTGTATCACAAGGAATGTCCTTGTACAATTTCTTCAACAAGGGTGTTACATTTACTACTTTCCAATCCTCTGGCATCTCACCTGAATCTAGGGAAAATTGAAAGATTATGGCAAGCCCTTTCCACTATCGCCACCCCCACTTCTCTTAGCAACCTGGGTTGCAATGTATCCATTCTAAGCACAGCCAGTCTTTCCAGTACATCCTAACGACTTTCATCCATCCATTACATCTACCATCTTCACCTTTACCAATTTTTAAAAAACATCTTCCTCCTTAGTAAACACCAATGCAAAGTGCTCATTAAGTATTCTAGCCTTGCCTGTGCTTCCAAGTATATCTCACCTCCTTTGTCCTGAATAGGTACCACTCCACCTCTTACTACCGTTTACTATTTAGATGATTTTCAGGTTACCCATTATGTTAATTGCCATCTTAAAGGTATGGGCAAATGATGGGGAGTGTGGAGATTTGAGCAGGAGCTGAGGCTGTTGGCGCAATTGGAAATGGCCTTTGAAATACGGCCATGGCAACTTGTGAGATCATCAAACTTCTTGGTCGCTGCATCCAGCTCTTCAGTGCTGAACTTTTGGCATTTTTCTCTGCTGCTTTCTGCTCCCATGCCTTCTCATTGAGTGCCTGGATGGGTTCCTGCTCCCCTCTGCATTTGGACATTTCTCCCATGGTCAGCTTTTTTTTTGTTGCATAGTACAATTCCAAACAATGCCAGCACCTCCAGTGCACTTTCCCTTTAAGAGGTGCAGGCTAGCTTTTAGTAGTACTAGCAAGTAATAATATTGGGTTCCCTGTTGTGTGCAGCAAATGAACAGCATATTTAGTGCTGGTTGCATGCATCAATCATGATAACGAGCAGGTAGCACAAAGATGGCAGGGTAATTGTGCATCGTAATACCAATGCCCATTTTTGTGGCTGAATGGTCACAATCTGAAACATTAATTCTGTTTCTCTCTCCACAGATGCTGTCTGGCCTGTTAAGCATTTTCAGAATTTTCTGTTTTTATTTCAGATTTCCAGCATCCACAGCATTTTGCTTTTGGATTGGTGTTCATTTTTTAGAAACCAACAACTGCTTTGCTCTGTAACTTTGCTGATACAATGAACAGATTCCAAATACTAGGATCAATGAATATTTAACTTGAAGTGCATTGACTGGGCAATAGTTGATCTGACCAGGGTACTGTATGGACAACGTGCTGCGGCAGCACAACCTAATAAAGGAAAAGCCAATTCATTACTTTTGTGAAGAAATGAAGAAAATAACCAAAAAAACCCAGAAATAGTTCATTTACCTTAGAACCTGGAAAAGTCCAGGTGCTACACGTGTTGGTCGCACAACACCCGATCCATTGATTGTATTAAGGTTGACTTGTGGAATGTAGACTGGACGAAGTGTTAAGCCTGAGGACTGGAGTCTAGTCTTAATCACTTCCAATGGGCAAGTGACAATTGCCCCCACTGTTCCTCCACACCTGTGGATAATGCAAAGAATGGAAAAAAATGAGTATTGAGCTATTAGAGTACATGTGAAACACAGGCATCAGATCAGGCTGCTCCATGTGTGAGCTTGACTTTGGGAGCAAGGGGATAAAGCTTTGTGGGCAAAAAGGGTACCCATTTAGATTACCTGGAAAGAAACAAAATTGTAAATGCTGGAAGTCTGAAATAAAAGCAGTAGGTGACTGAAATGCACAGCAAATCCTTCTGCATTCAAAAACAGATAGTTATAACTTGTAGACTTTTTCTCAAACTGGGAATTGAAACATATGCAAACCATCCTATTGGGCTGCAATCCTACCTCTCTGGCATCAATGTGATGTAAATTTTTGCAAATTGTTGATGCCAAATATACATTATAGTCATAGTTATTCATACTAATGAGGCACTGCCAGGTTGCATTCACACAGAATATGCAAAATATCTACCTTTACAGTCAGACTTGGGTTGTGTCTTCAATTCATAAAAGGAGGGAAAGTAAACATGAGCCTGGACTGAGAACTACAGCCTGTTCGTTTGATGTCAGTAGTAGGGAAAATGCTAGAATCTATTAGAAATAATGCAATAACTAAAAACTTGAAAAATGAGTGAATGGGCAAGAACATGGCAGATGGAATATAATGTGAATAAGTATGAAGTTATCCACTTTGTTAGAAAAAGCAAAGGCATAGTATTTCTTAAATGGAGAGAGGTTGGGGAGCATTGATGGCCAAAGGGACCTGGGTGTCCTTGTTCATGAGTCACTAAAAGCTAGCATGCAGGTGCAGCAGGCAATTAGGGAGGCAAATGGTATTTAATCACAAGAAGATTTGAGTACAGGGGTAAGGGTGCCTTGGTGGAATTGTATAAAGCCTTGGTGAGACTGCATCTGGAGTATTGTATAGTTTTGGTCTCCTTATCCAAGGAAGGATATACTTGCCATAGAGGGAGTGCAACGGAGATTCACCAGACTAATTCCTGGTATGGCAGAATTAACGATAGATGATCAGCCATAATCTGTTTGAATGGCGGAGCAGGCTCAACGGGCCAAACTGCCTATTCCTGCTCTTATTTCGTATGTTCACAGCTTTGTTCTTGCCCAATTCTAGAATCTGCTCTAGCCCTACATGCCTTCTTGTATTCTCTACTCTTAATTCTGGTTTCCTGTACAGTTTTCCCCTTTCTACTCAATCTTCAGCAGCAGAGCCCAAACCATTTTACCTGTATTCTTTGAAACTCTTTCCTTTAGTCCTTCTATCTTGCTGCAACATCATTTTTATAAAGCCACCCTCCCCTGTCCATGAATTTCAACATCCATCCACCATCATTCCTGCTTTCAGGAGGAAGTTAGCATCGGGAAATGCTATTGAGGCCCCAAGTTGAAACCTCCTGGGCCACAGGTTCTGTAGCGCCGGTGGTTTCCACCTCGATTCCAGTCCCAAGTTAAAAATCACCCCATTGGATTTTAACAGACGGTTAGAAGTTGGTAACCTGAGCTTCATATGTTTAGTGGAATGCATATCCACTTTGGTCTGTTTTCTCTCATTCAACATTGATGGCAATGGGCAATATAAATACTCGCAGCTCATTATACTTTTCGACACACTCAGTGCTGAAGCAATGCAAAAGATTTTCATCTAAATATGAAAACATATACAAATAAATGGTTTTAAATTAAAGCAGCATAAAGGGATCTGGAAATAGGACAGCCAGACAGGATTAGAGCTACTGCTTATGTGGAGGTTAAGTGCCAACATGGATTAGTTGGGCCTAATGGTTGGTAAATTCTATATCATTTTATGTAAGGTAATCAATTTAGCATTTTGAAAACTCCAGTAGCATTTTTGGACAATGAATGGTTTTACAAGTTGATAAAATATTGAGTATTAAGAAGTTAAAGGGAATCAATCATATTCAAGACTGAGATTGATAGATTTTGACACTAAGGGAATCAAATGATCTGGGGTTAAGGCAGGACACTGGAATTGATGTAAAAGGTCACCCATCATCTTACTGAATAGCAGAGCAGATTTGAAGAGGCATATAGTCTACTCCTGCCCCTATCTCATGTTCTGAATGTAATGCAGGTATGTTTAGGGATATAGTAGCATTGTGGTTATGTTACCAGGCTAGTAATGCAGAGGATGAGACCAATGATCCAGAGACACTTCAAGTCCCAGCACACCAGCTGGGGAATTTAAATTTAATTAATTAAATAAATCTGAAATAAAAAGCTACTAACAGTGATGGCATCCACGAAACTACGGGATTGCCATAAAACCTCATCTGGTTCGCTACTGCCCTTCAGTGAAGGAATTTTGGTGTCCTTATATGGCTGGCTTATGTGTGACTCCAGATCCAAAATTGTGGTTGCCTTTTAACTGCCCTCTGAAGTGGCCAAGCAAGCCACTCAGCTGCATTAAAAGCCACGACAAAACCTTCTTTATATGGACTCCAGAAATTCAAAGTGGCTCACCACCACCTTCTGAAGGGCAATTTTTTTTTTTATTCATTCAAGGAATGTGCGCATTGCTGTAGGTCAGCATTTATCGCCCATCCCTAATTGCCCTTGAAAAGGTGGCGGTGAGGTCCCTTCTTGAACTGCTGCAGCCCATGTAGTGTAGGTACATGCACAGTGCTGTTAGGAAGGGAGTTCCAGGATTTTGACTCAGTGACAGTGATATATTTCCAAGTCAGGATATTGAGTGGCTTGGAGGGGAACTTCCAGGGAGTGGTGTTCCCATGTGTCTACTGCCCTTGTCCTTCTAGATGGTAGTGTTGTGGGTTTGGAAGGTGCTGTCTAAGGAGGCTTAGTGAGTTCCTGTAGTGTGTCTTGTAGATGGGACACATTGCTGCCACTGTGCATCAATGTGGAGGGAATGAATGTTTGTGGATGGGGTACCAATCAAGATGGTTGCTTTGTCCTGGATGGTTGTTTTGTCCTGGATGGTGTCAACCTTCTTGAGTGTGTTGTTGGAGCTGCACTCCAAGCAAGTGAAGAGTATTGTACCTTTTAGATGGTGGACAGACTTTGGGGAGTTACTGCAGAATTCCCAGCCTCTTACCTGCTCACTAATTACAACCTGCCAACACAAGAATGACCCGATTATTCCTGCATCCGGCTAACCAATCCTTAATCCTTGCCAGTATATTACTGCTTATCCCATGTGCTTTAATTTGCTAACTAACCTTCTGTGGGGGGCTTTATCAAAAGCCTTCCGAAAATCCAAATATAGTAACGTCCATTGACTCCCTTGTTAGTAACATTCTCAAAAAACTCCCAACTGGTTCATCAAACATGATTTCCCATTCATAAATCCATATTGGCTATGCCCAATCAGATCATCATTATCCAAGTGTCAATTTATCACGTCCTTTAGAATATATTCTAACATTTTCCCTATCATTGATGTAAGGCTAACAGGTCTCTCTCTCTCCCTTCTTAAATAGTGGGGTGATAATTGCTACATTCCAATCTGCAGGATCCGTTCCAGAATCCATAGAATTTTGGAAGATGACCAACGATACATCCACTATCTCCATAGCAACTTATTTCAACACGCTGGGATATAGAATATCAGGTCCTGGGAACTTATCAACCTTCAGTCACAATTTCTCCAATACAACCTTCTTACTAATTCTAATTTCCTTCAATTCCTCATGCTCCCTTGTACCTTGGATCTCTAATTCTGGGAGTTTTCTCGTATCTTCCTCAGTGAAGACAGATGCAAATTACTCATTTAGCTTCTCTGTCATTTCTCTATTCTCTATTATAAATTCTCCTGACTGCCTGTAATGCACCCACGTGTCTTAGCCAAACATTTCCTTTTTACATACCTAAAGAAGATTTTACAGTCCGTCTATATGAATTTTGCTAGTTTACGTTCATATTCCATTCTCCTTTTATCAGATTTTTAGTCTTCCTTTGCTGTATTCTAAAATCCCCCCAAATCTTCAGGTTTACTACTATTTCTGGCAACTTCATAGGCCTTTCCTTTTAATCTTATAAAATCCTTAACTTTCTCGGTTAGCCACGGTTGACTGACTTTTGTAATTGAGTTTTTGTGCCTTAAAGAAATGTATAATTGCTGTGAACTATGTAATAATTCTTTAAAGATTATCCATTGCCTATGTACCGTCATACCTTTTAATGTATTTTCCCAATCTACCTCAGCCAATTTGTCCCTCATATCTCCATAATTTCCTTTATTCAAATTTAACAACCTGGCTTCAGACTGAACTATCTCACTTTCAGAAATAATGGGCAGAATTTTTGCCTGCCGGCTGGACAGGCCTGACCCAAACTCCAGCGGGCGGAGAGCCGATCCCCGCCGAAGAAGCGGGCACCGCCGCCATTTTACGTGGGTGGGTCAACTAAGGCCCGCCCAGCGTGACATCCGCCGGGAAGCGCTATGCACTTCCTGTGTGGACGGGGGCGGGGGGGGTTTTCCCTCAAAAGCGAGAGTGCGCATTGAGCGCACATCTCCCTGAGGCAAAGTGCTGCCTTTTAAAAGACACTTTTAAAAACATTAAAAATAGAAAAATAAAAGTCCTTACATGTCCCCCTCATGCGTCACATGAGATGGGACATGTTCATTAATTACACTAAAACCTTATTAAACTTTTTAAATCCCTACATGAAACCTCATCCTGCCGGTGGATGAGGTTTCATGTTTTTTCTATTGCCCGCCGGGGCTCCTGGCCTGCCCACCAGCCTTAAGGTTGGACGGGCAGGTCCTTTAATTGTTTCATTGATTCCGTCAATGGCCTCAATCGGCCATTGACAGGTTGGGAGGCCCGCAGCTGATTTTGCTGCGTTCCCATCTTCCTGAAAATTTAAGTGGGGCGGGGTGACGTCAGGGGTTCCCCCCAACATCATCGTGTGTCATTTTATGCATCAGCAAGAGGGCGTTGGCGAGCGGGGTCCGCCCCACCTCCTGCTCGCTGACGGCAAAATTCAGCCCAATGTAAAATTCTATCATATTATGGTCAAAATGGCTTCTTTTACAAAAAGATTATTAATTAGCCCTTTCTTGTTGATCTAAAATAGCTTGTGCTCTAGTCAGTTCCTCAACACACTGCTCTAAAAAACCATCCCTATCACACTCCAGAAACTCATCCTCCACAGCATTAGTGCTCATTGGGTTTATCCAATCTATATGCAGATTGAAGTCACCCATGTTACTGTATTACTCATACTACATGTTTCTCTAATCTTCTAATTAATACAATGCCCTACATTACCATGATTGTTTGGTGGCCTATAAACATCTACCAATGTTTGCTGTCCCTTGCTGTTTCTTAGTTCCACCAGAACAGATTCTACATTTTGCTCTTCCGATCTGAGATCCTCCCATCAATGTGCTGATCCCACCCCTTATTATTAGCGCAACACCACCTCCTTTTCCTTTTTGCCTGTCCTTCCTAAATGTAGAAAATCCACTCTAGTCACTCTGTCCTCAACCCCTAACACTGTTCCAAGAAATAGAAACAGAAAATATTGGAAATACTCAACAGAGTTAACATTTCACAAGAACATAACTAGGAGCAGGAGTAGGCAATTCAGCCCCCCAAGCCTGCCCCACCATTCAATACGATCATGACTGATCTCATTTCGGCCTCAACTCCAATTTCCTGCCCTCTCCCCATAACCTTTCAACCCATTATTAATTAAAAATCTGTCTATCCCCTCCTTAAATTTATTCAGCGTCCCGGCATCCACTGCACTCGAGGTAGTGAATTCCACAGATTCACGACCCTTTGAAGAAAAATAATTCCTCCTCATCTCCGATTTAAATCTACCACCCCTTAGCCTAAAACTATGGCCTCTCGTTCTAGAATGCCCCACAAGGGGAAACATCCATTCCATGTCTGCATTGTCTATCTTCTTCAGCATCTTGTATACCTCAATTAGATCTCCTCTATTGAGACTGTTGAGTATTTCCTAGCGAGTATAGGCCTAAACTGCTCAATCTCTCTTCATAAGACAAGCCCCGCATCTCTGGAATCAATCTAGTGAACCTCCTCTGAATTGCCTCCAATGCAACTACATCCTTTTTCAAGTAAGGGGCCCAAAACTGTGCACAGTACTCCAAGTGTTGTCTCACAATGCCTTGTGCAGTTGTAACAACACTTCCCTATTTTTATACTCTTTCTTTTGCAATAAATGCCAAAATTCCATTTGCCTGCCTTATTACCTGCTGTGCCTGCATACTAGCTTTTAGCGATTCATGCACAAGGACACCCAGATCCCTCTGCATTGAAGCATTCTGAAGTTTCTCTCCATTTAAATAATAAGTCGCCTTTTTATTCTTCCAACCAAAATGGATAACCTCACACTTATCCACGTTAAACTCCATCTGCCAAAGTTTGGCCTATTCACCTAAGCTGTCCATATCCATTTGTAAATTTCTTATTTCTTCATTGCAACTTACTTTCCCACCTATTTTGATGTCACAAATTTAGCTATCGTACCTTCTATCCCTGAATCCAAGTCATTAATATAGATTGTAAATAGTTGGGGGCCCAAGGACTGAACCCTGTGGCACCCCACTAGTTACAGCCTGCCATCCAGAAAAAGACCCATTTATCCTGACACTGTTTTCTGTTGGTTAGCCAGTCCTCTATCCAAGCTAATATATTATCCCTAACTCTGTGTGATCTTATCTTGTGTATTAATTTCAGGTTGACGATCTTTCGTCAGAACATTTTCCAGTTCTGTGTCTGACAAGACAGACAAAAGATTAGAGGCAATTTTAAAACGTTTTAGTCATATGGGATAAAAATTACAGCAATAAAGCAGCCACTGATAGAATATTATTAATAAAAAAGCTTAGCTATCAGAATTTCAGTGCACAAATTAATGACAGAAATTCATTGACGCAGGGACAAATTTGGAATTGCTACTAATGTTTCTGTAGCTTTGAATTTAGCATTAGTGCAAATCACTATCATAGATCATAGCGTATAATTCCTTCCAAAAACAGGGGTCATTTTCTATGCTGAGTATAAAATGTGAACCACTGATGTGGATGTTGCCAGTTTGAAATGTAAAAAAACTTGGCATTGGTAATTCATATAAAATTAATGTGGCACGGTTTATTGAATTAATTAATTCTACAAAAATACCTTTAACTGCAATCAAAGCATTTTAAAACCCGTCAAGTTCATTGTCTTCAGCGTCCTAGACAAAGAGTTCATCGAATTCATTCTGAGTTACTTTAGCTATTGCATCATCTTAACAATTCCACTCTAGATCAGATGTGGCACTTTCATAATCATCCGTCCACAACAGAGTTTAAAATACATGGGGACAGCGGGTAAATTCACCCCTGAAACTCAACCAGTAGCCCAAGAAAAAGACGGGGTCGACAAATTAGAGAAAGGTCACTCCTGTACAATATTACCGTACATTATGACTCCTCTGGTCTTGGGATGAACAATTGAAGATACGGGGGCAAGAAAATAAAATGCAGTTTGTTTGGGGCATCAAGCAAACATGAGAGACAGAATGTGCTCCTCCAATCACAGATTGCCTCTCCCATGCTTTGGCTACAACTGCTCCATCACAGGTGCCCTTCCTCCCGCTCTTGCTCCCCCAGAAACAGAAACTATGATTGGAGGAGCAGCAAGAGCGTGAGGGAGGGCACCCATTGTTGCAGCTGGAGCAAACATCCTGGACAATGACTTGTTCGACTGGAACTTTTGACATCCTCCAGGACCGGGATGAAGCCTAGGAGAAAAAACAGAAGAGGCCCATAGGAGCCATCTGTACCAAGGACAAAGGCAACAGCCAGTGGATAGAAGGTCCGTCATATTTTAGTTACGTGTGGTGATGGGTGGGGACTGGGAATGCAATGAGAAATGAGAAGAGAAATGATCAACCATGCAGATTCATTTGTTCTTTTAATAGCTTCCTAAACAGCTTATGCCTGTCTGATTTCTATTTTATTGCATCAAATAGTTGGAATTTGATATGAATCTGATTTTAGTTTATTATTGTAAATTGGGAATTGTATTTAGGCGATGAACAGAGATATTTTCATATGTTCTCTGTCCTGGTTTTGAACCACTACTGCACAAGTCGTATGTTGCCAAATAAAAGCATTACTTGGCAAAATAAGTTTTTAAATCCAGCATTGACACATGGCTAGCTACTATTTTGGTCTGATTAATTCTTGGCTTGAGATTGGATGAGCTGCAATATATTATAGTCCTTCTGTTTGCTATTTGTACTATCGTGTCTTTCTAAAGAAGGAAATCCTGAAAAAATTCATCTCAAATAAAGACCAGTGTTATCATGCGACTGCATCACTTAATAAAGGAGTTAGTGAGAATGAAAAAGGTGCCCCTGAAAAATCAAAAAGTAACCCGAGAAATTTCAAAAAGAGCTCTCTGAAAAAATAATAATTTTGATCCCTGCCCCACAACAAATGGTCTTCCTCTCCATTCATTTAATTGGATATTCCGCATTTTTTGAAAGATCCGATGATAGCTTGTGTATTAATACCATCCCATGATTTGGTAACGAAACCACGCAAACATCAAGCAGGGCAACACGCATGTTTCCTCTCTTTGTGAAAGACTTTTTCTCCATCAACCTTTTCAATTCAGCATAAACATGATCCTTGAATGGCTTAAGGCACACATCCTAAGGTTGAACTAAAGATGTTAGACCCCTAGTATAACTGCAATTTGGGTGTTAATTCTTCACAGGTACCTCTTCATCTCCTCAGATATATGGGATCTGTACCTGTCTCACACTACTAAGCTGCATTCTTTGCCCAGGCCACCGGACAACTATAAGAACTTGGCAAATAGGTGTAGGCAATTCGGCCCATCGAGCCTGCTTTGCCATTCAAATGTTTCATGGCTGATCATCTACTTCTTGCGCCATTTTCCCGCTATCCCCATGATCCCTTAATGTCATTAGTCTCTAGAAATCAATGGATTTCTGTCTTGAACATACTCAATGATTGAACTTTCCCAGCCCTCTGGGGTAGAGAATTCCAAAGACTCACCAACCTCTGAGTGAAGAAAGCCCTCCTCATCTCAGTCTTTAATGGCCTGGCCCTTATTTTGAGACTGTATCGCCTGGTTTTAGACTCACCAGCCAGGGCAAACATCCTATCCACATCTACCCTGTCATGTCCTGTAAGAATTTTGTAAGCTTCAGTGAGATCACCTCTCATTCTTTGAGATTCCAGAGAATACAGACCCAGTTTCTTCAGTCTCTCCTCATAAGACAATCCCACCATCTCAGGGATTAGTAATCCCCTTGCAATGAAGGACAACATGCCATTTGCCTTCCTAATTGCCTGCTGCACCTGCACGCTAGCTTTTAGTGACTCATGAACAAGGACAACCAGGTCCCTTTGGACATGAACACTCCCAACCTCTCCATTTAAGAAATACTTTGCCTTTGTTTTTTTCTACCAAAGTGGATAACTTCACACTTATTCACATATTCTGTCTGTATGTTCTTGCCCATTCACTTAGCCTGTCCAAACCCCTTTGAAGTCTCCTTGTATCTTCCTCACAACTTACATTCCCACCTAGTTTGGTGTCATCTGCAAATTTGGAAATATTACATTTGATCCCCAAATCCAAATCATTGATATTGATTGTGAACAGCTGTGGCCCAAGCACTGATCCTTGCGGTACCCCACTAGTAACAGCCTGCCATCCTGAGAATGACCTGTTCATTCCTACTCTTTTTTCTGTCTCTTAACCAATTCTCAGTCCACAGTATATTACCCCCAATTCCACGTGCTTAAATTTTGCTTACTAACCTCCTGTGTGGGACCTTATTGTATGCCTTCTGAAAGTACAAATACACCACAGCCACTGGTTGCCGTTTATCTATGCTACAAGTAACATCCTCAAAAAACTCCAACAGATTTGTCAAATGTGATTTCCCTTTCATAAATCCATGTTGATTCTGCCAAATCATATAATTATTTTCCAAGTGTCCAGTTATCACATTCTTTGTAACAGATTTTAACATTTTCCCTTCTACTGAGGTCAAACTAACAGGTTTGTCATTGTCAATTTTCTCTCTTCCTCCTTTCTTAAATAGTGGGGTTACATTTGCTACTTTCCAGTCTGCAGGAACCTTTCCAGAATCTATAGAATTTTGAAAGATAACCACCAATAAGTCTGCTATCTCTGTAGCCACCTCCTTCACCACTCTGAAATGTAGCTCATCAGGTCCAGGGGATTCATCAACCTTCAGTCCAATTAATTTTTCAAGTACTACTTCTTTATTAATACTAATTTCTTTCAGATCCTCATTTTCACTACTCTCTTGGTTCCCTAGTATTTTTGGGAGATTTTCTGTATCTTCCTCCTTGAAGACAGACAAAGAAATTGTTTAGTTTCTCCGCTATTTCCCTATTCTCCATTATAAATTATCCTGTCTCCTTCTGTAATGGACCCACAATTGTCCTTGTTAATCTTTTCCTTTTACGGTCTGCCTTTATGCATTTGTATCCTCTTTTCCCTTTATCAATTTCTTGGTCCTCCTTTGCTGGATTCTAAATTGCTCCTAATCCTCAGGCTACCTGATAAACCACTTCCTTTGATCTAATGCAATCTTTAACTTCTTTTGTTAGTCACAGTTGACTCACCTTTCCTAATGGGTTTGTGTGTCATAGAGGAATGTAAATTTGTTGTAGACCATGTAATGCTTCTCTAAATACTAGCCAGTGCCTGTCTACTGTCAAATTTTTAATGTATTTTCCCAATCCATTAAAGCCAACTTGCCCCTCTGACCTTCATAATTTCCTTTGTTCAGATTTAGGGCCCTAGTTTCAGAATGAACTATATCATTTTCAAACTTAACGTAAAACTCTATCATATTATGGTCACTATTTCCTAATAGCTTCTATACAATATGGTTATTAATTAGCCCTTTCTCATTACTTGATACTAAATCTAAAATAGCCCGATCTCATACTGCTCCAGAAACCCTATCTCGTAAAACTCCAGGAAGTCATTCTCCCATAGCATTAATGCTATTTAGATTTACCCAGTCTATATGAAAATTTCAGCCACCCATTATTGCTGTAACACCCATGTTACATGCAGCTTTAATTCCTGATTCATACCATGCCCATTACCACTACAGTTTGATGGCCTATAAGCAACTCCCAACAATGTTTGCTGCCCCTTGCTGTTTCTTAGCTCCCCAAACTGATTCTATATCTTGATCCTTCGATCTAAGATCCTCTCTCATTAACGTACTGACCTCATCCTTTATTAACAGTGCTACCCCACCTCCTTCTACCCTCCATCTATTCTTCTGAGATTACAAAAATCCCTGAATATTCAGTTCCCAGACCAGGTCACCATGTAACCATATTCTGCAATGGCAACCAAATCATTCTCATTTACCTCTACTTGCACCATCAAATCATTTAACTGGTTACAAATGCTACATGCATTCAGATGGCCACACATCAATCCACAACTTCACTCCGTCCTCATCCATCCACCAATTGTCATGGACATGCACAAACATTCCTGCAGGGAACTTGACTTTTACTTGGTTTTACATTTGAACATTACCATAGGTTTTAATTTCATTCTGTTGGCTATGCAGGCCAGTACCACCATGAATTCTTCTCAGGCTCTGTGATCTTCACTAGAATGTTTTCAAACCTTTCCATTCTATAGTTCAGTTGCTGGGCATATCGAAACTAATTGAATTTCATCTATGTTGCCAATGTGACAGAATGGGTACTCATCTTTTGGCTGTGATGATGATGAATCGCTGGAAACTGGTAATTTTGGCATCAGGTTCTTTTGTCGTTTGAGTAATTTTGGTCTTCTGCTGCAACACTAAACATTTTCCTTCCATAAAGCAGCTATGTCAACTAGCTGTTGCTCTGAAATCTTTAGGTGGACTCAGGATTTGATTTGACCCACTCAAGTGTATATATGCTTTGCTTTTCTGGTGACGATGTAAGCATTCTGACGATTTTTGAGGATCCATTCCAATGCATGCTTCTCAAGATCAGGCTAGCGGCTGGTCCCTGTTCTCATGGCGCACTTAGTCTTAGTATTCAGGGCAAATTCCTTCTTCCATTTCTCGCACCAGTTTTTCCACTAACACTGAATTCCCGCACTGCAGCACAGTTACTGATGAGTTAACAAATGTTCAACAACTTTTAGCAGCTCATACTTCACTTGTTTTGCTGGAACTCATTTCTCTGTCATTTGACATGCGTGGTCTGCTCTGTGTGGGTATATCTTAAACTCCCAGTTATCCTAGATGTGATTGCTAAAAACTTGGATGATCATGGAACAGAGTCATGCAAATTTTTTGTTCTGCGAGATATAAACTGTCAGTCATGACTAGGCACTCCCCAACTGCTACCAATTAAATGCTGCGTGAAAGCAAAAACACTGAAAATAAATTATGTACCAGCATAAAAGATTACCAGTTTAATTTTGCAGCACCATTGCCTTATTAAAAACAAAAATGTATAAATATTACTTCTAATGGTTCCATATGCTATTGTTGTAGTAGCTTCACACACCCCTAAGGATTGAGGCTATTTAACATTCTTGTATTGTCTGTATTATTCAAATTAATGGCTTTTGAGCAGAACTGTTTTAGGAACTGCATGTCCCCTTTCAGATTTATAACATTTAACAGGACACCTAGCACTATATTTCTTTCAATAGGTGTTCAGCCAAATGTATCTTCAGATTTATGCAAAGGTGTCAGGCAGGTGGAATAAAAAAGTGAACCACATTTACTATCATTCAGTAATGGTGAGTATTTCTAGGAGACTAAACACACAGGCCATATTGCTACAAGTCTAGAAGGCTCAGTCATTATCCTTTGGGAGTTACATAGAATTGTCATCAATTAGTCTAGAAAAAATGATGGATGGGGCAAAGTTGTAAAATTATTAGCCAGGAATTCATGAAACTTCAAACAAAGCCATACCTCCAAAATGTGGCTACAGTATTGTTCCCTGGTTTAAATTTGTTTTCTCAGTCATCTAACCTCAAGTAGAGCAGCTATCTGGCACCATGACTGATCCCAGCAACTCATGCAAGAGGATGGAAAATCAACCATAGTTTCTACTCCTGACCATTACTGGTGACAAACAACAGACTGGACTGAGCTCAACTATAAAAAGACTTGCATTTATATTGCCTCGTTCACAATCTCAGGCTGTCCTAACGTACTTTACAGCTTTTTTTTGGGAAAAATATACTTTATTCATAAAATATATGAAAGAACATTACAAAACATTTCAGAACGGCCATCACAAAAAAGTGCAGTCATATTCAACTTTCCACATTGATCATGAGGTGCTTCAATATAATCAATAAACATTACAGATATTTCAACATGGTCATTGCAGACAGACAGTGCAATGGTACTTTATAGCCAACAAACTATGCTTGGAATGCAACACAGTTGTAATGTAGGAAATGTGGCAGCTGGTTCGTGTACAGTAAGCTCCCATAAAGAGCAAAGTGATAGTGACATAAAAAAAACCAGAAAATACTGGAAATAATTAGGTCAGATTGCATCTGTAGAGAAGGAATTAATGTTTCGAGTCGATATCCTTTTATTGGAAAGTGATAACGACGCCAAAGAATAACTCCACGCTCTTCAAAATATTGCCATGTTAATTTGCTCACAAACTCCAAACAAACTGCTTCCAATAGAGCTGCACAGAAAGCCAGTATTTCTGCCAACTCCAGCATGATGCCACCACCAAACTCATCTTCCCTTCACCCCCTGGCGACAGTCCGCAGGGATCGTTCCCTCCGGGACACCCTGGTCCACTCCTCCATCACCCCCGACACCTCAACCCCCCTCCCACAGCACCTTCTCATGCAACCGCAGATGGCGGAACACCTGTCCCGTTACTACCCCCCCCCCACCCATCCAAGGGCCCAAATACTCCTTTCAAGTGAAGCAGCATTTCACTTGCACTTCCCTCAATTTAGTCTATTGCATTCGCTGCTCCCAATGCTGTTTCCTCTACATTGGAGAGACCAAACGCAGACTGAGTGACTGCTTTGCAGAACACCTTCGGTCTGTCTGCAAGCATGACCCAGACCTTCCTGTCGCTTGCCATTTCAACACTCCACCCTGCTCTCATGCCCACATGCCCATCCTTGGCCTGCTGCAATGTTCCAGTGAAGCTCAACGCAAGCTGGAGGAACAGTACCTCATCTTTCGACTAGGCAATTTACAGCCTTCTGGACTGAATATTGAGTTCAACAACTTTTGATCATGAACTCTCTCCTCCATCCCTACCCCCCACTTTCCAATCCCCCTTTTTTCCCAATAATTTATATGTATTTTTCTTTTCCCACCTATTTCCATTATTTTTAAAAGTATTTCCATCCATCGTTTTATCTCCACCTTTTAGCCTATTTCGATGCCTTCCCCCCCACCCCACCCCCACTAGGGCTATATGTACCTTGCTCGTCCTGCTTTCTACCCTTAATGTCACCTATTAGCACATTTCTTAGCTAATATCACCACCATCAACACCTCTTTATCCTTTTGTCTATGACATCTTTTGGCAATCTCCACCTATCACTGGCCCTCTATCCAGCTCTACCTGTCCCACCACCCCCCCTTAAACCAGTTTATATTTCACCACTTTTCTATTTTTCCTTAGTTCTGTTGAAGAGTTATACTGACTCAAAACGTTAACTGTGTTCCTCTCCGCAGATGCTGTCAGACCTGCTGAGCTTTTCCAGGTATTTTTATTTTTGTTTTGGATTTCCAGCATCCGCAGTTTTTTGCTTTTAAGCCAGTAACCAACTGTGTGAAAAGATATTACCACAGTCACAGACAGAAATAGCAGCACCCTTAAGGAGTTCAGCTACAGAAAAACAAAGTCAGCAGAGAGGTGTTTCCCTCTATCTCCATAAACACTAACAAGTCAGGAAAATACAGCTAAGTTGGTATAGACTCAATTTCCGTCTTTTTTATAACATATGTTTTGATACTAAAATTAAAGCAATGTAATTATAATTAAAATTAACACTGAGCTAAACACTGCAGAACAATACTTGGGAATTGTGCAAGAAGTTATGCAGTTTGGAAGCAAAATCAACAGGTCGTTAACACACTATAATGGTCAGGTGAGTGACGCAGGATAAAACCACGGGCTTGCAGTCATATCCCACATTCCTTACAAATCCCTGCTGGATGAGACAGTCACACTTGTGGCACAAACTCAAAAGCAGCTTATGCTATTCTGGGAAACCTTACTGCTGGATAGTTAAGGTTATGTCATCTAAGGATGATTGCCGATTTTAGTTAAGTTGCCAGGCCAGCAAAATGTACCAACAACAAAACAAAATAAAATCAAAAACCTAATCATTTTTGCCTAAAATAATGTTCCCCCACCTACTACAGTTAACCAACTAAAAATATAGTTACTGCTGTCCGAGGTAACCTTCCCCCACCTACAGATAAACAATTACAATGATTAATTCTGCACTAAAGTCCTGGAGCTTAGGATTTACAGAGTCGGAGGAATAGCCCAACGACAATATTATACTTTATAAGAGAGCTGACCATGTTTGCAAAATTTTATATCACAGGCGCAACAGGAGGGGTTAAAGCTTTGGGGAAGCCTGGTGCTCTCACACTAAAAAGCTTATGACCCAGACCTCCTTTTGGGAGGGTGAGAGAGAGAGACGGAGGATGGAGGTGGCGGTTAGGGAGGAGAGAGAGAGAGGTGGGGGGGGGGGGGGGGGGGGGGGGGTGGGAGAGGAGAGAGGGGGGGATGGGGTGGGAGAGGAGAGAGAGGGGGTGGGGGGGGGGGAGAGAGGGGGTGGGGGGGGGGGAGAGAGGGGGTGGGGGGGGGGGGAGAGAGGGGGTGGGGGGGGGGGAGAGAGGGGGTGGGGGGGGGGGAGAGAGGGGGTGGGGGGGGGGGGAGAGAGGGGGTGGGGGGGGGGAGAGAGGGGGGTGGGGGGGGGGAGAGAGGGGGTGGGGGGGGGGAGAGAGGGGGTGGGGGGGGGGGAGAGAGGGGGGTGGGGGGGGGAGAGAGGGGGTGGGGGGGGGGAGAGAGGGGGTGGGGGGGGGAGAGAGGGGGTGGGGGGGGGGAGAGAGGGGGTGGGGGGGGGAGAGAGGGGGTGGGGGGGGGGGAGAGAGGGGGTGGGGGGGGGGGAGAGAGGGGGTGGGGGGGGGAGAGAGGGGGTGGGGGGGGGAGAGAGGGGGGTGGGGGGGGGGAGAGAGGGGGTGGGGGGGGGGAGAGAGGGGGTGGGGGGGGGGAGAGAGGGGGTGGGGGGGGGAGAGAGGGGGTGGGGGGGGGGAGAGAGGGGGTGGGGGGGGGGAGAGAGGGGGTGGGGGGGGGAAGAGAGGGGGTGGGGGGGGGAGAGAGGGGGTGGGGGGGGGAGAGAGGGGGTGGGGGGGGGGAGAGAGAGGGGGTGGGGGGGGGAGAGAGGGGGTGGGGGGGGGAGAGAGGGGGTGGGGGGGGGAGAGAGGGGGTGGGGGGGGGAGAGAGGGGGTGGGGGGGGGAGAGAGGGGGTGGGGGGGGGAGAGAGGGGGTGGGGGGGGGGAGAGAGGGGGTGGGGGGGGAGAGAGGGGGTGGGGGGGGGGAGAGAGGGGGTGGGGGGGGAGAGAGGGGGTGGGGGGGGAGAGAGGGGGTGGGGGGGGGAGAGAGGGGGTGGGGGGGGGAGAGAGGGGGGTGGGGGGGGAGAGAGGGGGTGGGGGGGGAGAGAGGGGGCGGGGGGGGAGAGAGGGGGTGGGGGGGGAAAGAGGGGGTGGGGGGGGAGAGAGGGGGTGGGGGGGGAGAGAGGGGGTGGGGGGGGGAGAGAGGGGGTGGGGGGGGGAGAGAGGGCGTGGGGGGGGAGAGGAGAGGAGAGAGAGGGGGTGGGGGTGGAGGGGAGAGGAGAGAGAGGGGGTGGGGGTGGAGGGGAGAGAGAGGGGGTGGGGGGGGGAGAGGAGAGGGGGTGGGGGGGGAGAGGAGAGAGAGGGGGTGGGGAGGGAGAGGAGAGAGAGGGGGTGGGGAGGAGAGGAGAGAGAGGGGGTGGGGAGGAGAGGAGAGAGAGGGGGTGGGGAGGAGAGGAGAGAGAGGGGGTGGGGAGGAGAGGAGAGAGAGGGGGTGGGGGGGGAGAGGAGAGAGAGGGGGTGGGGGGGGGGAGAGGAGAGAGAGGGGGTGGGGGGGGAGAGGAGAGAGAGGGGGTGGGGGGGGAGAGGAGAGAGAGGGGGTGGGGGGGGAGAGAGGGGGTGGGGGTGGGGGGGGAGAGAGGGGGTGGGGGGGGAGAGAGGGGGTGGGGGGGAGAGAGGGGGTGGGGGGGGAGAGAGGGGGTGGGGGGGGGAGAGAGGGGGTGGGGGGGGAGAGAGGGGGTGGGGGGGGGAGAGAGGGGGTGGGGGGGGAGAGAGGGGGGTGGGGGGGGGAGAGAGGGGGTGGGGGGGGAGAGAGGGGGGTGGGGGGGGAGAGAGGGGGTGGGGGGGGAGAGAGGGGGTGGGGGGGGGAGAGAGGGGGTGGGGGGGGGGAGAGAGGGGGTGGGGGGGGAGAGAGGGGGGTGGGGGGGGAGAGAGGGGGTGGGGGGGGGAGAGAGGGGGTGGGGGGGGAGAGAGGGGGTGGGGGGGGAGAGAGGGGGTGGGGGGGGGAGAGAGGGGGTGGGGGGGGGAGAGAGGGGTGGGGGGGGGAGAGAGGGGTGGGGGGGGGAGAGAGGGGTGGGGGGGGAGAGAGGGGTGGGGGGGGGGAGAGAGGGGTGGGGGGGGGAGAGAGGGGTGGGGGGGGGAGAGAGGGGTGGGGGGGGGAGAGAGGGGTGGGGGGGGGAGAGAGGGGTGGGGGGGGGAGAGAGGGGTGGGGGGGGGGAGAGAGGGGTGGGGGGGGGAGAGAGGGGTGGGGGGGGGAGAGAGGGGTGGGGGGGGAGAGAGGGGTGGGGGGGGGGAGAGAGGGGTGGGGGGGGGAGAGAGGGGTGGGGGGGGAGAGAGGGGTGGGGGGGGAGAGAGGGTGGGGGGGGAGAGAGGGTGGGGGGGGAGAGAGGGGGTGGGGGAGAGAGAGGGGGTGGGGGGGGAGAGAGGGGGTGGGGGGGAGAGAGGGGGTGGGGGGGGAGAGAGGGGGTGGGGGGGTGGGGGGGGGAGAGAGGGTGTGGGGGGGGGAGAGGGGGTGGGGGGGGAGAGAGGGGGTGGGGGGGGAGAGAGGGGGTGGGGGGGAGAGAGGGGGTGGGGGGGAGAGAGGGGGTGGGGGGGAGAGAGGGGGTGGGGGGGGGAGAGAGGGGGTGGGGGGGGAGAGAGGGGGTGGGGGGGGAGAGAGGGGGTGGGGGGGGGAGAGAGGGGGTGGGGGGAGAGAGGGGGTGGGGGGGGAGAGAGGGGGTGGGGGGGGAGAGAGGGGGGTGGGGGGGGGAGAGAGGGGGTGGGGGGGGAGAGGAGAGAGAGGGGGTGGGGGTGGAGGGGAGAGGAGAGAGAGGGGGTGGGGGGGGGGAGAGGAGAGAGAGGGGGTGGGGGGGGAGAGGAGAGAGAGGGGGTGGGGGGGGGAGGGGAGAGGAGAGAGAGGGGGTGGGGGGGAGAGGAGAGAGAGGGGGGTGGGGGGGAGAGGAGAGAGAGGGGGTGGGGGGGGAGAGGAGAGAGAGGGGGTGGGGGGGGAGAGGAGAGAGAGGGGGTGGGGGGGGAGAGGAGAGAGAGGGGGTGGGGGGGGGGAGAGGAGAGAGAGGGGGTGGGGGGGGAGAGGAGAGAGAGGGGGTGGGGGGGGGGAGAGGAGAGAGAGGGGGTGGGGGGGGAGAGGAGAGAGAGGGGGTGGGGGGGGAGAGGAGAGAGAGGGGGTGGGGGGGGAGAGGAGAGAGAAGGGGTGGGGGGGGGGAGGAGAGGGTGGGGGTGGGGGGGAGGAGAGGGTGGGGGTGGGGGGGAGAGGAGAGGGTGGGGGTGGGGGGGAGAGGAGAGGGTGGGGGTGGGGGGGAGAGGAGAGGGTGGGGGTGGGGGGGAGAGGAGAGAGAGGGGGTGAGGGGGAGAGGAGAGAGAGAGGGTGGGGGGTGAGGGGGAGAGGAGAGGGTGGGGGTGGGGGGGAGAGGAGAGGGTGGGGGTGGGGGGGAGAGGAGAGGGTGGGGGTGGGGGGGAGAGGAGAGGGTGGGGGTGGGGGGGAGAGGAGAGGGTGGGGGTGGGGGGGAGAGGAGAGGGTGGGGGTGGGGGGGGAGAGGAGAGGGTGGGGGTGGGGGGGAGAGGAGAGGGTGGGGGTGGGGGGGAGAGGAGAGGGTGGGGGTGGGGGGGAGAGGAGAGAGTGGGGGTGGGGGGGAGAGGAGAGAGTGGCGGTGGGGGGTAGAGGAGAGAGAGGGGGTGGGGGTGGGGGGTAGAGGAGAGAGGGGGTGGGGGTGGGGGGGTAGAGGAGAGAGAGGGGGTGGGGGTGGGGGGTAGAGGAGAGAGAGGGGGTGGGGGTGGTGGGGTAGAGGAGAGAGAGGGGGTGGGGGTGGTGGGGTAGAGGAGAGAGAGGGGGTGGGGGTGGGGGGGGTAGAGGAGAGAGAGGGGGTGGGGGTGGGGGGTAGAGGAGAGAGAGGGGGTGGGGGTGGGGGGTAGAGGAGAGAGAGGGGGTGGGGGTGGGGGGTAGAGGAGAGAGAGGGGGTGGGGTGTAGAGGAGAGAGAGGGGGGTGGGGGTGGGGGGTAGAGGAGAGAGAGAGGGGGTGGGGGTGGGGGGGTAGAGGAGAGAGAGGGGGTGGGGGTGGGGGGGTAGAGGAGAGAGAGGGGGGTGGGGGTGGGGGGAGAGGAGAGAGAGAGGGTGGGGGTGGGGGGAGAGGAGAGAGAGAGGGTGGGGGTGGGGGGAGAGGAGAGAGAGGGGGTGGGGGTGGGGGGGAGAGGAGAGAGAGGGGGGTGGGGGTGGGGGGGGAGAGGAGAGAGAGGGGGTGGGGGTGGGGGGGAGAGGAGAGAGAGGGGGTGGGGGTGGGGGGAGAGGAGAGAGGGGGGATGGGGTGGGGGGGGGAGAGAGGGGGTGGGGGGGGGAGAGAGGGGGTGGGGGGGGGGGAGAGAGGGGGTGGGGGGGGGAGAGAGGGGGTGGGGGGGGGGAGAGAGGGGGTGGGGGGGGGGAGAGAGGGGGTGGGGGGGGAGAGAGAGGGGGTGGGGGGGGGAGAGAGGGGGTGGGGGGGGGAGAGAGGGGGTGGGGGGGGGAGAGAGGGGGTGGGGGGGGGAGAGAGGGGGTGGGGGGGGAGAGAGGGGGTGGGGGGGGGAGAGAGGGGGTGGGGGGGGAGAGAGAGGGGGTGGGGGGGGAGAGAGGGGGTGGGGGGGGGAGAGAGGGGGTGGGGGGGGAGAGAGGGGGTGGGGGGGGAGAGAGGGGGTGGGGGGAGAGAGAGAGGGGGTGGGGGGGAAAGAGGGGGGGTGGGGGGGGAAAGAGGGGGGGTGGGGGGGGAAAGAGGGGGGGTGGGGGGGGAGAGGAGAGAGTGGCGGTGGGGGGTAGAGGAGAGAGAGGGGGTGGGGGGTGGGGGGTAGAGGAGAGAGGGGGTGGGGGTGGGGGGTAGAGGAGAGAGAGGGGGTGGGGGGTGGGGGGTAGAGGAGAGAGAGGGGGTGGGGGTGGTGGGGTAGAGGAGAGAGAGGGGGTGGGGGTGGTGGGGTAGAGGAGAGAGAGGGGGTGGGGGTGGGGGGTAGAGGAGAGAGAGGGGGTGGGGGTGGGGGGTAGAGGAGAGAGAGGGGGTGGGGGTGGGGGGTAGAGGAGAGAGAGGGGGTGGGGTGTAGAGGAGAGAGAGGGGGGTGGGGGTGGGGGCTAGAGGAGAGAGAGAGGGGGTGGGGGTGGGGGGTAGAGGAGAGAGAGGGGGTGGGGGTGGGGGGTAGAGGAGAGAGAGGGGGTGGGGGTGGGGGGTAGAGGAGAGAGAGGGGGTGGGGGTGGGGGGTAGAGGAGAGAGAGGGGGTGGGGGTGGGGGGGAGAGGAGAGAGAGGGGGTGGGGGTGGGGGGAGAGGAGAGAGGGGGGATGGGGTGGGAGAGGAGAGAGAGGGGGTGGGGGGGGGGAGAGAGGGGGTGGGGGGGGAGAGAGGGGGTGGGGGGGGGAGAGAGGGGGTGGGGGGGAGAGAGGGGGTGGGGGGGGAGAGAGGGGGTGGGGGGGGGGAGAGAGGGGGTGGGGGGGGGGAGAGAGGGGGTGGGGGGGGGGAGAGAGGGGGTGGGGGGGGGGAGAGAGGGGGTGGGGGGGGGAGAGAGGGGGTGGGGGGGAGAGAGAGGGGGTGGGGGGGAAAGAGGGGGGGTGGGGGGGGGAAGAGGGGGGGTGGGGGGGGAAAGAGGGGGGGTGGGGGGGAAAGAGGGGGGGGTGGGGGGGGGGAGAGAGAGGGGGTGGGGGGGGAGAGAGAGGGGGTGGGGGGGGGAGAGAGGGGGTGGGGGGGAGGGGAGAGGAGAGAGAGGGGGTGGGGGGGGGAGAGGAGAGAGAGGGGGTGGGGGGGGAGAGGAGAGAGAGGGGGTGGGGGGGGAGAGGAGAGAGAGGGGGTGGGGGGGGAGAGGAGAGAGAGGGGGTGGGGGGGGAGAGGAGAGAGAGGGGGTGGGGGGGGAGAGGAGAGAGAGGGGGTGGGGGGGGGGAGAGGAGAGAGAGGGGGTGGGGGGGGGGAGAGGAGAGAGAGGGGGTGGGGGGGGAGAGGAGAGAGAGGGGGTGGGGGGGGGGAGAGGAGAGAGAGGGGGTGAGGGGGGAGAGGAGAGAGAGGGGGTGGGGGGGAGAGGAGAGAGAAGGGGTGGGGGGGGGAGAGGAGAGAGAGGGGGTGGGGGGGGAGAGGAGAGAGAGGGGGTGGGGGTGGGGGGGGAGGAGAGGGTGGGGGTGAGGGGGAGAGGAGAGGGTGGGGGTGAGGGGGAGAGGAGAGGGTGGGGGTGAGGGGGAGAGGAGAGGGTGGGGGTGAGGGGGAGAGGAGAGGGTGGGGGTGAGGGGGAGAGGAGAGGGTGGGGGTGAGGGGGAGAGGAGAGGGTGGGGGTGAGGGGGAGAGGAGAGGGTGGGGTGAGGGGGAGAGGAGAGAGAGGGGGTGAGGGGGAGAGGAGAGAGAGGGGGTGAGGGGGGAGAGGAGAGAGAGGGGGTGAGGGGGAGAGGAGAGGAGAGGGTGGGGGTTGAGGGGGAGAGGAGAGGGTGGGGTGTGAGGGGGGAGAGGAGAGGGTGGGTGTGGGGGGGAGAGGAGAGGGTGGGTGTGGGGGGGAGAGGAGAGGGTGGGGGTGGGGGGGAGAGGAGAGGGTGGGGGTGGGGGGGAGAGGAGAGGGTGGGGGTGGGGGGGAGAGGAGAGGGTGGGGGTGGGGGGGAGAGGAGAGGGTGGGGGTGGGGGGGAGAGGAGAGAGAGGGGGTGGGGGGGAGAGGAGAGAGAGGGGGTGGGGGGGAGAGGAGAGAGAGGGGGTGGGGGTGGGGGGTAGAGGAGAGAGAGGGGGTGGGGGTGGGGGGTAGAGGAGAGAGAGGGGGTGGGGGTGGGGGGGTAGAGGAGAGAGAGGGGGTGGGGGTGGGGGGGGTAGAGGAGAGAGAGGGGGTGGGGGTGGGGGGGGTAGAGGAGAGAGAGGGGGTGGGGGTGGGGGGGTAGAGGAGAGAGAGGGGGTGGGGGTGGGGGGTAGAGGAGAGAGAGGGGGTGGGGGTGGGGGGTAGAGGAGAGAGAGGGGGTGGGGGGTAGAGGAGAGAGAGGGGGTGGGGGTGGGGGGTAGAGGAGAGAGAGGGGGTGGGGGGTAGAGGAGAGAGAGGGGGGTGGGGGTGGGGGGTAGAGGAGAGAGAGGGGGTGGGGGTGGGGGGTAGAGGAGAGAGAGGGGGTGGGGGTGGGGGGGTAGAGGAGAGAGAGGGGGTGGGGGTGGGGGGTAGAGGAGAGAGAGGGGGTGGGGGTGGGGGGTAGAGGAGAGAGAGGGGGTGGGGGTGGGGGGTAGAGGAGAGAGAGGGGGTGGGGGTGGGGGGTAGAGGAGAGAGAGGGGGTGGGGGTGGGGGGAGAGGAGAGAGAGAGGGTGGGGGTGGGGGGAGAGGAGAGAGAGGGGGTGGGGGTGGGGGGAGAGGAGAGAGAGGGGGTGGGGGTGGGGGGAGAGGAGAGAGAGGGGGTGGGGGTGGGGGGAGAGGAGAGAGAGGGGGTGGGGGGAGAGGAGAGAGAGGGGGTGGGGGTGGGGGAAGAGGAGAGAGAGGGGGTGGGGGTGGGGGGAGAGGAGAGAGAGGGGGGTGGGGGTGGGGGGGAGAGGAGAGAGAGGGGGTGGGGGTGGGGGGGAGAGGAGAGAGAGGGGGTGGGGGTGGGGGGAGAGGAGAGGGGGTGGGGGTGGGGGGAGAGGAGAGGGGGTGGGGGGTGGGGGGGAGAGGAGAGAGAGGGGGTGGGGGGAGAGGAGAGAGAGGGGGTGGGGGTGGGGGGGAGAGGGGCTGGGGGTGGGGGGGAGAGGAGAGAGAGGGGTTGGGGGTGGGGGAGAGAGTGGGTGGGGGTGGGGGGAGAGGAGAGAGAGAGGGTGGGGGTGGGGGGAGAGGAGAGAGAGAGGGTGGGGGTGGGGGGAGAGGAGAGAGAGGGGGTGGGGGTGGGGGGAGAGGAGAGAGAGGGGGTGGGGGTGGGGGGAGAGGAGAGAGAGGGGGTGGGGGTGGGGGGGAGAGGAGAGAGAGGGGGTGGGGGTGGGGGGGAGAGGAGAGAGAGGGGGTGGGGGTGGGGGAGAGGAGAGAGAGAGGGTGGGGGTGGGGGAAGAGGAGAGAGAGGGGGTGGGGGTGGGGGGAGAGGAGAGAGAGGGGGTGGGGGTGGGGGGAGAGGAGAGAGAGAGGGTGGGGGTGGGGGGAGAGGAGAGAGAGGGGGTGGGGGTGGGGGGAGAGGAGAGAGAGAGAGGGTGGGGGTGGGGGGAGAGGAGAGAGAGGGGGTGGGGGTGGGGGGGAGAGGAGAGAGAGGGGGTGGGGGGTGGGGGGGGAGAGGGGCTGGGGGTGGGGGGGGAGGGGGGCTGGGGGTGGGGGGGAGAGGAGAGAGAGGGGGTGGGGGTGGGGGAAGAGGAGAGAGAGGGGGTGGGGGTGGGGGGAGAGGAGAGAGAGGGGGTGGGGGTGGGGGGAGAGGAGAGAGAGAGGGTGGGGGTGGGGGAAGAGGAGAGAGAGAGGGTGGGGGGTGGGGGGAGAGGAGAGAGAGGGGGTGGGGGTGGGGGGAGAGGAGAGAGAGAGGGTGGGGGTGGGGTGAGAGGAGAGAGAGGGGGGGGGAGAGGGGCTGGGGGTGGGGGGGGGAGAGGGGCTGGGGGTGGGGGGAGAGGAGAGAGAGGGGGTGGGGGTGGGGGGAGAGGAGAGAGAGAGGGTGGGGGTGGGGGGAGAGGAGAGAGAGGGGGTGGGGGTGGGGGTAGAGGAGAGAGAGGGGGTGGGGGTGGGGTGAGAGGAGAGAGAGGGGGTGGGGGTGGGGGGAGAGGAGAGAGAGGGGGTGGGGGTGGGGGGAGAGGAGAGAGAGGGGGTGGGGGTGGGGGGAGAGGAGAGAGAGGGGGTGGGGGTGGGGGGAGAGGAGAGAGAGAGGGTGGGGGTGGGGGGAGAGGAGAGAGAGGGGGTGGGGGTGGGGGGAGAGGAGAGAGAGGGGGTGGGGGTGGGGGGAGAGGAGAGAGAGGGGGTGGGGGTGGGGGGGAGAGGAGAGAGAGGGGGTGGGGGTGGGGGGAGAGGAGAGAGAGGGGGTGGGGGTGGGGGGGAGAGGAGAGAGAGGGGGTGGGGGTGGGGGGGGGAGAGGGGCTGGGGGTGGGGGGGGAGAGGGGCTGGGGGTGAGGGGGAGAGGAGAGAGAGGGGCTGGGGGGTGGGGGCCGGCTGCCTTCTGGAACATTCCCTCACACAGTCCATCATCTGACCGGTAACCAGGGGCGACAGGGATCGGCCTGACGGATTAAATAATTTCCCCCCAAACCCTCGTCCCCCAAACTGATACAAAAAAAAAACGAAGCTTCCTTTAACTCACCCTCCTGCGAAAAGATGCAGCGCTGTTTCCCTCTGTGCCATCTTCACACTAACATTGTGAGGGAAGCTAGTGCCCTGAGCCGCTCCGAACTGACAGCGACCGGGGTGAAAGGGGGGGGGGGGGGGGGGGGGGGGAGAATGGTGGAGAGGCCAGTGCGCAGGCGCGTGGCGACCGGCTTGTGACGTGGACGGGGGTGGGACGGGGGCGGTGGCCTACGTCACTGCGATGGCGTGCGTCATCGGTGGGCAGAGGGGCGGGTCGTGTGACTGGCTACACACAGGGGACCGTGTGCAAATTGTAAATGGAAACTCAGCCAGAAAGAAGCCAAGAAAGAGTTGCATTGACATTGAAGCAACATGCTTGCGGAGGCTGGAAATCTGAAATAAAAAATAGATAAAATAAAATAAATGGATATTGAATTATTGCCTGAAAGGAAAGAAGTTGCAGGGCTAGGGGGAGAAGGGCGGGGGAACGGCACAAAGTGCATTGCGCATTCAGAGAGCCAGCACAGGCACGATGGGGCAAATGGCCTCCTCCTGCACTGTTACCATTCTGTGATTCTGTTGGAAATATCCCGCAGGTCTGACAGCGTCTGGGGAGAGGAAGAAGAGTTAACATTTCAGGTGTGTGGCCTTTCATCAGAACTTGCATTTATACAGCATCTTTTGTGACCACCATTGAAATACTGTACTGGAGGTCTTGTGGCTCAATAGGTAGCACCCCAGGCTTTGAAACAGAAACTCAAGTTTAAAGTTCCACTCTAGGACTTGTTGGCCATGGAAGGAACATTCATGATGCAGTTCAACAGACTGATAATCAGCCTGTTAATCTTTCCAACACTTTCCCAATTTCCTCCAAAGATATGAAACAACAAGAAATACTTTTACAGCCAATGAAGTACTTTTGAAAGGTAGTCACTGTTGTAATGTAGAAAACGCTGCAGCTAATTTGCACACAACAAGCTCCCTCAGACACAATATGATAATCACTGGATGATTTTTCTTTTGTGACCACATGGACTGCAGGAGTTCAAGGAGGTGGCTCACCATCAATTTCTCAAGGGCAGTTAGGGATGGGAAATAAATGCTGGCTTTGCCAGCAATACCTACATCCCATGAATGAACACACACACACAAAAACAGGCTCTATTCACCCAGACCAGCTAGAAAAACTCACCGAGAAAGGCTTGGGAAAGGCCTGGAAAAGAAAATAGAAAAAGAGGACCATGGACACAAGTGGCTTACTCTCTCAATATTTGCCAAACAAATAGGGGTGTAAATTAGTTACCTTTATTTCAGAGCACAACATTTTGAGATATGAATAATTTGAGCTTGACATATGGTAAGTGTGGCATTCTTGGGAGGACAAAAGTGCTGGATTATCCACAACAATGTTTCCTCATGTCATTTCTGGGTCTTATTGATAGAGATAGGCTTGAGTGCAGCATAAAAACTGGCATAAATGTGTTGGGTCAAGTGGCCTGTTTCTGTCCTGTATTTAATTGCAAGAATAATCAACATGTCCATAATGGTTGTAACATGCAAAAACTAGGATGGTAGGAGGCGAACTGGATGGACCTTGGCCTGTTTCTCATCACTGTTCCTTGTTTTCCAATATATTCTGTTGGTTTAATTGATTGGAGTCCAGAATGCTGTAAATTCAGGCTGCATTCTAGCATAGATTTAATGAGAGACTGCAGTAGTGACATACATCATAGCAAGTGAAAGAACCCACACCCCATGAAGTAATTTAAAAATAAAAAAGTGAGGAGCTAACAAAAAAATTAAATAAACTTTGTCAGAATGCCTTAAAAAGAACCCTAATTATGTTTTTCTTTTAAAAAGTTACAAAGTAAAATGTCACCATGTGACAACACAAGTAGCTGTGGTGACAATTTTTGTTGTGTGTGAACAGTCTATCTTCAAAAGATTGCACGTTTTCATGATAATGCATAAATAAAAGGTTTTGAAACAGGTCAATCACATATGCACTTATATTGTCACATATGCACTTATATTGTCATACCTCCAAATTAACTATATCGAAAAGAGTGATTTCCTGATTCCTTTGAGTGTACCTTAGGGCTTGATTTAGAGCTATTGGGAATCTGAGATTACACACACCTCCAAGTTGTATAAATGGAAAAGAACATGGTCAGCCATCCGACAAAACAACTGTATTTATTCGTATGGAAATCACTCTTCAGGTGAGCTTCATTTGTAGGTAGATTGCTGGCATACTTATACTTGCCTCTACTTATTTTACAGATAACAGAAACACACTATCAATCATTACCAGATTGGGGGTGCTCACTGGCTATTGCTGGTTGCAGGACCTGATGTTTAATCCACAAAATATAAAAAATAACATGGAAATTAATTCCCAGACTAATGACAGGATTGGATAACCAAATGTGAATTTAGACAATAAATTCAACCCATATTACTCCACACAGCAATATCCTCAAAGTGTCTTTTTCGCTGTGGAGTTCCATTATTCACTTCTGCTTTACTGAAAAGATAGGGCTTTTCATGTTGTTCCCTAGTTTTATTGGCATCCCATGACTAGAAGTATCAGGGCACCACATGTTCACAAAATTCTATTAATGGAAATATAAGAAGCTGTTAGCGATCTAGATGGGAGACTGTCAGGAACTCAGGGACGAGGCTGCTATCACGTAGTTTTATAAAAAGACTTTTGGCCTGGTACAAACTTTGCAGATGTTTGTAGCAAGTGAGTTACTTGGCAAGCCATCAAAATTCTTTGATGCAAGTCAGACGTAGACCTAAGGCACCATTGCTGCTGCTGCCAATCAGTGGTTGTCTGCGGATTAATATGTTTTGAGAAACTGTCCAAGGAATGTTTTTTTGTTTTTTTACCAATAGAAACTTGTGTTTATAAAGTCCCTTTAACACAGTAAATATCCCAATCACTGGAGATTTGGCTCCCAGCAGCATAAGGGGATATTAGGATAGGTGACCAAAAATTTGAGATGCTAACAAGTTACATGACAAGGTACTTGCCGTTAAAACAGAATTTTACCCCTAATCATCAAGTCCAGTAATTACCATTTGTCTGACACCAATTTGCATTGCAGCCCATATACTGCATATCACTGAACTTGTGCTAATTTTATGAAAGGTTTTCATAGTTCAGAGGGAGAAATTGCTGACTGCAGTTGCTCCTTTGAACATAGACAGAAAGGGTGATTTAAGTGCGAAGTTATTTGTTACTAATCAGATAAGGAACAGACTTCATCCCTTGGGATGAAATGTCATTTTAGCCCAGCTAACTGGAGGAGGGGGATCTGCCTGAGTTGGATAAATTATTTTACACTCTGCCCAATACTTTCCAGTGACTTTAAAACTACAAAAGCTCAAGTCCATCATTTAGCGAAACATAAACTTCACTTAAAGGTGCTAATAGGGAACAATAGCATAGTAGTTATGTTAGGGGATTAGTAATCCAGCTGCCTGCACTTAACAATCCAGAGAGAAGTATTCTAATTCAGTTAATTAAA
Organism: Carcharodon carcharias; assembly: GCF_017639515.1. Classification (NCBI taxonomy): domain Eukaryota; kingdom Metazoa; phylum Chordata; class Chondrichthyes; order Lamniformes; family Lamnidae; genus Carcharodon; species Carcharodon carcharias. The sequence goes on along the minus strand of NC_054481.1, from coordinate 126,576,665 downwards.
TAAATCTGGAACAAGTAAAAACTAGTATCTAATGGTGATATATTACTGCTGGCTTGTTCTAAAATGCATTGGTTTTCTAAGCCCCTTGAGGAAGGAAATGTGCTGTCCTTGTTTGTTCTGGCCTGTATCTGACACAGAGTCACAGCACTATGGTTGACTAGCTCTGAGGTGTAGAGGGATCTGGGTGTCCTAGTTCATGAACCGCAAAAGGTTGGTCTGCAGGTGCAGCAAGTAATTAGCAAAGCTAATAGAATGTTATTGTTTATTGCGAAGGGAATTGAATATAAGAACAGGGTGTTTATGCTTCAGTTGTACAGGGCATTGGTGAGGCCACATCTGGAGTACTGTGTACAGTATTAGTCTCCTTATTCAGGGAAAGATGTGAGTCTGATAGAAGCAATTCATTTAAGGTTTACTAGACTAATACCAGGAATGGGCGGGTTGTCTTATGGGAAAAGGCTGGACAGGCTAGGCTTGTATCTGCTGCAGTTCAGAAGAGTAAGAGGCAGATTGATTGAAACATATACGATCCTGAGGGGACTTGACAGGGTGGATGTTGAAATGATGGTTTCCTCCTGTGGGAGAATCTAGACCTGCCAGGAGAGACTGGAGCAAAGGGGACAGATAGCCAGTTCCAAGCTAAGGAAAAACCCCAAAAATCCAGGGAGTGGAAGAGGAAAAAGTCCAAAGAAGACCTTCTAGTCAATGGAAGGACAGGAACCTGGACAAGGTTCTGATAAATGATGTTAAGTGTGAGGGGCAGAGAAAAAGGCTCCAAGCTTCATATTTAGAGACAAAAGCTGCAGAAAGCAGATATAAAGTTTGCAAGAGGCAAGAAAGTCCAAAGAGATGGCTGAAGATCTGTAACTCTTTGCTATGGGCATGTGAAACAGAGGTGTACTGTTGACGGCTGAGTTAGTGAGAAAGAGTGTGTGGAAGACAACTTGAAGGTGTGTGGTGATCTAGGCAAGTGGAACATTGGATGGAGAGTTTGAAACCCTGGGGGGTGGACCCTTGTGGAAGGTGTCTGAGAGAAAGCGTTGGTTTGGGAGAAGATTCCAAAGTGAGTTCTTGGAGAGTGGAGATTGGAAACCCTCGTGTGAAAGACGGAGTTCAGTGAGACTGGTTGGCTCATGGTGTGACAAGCGTCTTGGGGGAAGTTGAGGAGAAATCCATAGCATCTGATTGAGGTTGCATCTGTCACTTGATTTCAGAGTGTGGTGTGTCTGACCACAGGGTGCCATAGGTTGACATGGACTGTGTACTTACTGTGAACATTAAAGTATAAGGTAGCTTTTGTAACTTATGTTATGCTTACAGATTTGTATATATCTGTAAAGGTATAGTTGTGGGTGAAGGAGTATTGTAATATAGCTCATCTTTTCTTGTTGAATAAATATTTTATTTTTTGTGTTAAAAGTTCATCAGCTGATTCCTGTGACTCTGTTCAGTACCTACTCTCCATGTACCTGCACAAACAAATAAAAGTTAGGATCTATCAATCTGGGTTCCACCCTGGGATCAGGCTTGTTCGGTGGTAACCCTTGATGGGATCATAATGGTCGCTAAGTCAAAATCCTGGAACTCCCTTCCTAACAGCACTATGGATGTACACCTCTTGGACTGCAGCCGTTCAAGAAGGCAGCTCACCACCACCTTCTCAAGGACAGTTATGAATAGGCAATAAATGTTGGCCCAGCCAGCGACGCCCACATCCCATGAATGAATTAATGAAAAGCCAGATTTTCTGGCCCCAGCCACTGCTGGGATTGTCCGGTCCCACCGAAAGTCAATGGACTTTTGGCTGGGCCACTGAATCCCTAGCAACGGTTCCCGCCTTGGCAGGGCTGGAAAATCCCAGCCAGAGTTTACATGCGGGATCATCCCATCTTGACAGTGGTGGGAATCATGATAGGTTGGGGATGGAGGAGTTTGCATGAGTCAAAAAATCAGTTTCCTGATGTCAGGAAATTAGGTCAGAATCTCTTTCCCCTGACTTTCCTGGCGGTTAATGGTGGGTTGACTTTCCTGCTGATGAACATTGGGACCCCATTTTGCGTCTCATGAATGCTCATTACCAGACCAACAGACCAAAATCTTATCCCCCCCCCCATCAAATCTTGCAGCCCGCCAGTGGGAATTAAGTTCATTTTGTTTTACGACCCAACATATGAGGTGCGCACTCCACGAGGGACTTCCAGGACCTAACAGGCGCTCGACACTGCCTTCCCCATTCTTGAATGCCGCTCTTGGGGTGCTGGCAAACGCCAACACAGGAGACGGTAGGCACAGGAAGGGGTGTGGAAACCATGACGTGGGAGCGGAAGGCATGATGGGGGTGGGGGATTGGAAGGCATGATGGCGGAATGAAAGGAGAAAAGGAGGAGTGGAAGGTGTGAAGGGGGAGTGGAAGGCGTAAAGGGTGGAGTTGGAAAGCACAAGTGGGGTGGTTGTATGGCACAGGCGGGGAGGCCATTGTAAGGCATGAAGCAGATTGGAAGGCACGAAGAGGGAGTGGAAGGGTGCAAGGGGGTGGAGTGTCCAGGAAAGTGGGGGAAAAGTGTTTTAAAGGGCGCGGGTCTGTAGTGTCAATACTGGAGCCCTGGGGGGAGAACTGAGAGTACTGATAGTAAGAGGGAACAGTCAAGTGGGAGGGAGATGTGGAATGTGGTAGGTTGGGAGGGTCAGGGTGTACGTTTGGTGGGTGTAGTTCTCATTAGGATGGTCATTGGGGGGGACAAGAAAGGTGGCACGGATGACAGGATTGGGCAAAGTCAGGGCGGGCATGGGCATGGTAATGGGCATGGGCTCCAAGGGAAGGACGGCATCTGCAGGTTGACCGTGATAGGGCCCCAGGATGATGGGTGAGGTTCAGAGGTTTCAGAGGGGAGAGTAAAGGTCACATTGGTGGGTCAATAGTGATGGGGGGGAAGTTGGTGGATGACAGTGGGAGGGGAAGAAGTGGTGGAGTGGGGTTGGTAGGAGACGGTTAATATCTCTGCAGCATGGCAGCTCACTAGCAAGGCAAAGTCCTCAATATCCAACTTCAAAACATCGAGGTGGGAGGAGGGTCTTCTCGGGTGGGTAAGCTCAAGATCAGCGCAACAGCCCAAATAAAGGGACACCCTAATAATCATGGGGAAACTGGTCATTTGAAATCCTAACAATATGGTGAAGCCCACATGGCAACAGGTCTGGGCCAGAGGCTTCTCAGAACAATGAGATCCCAGCAAGATGTTGAGCTGCTATTCATGCTGAGCCATTTGCCATTGGCTGCAGTCAGAGTTAGGGATGAAGGGAGAGAGGGAGGTGGATGCCTGCAAGGGGCATGCTCGTGAATGTCAGCCAACTCGTGACTGCAACCCTCCATCCTTCCCCGGTGAATGGTCATGCCTGACGAGGGCTCATGTGGTTAGTCTTTCCATTCTGACAAAGCAAAGGTCTCTCCATAAAGCCGCAAGGGCAGTGGAGGCAAGCAGAACAGTGAGAAGGAGGCTTCTCGCTCATGCTGTCATCACCCTTGTCGAAAAGCAATGTCTCCATTCGCAGGCATGTATTAAGGGGAGGAACACCCATTTTGGCCCCGGAGGATGCCTTTCACCTGGAAGGGTGGAGTTCACGTGACCATTAAAACAACTAGCAGTGAGAAGGAATCCAGGAAACTTACAAACAGTGCAAGTGAACATATATTTACAAGTGCCAAACTAGAAATAATAATTGATAAAAACAAAAAACTGCGGATGCTGGAAATCCAAAACAAAAACAGAAACAGAATCACCTGGAAAAACTCAGCAGGTCTGGCAGAATCGGCGAAGAAGAAAAGAGTTGACGTTTCGAGTCCTCATGACCCTTCAATCCCAAATGGGATTTGGAGTGGCATGACACCCTTGGAGTGACCTGGGTGGATAGCCCCAGGGTGTCCGGTTGATTCTCCTCTTCCCTTTGGGTGCCCGGGGGCTCCTCCCTCGCTCCTTGAGAGCAAAGGGCACCTGGAGGAAGGTCAAGGTGCCCCATCCCCTCTTGCCTAGCCACTGCTGAAACACATCCATGGCTAGAGCGATGGTGTGCGGGTCTGAGTGCATATCCGGTAGAAACTGCTGGATCTGGGTCTCCAAGGCAGCCTCCAGCCTTCCCAAGGTGACCCTGATGCACTTGCATGCCAGAGCTATGACATCAGAGAGCACACGACCTGATTCCTCCATTTTTCGTGTCACTCTGTTGAGGGCTTCTGCCACCTCTGACTGATGTTCCCCTGCTTCTGTTTGCATTTCCAGCTTGTGTCCAAAGGCCAATTGCAGAGGCTCGTCATCTGACTTGGACTTTGCAGGGGCCTGTTCTCCAGCAGTCCTCCGAGTGCAGAGAACTTGGCTGTCACTGCCCCTCCCTGCTGTGGATATGTGTCTGTGAAGCGACCGCCATCTGAACCTAATCCTACTTGGTGGAGGGTGCAAGTGAACACTGTGATGGCTCTACAGGTATGAAACCCTCTTCTGCCTCCTCCAAGGTGTACTGGGAACTGGGGCTTTCTCCTATGGAGGACGCTGGCCTCTCCCTCTTCCTGCTGGCACTTGGAATGGAGATAAGAGAGAAGGAGTGACTGCCTAGGCTGAGTCAAACATTAAACACATCACTCACATTCATTGTCCAAAGTTCTCTATATTATTGAATGCTTCCTCATTGGGTTGTTGGGAGAGATCAACTTTGCCCTTGGCACAGGGCAAGTCCTCCCTTTGTCCTCCCCTGCCAGTTCAGCAGTCTGCTGCTGAAATTGTGCAAGGTTTCTTAGTTCTGGCATTCCACCTCCCGTCTTCTCTCTCTCCCTCCTGTTGTGGGCTATCTTTCTCATGCATAAAAACAGATGGGATTGATTGTGAGCATATTGGGTGAAACAGCAGGTCAGAGGCTGGCAATTCTGTGACAAGCAACTCATCTCCTGACTCCCCAAAGCCTGTCCACCATCTAGAAGGGACAAGCCAGGAGTCTGATCAAATAGATTCCACTCTCCAGGATGAGTGTGGCTCCAACAACAATGAAGAAGCTACACCAACCAGGACAAAGCAGCTTGCTTGATTGGCACTCCATTCACCACCTTCAACATCAATCCCTCCACCAACCTCTAAGAGCGGCACGAGAGATGGAGAAGTCTGTCTTGTGTGCTCTGATATCATGGCTCGGGCATGCGTGCATTGAACCAGGCTTTGGGAAGTTAAGGGGTGAGTTACTTATCGTAGGATCTGACCTGCTCTTGTAGCCTCTGACCTGCTCGTGTAGCTGCAGTATTTATATGGCTAGCCCAGTTCAGTTTCTGGTTAATGGTAAGCCCCGGCCAAGGATGTTGATAGTAGGGATTTCAGCAATGGTAATGCCATTGAACGTCAAGAGGCGATGGTTAGATTCTCTCTTGTTGGAGATGGTCATTGCCTGGCACTTGTGTGGCATGAATGCTACTTGCCACTTGTCAGCCCAAGCCGGGGTATTGTCCATGTCTTGCTACATTTGGACATGGACTGCAGCAGTTCAAGAAGGCAGCTCACCAGTGCCTTCACAAGGGTAATTAGGGATGTGCAACAAAAATGCTGGCCTAGCCAGTGACACCCATGTCCCACGAAAGAATACAAAAAAAAAGTGCTAAGGTCTCATCTGCTGACCTGTGTTACATCCCTATAGACTCTAACCTTTAGACTTATTTTCCAGCGTGTAGAAGTTTGACTTACTGTAGCGGAGCGGATGAGATTATTCATCAGTTTCCTGCACTGAGGGGCTGTCCTCCTCTGGACCTCACAGGCGCTGACCACCCTGCCGACCTCTGTCCATGCAGGATGGCCTCCTGCTCCCAGCCCTTGGAAGGTGGACCTCCCTTCTTCCCTTGACCGCCTGGAGGAGAATCTCCAGGGAGGCGTTGCCGAACCGTGGGATCGGAGGTTGCTGCTTTCTCATCGACATACTTTTCTGGAATCCGAAGGTCCCACCACAGTGATTGATTGGCTGTCTGGGTGACTTATAAATACGGTGCCCGGACATGACGACAGGACACGTGACTTCCTACCCACCCCGCCATGCAATTCAACATGATCCCCGCGGCTGTATAATTAATCAGCCGAACAATGCAAGATCCGGCATTCTCACCCGTCTCCACTCTCCAGCAGGAGTCACTTCCCACTCCCGCCACTGGACTTAGTCCAGTATTGGAAAGTTCCGCCCAATATTTCAAGTTATATTTCAGCTAGCTCATTTACCTTAAACACTGTCGGGGGTGGGGTGCTGTTTTAGTCCCCCTAAAACGCACGGGCTTTGGTTAAGTGGGATAGTATAAAGTTCAATCACTTCGGATTCCGACAAAGAATGTTGATGAGAAAGTGGTATTGTCACTGGACTGGGTAATCCAGCGACCCAGGGCAACGCTCTGGGGACCTGGATTCGAATCCCAACACGGCAGATAGTTAAATTTGAATTCAATGAAAATCTTGAATGAAAAGTCTGATGATGACCATGAAATCATTGCTGATTGTTGTAAAAACCCTTCTGGTTCACTAATGTCCTTTAGGGATGGAATTCTGCCATCCTTACCTGGTCTGGCTGACATGTGATTCCATGTTGACTCTTAAAAATGTCCTCTGAACAAGGGCAACTAGGGATGGGTAATAAATGCTGGCTTAGCCAGCGACGCCCAAATCCCATGAATAAAAAAAAGATCAGTCATGATCTTTCTGAATGGTGGAGAAGGGCTGAATGGCCTAGTCCTGCTCCTAAGTCCAATATTCTTACATTCCTGATTATTGTTGAGAGTGGTATGTTTTCTTGGTGCTAATCTTTTTTTTCAATTTAATGACTATATTTTCCAATTTAGATTACGCAGAAGGATAGTGGATTATAGGAGTGGGACTACAAAGCAGAAATGTAGCCAATTATTATGTAGGAGTTTGCGTGCGAGTTAGGAGAACTGACATTTGCTGATTTATTTAGACTTTAGGCTTTCATTTAGACTTTTAAAAAATCAGCTGGTCAAGAATGACAATGTTAGAAATGCAGGTGCTTTTAAGGGTAAACCAGGACAGGCTTCAGAGTGAATTGAGAGCTGATGATGCTCACTGAAGCTTGTACTTCAGAGCTGGGCTTTTCACCTAGTAAGTGGGTTTTTGCTTCTGGACAGGGAGAGGATTTAGAACTGGAAACTGGACTATAGTTTAACAATAAAACAGTTGTGATTCACAGAACATCTTAGAACCATTGAAAAGTTACAGCACAGAAGGAGGCCATTCAGCCCATCTTGTCCATGCCAGCCCGAGGACACCCAGGTGCCGCAGATGCTGTCAGGCCTGCTGAGTTTTTCCAGGTATTTTTATTTTTGTTTTGGATTTCCAGCATCTGCAGTTTTTTGCTTTTATCTTAGCGTTTCATTGACTGCCACTTCTCTTCAAGGAATGCCTATCTTGAAGAAGTATTGCTCTTGTCTCCGACAGGATTTCCGTCTCTCTCTTTTGCCTTGTTCACCTTCATTGCTTTCCATTTCTCTCCTGGTGTTTGACAAGGTGTTTACTAAAACTATCTCCACCTATCACTGGCCCTCTATCCAGCTCTACTTGTCCCACCCCCCACCCCCCTTAAACCAGCTTATACTTCACCTCTTTTCTATTTTTCCTTAGTTCTGTTGAAGAGTCATACGGACTCGAAACGTTAACTGTGTTCCTCTCCGCAGATGCTGCCAGACCTGCTGAGTTTTTCCAGGTATTTTTGCTTCTGTTTTGCCCTTTCTAATCCCACCTTCCTGCACCCTTAGACAGGGAACCTGTCCCACTGCCAACTAAGGGAGTAGCCCGGTCAAAATTCCAGGTCAGTGACTGATTTCCACCACCAGCACCCCATAACTCATGAGTGGGGTTTGGGACCCGGAAACAGTCTTCTGCTTCCTGATTTGGTCAATGGATATCCACTTGTGAAACAAAGACAAGGGCGCAGAGGAAACAGAGGCCAATGAATCGCGCACCTGCTCAGCCCACTGTCTTCTTCTGCAGCCCGTGCAGCAGAGACTGCCCTGCCAGAGCGGGCCTCCTGAGTCACACCAGGTGGTGCTTGACAAAGAGTTGGACAACCACCGTACAAACCATCGTCTTTCGAGATGGAAGACTGTCACTGGAAACAGGATAGACTTTGTACTCCACGGTCTAGTTTGGAGTAGCTTTGATTATTCCTCTGAGGAAAAAAATTGATTCACTGCATCAGCACAGCTTCTGGTGAGGTACATGGAACAGCAATTGAGAGTGTTTATTTCTGTTGGTAAGGAGATGTCGAGTAAAAGCTGGACAATCAAAGAGGGGGGAGGGAAAGTAATTCAGAGGAGGAAGTTTCCAGACTCTGGGGCATTAGGGTTAAAGATTAATTACCTTAGTTTGTTGAAAGACTGTAGTACAGCTGTTGTATTTCACATGCTAGTTGCAAGGTGCAACACCAAATGCTTGGCTTGAAGTTGTTTAAGCAGCAGCTGCAGTTAGCTCTGTGACTGTGTCTTTCCAGGCGTTCCTGGCTTCACTCTACATCTGTTTATATACAGGATGCGCGATAGATGCACTGACCCAAATACAGCTGGCATATTTGGGTCAGTTCATCAGACTGCTTTCCAACATGTGAAAAGGGACAGTGAGCAACAAAGCAAAGCTAATGTGGCATCGTTAGATTTCCCAGATCACTAGGAGTAGCTGACTTCACCTCTGTATAGATACAGGTGTCATCATCTGGTCTCATAACAGATAAAGGAAGGGATACTGTCATGAGTACTGTCTGTGACATCTTTTGATGATCTGCTTCTATCACTGTTTTTGCCTACAACCACACCCCCCCCTCCACTTCTCTCCCCCCACCCAACACCCGCCCCCCCCACCACAACCCCCCACCCCCCCACCCCAACCACCACCTTAAACCAGCTTATATTTCACCCCTTCCTGGGATTCACCTAGTTCTATCAAAGGGTCATGAGGACTCGAAACGTCAACTCTTTTCTTCTCCGCCGATGCTGCCAGACCTGCTGAGTTTTTCCAGGTAATTCTGTTTTTGTTTTGGATTTACAGCATCCGCAGTTTTTTGTTTTTATCTCTGTCATGAGTAGTGTTGTACAGGACATTCTGTTGACTGCAAAGCCTAGCGCATGCCACACTTGGTGTGCAGGTGACCCCCTTAACCTCTGGATAATCTGTTGTCCTTCTTTCCTTTGAAAGATAAAAAAACCAACTCTGGGCTGAATTTTCGCTTCTTGATAAACAAGAATTGGGATTGTTTCCGGGTCCCAAACCCAATTCCGAGAGGTCGGGGTGCTGGTGGTGGAAATCAGTCACCGGACCTGGAATTTTGACCAGGCAGCTCCTTTAATTGGCAGTGGGACAGGTTCCCTGTCTAAGGGTGGCTAGCAGGTGGGTATTTGAAGCTGGAGGGCCAATCGGAGGCCTTCCAGTATGAACAGCACCTGACTGCTGTAAAAGGTAAGTAGATGAAAGGGTGCTTCAGCAAGAAGGTACCCTCTCAGCCAGTTTTAAAAAAATGTAAGTAAAAAATACAGAAAGTAACCAGGCTGCCGCTGCTGCTGGATGTGGGGGCAGTGGCGTGGGGAAGGGGATTGGGGCAGTGCTGGGAATCCCATCTACAAGGTGGCCTTTGGCTGCACCCTCAGCTAGGCAGGTATTGGAGAGCCTGCAGACCTGCCTGGAGTGCAGGCCCCTTGGCCTGCATTGGGCGCCTGACTCCAGGCGGTTAAAGTGTCTCATCAGGAAACTGGAAGCTGACTGCAAAATTCCAGCTGGCCTCCTTAATCCCTGGTTATGAAGGTTCTTAATGAGTCTAATTGCCTGGTCATCTCTTGGAGATGGATGGCCTTGCCTAGCTCTACACCAGGAGCAGAGTTGGATGCCAGCTGGTTTCCTAATTTTCCGCTCCCTCATATGTGCTTGAAGTATATTCTGTAACAAAATCTGTTTGGTCCCGCTTCAGAAACTTGAGCACAAAGATCTAGACTGACACTTTAGTGCAGTACTGAGGGAGCGCTGCACTACTGGAGGTGCCATCTTTGGATGAGACATTAAACTGAGATCCTGACTGCTCTCTCATCCAGATGTAAAAGATTCCCCCTTGGCGCTATTTTGAAGAAAAGCTGGATGCCTTCATTCCTGACATCAGAGAGCCTGAAAATACAACCCTGCACATCTGTGTTTTGTGGGAATGGTGTTTGAATTAAAGCCTTTGCTCATTACTCCTTTCTCCTCCACATAAACATGAGATGAACGTCAATAGACTGACAAAGGAGCACTGACCATCAATAAAATCACTTCTTGGATTGCTCTAAAGATGCATACAACATGTGTTGGACATGTTTTGTGTGCAGTCTGCACATATGATTTTTAGATTAATTGGTCATCCACTTGGACCTTGCTAGTCCCCAGGCTACAGATGTGTTCTTGTGCAATGGTGGAGGAGAACGGCAATGGCGGAATGGGAAGCATTCTGGCAAAGTTAGTTCAATTATGTTTCAAGTTTGAAGTCATGGGAAATGACGGTTTACATTGGCCTGGAGCTTGCAGACTGGGAAGTGAGTCAGTCTTACCGAGAGACTTTGCGATCTTTGTGCAAGTGTCTCACTTCTATCACAGTGCGCTGGTGCTGCAACTAATTACAGCAATCTTTACTGGAGATTTCCACTGTGGAGCTGATATCATCAAGCTGTCCAAGCAACCAAAGACATTAAAGGATTTTCACATCAAGAAACAAAAAGCAGTAAAATAAAATCACTTTTTAAAAGACTTGTATGGGGCAAATTAAAGGTTGGGACATACACCTCGGGCACAGGTAGATGCTGAAATATTCTAAAAAGCTTTTTGTGAAAACAAATTAGTTTAAAAAAAATCTACCAGTTATTGAGTTGGAGTCATTTAACATCACTTCACAAATATAAAATTATTTTTTCAGGGTCAGTTCTGTTGTTCAGCAATAGTTAATATGCACATCGTTGTTAAAAAACCAGATACAACTGATTGGACAAGGTGTAATTTTTGTGGGGTTTCAGATCGTAATACATGAGTAGATAAGATAAAGTTCTTGCTGAGGCAGTACAGAGAGAGTTCACTAGGCTGATTCCTGGGATGAATTGGTTGCCTTATGAGGAAGTGTTGAGCAGATTGGACTGATACTCATTGGAGTTTGGAAGAATGAGAGGTGATCTTATTGAAACGTGTAAGATTCTGATGGGGGCTTGACAGGGTAGATGCTGAGGGGATGTTGCCCCTCTTGGGGGAATCTAGAACTAGGGGGGCGCAGTTTCAAAATAAGCAGCCTCCCCTTTAACTCGGAGATGAGGAGGAATTTTTTTCCCTCAGAAGGCCATTAATCTTTGGAAAACTTTCCCCTAATGGAGGCTGGGTCATTGAATGTATTCAAGACCATGTTAGACAGATTTTTGACTACATAGGAGTCAAAGGTTACAGGAAAATGGAGTTAAGGCCACAATCAGGCCGGCCATGAGCTTATTAACTGGCAGAGCAGGCTTGAGGGTCAAAATGGCCTACTCCTGCTCCTATTTCTTATGTTCTTATCTTCATATGATTTCACTAATCGCCATCTGTGGGGGCGGGGGAGGGGTGTTGCAATGACGAGAGTGGTGGGTGCACAGCACAGCCTGTGGGTAGAGCACTGAGTGAAGGATTGCAAGTTCGGGATTGCTGCGTTAATCTGCACATGCTCAAAACCCTGACGTCGTGGTCAGTTTCAGAGGGCTAATGATGGTGGACAATGTCAGTTCCCGATCAGCTCCCTGTCCACCCTTCTCCACTGTCCCCTCTGCAAAACCCGGCCAATTACAATACTTTAAAACGAGCTTTAACTGCAGCACAGTCAGTGTGTAGGGCGTTGAATAGCAGCTTGTAATAACCTGTTTGGGGATGAAGCAAAAAAAGAAATGACATTTCAGGAGAGCATTGACCAAACGTTGTTCACCTCCCTGCATACCAACTGTGTTGGAAAATAGACAAAGGGTTGACACAACCAAGTAGTGACATCTGATAGTTGGTCTTAAAGATAGCATTAAGAAATTGTGTCTGCAAAGAAAAACAAGATATTTATTGTGCCGGTGAAGAACATGAAGGAAATCAAGATTCAGCCATTGCTTTGTAGAAAGCATGGATGCCAAGCAATGTGAAAAAAGTTAATGAATGTTGGAGAAGCTCATGAGCGAAGGAGTAAATCAGGAATCCTTTGGTCTTTAAGTTACATTGAACTCAAGTTTATTATCATCTGATCTAGTTTTCTCTTACTATTCCAGCACAGAACATTTCCTTCCTTGGCTTATAAACCTTGGTTTAAAAGTTCCTCAAGTAAGGGGCTCTAACTGAGTATATTAAAATTTAACATTAATTAGTGCACAGTCTTTCACACTTGCTGTGGAGCAGAGGGAATAAAAAGCACTAGAACAGCAAATACTTCTGGCAATCAAATAGTGATCATTTAGGTGTGAGCCCACACTTCCATGTATGGACTTTCTGCAAGGGTTCTCTGATGGGAGATCAGTGGAACCCCTAGAATAGTAGCGAAACAGGAAACAAGCATTTCTGCTTTATCTCCCAGGATTCTGCCGATTTCATATTGAAGTTAGGGCAAGCAATTGGAAGAATTCTGTAAAAATTTAGGGCCTCAGCTTTGGCTGTTTGAATGCAGGAGATAGTAAATCCAATTGTGTTTCTGTTTTCACTCATCATAATTCAGAGGAGTTGTTGGATAGTAATCAGAAGGGGGAAATCTTGGCTGATTCCTCCCCTACAATCTCGGGTCACTAAAGCCAACTGCAGCCTCCTTCGCATCAATTTTATAAAATCAGCTAACTCAATACCAACATCACTGCACACTTATGAAAATACTTTGCAAGTTAAGTTGGCTGCAGAAATCCCACGCAATGTTGCTTCAAATGAGGTACACATCATATAAAAGAGAGAAAGAAAAACTTATATTGAGGGCAGGTCTTGAAGCGAAGGAGCGTTGAGAGTTCCCGGGGCCTCGAAAGAACCTGCATTAATCGACAGAGGTACGCTTGATCAAGACAGTGGATATGAGGGTCATGTGAGGGTCCAGGCTAGGATTAAGGCATTGTCCACTGAAGAGTTGGAACACATGCACCTTACTTCTGGGTGTGGGGTCCAACAGTTATCCCCCACTCTGCCCCCAACTCCCACCACCCCCAGAACCCAGCACTCTTCCACTCCAAGTTCCATTCTCTCAGATATGATGGGCGTTTCTAGATGCACAGGTGCCACCTCTGGCATTCTAAAGAAGAAGCCATCCCTGATCACAAAAGGTCCATTGGGACAGGAGGGGAGCTTTCCTGGGGCCGCGTGTTAAGTGGCAGGGCTGTGCGCTTGTTCATATTGAGGACTGTTTTCATCTTGATAGGAGTGTCAATCTTATTTTTAAATGTGATCGAAATATCTCCAAAGTAACAGATATTTATGATTAAAAAAATAAAAATCAGCCACAAATCAGTAAGCAGATGATCGATAACACTTGTAGCAAACACCTTCAAAATCTGACGAATGTAATTTGGGGTAAACACTTTAAATTGTTCATGCCAACACAGCACAAAATGCAGCCAACATGCGACAGCAATAAAAGTTAAATTTTAATCTTGTTGAATGTCACAATCAATGGCTCCATTGCAAAATATTTTCCAGATAATAGATGATAAATTAACTGCGCACAGACTATGCCAGATTTTGAGCAAGTCTATCTTGAATGACAGTAAATTCAAGGTTAATTAAATTTTGCAATCATATTTCAAGCGTCTCCACCATCATTGCTAATTGAAAGCAAACGTAAGAATACGTTAAAATGAATGTACCAAAGAAATTCCTTGCTAGAGCAGTAAGCCATTTAACCGATTATCTCTGTGCCTATTCTCAGATAGAAATACCTATTTAGCCCCATTCACCTGCCCCCTCACCCATCCCTTTGTAGTCCTTTCCTTTTTCAAATATTTATCTGTTTATGAGATTTAGGGGAACGCCTATTGTAGATAAACATTTCCATTGGTTGGACGGGTCGATGACTTGGGGAGCATAGTTTGAAAAAGTGTAGCCAGACCTTCCTGGAGTGAAACTGGGAGTCAGTTTCGTGCACAAAGGATGGCAGAAGTTTGGAGCTGTCTTCTGCAAATAGCAATTGATGCTAGACCCATTGTTAATTTCAAATCAGAGATGGATAAATCTTTGTTAACAAAAGGTATTAAGGGATAGAGGGCAAAAGTGGGATGTGAAGTTAGGTCACAAATGATCTCACTGCATTTGTGGAACAGGCTCAAAGGGTTAAATGGTCTCCTCCTATTCCATGTTATCTTTTAAAAACTACTATGGATGCTGCCTCCACCACTGTTTCTCATCAGCATTTATCTTGGGATTGTGTGCATATACTTAGTAGAATCTTTAGGCTTAAGGCAGACATTGGGTAGGTAAGACAGGAGCTGCGTAAATTTACATGTTTTGCGTTGTAGGTCCTCTTGATAAGAAGTGTAGTAACAATACAGATGAGGGACTTCAGTCACAGGGATTGAAGAATCTGGAGCTTTTTTTGCCTTGGAGAAGATTGAGCAGAGATTTGAGGGAGGTGTCCAAAATCATGTGGGATCTTGATAGAGCAGATAGGGAAAAACTTCTGTTAAGGATTTAATCCATTTGACCCACTTAATGAAAGGGTTAAAATTTTAAGTCAACTAAAAGCACTGCTAAAAATCTTTTGCAAAAAGAAGAGAGAGACAACACTAATGTCACAAGCTAATGCAGACAAAAAGGCCCTGAGAAAGACTTTTCTAGATAGGCAAACAAGCAATAACACTGTAGCTGCATTTCAGAAAAACACATTTTTATGGTTTTTTTTTGCTCCTCAAGAAATACACAAACAAAAGAATCTAACAGTAAGACAGACAATAGTTAGGTTACTCTAAATGTAATAGATTTTCTTTAAATTAGAAACTTAGGTAAACAAGTCAGAGACCTAATAGGATTCCCTCTCAAGCTGAGACAAATACAGTGTAGCAGAAACTACACTTCATACTTTTGATTGTGAGTATAAAAAAAACTATTTGTTTGAATATCCTACTTTTAATTTCTAAGTGGATTTGAATCTTTCATTTACTTTTAAGTAAATTTGTACATTGTATTCATACATAGGTGAATTAGTTTAACTTGCATTTACACTCTGTAATATTCAAAACATTATAAGGATGTAATCCAAGATTTGAGTTTATAATAAATTATTATTAAGTAACTTAATAAAAAGTTGTTAACCCACTCTGTAAACCTCAGAAACCCTAACTCTTCTAGAATTCATCCTCGTGGATTTCTAAGTTCTGGGAGAGGTAGGGTCTTCAGTGAGTTAATTTCTGTTATACCTGTGAATGTTTTATTCTGATACCTTTGTTTGATCTACATATTCCTGGGAGAGAGGACATTTTACCTTAAGACTAAGTCTGTAGCTAACACAGCTGACTTAAACTCTTAGGATGATTTAAAATCTCTTTTGGTTGAAAATTTAGGCTGATAATAAGTTTGACTGAAGAAATTTATCTTGTTGGGTGGGGGTGCGGGTAGTGGTTAAAATAGCAGAATCCTAACAGTTCCTGTTGGCAGAAGGATCGAGGACGAAAGAACTCTGATTTAAGATAAGATTTAAGGCGAATGAATTAATGGTGACATGAGGAAAACTTTTTTTATGCAGTGAGTAGTTACGATCTGGAGTGCACTGCCTGAGAGTGTGGTGGACGGAGATTCAATCATGGCTTTCAAAGGGAATTGGATAATTATCTGAAGAGAAAATATCTACAAGACTTGGGGTTTGGGGGGGGGGGTGCGGGGAAAGGCAGATGGTGGAGGGGACTGGATAAGTTGCTCTTGCAGAGAGCTGGCACAGATACAATGGGCCAAATGGCCTCTTTCTGTGCTGTTACCAGTCCATGATTCCCAATGAATTTTAAAGACTAAAGATAATGGCCAAAAATTTTACCTTCATGGGCGGGTGGGCCCCACCGGCTCGGCATCCGGCAGGCAGCCAAACTCCGCCACCGAAACAGGGCTCACCGCCATTTTGAGTGGGTGGGCCAATTAAGGCCCACCCATCAGGCTGCCCGACAGGAAGCGCTATGCACTTCATGTGCGGTGGGTGGAGGGGATTCCCCATCTGTCAAAGTCCGATCTTTCGTGCCTACGCACAAAGAGCACACATCTCCCTGAGACTAAGTGCTGCCTCAGGGAGAGCGCTGACAGTATAAAAATATTTTAAAATAGAAAAATATTAAAATTATTAACATGTCCCCCTCATGTGACAATGTCACACGAGATGGGACGTGTTAATAAGAAGCACATAAACTTTATTGAGGTTTTTAAAAACGGACATGAAACCCCATCCCGCCAGTGGATGAGGTTTCATGTATTATCAGGAGCCCGCCGAGGCTCCCGGCCTGCCCGCCAGCCTTAAGGTGGGCCGGGCAGGGCATTTAACAAGCTTAATTATCCCGTCGATGGCCTTAACTGGCCATTGACAGGTCGGCAGGCGGACAGCTGATTTCTCTGTCCGCCCACCTTCCTCAATATTTAAATGGACCGCAATGACGTCGGGAGTTCCTCCCAACATCATCCCGTGTCATTTTTCCGTTGGCAAGCAGGCCCCGCCCCCAAATCGCCGACAGGAAAATTCTGTCCAATGTCTTGCCCATTCTTGCAGCTCCATATCTGTCTACTTCTTTACGTTCTTGCAACAGGTGTGATTTTGCTTTCAGCTTCCTAAACTTCAGTATGTTTTCAAGTGAGAGTATTTACACTTATTTCCAACTGTGTGTAACCCTACGTCAATGGGTTGGAGCAATGTGAGACATGAAGACATTTGGCAGTCAACCAGCAAGCCAATGTAACATGTCAAAAGTTTCCAGCTTTGGAAACTGATGCCTTTTGACACTAACAACTAGAAAAATATTTTCTTAGGAAATGTAGCAATTGATGACAGAGATTTTGGAATATCTGGGTCAGGGTCATGGACTTTTCCACTCAGACCCATTAAACTTTGATCTTCCTGACATGTGCCAGCGTTGGGAGATACTAGGTCATTGGCAAAGAAGAAAACCAAGGGCCCAAAATTCCAGGATCCTTGATTGGCTGATGGAATCAAGGCTAGTGCCATAGACCCTGTCCCAAATTACCGTGTGGTGTCATTACCACAATGACATAATTATAGTGTGTCGGGACATGAAATGACCTGCCATTAGCATAGAGCATGATGGGATACTTATCCAATAGTGGAACTCAGCTAGATGTTCCAGCACACAGCTTCCTGATGCATTGCCGATAGGAGATTCACTTATGATCAAACCAGTTAGAAAAGGAGAAAAAAAAGCTAAGAAAGCAGAGGTAGATGTGAACATGATAAAGTCTATGGTTACACATCATAAAAATTGAATTTAGACTGAGGAATGGAGAGACTCGATTAATGTAACAAAGCCTGATTAGAGTAGACTAGCACAGCATTAAAAGAATGAAAGACATGCATTTCTGATGTGTTTCTCACAACCTCAGAATGTTCCAAAGCGCTTTACAACCAATGAAGTAATTTTGAAGTGTAGTCACTGTTTGTAATGTAGGAAACACAACAGCTAATTAGCGCACAGCAAGCTCCCACCAACAGCAAAACCAAGGGAGGGTGAAAAATTGCTAAGAGGCAAAGTGAGACCTCAGCTGAACGATGTAAGGAATGTAGCCTTGAGAAGTACAGATAAGGATTGGCGGTCCTTAGTTCCCAAATTCTTTCACCAAAATCAGAAATCAAAACCAGAGCAGGGGAATGGGATTGAGTGGATTGCTCTACAGAGAGCCAGTATGGACTCAATGGACCGAATAGCCTCCTTCTGTGCTGTAATGACTCTCTATGTGAAATCTGCTGAGTCTGCATGAGTGACAGTGGTACATAAAGAAACTGTACGAATAGGTATGTTTTAAGAAAGGTATAAATGTGTAACAAAACCCTCTTAGCTGAATTCAGTGTTAGGAGCAGCATTGAATGCCAGTGATAATTCCTGCTGTTCTGAAAAAAGGAAAAGGTGCGTGTATTACTCATGTGTGCTGTCCAATAAAGTCTTTGATAAGTTGATATGACTCTTGTAAGCAAGATAAATAAAATATCAGTAGATACAAATAAAACAAAGTGCAGCTCACTTGGACCACAGCTATGGGTGGTGGCATACTGCTCCGATAGAGGAAACTGGGGCCAAGGAAAGGTCGGAGGTAAATTGCGCTGGGAGTAATTACCTCTGTTTTGGGAAATCAGACTCAATCGCAGCTGCTGGGAGTTCCAGTGGGCCTAACAAGGGCGTAATGGGTGGAATTCATGCTATAGACGGGAGCTCCTTTATGCACCGTCCACCTCCACACCTTCTGCCTGCCCCCACACTCCCCCACCCCCCCTCCCACCCCCACACCCACCCCAAAAACCAAGGGGTGGCAGAAAACATATCTGCTGCTCTCTGCAGCCCTTTGCTGACTGGAATTTAGGCTGCAATGTAAAAAGGGCCCAAATCTGGAAGATCCAAATCCTGCCTCAAACTCTCAACTTCAATCCACCTTCCCTAACCACCAGAGTTTTATCTTTGAAGTTACGCTTTAAGATCATAAAGATAAGAGCCGATCAGGCTGCTTTGGACTGGAGGTCATTCTAGTTCATTGGCACCTCGCATATCAATATATAACGATCTCCTGAATGAGTCCACAGTCTTTGCCTCTCTATCCTTCCTAGAAGACCATTCTGGTTGTTAATCACTGCTGGTGTGAAGAAACACTCCCTGATATCATCCCCGAATGTGCCTTGTAGCAGCTGTGACCCAGATTTCTCTGTCCTATGATCATTTCTTCCTGCATATTTTCTTTGTTTTACTTGTATCTACTGATATTTTATTTACCTTGACTCCTGCAATTGCCATTTTATTGTTCAACATTAAACATGCTTATCTGGAGCACCTATACCTACCAAATTCATAAAATGTCTGTACACTAATATAGTATGCTATAATTTCAAGGCCAGTGGATGAATGAGGGTATGAATCAGGGGTAAATGGGAGATGTTTGATCTGCACATCAAGAGGGGTGTGGGCAGGGAAAGCAGTGTCCCACAACTCTCTAACTCTCACTTATGATTCCAAGTAGCTGGTTGTGCACACCAATGGTCATAGCTCGGGATCTTGACTTGTCAGTCATGCTAAAATTAAGTGAGGGGCCATCATCTTCGGCTGGTGTGGTGTGGGATCATCACCCCTTCTAATGTGCATGTAGATGGGGAATGGATGAGGCAGAAGATCCAAATAGTTAGGAAGACAAAGGCTTAGAAGGTGGGGACCAGCAAAGTGTGTGACACACCGAAGGGCACGGTCATGTCACTTGTAGGCAAGTGGCCAGTCACCTGTGAAGAGTCTGGGACCTCACACAGTGTTAGGCTCATAGTTAGTAATGGGAAGCTATAGCTGAAGAATAGGAGATACAGAAGAGGTTGGGCCCCTGCAGCCAATTCTGTTGTAAATACTGAAAGGGAACGAGAAACCCTTGCCCAACATATTTTGGCCATTTGATCAGAGATGAAAAGCTAATGTTCTCTTCTAGAGGGAAAAGTCATGGGCAGCAGAAAGAGGGGTCGGCCTAGGCGTAGTGGGTGATGGATGATGCAGAGCACTTGCAGACGAGCTGCAGTGGATGGGCGAGGGGGGTGTAAGACAGACAAGCGTGACATACCATGGCATCAAATCTCCTGCTAGGAGTAGCTACAAGTGGACAGAGAGACAGGATGAGTGAGTGCTGGATCTAATTGAATTCCAGAGAATGGGACAAAACAGAAGAAAATGGAGGTGCAGGGTTGAAAAGGGAGGAAGTGGAATCGTGTAGCAATGGGAGTGTTAGCAGAAAATCAGGAGCCAAGGTAAGAGGCATGGATGAGCTAGTGTAATTGAGAATATGAAAAGGAGAGAGAAGAATGGAGAAGGTACTAAATAAAGAGGAAGCATCAGAAAAAATGAATACTCAGAAATTCAAGGGAAGTGATGGTTAAGATAATTGACTAGCAACATACTGGAGATGAGCAGAAACTGAGAAAATGTAAGGAAACGAGAAGATGAATTTTCAGACTTTGATTTTCCGGTGGAGAACATTCTCTACTGGCATCTGGGAAATTAAAGCGCTCAACTTTCTAAATGTCCAAATAAATGGTCGGAAAACGATTTGCAGTTCATGTCTCAACTTCTAGTGTGAGTTGATAAATACCCATCAGGAAAACCAAGATAGAAAATAATCCCCTAAATCTTTGCGGATGTAACCACCTTTGTTTATGGTAATCCTTAACAAATTTAGGGCATGGTTATTTGAGTGTTAAAACTTCTTTAGGAGGCTAATTTCCATTTGTTAAAAATTAAAGCCGGTAAGAAATGTTTTATTTTGTGAAACATGATCACTGTACAAACATACAGGAGTGCTGACCTTCTTCTCAGGGTCCTCCAACCAGCCGTTGCTCAGCAAGTTTAGCAAACAGTTTGAATCAATTCTGGTGGAGAGATATAATTACATAAGAAAAACAAAATCTTGGCGAGTACGTACATGTCTATCACCTTAGTGCCAGTATGGACAAATTGCTGGAGAAACAAGTTTCACTGGCACAGTGGTAAGTTAATTGCGTGAGGAAAATTGGCATGAAGTCAGAAGTAGTTGGCTCTACCACACATTCAGTTCTGCTCCCCTCAATCCACATGCACGGAAACAAAAACAAAAAAACTGCGGATGCTGGAAATCCAAAACAAAAACAGAATTACCTGGAAAAACTCAGCAGGTCTGGCAGCATCGGCGGAGAAGAAAAGAGTTGACGTTTCGAGTCCTCATGACCCTTTGACGTTCTGTCAAAGGGTCATGAGGACTCGAAACGTCAACTCTTTTCTTCTCCGCCGATGCTGCCAGACCTGCTGAGTTTTGCCAGGTAATTCTTTTTTTGCACGGAAACAAACTTGGGAAGCGATCACCAACTGGACCAACACTAATGTGTTATAATGTGTTAGGAGCTAGGGAACTGGTTTCAGAAGTTCCAAGAAACTGGCATGCAGAATTTTTTTTCAATTCTTTCTCAGAACACCGGTGGCACTCGCAAGGCCAGCAGTTATAGCTCAGTCCTAACTGCCGTTGATAAGGTGATGGTGAAACACCTTCTTGAACACAACTGAGTGGTTTGCTTAGACCATTTCAGAGGGCAGTTTAGAGTCGACCACTGAAGCCACTGTTAACGTTGAAATTGTGCTACAATAGAGTTCATGCTTTAAGTTGCTAATTAAGAGAAGCCGTCCCCAACTGGGCAAACATAACGGCTTCATTACAAGAGCATAAAAATGCATTCACACCGGATGCTAGAGGGGAATTGGAGGAGTCTGTATCATTACTCTGCAGCCTTGGAATAAATCAGTCTTAAGGTGCAGACTGGCTCCAGGCTCATTCTTTGCTCAACACACTGATATTGGATTTATCATTCAGGCCAGACCAGGTAAGAATGGCAGATTTCTGTCCCTAAAGGGTATTTTTACAACAACCTAGTAGTTTCAGGGTCACCATCACCTAGGCCAGATTTTTTTATTCCAGATTTTATTTAATGAACTAAATCTAAATTCCCCAGTTGCCGTGGTGAGATTTTAACTCGTATCTCCAGATCATTAGCCTTGGCCTCTAGCTTATTAGCCCAGTAACATAAGCACAAATAGTAACATAAATGCTATTTGCCTTACGATCATGGGTAGTGGGAGACTAAACATCAGAGTGCTAATTTCTATCAAAGGTGCTACCGTGGAATTGTTTGACTTGGAGCAGCCTGGAAGGGGTAGGAGAGTTTGAAATGGATGTATCCGTTGATTAATATGATTAATTTCTTCCTTCCCATTGTATGCTTTCCTATGTACCCTGCAGAATAAGAATTACAATGCACAATAAATATTCAGTTTCTTTATGAATAACATTATTCTTGAAATAAGGAGGTGACCAGGTGTGTAGATGAGGGTAGTGCAGTTGATGTAGTTTATATGGATTTCAACAAAGCCTTTGACAAGGTCCTACTTGGAAGACTTATAAAGAAGGCAAATGCACATGGGATACAGGGTAATTTGATAAGGTGGATTCAAAATTGTCTTAGTTGTAGGAGGCAGAGGGTGATGACAGAAGGATGCTTTAGTGACTGGAAGCCAGTGTCCAGTGGCGTACCACAGGTATCTGTGCTAGGTCCCCTATTATTTGTCATTTACATAAACGACATAGATGACTATGTGGGGGTTAGGATTAGTAAGTTTGCAGATGACACAACGATTGGCCGGGTGGTTAACAGTGAAGTTGAGTGTCTTGGACCACAGGGAGTTATAGACGGGATGGTCAAATAGGCAGATAAATGGCAGATGGAATTTAACCTTGAAAAGTGTGAGATGATACACGTTGGAAGGAGTAATTTGACAAGGAAGTATTCAATGAGCGGCATGACACTTGGAAGTTCTGAGGAACAAAGGGACCTTGGCGTGTGTGTCCATAGATTGGAGGGTCATGTTAGTGGGATGGTGAAAAAGGCATATGGCACACTTGCCTTTATCAATCGAGGCATAGATTACAAAAGTAGGGAGGTCAAGTTGGAGTTGTATAGAACCTTGGTGAGGCCACAGCTGGAGTACTGTGTGCAGTTCTGGTTGCCACATTATAGGAAGGATGTGATTGCACTGGAGGGGGTGCAGAGGAGATTCATCAGGATGTTGCCTGGGATGAAACATTTAAGTTATGAAGAGAGGTTGGATAGACTTGGGTTGTTTTCATTGGAGCAGAGAAGACTGAGGGGTGACCTGATCGAGGTGTACAAGATTATGAGGGGCATGGACAGGGTGGATAGGGAGCAGCTGTTCCCCTTAGTTGAAGGGTCAGTCACAAGGGGACATAAGTTCAAGGCGAGGGGCAGGAGGTTTAGGGGGGATGTGAGGAAAAACTTTTTTACCCAGAGGGTGGTGATGGTCTGGAATGTGCTGCCTGGGAGGGGGTTGGAGGCGGGTTACCTCACATCCTTTAAAAAGTACCTGGATGAGCACTTGGCACATCATAACATTCAAGGCTATGGGGCCGAGTGCTGGTAAATGGGATTAGGTAGGCAAGTCAGGTGTTTCTCACATGTCAGTGCAGACTCGATGGGTTGAAGGGCCTCTTCTGCACTGTGTGATTCTGTGATTCTGTGTGATTATAATGGTCAAGAAGCAGACAAAATGAAAACATCCTTTGCAGAGATGAAGACCTCCATGTCTCAGATCAATATCCACACCTCAGAGTTGATTTGTATGATATACTTTGGTCCAAGGACTGATCAACTTAACATTATTGCTGACATGGAGTCTACTGTCCAAGAAGGCTTGTGGTCAGGACCTTGAAAAACAATAGAATCAACTGGAAGAGGAGCTTTTGCTCACCCTACATAAAAATATATGGCTCCTTATTCGGGTTAGTGGCTTGAGGAGCCTTTAGGGAAAGGAAGGCAGTTCTCAGCAAGTCCATTGGATCATATATACATGGTCAAATTTCATCTGGTGCTGCACTGGCGACATGCAGTCTGCGGTATATGCCTCGTCAAATCTGAACAACTGCAAAAGGTGAGTATGCGTGACTTGTATCACTTTCCTGAGGGCAAGTAAGGATGAGCAACAAATTTTGGCTTTGCTAGCGGTGCCCATATCCCAACAAAAATCAGCGCAGTGTTCCAACACACTGCTTGAATTCTTGGGAAACATCTCTTTCATCTTCAAGATCACACTCGGAAAGAGCTTTTCAGCAAGTTCAACTAGTGAATCAAGAAAGCAAACTTGCCTACTTTTAGATCAACCTTTATTGTTGCTTTACTATTGTATAGTTTTCCAAGCACCAGTTTGCATTTATATCGCACTTTCAATGCAGTAAAAACCTCCCAAAGAAATTCACAGGAGTGTCATTATTATTTGACACTGAACCACATCAAGCTCTTCATTCCAGTTTATTGACAGTTTGGAGTGCATTCAGCAGCAGACCTGTTTAACTAGATATGCAAAAATTGCATTGTGATCCCTTGTCCTCACTTATCAGCCCACCAGCTTCCACATTCAAGGGATCATCCTCCACCATTTCTGCCAACTCCAGCACGATGCCACCACCAAACACATCTTCCCTTCACCCCCCCCGGCGGCATTCCGCAGGGATTGTTCCCTCCGGGACACCCTGGTCCACTCCTCCATCACCCCCTACACCTCAACTCCCTCCCATGGCAGCTTCCCATCCAACCGCAGAAGGTGCAACACCTGCCCCTTTACTTCCCCTCTCCTCACTGTCCAATGGCCCAAACACTCCTTTCTAGTGAAGCAGCATTTCACTTGCATTTTCCTCAATTTAGTCTACTGCATTCACTGCTCCCAATGCAGTTTCCTCTACATTGGAGAGACCAAACAAAGACTGGGTGACTGTTTTGCGGAACACCTTCGGTCTGTCCACAAGCATGACCCAGACCTCCCTGTCGCTTGCCATTTCAACACTCCACCCTGCTCTCTTGCCCACATGTCCGTCCTTGACCTGCTGCATTGTTCCAGTGAAGCTCAACGCAAACTGGAGGAACAGCACCTCATCTTCCGACTAGGTACTTTACAGCCTTCCGGACTGAATATTGAGTTCAACAACTTCAGATCATGAACTCTCTCCTCCATCCCCACCCTCTTTCCGATCCCCCTTTTTACCAATAATTTATATAGATTTTTCTTTTCCCACCTATTTCCATTATTTTTAAATGTATTTCCATCCATTGTTTTCTCTCTACCTTTTAGCCTATTTCGATCCCTTCCCCCCACCCCACCCCCACTAGGGTTATCTGTACCTTGCTTGTCCTGCTTTCTACCCTTAATTAGCACATTTCTTAGCTAACATCACCACCATCAACACCTCTTTATCCTTTTGTCTGTGACATCTTTTGGCAATCTCCACCTATCACTGGCCCTCTATCCAGCTCTACCTGTCCCACCACCCCCCCTTAAACCAGTTTATATTTCACCACTTTTCTATTTTTCCTTAGTTCTGATGAAGGGTCATACGGACTCGAAATGTTAACTGTGTTCCTCTCCGCAGATGCTGTCAGACCTGCTGAGCTTTTCCAGCTATTTTTGTTTTTGTTTTGTGATTCAATTGACTGGGCTAATCCCCCTTTGCTTATTATTTGGACCACGTAGGGTGTTGAAGGCTGCACTCCCTTTTCAGTTATTTGAAAAATCTTTTACCTTTGTTTTGTTTGCATTTCAGCTCCACGCTCCTGATCTACGGGCACCCGGTGCGGAGTGTTGGGGGGGGGGGGGTTGGGGCGGCAGAGAGGGAGGAGGGCCTCCTCGTGAACCTGCTCCTGGGCCTGGCCAAGTTGGTCATTGACATGCCCAGGCAGCGGGCAATCGAGGGGGTTGTCTGGCCCGACTGTCTGCCGCTCTTCTGCGGCTATGTTGACGTCCGGGTGTCCTCGGAGAGGGAGCACGCAGTGTCTGCCGGCACGATTGAGGCGTTCCATGCCCGGTGGGCTGGCACTGTGGGGTCTGGAGAGTTTTATTGACCCTTTTAACCGCAATTTAATTTGATGTCTGTAAGTTTCCTTTGTGATTTTGTTTTTTTTTTGGCAGTCTCCCTTTAAAGGGCTGCCTCTTACTTTGTCCCTCGTTTGCTTCAATTTAGTTTAATTGGTTGCCCAAAAGAGTGAAAGGTTTAATCAGCGTTTGATTTTCAAAGGCTCCAGCAACCTATTTCTCAGATCAGAATCAGGTGTCAGAGACTTTGAGTGTCAGCCATGGCATGGTTGGCTGCCTTGCTTGTGGATCAGAAGGCTGTGAATTCAAGTCCCGCTTCGGGTCTTGGGTCACAGAAATCAAGGCTGGCCACTCCAGTGCAGTACTGAGGGAGTGCCGAGCTGTGGGAAGTACCCGCTTATGGATGAGATGTTAAACCGAGGCCCTGGCTACCATCTCAGATAGGTGTAAAAGATCCCACGGCATTATTTGAAGAAGGGCAGGGGAGTTATCGCTGGTGTGCTAGTTAACACTTATTTCTCAACTGACATCAATGACCAGATGATCTGTTTTAGTATCACGTTGCTGCTTGTGGGAGCTGGCTGTGCACAAATTGGCTGCAGCATTATCTACATTACAATCGTGGCTAAACGTCAAAAGTACTTTCAAGAAGAGTCATACGATCTGGAAACGTTAACTCTGTCTTTCTCTTCACAGATGCTGTTCGACTTGCTGAGCTTTTCCCGCATTTTCGGTTTTTCCTTCAGATTTCCAGCATCTGCAGTATTTTGCTTTTGTCAGAAGCACTTTGTGGGCTCAATAACACTTGGGACATCTGACAGTCATGCAAGTATTTCTTTTTGGACAATGGTCCAACCCATTCATCGTGGCTGATTCCAAATGCCTTTGCACTGCCAGAAAGATGTCCTATAAATGGAAATTCATATGTACTTTCACTTTAAGTCACATTTAGCACCATTAATCAGTCATTTGAGTTAAATGTTATCATCAAAATTTAGATCACCCAAGAAACCGAAGGAAATTTTGGACAAGCCAGTTTTTCTTTATATTTCATCTCCCAGTGTGACACTGAAACAATTATGCTTACAAACCAACTGCAAATTTACAAGCAGTTTTACTAATGTAATTTGTTTTTATTCATTCACAGGATGTGGGCATCACTGGCTGGGTCAGCACTTATTGCCCATCCCTAGTTGCCCTTGAGAAGGTGGTGGTGAGCTGGCTTCTTGAACCGCTGCAGTCCATATGGTGTAGGTACACCCATGGTGCTGTTAGGGAGGGAGTTCCAGGGTTTTGACCCAGCGACAGTGAAGGAACGACCGATATATTTCCAAGTCAGGACGGTGAGTGACTTGGAGGGGAACTTGCAGTTGGCGGTGTTCCCATGCATCTCCTACTCTTGTCCTTCTAGGTCAATGATGGTGACCTAGGCTGGTAAGTGGCCCTCGTTCGTCTCATCTCATTAGGCCACAAGAATAAGAATTTGCGGGATGTGACGATCAAACCTTAGCAGTGCTTCGATTGACTGCAGAGGGAGAGCCCGGCTTGCACAGTCAATGATGTGTCTAATCAGCACGCACCTCACTTCATGTCCCCTTGCTTTACGTGTATATTACTTTAGTAATACTGGTAGGAAAAAAACTACGTGGACAGAAGCCAGCGGAATCTGGCAACTCTGTGCGTGGGAAACGGTCAACAAAATGTCTTGCAGGTCGTACTCAGAATCCTGATGGACCGCAAGCAACCCATGGGCCATATGTTGCCCACCACTGTTCTAGGTGGTAGAGTTTGAGAATTTGGAAGGAGCCTTGGTGAGCTGCTCTAGTGCATCTTGTGGATGGTACCCACTGCTGCCATTGTGCGTCGGTGGTAGAGGGAATGAATGTTGAAGGTGGTGGATAGGGTGCCAGTCAAGTGGGCTGCTTTGTCCTGGATGGTGTCAAGTTTCTTAAATGTTGTTGGAGCTGCACTCATCCAGGCAAGAGGAGGGTATTCCATCACACTCCAGATCTGTGCTGTGTAGATGGTGGACAGGTTTTGTGAAGTCAGGAGGTGAATTACTCTCCGCAGAATTCCCAGCCTCTGACCTGCTCTGGTAGCTACAGTATTCACATGACCGGGCCAGACCAGTTCCTGGTCAATGGTAACCCCCAGGATGTTGATATTAACTCTAAAACAAGCACTGTATGCTGTTAGTAAAAATCAATAAATATTTTAATTCTGCTACCATCACCCTTTCCCTTTAACGTATCTTCTCTATCGCAAACTCTAACCTGGAGAGCTGGGGATGTTCATCTGTTTAGTACACTCAAATCAAAAGTCAGCAGGGTGTGGAATAATAAGGGACATGATGAAATGGTGATTGGGTGGGAAAGTGCAGCTGAGATAAAGATCATCTGTGATCTTATTGAATGGAGAGGGGCTTGAGAAGCCAAATAGTCTCTCCTCCTCCTATTTCTTACATCCTTGTCTTTACTATATTGAAACCTAGGCTTTAAAACATTTAACCACCTTCTGTGCACTTGCTTAATTCTGTAGGTGGCTGCAGGTGATATGTCCTGACCTGGTTTTTTTTTGATTTCCTTCATTCAAGTTAATTATTAATTGTTGGAAACGCGTGAAACTGTTTGGAAGGGAAGGGTCTGCACGGAATCATGAACTGGTTTATTTTCCTCATCGCAAAAGCTGCTGATCGTTTCCGGAACCTTTAGCTCTAGTTTCAGAGTTTCATTGTCTGCTGTTCGTTGGCACGTTAATTGTAGAAGAGCTTCTCAAATCTCTAAATAACACAGCTGCCATTCCCAGCTCTGACCACTGGAGGGCTCCATTCAACTAAATTTACCACGGTTCGGCTCCTGTGACTTTGGTGGAAGATCTGCTTACAATTGTGAATGAGTTTTCTGCCAAATGTCAAAACAGCAGCAACTTTGCAAATATCGGGCCTAGTGTTCTGGCAAATCACAGGCGATGCGCCTGTGATATGTTCCCTGTCTGTGTGGGTCACCAGGTCTCTGCCGCAGGCTGGACTGAACAGCAGTGGCAGCACTTGCTGGCCTGGACGCAGTTGTCATGTGAAAACAGAGCCTACCCCTGGTCACCTTATCATTCAAAGGATGAAGAGGCAGTAGAGAGGGTGCAATATAAAAAAAAAGACTTTGAATAATTTTACCAGAAATAAAAGGCTTTTTTTTTTAATTGCTGCAAAAAGGCATTTTTTTAATCGAAGCTTTTTGTCTGTTGTTTCCCCCGACATCGATATTTTCTGGTGAATTTTCCTGATGAGTCCAAGGGGAAAAGCTTTGACAAAAAAGGTCTCTCTTTTTTTTTCATCGATGCTCGAGCTCGGTACTACCGAATGGCTTTTTAAAACATTCGGTCATGGGGATGAGGTGGTCGTTGGCCAGCTCAGAGTTTCTTGCCAGTTCCTAATTGCCCCCGGGGGAGGTGGTGGTGAGCTGCAGTCCCCGTTAAACCAGTTGGAAAGGATGGACAGACTGGGTCCCTTTCCTGTTGAGAAGGCTGAGGTGGGGTGGGGGGTGGGGGTTGGGGGGGGGCAGGGGGGTGATGGGTAGAGGGGTGGGGGGGTGGGTGGTGGGGCGGTGGGGGTGTGGTGGGTGGTTGGTGACCTAACAGAGGTCTTTAAAACCGATGAAAGGTTTTAATAGAGGACACATGGAGAAGGAGCTTCCTCATGTGGGGAGGAACAAAACCAGAGGCTGTCAATGTAAGTTAGTCACCAAGAAATCAGGAAGGGAAATCTTTACCTAGAGGGCAGTGAGAATGTGGAGCTCACTTTGGGGGTGACTGAGACAAATAGTGCAGCTGCATTTAAGGGTAAGTTAGTGTTATGGACAGGAGGAGGGTTTATTTAAACAGCACTGATTTCTTTACTCGCCACCTGTCCATGAACAAAAAAGTGTTTTGATTTGCTTCCCTTTTTATAAGCAGTGCCGTATTTCCCAACCCCTTGGTTTTGGTGCAATCCAATTTTCTACTGACAACCCCACAGCAAACTCGAGATGGGATGAACTCAAAGGGTTAGTTTATTTGCACACACTCTAAATGCGAAAAGGGGGTCCGCAATGTCCCCCTTGCATTCAGGTAGTAAAGAGAGAGATAGAAAAAAGAGAGATAGAGACAGAGACCATAGGGAAAATAAATATTGTTTCACATGGGTTCCAGAATCAAAGCCCAACGAGGTATTCCTTCAGGTAGGTTGGTGGGCTGAAAACCGATTTTGTAGAATTCACTTTTCCGGTGGTGTTGACTTCACACGATGAGTTAGGCACTGAGATTAATCAGTCTTGTAGGTGATGGTTTAGAACTTCCAGCAGAAGCAGGGTAGATGGGGCCAAGTGTCCAACCTGGGCTAGAGAGCCTTTGGTGTGGCCTTCTAGTCAGATGTTAAACAGCAGACTGAGCTATGCAGCTCAGCCAGGCATTATTAATTTATTAAACAAACTAGAGGTTTAGGTCACATGACATCACCTCACCGCCAAGATCTTCAACATAGGATGTTTATCCAAGGTCTGGAATTCGGCTTTGTCTTGGTCAGGACTGCCATTATGAGCTAAAAAAAATGTTTGAGAGGCCATTACCTTAGTAGATGTTCCATCTCCGCAGGCAAACCTGGGTTATCATATACAAAATGGCTTTGATGTAGTTCCCTTTTAAGTTGGGCTGTGCAGTCACCAGGTGATTGTTGGCAGCTCCTCAGAGACAACGAAGTGTGAGATTTGTAAAACTGCAACGTGGCTTCTTTTGTTTTAGGGGTCACGGACAGACACAGCTTCAACCATTTTAAGAACCTTTGTTTGGTTTTTAATGTTTTAGATTTAGCCACGAGGATATCTATATACATTTTTAAATTTAAAAAAATACAGTATTTTGTCTTAGTCCCTCACAGTTAGAAAAACACATGAGGGCAAAGGTGACAGAGGGTTATGCTGATGAAGTTAGATGAGGTAAAATGGGAAAATGTTTGATTGGAGCATTAAAACCAGCATTGACCAGTTGGGCCAAATGTCCTGTTTCTATGCTGGATATTCTATGCAACAAATAAATGCTGCCTAATGCTAATCCTGTCCTAAGCCAGATGTTGAAGAGTGAAGCTAGACGCTTATACTTTTCTTGATAATAGGTTTATTCACAGAATGCAACATTACATAAGTCTGCTTCCCACCTACCAGCCCGGCCGTGTCTCTTTATTAGCTCTCTAACTACTTAATTAAAAAATGCTCATCACCTAAATTAAAAGCAAAATCCTGTGGATGCTGGAGAGCTGAAATAAAAACAGAAAGTGCCAGAAAAAACTCGGCAGCATCTGTGAGGGAGAAACAGAGTTAACGTTTCAAGTCCAGTGTGACTCTTCAGAAGAAAAGTCTATTGGGCTCAACAAGTTAACTGTTTCTCTCTCTCTCTTTGGATGCTGCCAGACCTGCTGAGTGTTTCCAGCGCTTTGCGTTTTTGTTTCCATGTCCTTCACCTGTGCATCCTAACAATTTAAATAACATATCATTAATACCTGACACTTCTTCGCTCTGTCCCATGTTGGATATTGTTCCAGACTGTGCTACAGTGAAATCTGGGCCAACGCCTTGTAAGGGTAAGTCAGCAGGGAGTGTCACATCTGGTCCTGAGCAGCCTTCCTTCTGAATGATTTTCCGCTCCCAGCCCTAATCCAGATGTGTGCCAGGAGCTCTGAAGAAGCGCTGGCGACCTGAAATGTTAACTCTTGTTTCTCTTTCTAAACGTTCCCTGGCTTTGCTGAGTATTTCCAGCATTTTCTGTTTCTATGTGAGAGGCAAATCAATCGTGGTGCAAAAAAAAACCCAGCGAAAAATAAAACTTGAGAAAAAAGTACTTCGGCTGCAGAAACCTATTCAAAAGGCCGGGATTTTGGCGGGACCGGAAATTCCTGTCCAAAGTCAACGGACTTTTGGCCGCTCTCCAAATTTTCTCGCACTGCCCGTGACGATTCCCGCTGCAGGCGGGACTGGGAAATCCTGGGAAATTCCAACCCTTTTCCCTGAGGAACTCCAGGATTCCACCTCCTATTAGCTGATTCTGTCAGTGCTGCACCCTGGGAATACCTGGAGCTGCAGCCTGCAGCCCCCCTTGGCCTTGACCGAGTTGGGACTCACTGGGTGAATGGTGGGGAGGTGGGAAAAGTGTGAGGGAATGTGGGAGAAGCATCTCAATGGTGAAAATCAGGCATAAATGGAAGCCACGTAATTTTCATGGCCAGAAAAATAGCTTTCATGTGCTGTTTACGCACAGTTAACCCTTTGAAAACTCGACAGTCGTTCAATCCCAAGTTGCTATCAATGTTTCACAGTCCCCAGTCACCCTCTAAAGCACAATGGCCTGGGTTTTGATTTTCTGCCATTGTGTAAAATTGCCCACACTAGCAAAACAGCTACTGTTAGATGTGATTCTGCGATTGGACAGCACTTGCTGAACAACCCCAAGTGTGCCAATAGCCGCAATAACAACCAATTTAAGGTAATCAGAGGAGCTTGTAATGGGGCTCATTTATGACCAGGTGAGAACTGGCTCTCCTCTACTTAGTCTCCTTGGTTGGTCACAACAGAGATTTATGTTTCTTTTTCACAAGGATGTACCTGTTTCCAAATCAGAATGTATTTAAATATTTAAGCCATGAGCAACAAGGAGCCAACAAAATAAGTTTTTCTTGAGTTAAAGAGCAAATGTATTAACCACTAAACCCAAGAAAAACAATAAAACCACAAAGTCTGGTATCAGAAATAAAGGAAGTTAGAGCCCAGTTTAAGAAAGTTAAAAGAATATACAGTTAAGCATCCTTTGATTGTCCTTGAAGCGTAGATTTTTAAACATTGCAGCCAATTTGGGTTAGCTGGTTTCGTGGATACGGGCAGATATTGAAGATGTTGCAAATATTACAAGATCTTGGCTTGCTGGTGGATTTCTCGTAATGTTGGCTTCTGAGCCAGATAATGCACTTGTTCTAAGAGAGACAGAGAGAGAGAGAAAGAGAGCCCAGCTTTCCTCTGCTGAGAAACTTCCTTGCAATATCCCCGCAGTGGTTGCGGCCTGGCCTGTTATACTTCACCCATTGTGTAGTTCCAAGGGACTTTGGGTGTGTCCGTCTGTGTCAGCCATCATTTCCATATCCAGCATGAGTTTCAATGGGTCTCTGAATTATGGAAAATGTCTCACTCTTCGTACTCCCCCAGGGACGATTTGTTTGTTTTTTTACCTTCACCTTGGAAGGCGGCTTTGCATTTTTAAGTGACTTGTTCTGTCTTATTTCAAATAGCAAACTTTCCAGTCAGCAGAAAGTTGAAAAATCATGTTTTCAAAAGTAAAGGGGACATAGCCCGCTGACAGTGGTAACATTCATTCATAGGCGGGGACATGTTATCTGCAACAATAGGAACATGTTCAATCGTTGCACCTTTTTTGAATTACCCAGGTGCTTGGTGAACCTATAGTTCCCCATTGCTTTCTCCATGGCAACGTCTTGGCCAATCAGAGTCGACTTGCCAACCAAGCAGCACCCTTTTCAACTTTTTACAATTTATTCTTTCACGGGATGTGGGCATCACTGGCCAAGGCCAGCATTTTGTTGCCCATCCCTAACTGCCCTTGAACTGAGTGATTTGCTTGGGCCATTTCAGAGGGGCAGTTAAGAGTCAACCACGTGGCTGTGGGTCTGGAGTCACGTGTAGGCCAGACCGGGTAAGGGCAGCAGGTTTCCTTCCCTAAAGGGCATCAGTGAACCACATAGGTTTTTACACCAACCAATGGTTGCCATGGTCACCATAACTGAGACTAGCTTTATATTCCAGATTTTATGAATTGAATTTAAATTCCACCGACTGCCATGGTGGGATTTGGGCCTGTGTCCCCAGAGCATCAGCCTGGGCCTCTGGATTGTTAAGTCATTACCACTACACCGCCATCACACTCTCCACCCTCTCCCGTAGCAGCAATTGTTGAGATTGGTTGAATTGGGTGCAAGGCGAAAAGCTTCAGCAACATGTCTCTGTTTTCAGCCATATTCAAATGCAAAACAAGTGAAAGTGAGCTGTCAGCTCACCTCCACCTCTCCCAATCTCAGTTTCCTTTAAGTCTCATGGGAATAGATATGGGAGGAATGGAAACTGGGCTGCCAACTCACCGTTGCCTGCTTTATCATATCACATATATCAAGATTCACTCCAGTAACTTTGCCTGTGGGATAAATGTAATGTGTGCTTCTTATGAGACAGCCTTTTTGGTAAAGCTGAGTTATTAAAAAACCCCAGAGGGAAACTTTAAACAACTGTCATAACCTATATTTTAAGTGGTATGTTTGGGATTCAGCTCTAAGTTCAGGAATCAGACCACCAGTTCTCAAGAGGTTTTTATATTAAACTAAATGAAACATTTTATTAATTTACATAAGTCAAATATATACACATGGCTACAAATTACTATAATAACATTTAACAAATTCCCAAACTAATCTCCATTAAGGCAACAGCAACCCATAGACTTAACCAGACACCAGGCAAAGCATTTTCACCTTATGAATTCAAAATGATGTTCCTCTCACTTTGGTTCTTGTGGAGACAGTTGTAGGCTTACAGCTGCTTCGATCTCTGTCCTGCACATACAAAACTGCTGAAGTTATACCCAGTACAGCTCAATGAATGTAAATTCTCATTGTATCGCCAGCATCTTCTAACAATAAAACCCCTTTCATAGTACCAATTTTATTAGCAACATAAACATATTGCTTGGTCTCTGCTCGCTAGGTGCCAGATTTCACCCCAATTCTTGAATGCTCTATTAAAAAAATGCAAATGCACTCTGCCTCTCTTACATCTCAAAACTAGTACATATCAAAGCACATTAAAGCTGGCTTTAATCCAATTAAGACACACCCACAGACTAAACCTCTATTTTAAAAGAAAAATATTTTCCAATAATATTATATACATTAATAGCTCCATGACAATGTTGGAGTCTGAAATCATAAGTAGGAAAGAAATGAGGAAATTTCTCTCTATGTACGCGTCCTGCAATGGAAAATAGGCCATCCATATATAGACTGCAACAATGATGGAATGGGGACAAGAAGAAAATTGATATGGAAATAACCCTCCTTGACAGGGTTGAGACAAGACAGCTACAGCCCTCTGGTTGTGTTCAGTTAGATAGATCATCTCAAGACACAGTGAATGCTTGTCTCAGCAACACCAGGAGTCACAGGAGATGGTGCTAGTGACGGACTGATTCTCAGAAGCAGGAGCAGATAGAGGACAGCAAGAGAAGCAGACTATGTAGAAGGGAACCAGGTTACCAGGCTATGATAAGGTGGCAGAGCCAGCGAATCTAGCCCAAGGCTGGACACAAGGTAATGTTTATTACAGCAACTAACAAACAACAGCATTTATATAGTGCCTTAATGTGGTAAAACATCCCAGGGCGCTGCACAGGAGTGGCATCAAATAAAATTTATCACTGAGCCACATGACAACAAAAAGGAATTGATGATCAGTTCTGACTGATTGCCCTTGGGGATCAAGGCAGATACCCTAAGCCTGTGGCCAATAATGACACAATATCTTCCTTACCCAAAGTTACCTTTATGATTAATCTTTCAAATGAAATGGTATCTTCAGATTTTTCAAAACAAAAACAGAATTACCTGGAAAAACTCAGCAGGTCTGGCAGCATCGGCGGAGAAGAAAAGAGTTGACGTTTTGAGTCCTCATGACCCTTCGACAGAACCCGAGGACTTGAAATGTCAACTCTTTTCTTCTCCACCGATGCTACCAGACCTGCTGAGTTTGTCCAGGTAATTCTGTTTTTGTTTTGGATTTCCAGCATCTGCAGTTTTTTGTTCTTATCTTCAGATTTTTCCTTTATCCCGCAGACAGTATCCTTAATCTATAAGGGGGCTGGATGGGCTGAAGCTATCCAACATTAACAGCCAATACTGCTCTATTTGACAGAAGCTGCATGAGGCAATGCTGATTAAGACTTTTCCAATGGAGAATTGTGCCTCCAGAACAAACTGCACCACCTTGAGGTTTGGAGGAATGCTGACAGAAAAAAACATTAAGACTTGCATTTATATAGCACCTTTCATGACCTCAGTATATCCCAAAGTACTTCTGAAACAATGAAATACTTCTGAAGTGTAGTCCTTGTTGCCATATAGAAAATGCGGCAGCTAATTTGCTCACAGAAAGCTCCCCCAAACAGCAATGATGATGACTTATAATAAAACCTGTTGTTTCTGATGGATAAATATTGGGCGGTAAACCAAGGACAACCTCCTGGTTTTCTTCGAAACAATGCAATGGGACCTTTCCCTCAGATCCGAGAGCAGACAGGGCCTGTGGTTTAACATCTCACCTGAAGCACAGCACCTCCAGTGCTGGCCTAGACTTTGTGATCCAAACTTCTGAGTGGGACTTGAGCCTTTGACCTTCCTGATTCAGAGATGGAAGTGCTCCCAGCTGAACGACAGCTGACACAGATCCCAGGACAGGACTCGTCCCTGCTAGAATGAGCTGTTGGTACACCAAGTTCAGCCAGTGAAAGTATCCTACCATTACACTTGTTTATAAAACTGCTCGATTATTCTTGTGGTAGTTCATCACAGAGAATGGGTACTTTTCCAATAACTGTGGCTGCAGCACAGCATTAATCATACTCCAAATTATTTTACATCCCACATCATTTGGCCCCCATAGAGCCAAAACTGTGCCAACACTGAAGCTATTTCTATCAGTCTCATCAATATATGTCACATTATATAGGAGAAGGGAAGACATATATCAACAATAGTGTCGCCATCCACATAAGTCAAATTACTGCAGGAATCTGAGCCGTTACTGTAGATGAATGAATAAATGTTAAGGTAAACCATCAGATAGCAAGCTCAATCACATTCAAGGCTTTAGTTCTTAACACATGAATCTCCGAGAATGTTGGTATTAAATGGATAACTCCTCCCACACACACTATATACTAGACTGTGATTGACAGACTTAATAATCTAAATAAATCTGTGAATTCTTGTGACAGGCAGGTGCCCTTTAGAACTGATGGGGAACCTTCATCTGCCACTTCCAATTGCTGTGGATGAGAGATTTGCTTAGGCTGTGATAAGGTGCTTGCTCCTGTTCTACCTCTGACCAGAAGAGACAGCCCTGTGTAATGGGAATTATATCTGCACAGAGTGCAGTTCCCATCTACTAAATTTTAAGATCTTTATCTATGAATAATAAGTGTTGAGGCTGAAAGAGACCTGGGAGTCTCAGTAGGCTTGACAATAAATAAGTCCAACTCACACACAATGGCAGTCAACAGAGCCAAATAGAGTTTGTGATCAAAACCGTAAGACCTAGGAGGTACCTGTAGTGAACAAACTTTATAGTATTCTAGTCATGCTACACCTTACTGTATCCAGTTCTAGTAACCAAGACAGGCATTGATTCAGGCCAGGGAAATTTTAATGAGATTGAGCGCATGAGTTTGGGTGCAGGGAGATGAAAAATGCAAGTGCTTCAGGAAGACAGCTCCTACATGCCAACTTCCACACTGCACTGGGCTTCGGGTGAGCTACACCCTCAAGGGTGTTGATTTCAATATGGTAATTGATCAGCTAGTCATTAGCGGGTGGGTTTGGGAGTTTAATTTTGGCTCCGTAGGTTTCCCATGCTCCCGGGAACAAGGTGGGAAGGCAGCAGCAATTAAGGGAGCTGGAACTATGACAGAAACGTGAGTACTGAGCCCTCACAGCTGCTTTCTTCCCTGTTTGTGCGAAGGCACTTGTGCTGAGACGTTACTTGGCATCCGGTACTTGGGCGGTCCGCGGGTTTGATCTGCACTTTGGAGTTCTGATCCATCATATCAGCCTGGGTATCGCTTGTGCTGGGGCGCTTTGGAGCTAAGATGAGGGCCAAGGGCAGCAGCAGCAGCAGCACCAGTAACAGCATCAGCCTAGTGCTCACAGACCTGCTACACCATGGGACAGAGGTGATAAGCAGAGAGGTGTAGCTTGTAGGAGGCTGTAGCCGACGCATGGGGTCCACAGGCAGAGGGTTAACTTCCTTGACATGCTGGAGCTCCAGTGTCTCAGGGGACTCAAGATGCCTAAGGTGATGACAGATTCTTGCAGCCATTTGGTTGTGGTGGCCCAGCGTTACCAGGGAATCTCAAAGTCAACGCCAGCCTCAGGATTTTGCCTCTGGACCTTTCCAGGGATTCCGGAGATATTTGCAGAATCTCATAGTATGTGGCACACAAAATACACCAAACAAGTCAGTGATTGTCTACTTGCCAGATCCAGAAATGATATCAAATTCGCCAGCCATAACTCAGGTCAGAATGAGCGGACACCAGGGTTTGTGGAATGTGTCTGGACACACTGCAAGCGTCCTTTGGTATGCATCAGCCAGGGTCTCCAAAACGTTTGTGGCATGTTGCACTCTGAATGACATTGTGCAACAGCAAGGTCTGGACCTGCAAGAGGGACAAGCCACCAAGCACAGAGTCTCCTCGGATGCTTCTGAAGATGAGGAGGAGGGAGTGGAGGGGAGCAAGGAGCAAGAGGCGGAAGGTGATACAGGCAATGCACCACCAGTAACTTACTTTGCTGCTGCAGGTGACAGGGATGCCCTCAATATTGCAAGGTTCAGCAGTTCACCCAACCAACAACCACATACAAAAGCCACTTTTGCAACCCCTTTCCACTACAGTCCCATTAACACAAAGCAGTCCTTCAAACAATCAAGCCCTCACATTACTCGGCACCAGTCCTTTTCTTCCCATAATCATCACACTGATCAACAAATAAAAATAAGCAAGAAGTGAAAGTGGTCCAAAAGAATAATATTTGTGTGCTTCACATATAAAGCAGAAAGCTAAAACTCCAACACTGTGTAACTCACCCCTGTGCATACCCTCACATGACTACAAACCTTTACTCTTCACTTTACGTACATACATACAAACATAAGAAATGGGAGCAGATGTAGGCCATTCAGCCTTTCAGGTCTGCTCCACCATTCAATGAGATCATGGTTGATCTGTGGTGTTTCAAATTCCACGTTCCCATCTAACCCCGATAACCTTTGATTCCCTTGCCTAACAAATGTGTTTTTACCCCTGACTTAAAAATATCCAATGACCCCGCCTCCACCACCTTCTGAGGCACAGAGTTCCAAAGTCGCACAGCCCTCTGAGAGAAAAAAATTCTCCTCATCTCCGACCTAAAAGGGTGACCCCTAATTTTAAAACAGTGGCTCCTAGTTCTGGACTCCCCCACAAGAGGAAACTTCCTTTCCATGTCCATCTTGTCAAAACCATTCAGGATCTTGTACACTTCAATTAAGTCACCCCTCACTCTTCTAAACTCCAGAGGAAACAAGCCCAGTCTGCCTAACCTTTCCTCCTACTGACGGCTCTGGCCCCTGCCCTGACAGCAGGGATGCTCTTGGCTGCCATCCTCCGGTTTTTGGAACCCTGCCAAAGACCGCTCCATCTGCTCCTGTGCAGGACAGACTTGGCCATTAAGTCCAGAGGCAGCATGCGGCACATTGACTGGAGGAGAAGAGGAGGGGGCCACTGGGTGAGGAGTGGAAATAATTTGAGCGGAATCCCCACTCCATGTCCCCTTTCATCCCTCTCATGTCCCAGCTGCACTCCCCTGTTAGCAATGAGCTGGAGAGCACTTTGCTGCTGATCAGCAGGAAGCTGAAGAAAGGCCAGGGGCACTTGAACTTTCCACAGAAGAAGAAAATTAAGGACTTGTCTGAGAGGTGAAATTATCTATAAAATTATTAAGAATACAGAAATACCTTAGGACTGAAATGAGAAATTCTTCAGCACTCAACTGCCTGATCAGATAGAATGGATGGAGCAAAAAACTGAAATCATGTTTTAAAAATTGGATGGTCCAATGGAAGGACATTGGCACCTTCCTGATGGGCTAAGATGGTTTTCCTCATTTGTAAGTATTTTATCTATTTCCTTTTTCAACTAAACAAAAGCTTGGGGGACAGCCATTCCCTTGTTCATTCCCCATGTCAATGCCTTGACCAATCGTAGTCGACCTGCCGGGTTGAAATTTTGAAGTTTGGCAGTTAACTGTTCCCTGGTGCATTCTCCATGGCAATGCCTCCACCAATCATAGTCCACTTGCCAACCAATCAGCACCCTCCTCTCATGCACTATAATCTATTCTAATTTGAGATTTGGTATTCTTGTGAATCTGTCCTGATGAGTACAGGACCAAAAACTTCAACACCGTTCTCTTCCTTCAGCGATACTCAAGTTCTGTACTACCAAGCCACTATCTTGTAACCTTGCCTGGCAAAATATCAGGTGCTGCGCCCATCTATGGTGTCATAGATTGGCAACAGAAAGAAGGTTAGCAAAAACAGAATAACCTGGAAAAACTCAGCAGGTCTGGCAGCATCGGCGGAGAAGAAAAGAGTTGACGTTTCGAGTCCTCATGACCCTTCGACAGAACCAGTTCTGCTGAAGGGTCATGAGGACTCGAAATGTCAACTCTTTTCTTCTCCGCCGATGCTGCCAGACCTGCTGAGTTTTTCCAGGTAATTCTGTTTTTGTTTTGGATTTCCAGCATCCGCGGTTTTTTGGTTTTTATCTAGAGAGAAGGTTAGCCTCAGCAGATATTGCAGGGAATGCCCTCCCCTTGAGCTCCATGCATGTGGCAAGAGGTGCTGAACACGAGGCACAAAACTACTGCCCGTCCTTCTGGCAGAGTTTAGGGTGAAGGTTTAGCAATGTTTTGAAACTTTGGTCAATGATGGCAGTGGGAGAAACGCCCGGCACTTATTCCTGATACACTGGCAATAGCCCTGCTTCTGCAAAGAGGTGAAGCAGCCCTTTTTTAAGTGGTCAGTGTATTTAATAAAATGCATTCCATCAGAAAGTGTATCGTCCATTTAGCTACAGCAGAGGGTGCTGTTTGAAAAGAAATGAATGCTTCATAAATGTGCAATTGAAAAACAGCAAATGTTGGAAATTGCACAAGAGGATGCCAGTGTCTGGGAAAGGAGATGGCAGGTTAACATTTTGTGTGTTAGACCCTTTGTTAGATCAGAAATGTTTGCTCATCTTTTCTTTCCAACATTACAACAGCGACTATATTCCAAAAACGCTCAAGTTTGGAAAGCGCTCTGTGCTCTCCGATGGTCGTGAAAAGCGCTATGTAAATGCAAATCTTTTCTCTTCCTTTTGCGTTTTCTTCTACTCCCAGGTTTTTGACTCGGGCAGCGATTTTTAAACTCCAATGAAAATAAATATGGTTGTGTTGAACATTGCGTGAAAAAGTTAAGAGAGACCACAAACCTGTTTTAATGTAGCAAAATGTCCCTGGAATAATTTTTTTTTTCTCTATCTTTGCATTCTGAAAGTTACAGGACCAGGGCAGTGTTAATGACTGTATGAAAAATATGAAGTTAATTACATGGTGGC
The DNA here is from genome assembly GCF_017639515.1 of Carcharodon carcharias. Taxonomy (NCBI): domain Eukaryota; kingdom Metazoa; phylum Chordata; class Chondrichthyes; order Lamniformes; family Lamnidae; genus Carcharodon; species Carcharodon carcharias. The sequence continues at coordinate 126,535,564 of NC_054481.1, read as the reverse complement.
GAAAATATAACTGGAAAGTAATGAGGCATAAATAAAAGCAACAGCGATTTCTGTTGACACTGTATCTAATGTGTCTCCATGGGTTTTTGTACTGAAATCATTCTGTTTAGTTTACATTGATCTGAAATGGCCCCCGACTACATGGAACAAAGAGACACGATGAAGTAATTAAACTTTCTGTTTCCGGTGTAGAAATCCATGTGAAAGAGGGATCAAACGCCAGGCGTGACCCTGTGCCATAGGCTGCCCTCCCTCTAAACCTAGAGTTCACTCAGCACAGCCCACAGTGTGTAGATTAACACTGCTGGGAAACGAGCAAGCTGTTTTCAAAGTGCATCAGACCACCACACAGAGCATCAGATAGAGAAAAAAAAATTATGCTGGGGGGTGAGGGGGGGGGGTGGGGGGGTGGCATTTATGTCACATTAAAAATGTGCCATACAAAGGCAAGTGGTTGTTGTAGTAAGATTCACTGGGTAACCTGGGTTTATGAATAGCAGCCAGCTCCATGATTACTGCAGTACAAGCCTCTGCACCGCCCCCCCCCCTTCACCATCTAACATATTAAAAAAAAGGGGGCAGACTCGAGTTAAAATAAAAATTTGCAAGCTGAGCTGCTACCCCGGCCGAACAGCAAGTGAATCAGAGCAAAACAAGGGGGGTCTGAGACGGACCAGACATCATGTAACTGATTAAACAAGCCCCTCCAATCTGTGGGAACCTCCGTGTTAATCAGTAACAACTACCTGTCAAGGGCTGAGAATGTTTTGTGGTGGTGAGTCAGTAACGGCTCGACTCGTGAATCGTGAATGGTTTATGATGAACCTCCGGGAGCAGCTGGTTACTCTGCTTCTGATATAACAGGGAAGGGAAAGTGACTGAATCAGCTGCCCCCCATACCCTCCCTGACAGCACCCCACCCCCCCACCCCATTCCCACTGAACCTTAGCAGACCGTCTGCTCTGCCCCCAGTGTCACATTTTCCACTTTCCTGCACCTTCTGGTCTCTTTGATGGAGGCTGCCAGTTCAGTGCTAATTAATTCTGAATTATAGCTCACTCCAGTGCTCGTGGGGGTCCAAATTCATTTCTTTCAGGCCCCTCACTCCGGACCAAGGAAGTGAAGTCTCTCGCTCGTTTTCTCCCATAAATGTGGCCCTTGTCGTGTGGAAGCTCGCCTTGAAAGCCGCAGTCCATTTGTTTAAATGAGATTCCATCTGTCTCATTATTTGCAATCATAAATCTCGCTCCTGACATGTCCCTGGTGCTATCAGCTGCGCTGCACGGCTGGAGGATTTGGTTGCTCCTACAATGTTTCTGGTAAACCTCCACATTGGCAGCAAGTTACAGCGACAGCACAGAACCTAGGAGCAGGAGGAGCTCATTCAGCCCCTCGAACCTATCCTGGCATCAGGTTAGGTCATGGTTGACCAGCTTCATATCTCAACCTCACTTACCTGTCTTGATCCACAACTCTCAACACATTTTGCCCAACAAAATCCTATCAATCTCAGTTTTTACATTTTCAGCTGACGCTCCCCCCAATCTTCAACAGCTTTTTTGGGGGGGGGATAGGGTTCCAGATTTTCACCACTGTCTGTGTGGAGAAGTGCTCCCTGACATTGTCCCTGAATGGCCTGGTTCTAACTTTAATGTTATGCCCCCTTGTTCTGGACACCCTCCAACCACCCCCTCTACCACCACCCAACAGAAGAAAATGGTTTCTCTCTATCGATCCTATCAACTCCTTTAATCATCTTAAACATCACAACTAGGTTACCCCTTAACCTTCTATGGTCTAGGACTGTACAACCCTTCCTCATCATTTATCTCTTTTAGCCTCTGTATCATGGACAGGCGACAAAATCTTGCCATGGATCGATAATGGTGGGGGTTTGAGGGTGCACGGAGCAGATAGGGGAGGAAGGGAATCAGTGGCATGAAGTAGCAAAGGGATCAAGAGGCAAATAGGTGCATTTCAGGAGAAAGAAGGATTTAATGGATGGGAAAATGTGGGTGAGATCAGTTTAAAAAACAAAAGCATGTTGGACTTAATGACCTTTTTCCTGTTCCTGTAAATGGTTTAGAAAATGGTTTCCTACTCACGACGACATTTGCACTCTCATCTGTGACCAGAGGGGAGTGTATCACGCCTGTGCTTGTGACAGTCAGCAGTGGGAGTCGCTGCCTCTTTGATATGGGATTGTCTGTGAGACAGACAATTGATTTTTTTTCTCTCCATAGCTGACAGAACAACAGCAAAAGAATCAAGTGAAAATGCAGAACTGCAGCCCTGTGGGATTAAAGAGAGTGAAAGCGAGACGAAGGGAGTGCTTGGAGACTTGCTGTATGAAGTGGCAAAACCCCAAGCTGTTTATTAAATATCAAGGAATGTAAAGACATTTGTAACATACTGACTGTAATAACATGATGTGCATGACTTGGCGTTGAGGTCATCTTAACTCAGTGGTGTCAAATGCAGCTAAACGATAGAGCAGGATTTTGCCCTCGGTGGGGGGTGGGGGGGGGTGGGGGGTGGGGCGGGGAGGGGTTGCTTGGTGGGGTCGGGTGGGGTTTGGGAAGCTGACCGCCACCACCCGCGATAGACTCCGCACTGCGATTTCATTGGCTGGCCAATTAAGGCCCACCCTGCGTGGATTGTAGGCGGCAGCTCCCAGCGCTGCCTGTGCCCTGTGCAGGCGGGGTGGTGGGGTGGAGCAGGGAGAGTCTGCCTGTCCTGCAACTGGCGGAGAGCGCTTTTCAATCCCGCTAAGTCACGGAGACGCCTCGGGGAGATCGAAGCGCTTTTCAAAAAAAATGAGTAAAGGCGGTAAAAATTTAATAAAACCTGCCCCCTCCTGTGATTCTGTCACAGGAGACGGGACATGTTTTTAATTCCAGAATAAAGTTTTTATTTAATGTTTGTTTGCTTTAGGAACCCTCACTCAGCTCCTGGACGAGGTTTCCCAAAAAATGTAAAGGCCGCTTGGTCTTTTCGCCTGCCCCTTGCCAACCATAAGGTTGGACGGGCAGCGTAAATTTGAATTTAAATAGCTTGTTAGTGGCCTTAATCGGCCTTTTAATTATCGGCGGGCGCACAGATGACTCCAGCGGGCGCCCGCCGAACGAAATATTGTGCGTCATTTTACACTCGGGCGTGTCGGGCACACGCCTGTACACTGAGCGTAAAATCCTTTCCGTAATGCTTTTCCTGCGTATCATCAATATATATCAGGAAGTTCGGTTACAGGGAACAGGGAGAGTAGGTGCTAGGTTTATTGGATGGTCAACAACTACAGTTGTCTTAAAATAATTGAGTCAACATGATAGGTTGCACATACAAATGCGATGCACCTAAAAAAAAAATGCGAATTACAATCAGAAGTGTGAAATAAAATAAGCAAATTTAACATCTGAACTTTCTTTGGAACTCGTATGACAAGGCTCAGTCAAAAAAGGATGGGTAATGGGCCAATAGCCCTCAGACTGACAAATCGGTGTGAAGTAAAATGGGGACAGAAATGGCTTTCAGAGACAAAATTATAAGGCAGCTTATCTTCATCCCATCTGGGAGTTGTGCAAACCAAGACAGAATGAGATCTATTGGAGAGTGAGTGCATCTAGCATTGTCGTCCTTCCAAGAGTAAAGAGGCCTCCACATGAGGGCCACTCATCTCCCCAAACATCTCCTCACTACCTATTTGACTACTTGGAGAGCTCTCGGCCTACATTCATGCCTCCAGTGCCAAAGGTTATACGCAGACCTGGTTCTACAAACGGTTATTGTGCTAAGCGAATGATAGCAGGGTCACACTATGCAGAGAGGGTCACATAGACTAGGCTTGCATATACAAGATTAAGGGGTGATCTATTAACAACATTGATTATAAACCACAATTAATTGCTATTTGCAAAGTGCTTTAGGACGTGGTGGTCTACTTTATAAATGCAAATTCACTAATTCTTTTTTCCAGTGCACAAGCTGATAAAAACTATCATAAACACATAGATAAACTGACAGACCACTGCAGCACTTCCAGGCCTTATTAAAAAAGCAGCTGTTAGGAGATAATAAACAACTTCAAATATCATACTAATCCAGCAAATTTCAATTCATAATAATACCTTAGTATTGTACAAGGAAGAGGAATCCCAAGTAACACTTTTGAAGTCTAAGGGCTGGATTTTCGTGACTGAGGCAGATAGCACAAGTCAGAACATTTCCCAACTTGCTAGACCGGACTCAGTATAAAGTGCCCCGATCCTTACAAGTTCTACTACGGGGGGAGATAGAGTTGGGCCCAACCACCACGCGGCCATGGCGGTGGGCGAGTGTAAGGTGGCCCACCTCGGTTCTCTGGGACTTCATTTTACAAGATGTCAGGCCCTCTAATCCTCACCCCCCACACGACTTGCCCCAACTGCCCCTCCCGGGGCCCCTCATACACTCTATGCCTACTAAAAGCCCCCTCCACCATGTCATCTCATAGCCCCCATGCCAACTCCATAGCCACTCATCCAGTATCCACCATTGGCAGATCTCAGGAGCAATGTAGAAATTTAAAAAATCTTCTAACAATCGAGTACAGCACACACATATACACATTTGATAGTGAAAAATCTCCATTCATGAAATCTATTCAAAGATTTTAAATCTCAAGCTGTTATTCTTTTATAAAAATAAACAATTTTCTACTCAGAACCATATCAAAGACAGATAATCCTTTAATAGTTTCTTTAAACTGTCAATCAAACTGAACTCAGAATCAGTTCTGCTGAAGGGTCATGAGGACTCGAAATGTCAACTCTTTTCTTCTCTGCCGATGCTGCCAGACCTGCTGAGTTTTTCCAGGTAATTCTGTTTTTGTTTTGGATTTCCAGCATCCGCAATTTTTTGTTTTTATCTTATTTTTTTTTAACTCAGAATCCGCTGCTGAGATAATTGTGGCTTTTGAAATTCAGCCAGACATTCATAATGACATCATAATAGTCCTTGGGGAAATGACAACAAAGAGTCCCATTGAAACTGCATGAGCTGATACTAATTTTTTCTAACCTATACAACCAGATGGACTGTCAATCAAAGCAGTTCAGCAGAGGTTTTTTCTAAACTCTCACTGATAGTTGCAGCCTATTTTTTTAATGTTCAAAGGGTTGACGAGTTAAAAACCTTCATATCCTGACACTTAAACAGACCTTATCTACCATCAAGAGTGTCTATATGTGCTTCATCAATTCAAGACTCCCACATAATGGGTTAAGGCCCTTGTAACAGTGAAAATGGGATCTGTTTGAACTCAACACTTAGTTAAATGGCCCTGCTGAGTTTGGGTTTCCCATCTCTGGGAGTAACACCCCGCCCCCTTCCTCTGCTGGCAAAAATTGGCTGTCGCAAATAGGGGCGGGGCGTTTGCATCCAGGTCCCAACCGTCCTTTTTCAAGTTCCGTGAAGCCTTCTCACCTCTGCGAAACTAAGAGTCATTCCTAAATGCACATGAGTTTTTTTAACATTCTATTAGGCTCTCTGATTGTGTATAAATTTGCGAAACACTTTAAACAAAGTGTTCTTAATTTCTCCAAATACAAGCGAAAGGGGGCCTCAAGCATAATTAGAACTTTTTAACATTAATTGTTGTGCTAGCAACTCTCATAGTATAAAACACAAGCTCTTCCAACAGCTGGTTTTACTTAGCTTAAGCTTTACAAACCCCAAGTGTCTAATCTCCTCGACAGACTTTCACTTGCACGATATTGGCAGTGATGGGTAACAGGGGTGGATGCACACGGCAGGTCTGCCCAGTGCTTTGCCTGCTGTGCTCCAGACAGCTGCACGTTCGGTCGGAAGGCTGGGTTTCACTTTGCTGCCATCGCCTTTCCCGTCGGTTCCGGAATGCTCTCGGACGTCGAGTCGATCAGGGTCCGAGTCGACTTGGACCGGTCGCAAAACGTCAGCTTTGCTAAACGAATGGGTCCAAGAGTAAAAACGTTCCAAGTGTCCCACCTTTTAGGTGGAATTGGGCAGATATTGTTGGTTGAACAGACGGTCAGATCTGGATTGTTCACCCAGGCTTTTCCTGAAAGGCGGGATTGGGTGGACTGGGACTGCGAGAAAACTTTTCGCTTCGGATTCTTAGAGGGCGACAGCGAGAGGAGGGATCAGCCTGGAACCTCCTGATGCCAATATAGTCATATTCTTAATGAGCCATTGTTCCTGTTCTTTTGTCTAGAGGCTTTACTCTGTTGAAAATAAATGAGTTACCACCTGTTTTAAAGCCGCAGGCAAAGGAATGCTAGAAGAACTCAACGGGCAGAATTTTTAGGTTGGTGGGTGGGCGGGATTGGCGGGACCACGATTGACCTAGCATCCCGATTTCACGCTGGCTGGCCAATTAACGGCCAACGAACGGTCAATTAACGGCCAGCCAGCCTGAAGGGCGCACTGAAGTGCTCAGCGCTGCTGGGCTGGGGGGGGGGCGGGGGTGGGGTGGCTAGTGGGTGGGAGGAGGCGGGCGCTGGTGTCAGAGAGCTGCCTCAGCGAGCTGAGGACCTGAAAAGCATTAAATAACGCCTCTAAAATCAGGGAAAAAAAACCGTCCAAGCATCGCAATCAGCCACCCGAACACACGCAGGATAAAAACGCTGTCTGTAGATTTTTCTTTTTCTTTCATTTAATAACGGAAGCCTCACGCCCGCCCTTGGATGAGGTTCAATGAAAAATGCAAAGTCTGCCCGGCTGATTCGCCCATCTGCCAACTGTAAGGTTGGACGGGCCACGAAAAATCGGGCACAATTGCACCTTTAATAACCTCAATTGGCCTCTTAATTGCCGGCGGGCACACTTCTGACTTTTAGCCGCCGACCGAAATATCGTGCGAGATCTGGATGCTCGCCTGATGTCAGCTCACGTCACTTCACACCCGGTCGGGTCAGACACACGCCCGTCCCATCGGTGTAAAATTCTACCCATTAAGTGTTTGTTTAATAATGTCGGCAACATTAGTCCCTGATCTGTCCATACCAGCAGCTTGGGCTGGATTCAGAGCCAGCTCCCAATAATTGAGAGGTTTCAGTTTACATAGCAAAAGAAACTGCACCGTTTTTATTAGGAACAAAGAAGGTTAAGAGGGGATCTTATAGAGGTCTTCAAAGTTGTGAGGGGTTTTGATTGGTTCAAACAGGAAGAGCTACATCCTTTTCGGTCGAAGGGTCGTTACTAGGAGGCATCAGTTTAAGGTTATCACCAGGCGAGCAGCGAGATTAGGAGGTATGTGATTCAATTGTTAGAAAGTGGGATGCCTCGCCACAAACTGTGATGGACATAGAATTCATAACTCTTAAATAGGAATAAATATTTGTAAAATGGTACGGGGAGAGGGCATAGGAATTGGGGCTTAGTATGTAGCCTTTCAAAGAGTTGCTACCGAGCTGATGGATTGAGGGGGTGTAAAATTTTCCAGATTCTATGACTGGCAGGGTGCTGACGCACTGAAACAGCCAGGGGATGAATTGCTCTTGTTTGTAGCAAGATCAGAAATCTGTTCGTGAAGATTTCCCGCGATATTGAGTTAATGAGATTAAATGTTTGGCACTGTGCATAATAAGTAGTCGATCCGATATGTCTGAAACAAAGTTATACCCCTTTACATGTAAAAGGAAGGTGTGCAATGTATTGTTGTTACAGAAAGGGGAAGTAGTAATTGACCCCACCCAATGAATAAAATCTAAATCAAACAGAAGCAAAAGCCACAGTCCTTCAGAGCGGCCATGTTCATTTTAAAAAGTGCTTTGAAATTCCATTGTGTAGATTTAGATGCTTGAGTGACATTCCCATATTTTGAAGATTGCTGTCAACCTGTTTAAGAATGGTTCATAGCTTTGTTAAACAGCGAATAGAGACATTTCACGCAATGTCTTAATGAATAAGAACTTGCATGTATATAGCTTCACCAGCGATTGGATTATTTTTGAGGTGTGGTCACAGTTGCCATGAAGAACATACGGTGGCCAATTTGTGCATTACAAGTGTCACTCTAAACTTTCAACCTCAAGATTTTATTACATTTGGGATTGAAAACCAGCATGGACTCGGCAACATTAGGTGTATGCACCATCGATGCAAATCCATATACAATGTAAATCATAGATAGTTGGCACTAAATGGAGAAGGTAACAATGGTTAAATTGGAGTCTATTTTGTGGACTGTGTTGCAGACATGCTATGCCAGATCTCCCATATGCTGGGTTCCTAAGGTTGACTGTGCCCTCATTGTTAAGCACTGAGTAAAGTCGTGTCCTTGTCGATAGGCCATGAGAATCACACAGTGAGACATGCTGAAGAGCAGCAATGGCGCAGAATCTAGAGCTGGCTTCTAGCCTTACCTTTCAGGCCAACCAGCTGAGCAAAAGAAGGACAAAGTTAATCCCATCTTGTCATTTGTTCCAACAGTGGCTTAGTGTAAAATGCTCATCTCTTGACACCAGGGACAGGAAATTGGGATGAGGAACAAACAATTAGATACTGTGTCCTACAGGAATGCAGGAATCTGGCTGGTAATTTAATAGGGGTTGGTGCATGAACAGGACCGGGGAAGCAGTTATGAGCAAGTCCGTTGAGATTCCATTGGGTTTACAAAAACAGAATTACCTGGAAAAACTCAGCAGGTCTGGCAGCATCGGCGGAGAAGAAAAGAGTTGATGTTTCGAGTCCTCATGACCCTTCGACAGAAGAAAAGAGTTGACGTTTCGAGTCCTCATGACCCTTCCACAGAACTCTGGAAGGGTCGTGAGGACTCGAAATGTCAACTCTTTTCTTGTCCGCCGATGCTGCCAGACCTGCTGAGTTTTTCCAGGTCATTCTGTTTTTGTTTTGGATTTCCAGCATCCGCAGTTTTTTTGTTTTTATTCCATTGTCTGTCCTGATTGGATTTGAATGTAGTTTCTCTGGGGCTACTGCATAAGTGTGCTTGTCGATGCCTCATGTGCAGCCCTGTGGGTGGTGATGCTAATGGGCACTGAAAGATAACTTCCTCTGCCAGGGTGTGGTCCTAATGAGCCCAACATCTCAGCTGTTAAAATGGGACAATCTCAAGTTAAAGTGACCATATTAAACAAAACAGTGCATGCGATATGAGCGGCAAACCTAGCAATGGGTGGAAGTTTATTTTTTTCAGATCCCACTCATCACCCATGAGTGCTTGTTCACGTGTTGGGAATTCTGATGTCCCTTCTCAAGGGCAATTGGGGATGGTCAATAAATGCTCACCTAGAGGCGATGTCCACATTCTGTAAATTAATTTTAAAAATATGGTAGTACGTTTAAACACCAGGACCAAGAAGTTGGATATTTAGTCTATACCTGGGTAGTTTAGAGTCATAGAGTCATTGGGCTGAATTTTTCCCCCATTGGGGGGGATGTTGATGAGCAGGCGTGTGCGGGAGCACTTCTGATCAGCCCTTGATCAGAGGCGCGGCGCCATTTTACATGGGCAGGCCAATTAAGGCCCGCCCAGCGTGACATCCACACGGAAGGGCTGTACGCTCCCTGTGCGGGTGGGGGGAGGGGCAGAATCCCTAAACCTGAGCGTGCGCTCTTTCGTGTACGCGCACCAAAGAGCGCACTCATCTCCCTGAGGCTAAGAACAGCCTCAGGGAGATCATCTCTACTTTCAACAATATTAAAAATAGAAAAAAAATGCCTTTTCATGTTCCCTCATGTGACAATGTCACATGAGTTGGGACATTTTCATAATTTCCAAAAAAAACTTTATTAAAATTTGTAAAACCCTACTTGAAGCCTCATCCCACCGGTGGATGAGGTTTCATGTTTTTTCTATTGTCCGCAAGGGCTCCTGGCCTGTCCGCCAGCCTTAAGGTTGGAGGGGCAGGTCCTTTAATTGTTTCAATGATCCTGTCAATGGCTTCAATTGGCCATTGAGAGGTCGACGGGCCCACAGCTGATTTTGCTGCACCCTCGCCTTCCTGAAAATTTAAATGGGGTAGGGTGATGTCGGGAGTTCCTCCCGATGTCACCGCGTGTCATTTTACCCATCGGCGAGTGGGCCCCGCCCCCACTCGCTGACGCTAAAATCCAGCCCATTGAGTCTTACGGCATGGAAAGAGGCCCTTCAGCCCATCATGTCTGCGCCACTCATCAAGCCCCTGTCCACTCTAATCCTGTTTCCCAGCACTTGGCCGTAGCCTTGTATGCTATGGCACATTGGCTTATTTGCAGCGATTTATTTTTCCGATGGTATCTTGCTCAACCAGCTGTCTCTGACTGATTGGGAAATATGCAATGTGATAAGGGTCATATTTAAATACATATCGACATAAATGCATACATAACACCAATCTAATTGTCTATAACTGTTCAAAAGTGCAAAAAGAATTGAAATTAAAATTAGTTTCATGATTAAATTATCCTCACAATGTAGCTCATCAGCTATTTTACTGCTCATATTTTCCTCATTATGAGTCTACATTCATTTCTAATGGTCCTTTCATCAGGAACTCTGTCTCAGACTTTCCTGCCTATTCTCTATCTCCTGTAATGTAGTGTTTATGCCTTTATGTGCGTCATGAATAGGAAGAGGATTAACAATTGTTTTTATCATAATATTTTGTGCTGTGGTTTTCCCAGACTAGCCACAATGCACTACCATCTGCACTGAAAGGCAGGCTAAAAATGAACTGTTAGATTTATTTAAATAATTATAATTATAGAAAATCAAAAATATGCAACAAAAAACTGTCAGAACAAAAAACTATAAAACCAGTGGTCAGGCCAGTTCAAAAGTGTTTTAAAATATTTAGTTCAGAGTATATCTTTCATGCAGTCTGATAATCTGCCAGACTTTGGAAGATATCCTGATAAGATACAGATGAGATAATGTTCCTGCCCTCGCTGTATGGAATCCAGCTGTTGCCTTAGACATCATTGAAAACTAAATTGAGGAACGAAGCCAATTCATGTCACTGGGTTTTATATATTAAAGGTTGGACTTGCCCTCCAAGATGGTTTTGCCACTGGCGGAAGGTCAAAAGAGGGGCTTCCACCTGTTATCTCAACCCTGTCAAGATACCAATGTATTTTCCTGGGTTGGAGTTATGTAACTATGCAGGGTTGGTCCATCAACTAGAAGGAGTGTGTCAAGTTGAGAGGAGAAGGTACAGTAAAGATGCAATAGGACACAGAAGAAGAAAGGTGCAAATAGGGAAGAAATGACTTTGAGAAGGGAACATTGATTTTTACATAAGCCTTAAACTGTGTTAGGAACAATGTACAGCCTTAAGCTTAATTTGTATTTTTCCATTTGGGTGTTAAGAAAGGCGAGACCTGGTTTTAGTTTCATTTAGAGGTTTTTGTGAGCTGGGTGCTGGGAAGTTTGGGGCCTGGTTTGCATACAGGCATTTTTAATTTTTAACCAAGGGGTTAGTAGTTCAGTGAAGTTAAAAAATAACATAATGTAGAAAAAGTGTGCTGCCTAGCGACAGGGGTCCAGAGACAGACAGAGGGACAGGGAAACATAGAAGGGCAGTCAGTTAGTGTGTGTATAACAGAGGGTGCAGGCAGAAGGTCGAATCTCCCTAATAAGGAATCCTGCAAGCCTGCTGGGCAACTGAGTTTAGGGAACTCACGCATTTGCTCGGAGGTCGAAGTAATGGTGAGTTTGGTTTGCGGATTTTGCGTGACCCAGGGAGAGATACCAGCTGTAGAAAAGCATCTGGTGAATGCTCAGAAGTCTGTCAGAAGAAAACTGTTTGAAACTGAGCTAACCCAATCAAGAAACTGTGGTGTTGAGACAGTGGTAAATCTTCACTAGGGTCTTGTGTCTGTAAGGGTTGCTGGGATAAAAGGAATAGTGTGAGTTGGAATCGTATTCTGGTAACGATGTTGAAATCTTTCCAATCATTTTTGTCTATGTAATATAGTTAATTTTTTCTTGCTTAAATAAACATTTTATTCTTTGCGGCAGGCTCTTGTGAATGTATTCAATAACTGACCTCCACTGTTTCTAAAAAATGTCAAAGTTAGGATCTACCAAGCCAGGTTTCACTCTGGGATCTGACTTGTCCAGTATTAACAGCAGCTGGGATTGTAACAACCGGGCTAAGGTATATAAAAGGTTAAGTAATAGGGCTAGGAGAATTGTTCACTATAAGGTCCTCTCTCCCCCTGGGGGAGTCTAGAACAAGGGAGCCATAATCTTAAAAGGCCATTCAGGGGTTCAGGAGGAACTTCCTCACACAAAAGGAAGTGGAACCTGGAACACTGGAACACTGTCCCCACCAAAACCTGCTGAGGGTAGATCAACTGTAAAGTTCAAAACTACAATTGATAGATTTTTGATTGGCAAGAGTACTAAGAGTTACAGGACCAAGGTGCGTAGATGGAATTCAGATTCAGGTCAACCCTTGATCTAATTGAATAGGGAAGTAGGCTTGAGGGGCTGGGCGTTCCACTCATGTATTCCAAATAAAGGTTGACTAGCCTTCTTTACATCACAGCCACTCTGAGCTGTTCCTGGGATTGGAATCAGGTTGGTGGAAGGGAGGGAAAACAGGTTAGGTTTTGGGACCCCATCTGGTTCCGGTCATTTCTATGTGGTAGCATGGCAAGGGGATAGGCAAAGGTCTTCCAACCTGATGCTGTTGGGAGGAAAACGTGAAAGGAATTTAAATAGGGCACCTGCGGTGAAAATCGAATAAAATGGGACAAATCTGATACAGCCAACTATGCAGGTTTGAGTGATTGGCCTAATTTACAACACAACAGCCCCAATTTTAACTCTCCAAGTTAGCCACATTTGTAAGATAGATGTTAATTGGTGGCAAGCATTTGACAGGCAGGTCTAATTATCATCCTTCATGTGAAGAAAGACCATCACTCACACCAGTTGTGTCACACTGTAGCTTTGGCACAGGTGGAGCACCGGGCACAATAGTTAAGGTGCCGTTATAAAGAGAGCATAATTTGACAGTACAACCTTCCTAATGTTATACTTCCCCTGATCAGCAGGTTTCCTCTCAGACCTTCTGGCTGGAACGCTTTTACTAAGTGACATGCACCATGCAGCTTCTTCACAATAAGGAAAGCCTCTGTCTTGGCTGATGGAATCCTGGTACCTACCAGCCCGTACATATAAAGCATCAGTTGCTGCAGGAATCTGTGGCTAATCCTCTCATCTAGCTTGTAAAAGGAAGCAAGGAGAAAATCTTCTTGAAAACATCTTATGCACATTAACAGGAGAGCCGGTGGAACTGTTGACTCCAGAACTCTGTAAGATAGAAAGCGCTTGCAGTTATACACCACCTTTCCAGGCCTCAGGATGTCCCAAAGCACTTTACAGCCAGTGAGTAATTGTACTTCTGAAGTGTCGTCACTGTTGTACCATTGGGAATCGCAAGAGGGAATTTCCACACAGCAGGGTCGCATAAATAAATATTGGTATGGATGACAGTAGAACTCCCCCCCGTCCTTCTTCAGATAATCTCACGATGTATGCTGTTTCCACCCGAGAGGGAAGGCAAGACCTCAGTCCAAGATCTGACCCACCCCTTGAATGGCCCACCATTCTCTGCCCCTATCCTCCTTCTGCCCCCTTGAGAAGCAAGTTTCTCTGTGCGGTTTAGAAAGGTACATGGTGGTGATGTGCCATGTGTTGTGCTTCTTGCAGTGATCGCCTCAGATATAGGTAACATCCGCTAATTTTACAATGAAATTTAATATATAGTTAATGTGCAATTATGTGCACTACCTTACTGTCCTTACTGTCCGCACAATCCAATAATAAAGCAGTACAATGGTCGTAGGTGGAAAGTACTATTATTTTTACAACATTGGGTCTCTTAGCTGTGCAGCTCCGTGGCAGAGTGTTCATTAGAGCGCAGTACAGTCTATAACTTTGCACCAACATCAGCACAGCCATGGATCATGAGGCACTAATTCTAATTTATGTGTTTTTCTTGACATGGAAACTCAGTTTAGGATTTGCCGACAAACCATTTCCTTCCTTGTGAAAAGCCCCTCACTGGGTGTGTGGCTCTAACACAAAGCATATGCATGCACTTGTAAAACACATGAGAGTCACAGTTGAGCATCCAAAGAACTGGCTTGGAGACCGACCAGGAATGTAGTTTGATCTGGTTTTGCATTATTGTGCAGAGAGAGAGAAAAAAAAAAAGCAAAAAAAAAACCTTATCTTTTCTTTTTAAACAACAAGATCTGGACAAACAAGAGAGGGGTCGAAAGGGAGAGAAACACATGTGAAAAGAATAATGATGTTTGACTGAAAGGTTAAAGAGAAAGATTCTTCAGCTCCCATGGGAAGCATTTGTTGACAACAATGATTATGAAGTAGCTGTGTTAGCAGCATTCCAGAGGAATGGCTCAGATATTTGGCATTGTACTTTTTGTTTAGCCATAATATTGGATCAGTAGTTTGCTCGAACTAAGGCCAAAACAAAGAAGCTTTAAAAAAGCCTCACTATTTTGGAACTGCATTTTAGTATTGGAGTCAGGGCAGCAAGAAATAGCTTCATGGCTTTTAGCGCCAGAAAATAAATACCGCTGTGGAAAGCAGCCATCGTGTTGTGTTTATTTCCAACGGAATCGCATTGGAAGATAATTGTCTCAGCCACAGCTATAATGGATCTTTTAATGTAATGTGCCGTTGGAAATATATGGAGAAGTTGGCTAGTAGATATTGCACTGGATTAATATACGACCTTCTTTATAAAGGGAGTGTGAATTGTTTTGTTCTTTGAACAGCTTGGTCCTAGACTGGCCTCTTCTCTTGGACTTAGTAGGGCTGCACTGTAAAATGCCAACCAAACAAAAAGAGTCATGCTATTTAACAACCTATTGTTTAAACTGCTGCCATATTCAAAGCCATGTTCCATGCGATTAAGAAAGATATAAATTCAAGAACTGCAAGGGGCTTTTTTCTGGATCACCTTATGAGAGTAAGCATGCGAAAGGCTGGCCCGAGAAAGTATTTTTTTATCCATCAAACTCGCACCTTCCATTGACCACAAACAATCTCGAGATCTCCAGCCAACCCATTTAGTCTGCTGAGGTAAAATCCTGTATTGTTTCTTTCTGACCCTCCTCCTCCCCAAAACAAATCAAACAATATCCCAGCGCACTTATCTCACTGCACTTTAGCTGCTCTGACTATTTGTCCATAAGACCATAAGACATTGTTGTCCTCTGCATGACATCGCTGAGCTCAAAGCAGTTTGATATCTTTTCCCATACACCAGTCAATCATCTTTGCATGCACTTGACTTAGCAATCCCACTCTAACCAGGTATTTGTTCTTTGTTAATATAACCACAACAGTAATTGTCTGAAACAAAAACAGAATTACCTGGAAAAACTCAGCAGGTCTGGCAGCATCGGCGGAGAAGAAACGAGTTGACGTTTCGAGTCCTAATGACCCTTCAACAGAACTGGTAATTGTCTGGTTGGGGGTGGGGGGTGGCTATCGTTGGCTGATTTGTACTGCTGGTTAGACGCAGGAATATTTGAATGTACAGGTGACACCAAAGCAGAGACATACAATTGATCAATGCTCCTCACATTGTTTTTATCTTCCAATGTGCTGCGCATTTTTTTCTTTATTCTTTCATGGGATGTGGGTGTCACTGGCAAGGCCAGCATTTATTGCCCATCCCTATTTGCCCTTGAGCTAACCTTGCTAGGTCATTTCCGAGGGCAGTTCAGAGTCAACCACATTGCTGAGGGCCTGGAGTCACATATAGGCCAGATCAGGCCAGACCAGGCCAGACCAGGTAAGGATGGCAGATTTCCAGACTTCCGCTTTAGAGGAAAAGGGAGTAAAAGGATATAGAGGAACAAGGGTCTCCTGGAATTAGGACTATTACACATTGTTACAATTATGAGGTTTATAAGATTGCTACGTTTTGGAACTGTGTCTTTAATTTAAGGTACAATGGAGGAGGTCATGTGACCAGTTCTGAAGTCTGCTTGACAACAGACCTGGAGCGGTTAATCAAAGGGAGGCTCAGATTGTGTTACTGGGGGATGGTGTTAGGTCTTCACGGTTGAAGACACTGGCAGCAGTCTCTTAAGTTCACAGTGGGTAGACTCTGTCTCCCGAATTCCCAGAATGTGGCGTTGAGAGTATTGAGTTGTAAATAATTGGCCTGTAAACTGTCCATTTACTTCTAAGATGAAAAAGGCTTGGGGTCAAGAATAGCAAAGTGGCACTTCTACCTTGATACAAGGCTAATGTGTTTTACGTTGCCATGCGGAAGAGTGCAGAGGAAGCCGTTTTTGAGATCAGGCTCCAGGCGTCCCCACAAATCAATGGAGACCACAGACAGAGGGTGGAGGGGGTGGGGGGGGGGGTTTAATGTCATCAGCAGAGAGGAGACGCAGCTTAACTTTGTGAGCTACCACGGCTGAATGCAGGAGAGAAACCGTCTCTAATGGAAAGAGACACATCCGGCAGCCATCTGGGATCCTGGGACATTCGGATTGACGTGTCCAGTGGGGAAGGAGGATCATTGGAAAAGGTCTTTTACTGCTGGTGGCGGATTTAAGAAACTCTCCGAAAACCAGGGGAAATGCCTGGAGACGGTCTACTTGAAGTTACTGCTCGGTGAAGCAGGGATACGGGAACCCACCGGAGGCTGGGAGCAGCTGTGGAACGTTTGCCGGAAGGACTGTGTCACGGGTGTAGTGGCGTGACTATATTGCGCTTCTTTAAAAAGCTATGGGTGGAATTTTCTGCCCCCCCCCCCACCCCCCACCTGCCACTGGCATCGGTTGGTTCCGCGGAAAGTCAATGGATTTTTGGCCAGCCCGTTGCATCCACTGCGAAGGGGCTGGAAAGACCCGGCCTATATTTTTAAAAGCTTCACTTTAAAAGGCTGAAATTCAAGATGACCTTCCAAAGACCACCAGGCGCCTTTTTGTTCTCACAGAGAGTAAAGAGGAAGGATCCACTTTCTGACATTGACTCACTGTTTGTCAGATCAGGAGACTAACAGAACCTCACCCACATCTTCATTATAAAAATGCAAATTTGCCTATTCAAACACAAAAAAGCTACCGAAACCATAAGTGGGAGAGGGATCCAACTGCTTAATGGGATTACCGCAATACCTCACTTGTACCATGACCCCTCGCTTCATGCAAGGTCACATGATGTGGCAGCCATCTTTGCTCCTGCTAACAGGTATTAACGGAAGTTCAAACTGACTTTTAAGCTAAACATCTTCGGAGACTTCAAGACAGACTTTGCTCAGACAGAGAGAGAGAGAGAGTCTGCAAAGAGACATCCACCACTTCAATCAGTTAAGCAGCCTAAATGTATCCCTGCAATACCTTGTAAGGGAAACAAGGACTTTCTCTTCACCTGCTCCCCCACAAAGTTTACCCGAGTTCTCAATCTCCGGCAGGTCTACTACAAGACCCTTTGTAGCCACAGATAAGTCCCTGCTTTTCAAGATCTTCACTTTCAATGAAAATATCATCTCAACCAAGAAACATTGGGCACACAACGAAATAGAGACTGAGGGTGGGATTTTCCCTCCATGGGCTAAGTGTGGTTATGGGCAGGAAAAGCAGCTTTCTCCCCCTTGTCCACAATGCTGCATTTTCGTGCCCGATTGTTCACCTCTCGCCTCATTAACTATGCATCGGCTGGAAACATGCCGTTTCACTGGGAGGGGGGGGTGGGGGCTGTGATTCACCTGCCCAATCGTGACCTCAATGGACCCTCACTCTGGGCACCATATTTAAACCAACACCTGCACAAAGACACTTCAATGTCTGCAGGCCAGGGTCACTCCAGATGAGAGATGTCCCCCAAAAGCAGGAAGAGTGCAGCCCCCAGGTTTAGTGTCACCTCACTGGGTTACCTTCTGGACGCTGCCGAGGCCAGCCCTGACCTTCTCTACCCCTGGGGATGGCCAACAATGTCACCAACCTGGCTTGGGCAGAGGTGTCTGTGGTGGTGATTACCAACTCAGCCCACAGGAGAACAGTGAGACGGTGCCGCAAACGGACAAACCACCTCATCCACACAGCCAGGGTAAGTCAACCTCTCATCCCTCTCAGCTCACACTCTCACTAGGCCCTCACACATTCACGGGATGTCAGTCCACAGGCATTTCACACACACGACCAGCACAAGGGACATCACCACCATCTCCCCCACACACACACCCTAACATCTCCTTCTCGGCTCACATCCTGTACAGCTCACATCCTCATCCTGTACGCGGCTCCGCTCAGCACCCACACAAGGCAGGTGCTCTTATCATCTGCCTTGGCATGCTTCCTGCCTGCACTCTCTCTCAGAGGTCAGGGCCCTCGCCCAGTTTGAGGAGTGTACAGTATACCTGGCCGGAGAGGACCGGGACTGTGCCTTGGGCGACAGTGAGGTCAGCATTGCACACCCAAGTGAGAACCCTTCAGACAGCAAGGCTGTGGGTGCAACATTACGTCTTGGAATCTGTTGCCTTGCACTAATTAACTCTACTCTCTTTCACAGGCAACCACAGCCAAATAACCCAGGGACACCGGGAGCCAGCCCCACATCTCCAGCCCTGAAGACACCTCAGATGAGGATTTTGAGGAGCCGCTCGTGGAAGACCCATCACAACGCTCGGCCACGCCCTCCACCAGCGTGGGGACATGCACCTTGGCGGGACCTGGATTTTACAGCAGGCTCGGTGTCACATTCTGGTCCACAGCAGGGACATCCAAGGTCACCCACACTCAGAGGACTGCTGGAGGCCAGGATTCTGCTGATTCGCAGTCAGATGACGAGCCTGTGGATTCGGTCTTAACACCGATGTTGGAGCAGCAGCAGACAGGAGAATATCAGGCAGGGTTGTCAGCTCCATTGCAACGTACAATGGAGGAATCTGTCTGCTTTCAGTTTGAGGTAATAGGCCAGCACACTGAGTCCAACACTGGTAGGAGGGCAGCCGCTGTGGAAACCTTGGTCTAGGATGTAGCGCCTGTGTTGCTGCAGGAGTTGTACTCCATCGTTGTAGGCATCGGTGGCATCCAGCAGTGGCTATGTGAGAGGGGCCAAGATCTCACTCCAGGTGCCCCTTCTCCTCAGGGAATCAGCCAGGGACCCTCAAGCATCCATAAGGACGAGGACCAGCAGCTCAACACCCCAGGGCCATCCACCCGGGTGATTCCGGGAGTGTCCAGCCGATCCCAATCCCCTCTTCCTGTGACCCCATAGCTCCAGCTCCATAGGCCGAGGAGGGTTCAACAGCCCCATAGCAGGAGAGCCAAAGCAGGCTGGGCCCCCCGCTCCCCCCCCAAGTTTTGGCACTCCAGAGGGTGCCTGCCAAAGTCATCACAGACATAGCAGTCAGCAGGCTGCCTCCACCTCCACATGGATGTCAGGGATGCACCAAAACATAGCAGTAGGATTAAG
Source organism: Carcharodon carcharias (assembly GCF_017639515.1). Classification (NCBI taxonomy): domain Eukaryota; kingdom Metazoa; phylum Chordata; class Chondrichthyes; order Lamniformes; family Lamnidae; genus Carcharodon; species Carcharodon carcharias. The sequence continues at coordinate 126,516,132 of NC_054481.1, read as the reverse complement.
AAGATCAAGAAATATTAGAAGCACAACGGTGGCATCGGTGTTCATTCACCACATGTATATACTTTACACCAATGTAAATAGAATTGCACCCATTCCACTTCTCCTCCTGTCTATGCCTCCTGCGTCTGCTGAGTTGTGTTGTACTTGATCAGATGTCACACCATGTTCCCTCTCCCCACTTATCGCAGATTTCGCATCATGTGCCTCTGGTCGATGTTGTGTGCAGAGATCTCATCACGGTGTGTGTCCTTTCTCAGTTCATTGCCTACGTCAGAGATGCCTCACCCTCAATGTGATATGTGCTTGTGCGAGGCAGCTCGTCGACATGCTTTGCCGGTTCAAGTGATGTTCATTCTTGGCTGTGTAAGATGGAGGCTCGTGTAATCCCCTGACTCGTCCACGCTGTGGAAAGGTGAAGGTGCAGTGTGGGAGGAGAGATGCAGATGCACATGGACCAGGGCACTCTGTCCTTGAACTCCATGCTCTCTGTCATCTGTGAGGGTTTGCAATCTATAAACCCATACTCAGAGGCCGAGTGTGCTCCTGCCAACCTTGTGCGTGTCGACTCTACAAGTGTACATCTGCTAAGCTGACCAATAAGTGTGCACCTTCCCATCGCAATGTGCCAGTGCTCTATTCCTCACAGGCACAACTTTGTCCTGGTGCTCAAAGCTACAGCTTTAACTGTTTTGCACCTTGGAATTGTCTGCATTGCGCTCACAAGGCTATCGTCACAAAGAAGGGGTGCAGCGCTGGCCCATTCATTCTTCTTAGCCTCCTCTCCCCTACACATTCACCAAGCTCAGTGATGCTACATCCATATGGACATGTGTTGTGGTCATTGGAAACATCGAACATGATCCCGAAGCTCATATGTTGGCTTTGATGGGAAGACAATGCTCAGGGCAGAAATGGGCTGGAGCGAGGATGTAATGCAGCTGATTAGGAGTTTTTCTGTTGCTAGAGATTGATCTCCTTGAGGCGCTTTGTTGGACTGAAGGTATACTGACATGAGTTCCCTGAGGACTGCAGTGCAGCTCCTGCCTCTTGTAAGCTGCCTTAGCCACTGGGATGCCGGAGAGACGCTTGAAGGGGCAGCACCTTCTGTCATGTGCTGCTGGGACAGCCTCCTGCAGTTGGGTACCTCATCTCAGCAAGGACACATACCCCTGAGGCTTCATCATCCTTCAAAGGATGAGGACATGGCGAGCAGAATGTGTAAATACTCAATTTCAGAATGAAGGGGATGGTTGAGAAAGTGAACCATGTGGGTGGTGATGTGGGCCCATCCTGGAGGGCACTGATCTGACAGGATAAGCGCTGCTACTTGCCATCATCCTCCAGGAATCTGGTGGCTATGAGTGCCCCACGGTGCACTCCTGCCTCATCTGACCTGGACTATGGCTTCTTCCCCTGTGGCCTCAGCTTCCTCAACCTCATCGCCCTCATCCCTCTCGATGTCCCCCTCATCAGGGGAGACTTGCAGTTCCTCCATCTCGGCATTTGCAAGTTCTCCCCCCCACCTTTGCAGTGCCAGGTAGCACAGGGTGCAGCAAACCCCGACGATCTGTGAGACCCTCTGGGTCGCACACCGCCAGATCTGTCGAGGCGTCGGAATTGCATCTTCAAAGGTGATCTGCTCTAGCAATGTTCATGTAGTTGAATGAACGCTGGAGTTCCTTCCCCCAGCTGGAGTTTGTGGGTGTCACCAGCCACATCCTTTGAGGGCAGCCTTTGTCACCGAGGTGTCAACCCTGGATACTGTGTGGTCCCTCGAAGATGTCCGGGATCTGTGATCTACTCAAGGTGTAGGAGATGTCCGGGATCTGTGATCTACTCAAGGTGTAGGAGATGTCCGGGATCTGTGATCTACTCAAGGTGCAGGAGATGTCCGGGATCTGTGATCTACTCAAGGTGTAGGAGTTGTGGCAGCTTCCTGGGTATCTCGCACAAACTTGCATGATGTGTTTCTAGTGGTTGCAGACCAGCTGGGCATTGAGCGGGTGGAATCCTTCCCTGCTGATGTGTTGGAGTGCCTGTTGCCAGGGAGCTCTTATTGCTACATGGGTGCAATCGATGGCACCCTGCACCTGTTGGAATCTGGAAATAGCAGCAAAGCCCAGTGCTCTGGCATCCTGGGTAGTTTGGCCTCTAGTGAAGTGCATGTAATTGTGGCTTGGCAAAGAGGGTACCCGTCGTCTCCTGTGTGCACTGTGGGTGGAAGCTTGAGAGATCCCACAGAGTTCCCCAGCGGAGCCCTGGAAAGAGCCACTCGACTATAAGTTAAGAGCGGCGGTGACTTTCAGAGCCACTGGCAAAGGATATCCTCCCAGTGTCCGAGACGTCAATTCATGGAGAATGTGGCAGAAGTGAGCCACCAGGACCTTGGACATGCAGAGGCGTCAACGACACTGTCTCTCGCTCATCTGCAGAAAAGACACGCGTCTCCTGTACACCCCCAGTCCTAAGCGCGGCATCTCTGGGAGCCTCATCCTCTAGGCCCAGAGAAGGCCCTGCTGCCCCCCGCTCATCAGGGTGAAGCTCCTCTGTTTGGCCAGCCAGGTAACTCTCTTCTGCACTTTCCTCCTGCCTGCAAGTGATGATGCAGGCAACATTAAATGCACCTTCCATCTTCCTGAAGGAACATTGAAACAAAGACAAGATTGAACATCAGCCTCCAAAGGTTCTATTTCTGTCACCGACTCGTGAGTGATTGTAGCTTCAAGGGCTTGGTTATAGTCCAAGCACCGATTAGCCACAATTCTGGCCATTTCAATGACTGCTCTCAGTGTCACAGTAAACGTCCACCACCCTGTGCACCCCCAATCCCATCCTCTCCCTGGCCCCATATCAGTGGACCTATTGTTATGAGAGAGATTTGCCAAGGCACTCAGATGTCCTGCAGTTATTTGAGACGATTAATTATTCATTCAGTGGACTCTATGACTACATCCCTTGGAATACACATGAGGGCAAATTATTTTAGGGGGGCCTGGGAGTTCCCTTCTCTGAACCTGACAGCTGCAAGGTTCTGAGGTGGGCTTTCCAAGAGGCTTGCCCTGTTTGTCCAGGTGCCTGCTTGTTTTTGGAGTCATTATCACAGTGGGGAGTTGCCACGATTGGTCCAATGGGTTATTGCAGGGAGATGGATCATTGGAATGCATTGGAATAATCTCGCATGAATGCGCTATTACATTGAAGGCTCCCAGATTGCCTCTGTAGTTAGTGAGACTCTCCGAACATGTCTCAGCTATGCATTCCTCTCCATGTTGTAATACAGATTCCAGAGGGGTGTGCCTTTAATTAGCCCCTCAAAGCTGTGATTCACTCCTCCCAGGAGGTACTGTGGTCCCGAGCAGCAATTTTTCTTTGTCTCAGAATCACAGAATTGTTACGGTGGAGGAGTCCATTCGGCCCATTGTGTCTGCAACGGCTCTCTGAGCATTTTAACTTAGTGCCAATCTCCTGCCTTTTCCCTGCAACCCTGCGCATTGTTTCTATTTAAATAATCATCCAATGCCCTCTTGAATGCCTCAAATGAACCTGCCTCCTCTACATTTCCAGACGGTGCATTCCAAACCCTAACTACTTGCTGTGGGAAGAAGTTTTTTCTCACCTCGCATTTGCCTTTTTTGCAAAACATTTTAAAACTGTGCCCTCTGCTTCTTGATCCATTTACGAGCGGGAATAGTTTCTTCCTATCTACTCTGCCCAGACCCCTCATGATTTTGAAAACCTCTATCAAGTCTCCGCTCAGCCTTCTCCTCTTCAAGGAAAACAGACCCAACTTCTCCCATCTTGCCTCATAACTGAAGTGTCTCATCCCTGGAACCATTCTCGTAAACCTCTTCTGCACTCTCTCCAATGTGTTCACATCCTTCCTATAGTGTGGCACCCAGAACTGTACGCAATACTCCAGCTGATGTCTAACCAGTGTTAGACTAACACTAGATAAAGACTTTCTGCTGTGCCGTTGCTTGAGGCTCCAAGATGGTGCTCCTCAGGTTTTATTATCAGACCAGCTTTGACCCTCCCTGTGTGACCATGGAAATTCCTCCCATCATCCTGGAGGAGTATAACATTCAGGTTTCCCTACCTCCTATTACTCTCAGTCCTCCCCCTGTAATCCTTGATCTCACTGTAAGTGTGGTGATATCCTTGTGTTGTCCCCAAGTCATTTGAGTTGGATGTGCCCATGCCCCATGTAGACCTGACCCCCCCCCCCCGCATCCTGAGGCTTACTGTACTGTTACATATAAGCACCCACCATGAGACAATTGAGTGCCCGCCCCTACTCTACCTGTTCCCCTTCTACTGTGGCCGGGTACTGTGCCAAAAACCTGCTGGACCACCATGCATGAGGTGATGACCATACCCTGTGCACACTATGCTGGGCATGACTGACGCAGGACTGACATGCCCACCCCCTTGGTGGACTTGGTCAGGGATTGTCTTTGGAAGCTTAGCGATGTAAGCTGAAGCATTTCTTCATTCGGCAACCCTCCCCTCTGGCCCCGACTCGCTTGTGTCCTTCTATATGAATCTCTCTCTCGATTCTGGCCCAGAGGATGCTTTCATCATCCCCCCAACCCCGCCCCCAGACATGTATCTGAGTGCAAAGTTCCCCAGTCATCCCGCCGCCCCCAAACCCAGTCAAGCCCTTACCCTCCAGCCGCTTGCCTTGCCTTTGTTTTGTCTCCCCTCAACACTGGAGCTCTTGCCTTCCAGCCCCTTCCCTTGCCTCTGTCTTGCCTTCCCCCCACACCCCGCCCTCACCCTACAGTCGAGCCCTTGCCCTGCCACACATTATAGCCCACCCCCTGCCTTACTGTTGGTCTGGTATATAGAGCATTGCCTCTGTAACCTCTCTTGAAAAGCGAAGTGGTGCTGCCTGAGGAGTCGGCGTGGAGTCCAAGGTGCCGTGAGAGCTGGGAGGCAGGCGAATAAGCCTCAAGGTCATGAGTGAAGTGCAGGTCACCGAGTGTCCATCACTCATATGCGGCTGTGAATCATGCCGGTGTGGCCCTTTGATCCAGCTTGGGGGGCGTGAGTCTGGTCAGCTGCCTTGATAATGAGCATTCATGATATTCTAATGTATTCAAATAGCGTTCCTGACCTGGCGAGTGGGAAAAGTACATTGAGGGCAGGAGAGGATGATCGCAACCTGTTCTTACGCTGACAGGGAGCTGAGGTTTTTACTCTCATGATATTTTCCCCTCCTGCCTGCCATATGCCCACTGCAGGTGGGACCAGAAAACCTCAGCCTGAATTAAATTCCATTTTAATAATTACAGTTTTACCTTCCACTGTATCTAGTTTTTGGGAGTATGATTGTGTGGGTGAGTCATGCGAATGGGATGTCAAGCTTTTGGTTAACCTTCAGGGCAAGTGTAGGTGAGAATGAGGTTTCATTTTTAATACACTAAAGCTTGCTGCTGAGTTATTTAAATTGACTCAGTCACTCCGAGGGCAAGAAAATAAACACATCCACATAAAAATATATTTGATCATGGGCAATAAAGGTAACACCTTAAAAGTGTCCGCGCCAACTGTACTTTAAAGTATGAGCTGCCTACGAAAAGAAAATAGTGTTTAGTCAATGGTATTTTTAGTCATTTGTTACAGTAAAAGTTTTAAAACGTGAAATCTTGTTGTGTCATTCTTTCAGCTATCAGCTGAAGTTCAAATCTCTTTTTCAAAGTTATAGATCTCTACGGAGTTTGTAACAACATGTAGAGGATAAACACTAGCACAGAGTAGTTAGGTCAAATGGGCTGTTAATGCGTCTTAATTCCTATGTAATCTTTTCTAGCCTCTGCTGGATGCTTTTTACTTGTAGGTGCCTCATATCTATAAAGGAGGAGAAGAAACCAGCAAGTTAAATGTAAGTTCTGCGTGATCTTTTTAAAGGTTCTTTCAGAGGTTTAGTTGCTCGTCTTGCACCTCTAAAGCCTGGTATGATGCCATCAAATTCCAGGGACGAGTTGTAAGCTGTATGTCCCACCGAGCTGTCCAGGTTGATAGAAAGAAAATCCAACGGCACTATTCAAAGAAGCGATGGATTTCTCTTGCTGCCTCTTTTACTCATCTGAATGGTTAACATTGCATTTATTGATGGAATAGATGATTAAAATAATAGATGGTGACCCATGTTCTTCTCCAGGTTCAGCTTTGCTTAATTTGTATTGTGTGCTGTTCTTCCCAGGCAAAATCAATAGTATTTTTCCAATAGGACTACCATGCTATTGTCACCTGAAGTAATGATATTGGCATTGCCTTGGGGTAAATGCATACAAGATACCACTAGATGAGGCAAAGTTGTGGGTTGGGGTGGGGAGGGGGTGTGGTTCTGTGTCCACCTCCTCTCAAATGTTTTGTAACGAGGGTTATATCCTCTTCTTCATGTGCTTTAAACATCAGGATTTCCCTACAGATGCCCCTCCAAAAATTTACAGGTGGTTGCAGCTTTGACTTTTCTCACTGAACAGAACTGGTCTTTACGGGGATGTAGCACTTCACTGAGCTCATTTTGTGTTTCATAGCTTTCCTCTATCCTTGTGTGTGTGTATGTGTGTGTGTGTGTGAGATCGTGCTCTGTGTGTGTGTGTGTGTGTGTGTGTGTGTGAGTGATGTATGTTTGTGAGTTTGTGATGGTGCTATGTGTTTGTGTGTGTGTGTGTGTGTGTGATGTGTGTGTGTGTGTGTGTGTGATGCTGCTGTGTGTGTGTGCTGGTGTTGTGTGTGTGTGTGTATGTGTTTGTGTGTTTCTGTGTGTTGTGTGTGTGTGTGCATGTTTGTGCTTGTGCATGCTGGTGTTGTGTGAGTGTGAGAGTTTGTGATGATGCTATATGTGCATGTGTGTGCGTGTATGTGTGTGTGTGTGTGCGTGTGTGCGAGCGTGATGGTGCTGTGTGAGTGTGAGAGTTTGTGACGGTGCTGTGTGTGTGTGTGTGTGTGTGTGTGTGTGCGTGTGCGTGTGTGTGCAAGCGTGATGGTGCTGTGTGAGTGTGAGAGTTTGTGATGGTGCTGTGTGCGTGTGTGTGTGTGTGTGTGTGTGTGCGTGTGTGTGCAAGCATGATGGTGCTGTGTGAGTGTGAGAGATTGTGATGGTGCTGTGTGTGTGTGTATGTGTATGTGTGCGAGCGTGATGGTGCTGTGTGAGTGTGAGAGTTTGTGATGGTGCTGTGTGTGAGTGTGTGTGCTTGTGTGTGTGTGTGTGTGTGTGTGCGTGTGTGTGTGAGCGTGATGGTGCTGTGTGTGTGTGTATGTGTGCGAGCGTGATGGTGCTGTGTGTGTGTGTGTGCGTGTGTGTGTGTGTGCGTGTGTGTGCGAGCGTGATGGTGCTGTGTGAGTGTGAGAGTTTGTAACGGTGCTGTGTGTGTGTGTGTGTGTGTGTGTGTGTGCGTGTTTGTGTGTGTGCAAGCGTGATGGTGCTGTGTGTGTGTGCGAGCGTGATGGTGCTGTGTGTGTGTGTGTGTGTGTGTGTGTGTGTGTGCGTGTTTGTGTGTGTGCGAGCGTGATGGTGCTGTGTGTATGTGTGTGTGTGTGTGTGTGCGAGTGTGACGGTGCTGTGTGTGTGCGTGTTTGTGTGTGTGCGAGCGTGATGGTGCTGTGTGTGTGTGATGGTGCTGCGTGAGTGTGTGTGTGTGCGAGCGTGATGGTGCTGTGTGTGTGTGATGGTGCTGCGTGAGTTTGTGTGTGTGAGTGTGCAGTGTCTGCAGGCTGTTTGACCATGGAAAGCATCACAGTTATGTTGGAACCTGTCCTCACCCAACCTCCACACATGCACATTCCAGCAGTGGTCCCTGGATAGAAATCACGAATGGGAATCTTGGCTGATTTTTTTTCCTAGACTTATCCCAGGAACTGAATTCACCATCATCTTGCCAGAACAGACGTAAGTAAAAGCACTCAACAGTTTTGTAGCAAGCACTCCGAGTTACTTGGCCCTGCCTCTCACTATCCCAAATGAAGTACATTTTTGTGTTTTATTGTTGTATGTGTTTATTGTCAATGCCAGTGGACAAGGGGAAGTGCCCACAGGAGGCAGATTAGTCAGTATCAGCTTGGAATGAAACCGCAAAAATGATTTTTTAAAGCACTAAAGAATTTTCACTATTGCTTTCCATTTGATATCTGTGGGTAGTATCCTTTAATGGTGTCAGTAGAAAACAGGGCAGAGAGTGATACCCATGGGTCCGTGATGTGTAGGCCTAGCCTTAATACATCTCTTAATTCAACTCTAACTCAACCGAACAGATCGAGGCCGAGAACACTGCTGCTTTAAGTACTCAAACCCTTACCAAATGCTGCAAAAATGGGCCCTTCATTAAATAGCCTCAGGAGTTTTACCCAAACACAAACTGTTTGCTGGTTGCTGGGCAAGTGTTTATCTGTAACAGCCAGCAGCAGAGCAAAAGAAAAAAAAATCACAAGAGAGAAGGAAAGAAAGCATTATAAATCAAAAAGAAAAAAAATGTACAAAAAAATACAAAAGATAGAGTGTCAAATTTACAAGGTGACTTAATGTTGGAATAATCGGAACCGTGTGGAGCTGAGAGCGAACACACTGTTTTTCAGAACTATGTAATGGCACCTGCCTTGAAGGAAGTGATTAACCAGACAGGGATTTTGAAAAGATGTTAAGTTACTCATGAATCTCATTTCACTTTTTTAAGCTGAAATGTTGACAGACTGCCTAGGGGAGCACGTTTAATTCCCACTTTCTATTCAAAGACTATAAATAAAAAATAACCTGGTTCCACTTTTTTTTTTAAAAAAAAGCAAACTCTAGAACCTAAGAAATGGTGGTATTAGTGGACAGAAAAACTTGAGGTGTTTGTATAGGATTCCTCTGTCCACCAGCATTACGATCATAGGCAAAGCAATATCATCACCTCAAGCTTCGAGAAATTGTTGGAAACAGAAAAGATTCAGGGAGAAAGGCTTACATTAAATACTGAGTTTTTATAGGTCAAGTGCATGAAGACAAGTTTAAAAAAGAGGCTGAGACTGCAGCTGATTAAGGTACTGTGGTTTCATCATTGACTATAAATAATCATTTGTTAGCTTGTTGTGGTAATTGGCATTCAATGATGTTACCATCGCTGAATCCCCCACTATCAACATCCCGGGGGTTACCATTGACCAGAAACTGAACTGGACTAGCCATATAAACACTGTGGCTACAACAGCAGGTCAGATGCTGGGAATTCTGCTGCGAGTAACTCACCTCTTGACTCCCCAAAGCCAGTTGACCATCTGCAAGGCACAAGTCAGGAGTATGATGGAATAGTCTCCACCTGCCTGGATGAGTGCAGCTCCAACAAAGACTCAAGAAGCTTGACAATGTCCAGGACAAAGCAGCCCGTTTGATTGGCACCACATCCTCAAACATTCATTCCCTCCATCACCTATGCACAGTAGCAGCAGTGTGTGCCATCTACAAGATGCACTGCAGGAACTCACCAAGGCTCCTTCGGCAGCACCTTCCAAACACACGACCACTACCATCTAGAAGGACAAGAGCAGCAGATGCATGGGAACACCACCACCTGGAAGTTCCCCTCCAAGCCACTCACCATTCTGACTCGGAAATATATCACCGTTCCTTCACTGTCGCTGGGTCAAAATCCTGGAACTTACTTCCTACCATCACTGTGGGTGCACCCACACCACATGGATTGCAGCGGCTCAAGAAGGCAGCTCACCACCACCTTCTCAAGGGCAACTAGGGATGGGCAGTAAATGCTGGCCCAGCCAGCGACACCCACATCCCGTGAATGAATTAAAAAATAAAGCAGCACACCTCATTGCAGGAAAATCTTTGATACTTTTTTCCAGTTGTGAGCAAAAAGGAGTAAATCAATCTTTTTTGAAACAGTTTTCTGCAAAGATCTTTACAGCAGGAGCTGAAAGCGATTTCGCCGAGACTAAGAGGTTAGAACTGGTGATGGAATGGTCAGAGGACATCTCAAATAAGCCGTGTAAAATAACCAACTGATATGGGGGAGTGTAGTGTGCTCATTATTTTGCATTATTACTCAGAGGTAAGTTGAACTGCTGTAACTAATGAACCTGATTATAACTAGCAAACAGCCCGCTTGCCTTACTTTATAATAGAACAGATTATTTATATGTTTCAGGTCTCATTGCTTTTGGAGTGACTGAAGAAGATTTCACAGAAATGAAACGAATAGCAAAGGGGGTGCTATTGTTACATCTCGGAGATGTGCTACAATACAAGATGTAGGCTAGTTTAAATCCACTCCCTTAAGACGCAGACATTTTGACTGCTTGTGGAAGTGACTGATTCTACTGAGCCCAAGAAGGTATCTACAGCAGACCAGAATTTGTAACACATCTGACATATGGGGTCTGATAATGTCGGAAACAGGCTTTTTTAGGCTCTATCTTTTCATCTTAATGGAGATGTTATTGGTGATATATTGTTGTATTATCTGTAAATATCTGTAAAGAGCTAGGAACTAATTGTTATGTGTAAGTGTTCCAGGGGGCCACTTTTTACAGCTGCACTCGAGACTCATGTGATGTGTAACAGAACCAGTCCAAACCGGTCCTTCTCTTGCATGGCAAATATTAAACGTAGAGTGGAATCGTCCCAGATTTGCACTAAGTGCAGTAGCGAGCAGGTAAAACATTGTATCATGCCAAACCTGCTTGGTATTAATTATGTATTCCGGGGAAACATGCTGTTTCCATGGGGGGCAAGCTCTCATTCGCCCGCCATGCCATGACCTCGCCCTTTCATCACACGGGGTGCCATATTTAAAGTCCAGCCGCGCACAGGCCTCTCAGTGCTTCCAGCCCACGACAGCTGCAAAGAAGAGACATGGGTCTGAAAGGCAAAAAAACTTGCAGCCCCCCCAGGTTCAATGTCGTGTCCCTCAAACGCCTTTTGGACAGAACGGAGGCTCGCTGTGATGTCCTCTACCCCCGCTCTGTCCGCAGGATGGGCAGCAACTCACTATTTGGGCTTGGGAGGCAGTGGCAGCAGTGGTCAGCACCAATGCCTTGCAAAAGAGGACAGCCACCCAAAGCTGCTACAGGGTGAATGGTCTCATCCATTCCGCCAGGGTAACTCACTCTTCTCATCGCTCTCAACTCACACACTCACAAACCCATCACACATCCACAGGGATCTCGCACCTCAAGGGACAACACCACTAACTCTCGCACACACCCTCCCATCTCCATCAGGCTCGTATCCTCTGGAGCTCACGTCCTCAGGCCAAGGACGGACATGTGGGCATGAGAGCAGGGTGGAGTGTTGAAATGGCAAGTGACAGGGAGGTCTGGGTCATGTTTGCGGACAGACCGAAGGTGTTCCGCAAAGCGGTCACCCAGTCTGGGTTTGGTCTCTCCAATGAAGAGGAAACCGCATTGGGAGCAGTGAATGCAGTAGACTAAATTGAGGGAAGTGCAAGTGAAATGCTGCTTCACTTGAAAGGAGTGTTTGGGCCCTTGGACAGTGGGGAGAGGGGAAGTAAAGGGGCAGGTGTTGCACCTTCTGTGGTTGCATGGAAAGGTGCCATGGGAGGGGTTTGAGGTATAGGGGGTGATGGAGAAGTGGACCAGAGTGTCCTGGAGGGAACGATCCCTGTAGAATGCTGCCAGGGGAATGAAGGGAAGATGTGTTTGGTGGTGGCATCATGCTGGAGTTGGTGGAAATAGTGGAGGATAATTATCTCTACTTTGGTTCACAGGGATCTCTGCCAAGCAACCGACACCCTCAGCCAGCCTGTCCCTCAGCTCCATCCACATCCTCACCTCCAGCCAAGAGGACACCACCTCCAATGAAGAGCTGGAAATAAGCAGCCTGGAAGACCCATCATAGCGCTTACCCACACCCTGCACCAGCGCAGAGACACACACCTTGGTGGGACCTAGATCTAGAGCAGGCTCAGGTTCGCAATGTGGTGGTCACTGCACAGGCACATGTCCGCAGCAACAGGAAGCAAGTTCGGGTGAACTCCTCAGCACTTGGAGGACTGCTGGGAAGAGGCATCTGTGAGGTTTGAGTCAGATGACGAGCCTCTAGATTTGGCCTTCCAACTTATCCTAGAGAGTCAGCAGAAGGTGTGGGAACATAATGCAGAGCTGTTGAAAGCCTTCAGCAGAGTGACACGTGAGATGGAGGAGAGCGTCTGCCTGCTCTCTGATGAAGTGTCCACATGTGCTCGTATGGAGGTCTCCATAGGGAGGATGGCGGACACCATGGAGACCCTGGTCCAGCAGAACATGGAGATGTGTGCAGACCTGCCCTCCACCGCGGGAGCCATGGGTGAGTTCCTGCAGTGACAATGTGACTCTCAATGTGCTGCTTCTCCTCAAAGAGTCAGGCCGGGGCCCTCGGGCTCCTGAAGGGAGGAGGAGCAGCAGCTGGACACCCCTGGATCATCCACTCAGGAATCTCAGAGGCTGTCCACTCCCTCCGAGTCCCCTTTGCCTGTGAGCCCCTCAGCCTTGTCCTCTGACACTGCAGAGGGAGCAGCTGGCCAATGAGTGATTCTGGAGGGAGAGGTGTGTGTGTGTGTGGCAGGGCCTTTCGGAGCCTCGTGTGAGCCTCTCCCAACCACGAGGATCCTTCACGTATCACACTCATCTCACCGTCCTGAGCATTTTCAATGCTGCCTGCTGGGGTTCTCTTTCAGTTGTCCAGAGCTGAGCTGCATCTCCGCCCACCCACTGATCACACTCCCATGCAGCACCTGATCTCACCCATCACGACTCTCATTCCATCTTCAATTTGGACAGCATGGTCTGAGTTTGCTTTATCATCCACTCCCCGTGTTTATCGTCTCCCCCAGTCACCCATTTCCTTTCCCCTATCACAGTTGACCCCCCCCGGCATCAACTTTCACCTCCCCTACGTGACAGAACGGTTTTCCTTTGGGGATGTCCTGGTGAATGTGCACGTTCCCATCCTTCCCAAAAATCCCACCCCCGTTCACTTTCACCTACTCGACCTCCTCCTTCTCACCCCCAGGGTCCGTGTCTGCCTCCGAGTCCCCATCAACCACCCTCACCTTCCCTTCTATCGCTACTGCCGAACTCTCACTCTCCCACCCTAACCGCCTCACTCTGCCCTCGGTCATTCTCACCATTCCCTATACCACGCCCGCTCTCAGTTCAGTCCCCAGGAGGCAGTCATGGACCCATCAGACCTCCCCCTTGTACATTCACCCGGACATCCCGCCTTGCGGACCCCATCCCCCTCCCCACCGCACCCCCCCGGAACCCCTTCCCCCTCGACCCCCTTCCCTTGAAACCCTCACCCCTCCGGACTCCATCTGCCTGGGAACCCCATGCCCCCACCAGACCCCTTCCCCCATCCAGACCCCTTCCCCCATCCAGACCCCTTCCCCCAAGAAACCCTTCGCCCCCTCTGGACCCCTTTCCCCCCCACCCCCAGAACCCCTTACCCCCCCTTAGTCTTCCCAACCCAATGGACTTCTCCACTGGCCCCTGATTAGACCCTCTCCCTTCCTGACTGCCTTGGGCACCCTCACTTCTTCTACAACCCTTACCTCTTCCTCCAGACTCACTTCCCCCTCCACCCGTACTCCTTCCCTCTTTCTGACTCCCTCAGACACCCTCATTTCTTCCTTCAGCTTTACTTCTTCCCCCTTCCTGACTCCTTCCTCCACCCTTACTCTCTCCCCTCTCTGCACTCCTTCCTCCCCTGGACCCCCTCACTTCTCTGCACTCCATCCTCCCCCCAACTCCTTCCCCTCTCCACACTCCTTCCCCCCTCCAAACTCCTTCCCATACACCTTCCACTCTCCTTACACTTACCTTCCCAGTTGCCATCTTCCCTCCATTACTCCCTCCTCCCCGTACTCACCCCCTTGACACCTTCACTCCCCCCATCCCAACCTCACCCTGCTACACCTTCAATTGCCCCTCCCCACCTCACCCTCTCCACAACTTCAACCCCCCCGACACCTTAATTGCCCCCCACCTCAACCCCCCTGACACCTTCATTATCCCACTCTCAACCTCAACCCCCCCGACACCTTCACCCCCCCACAACCTCAACCCCCCCCCGACACCTTCATTCTCCCTCACAACCTTATCCCCGATATCTTCATTTACCCCCTCACAACCTCAACCCCCCCCGACACCTTCATTCCCCCCCACCTCAACCCCCTGACACCTTCATTATCCCACTCTCAACCTCAACCCCCCCCGACACCTTCATTCCCTCCCCACCTCAACCCCCCGACACCTTCATTCCCCCCCACCTCACCCCCCCGACACCTTCATTATCCCGCGCCCAACCTCAACCCCCTCGACTCCTCCATTCCCCCCCACCTCAACCCCCCCGACACCTTCATTCCCCCCACCTCAACCCCCCCCCGACACCTTCATTCCCCCCCACCTCACCCCCCTGACACCTTCATTATCCCACTCTCAACCTCAACCCCCCCCGACACCTTCATTCCCCCCCCACCTCAACCCCCCGACACCTTCATTCCCCCCCACCTCACCCCCCCGACACCTTCATTATCCCGCGCCCAACCTCAACCCCCTCGACACCTCCATTCCCCCCCACCTCAACCCCCCCGACACCTTCATTCCCCCCCACCTCAACCCCCTGACACCTTCATTATCCCACTCTCAACCTCAACCCCCCCCGACACCTTCATTCTCCCTCACAACCTTATCCCCGATATCTTCATTTACCCCCTCACAACCTCAACCCCCCCCGACACCTTCATTCCCCCCCACCTCAACCCCCTGACACCTTCATTATCCCACTCTCAACCTCAACCCCCCCGACACCTTCATTGCCCCCCACCTCAACCCCCCGACACCTTCATTCCCCCCCACCTCACCCCCCCGACACCTTCATTATCCCGCGCCCAACCTCAACCCCCTCGACACCTCCATTCCCCCCCACCTCACCCCCCTGACACCTTCATTATCCCACTCTCAACCTCAACCCCCCCCGACACCTTCATTCCCCCCCCACCTCAACCCCCCGACACCTTCATTCCCCCCCACCTCACCCCCCCGACACCTTCATTATCCCGCGCCCAACCTCAACCCCCTCGACACCTCCATTCCCCCCCACCTCAACCCCCCCGACACCTTCATTTCCCCCCACCTCAACCCCCCCCGACACCTCCATTCCCCCGCTCCCAACCTCAAACCCCCCCCCCGCCCCCCAACAACTCTTGCTTTTCCAGTCGACCCTAGACCTTCCTCTCCCAACCCCTCGACCATCATCCACTGTGAGCATCAATGGTGACTGTCCAAACTCTGTGAGCTGTTTCGCAGCAGGGCCAGGTCCACGAGAACCCACCCAGCGTGTCATGGATGTTCCTCCAGTGCGCTGTTGCTGTCGGTCTCCGGTATCTTCTGGTGCTCGGATGTCCGTGACGTGAGCGAGGCACTGGCGGTAAATCCCGACTTCTGCACGTCACACTTGTCAAGACGTGTTCTGCACCGGCGTGTATTCCTGCTGGCCTGGGTGGACGATCCAGCAGGCGTGGGGTGGCTGGGTGGGTGAGTGGTGATTCTGGTGGGCTGGCCTTATTATGATATGCTGATGTCTTAAAATGAGGTTCCTGCGTCCAATGGCGGGGAGTGTGGCCCACCATCGACGGGCTGAGCGGACAATCGCAAACTGGTTTCAAGACGTCATGAAACCGATTTTTGGCCATCTCGCCATATTGTCCATTCAGGCCGCCAACTGCGCCTGATGTCAGCGGGCACAGAAAATTCCGCTCCCTGGTTCCATATCATTGGATCCTTTAGCACAATAAAAAAAAGCTCTCGTGTTTACATAGTGTCTTTTACATCCTCAATACATCCCAAAGCACTTTACAGTCAATGAAGTGTTTATAGTGGCCCCTGTTGTGATGAGGAAGTGCAACAGCCAATTTATACACAGCACGTTCTGACAAATAGCCTTGAGCTAATTACTAGATAATGCTTTCTCGTGGTGTTGGTTGAGAGATATATATTGGTCAGGACACTGAGGAGATCTCCGCTGCTCTTTGTTGAAATAGTCACATGGGACCTTTATCACCTGAAGTAGATAAACCTGAAAGAACCGATGGGGCCTCAGTTTAACCCCTCATCTGAAAGATGGCCCCGGTTTGAAAGTGCACTCCCTCCCCCACTCCTGGCACTGCTGCCCTGGGAGTGTCAGACTAAACCTTGTGCTCAAGTCTCTGGAGCGGCATATAAAAATATCTTTATAATCAGATTGATAGAAAATTAATGGGTGAGTCATTCCATGTCAGTCTTGTCTCCAACTGAAACACAGGTTGCCAGTGCGCTTCATAAACTGACACATGGCAGGGTCTAAAGCAAATGGAGAAAAATAACATGCGAGAGAGTTTCCAAGATGCATGCTGAGTAAGTTGATTAAAGAATTCAGTCCTATGATTTAATCAATTTGAGGCTTCCTATTACACAATAATCACCATATAGTAACAACTTCTCCTTTAGAAGTATTGGGATTGCAGTACAAGGCATCATTTTAGTTTAACATGTTCATTGTTTGCCAGTGGACACCAACTTGCCAAAATAATATTGATGAAGTGCATAATCCCTCAGGACCAATTTAACCGAGAATCTATTTTAATGCACAGTATGAAGGATTCACATAAATAAACCCATAAGGAAGTATGTGAAGGCATTAGAGAGGGTGCAGAAAAGATTTATGAGAATGGTTCCAGGGGACTTAAGTTATGTGGATAGATTGGAGCAGATGGGGCTGTTCTCCTTAGAGAAGAGAAGGCTGAAAGGAGGTTTGATCGAGGTATTCAAAATCATGAGGGGTCCAGACGGAATAGACAAGGAGAAACTCTTCCCACTGGTAGAGCAGTTGGGGAGCAAGACGACACTGATTGTATTCATATGGATCATTCAATATTTGAGAGTAAGCCACTGTCCCTCCCCATTCTCATTTTTAAACTGGAACTCTTCTATTATCTTAAGACAGGGGAGTTGTCGAGAATGTGCTTTCTGATTCCTCTTGACTCACGATTTCCCTGTGCTGCTATCTTCCGACAGGCTCTGATAGAGCCACACGTATCCTTCACCTGTCTACACTCATTCACTTTGGACTTCAAATCTGCTGCATCGAACTACATTTTATATTCTCTCATTTCCTACTTATTTCCCAGAGAACTATAGTCACTGGCAGAATATGTAGCAATTCTTTGTTAAATGCAGAATGGACTTCTGCCCATTCAGGCGGAAAATGTCCAAATCCTTTTGCATTTTCTGGAACATGTTGTTCTCTCAGTTATTTGTTTCCTTGGCTCTGTCCTTTGGACACTTTTGCTATCCAAACCTAAAGACAAGAGTAAACAGGCTCTGTATATCATAGGTCCTACATGTGCACAGCCTTTCTTTAAAGTTCAAATGAATTAGGTTTGGTGTCATTGCGCAATCTACACGAGTAACCATTGGAGCAGATTCAATGTTGTTGTAGTCTCCCACTCCACTGCGCCCCACAACCTGTCCCCTCACAGTATCACAGCATCTTTATAGTGCAGAAAGAGGCCGTACCACCCATCGAGTCTGCACGGGCTCTCTGAAAGAGCAATCCACCTAGTCCCACTCCCCTGCCTTATCCTTATAACCTTGCACATTCCCTCTTTTCAGGTAGCAATCCAATTCCCTTTTGAAACCCTCGATCGAACCTGCCTCCACCACCCTTTTCAGGAAGTTTGTTCCAGACTCCAAACACCCCCTGGGTGAAAAAAAAAATGTTTCCTCACATCACCTTTACTCCTTTTGCCAATTATTTTGAATCTGCACCCTCTGGTTCTTGATGCTCTCTTGAGTGGGAACAGTTTCCCACCATCTACCCTGTCCGTGCCCTTCAGGATCTTGAATACTTCTATCAAGTCTCCTCTCAGCCTTCTTTTCTCCAAGGAAAACAGTCCCAAACTCTCCAACCTACCCTCTTAGCTGCAGTTCTTCATCCTGGGAATCATTGCTGTGAATCTCCTCTGTACTCTCTCCAATGCCTTCACATCCTTCCTCAAGTATGACACGCAGAGCTGGATGCAGTGCACTAGATGGGGCCTAACCAATCAACTTCTTTTTGCAAACTAAAGGAACAATAGTTAATCCTCAAAAAAGGAACTTGAATGATTCTTGATACGGATTGAGGAGGGAGTGGAAGAGATGCCGCGGAGAGATGATGAGGAGAAATGGAGTGGGAATCAGAATTTGAAACCATGCCCTCACACACTCTAGAAGTTGCAGAGCAACATTGCCAGGGGCCTGAGATTGGTGGATGGGAAAACTAACAATCTGGGAATATACTTACATAATTTATTAAATTTAAGTAACGGATCATCATTCCGCTCTGGCTGTTTATTGTGGGATGCATAACAATGAGTCCTGTAATGGACAAATACTCTGTAATTCTCTGCCGCTGGGCAGTGCCTTCAGATGCTTTGATACTACCTGCACTGTGGATAAACCTAATGTACACTTGAACAGCGAACCTGCACAGGATGAATGGTTGTCAACCTGAAAAACTGGAAAAGGGAAAAAAATAGATATTGTCATTTTAGCACAGGAGGCAGCTATTTGGCCCATCGAGTCCATGCTTGTTCTCCATGGAGCAATCCTCTCAGTCCCGTTTCCCTGCTCTATCCTTGTAGTCCTGCAAGTTTATTTTTCATATGAGCCCATCCAATTGCCTTTCGAAATCATCAGTCATCACTGCTTCCACCACCCTTGCACGTGAGTTCCAGGTCATTACTATACACTATGTAAAAAAAGTTCCTCACATCCCCCTACCACACCTCTTGCCCGAAACTTAAATCCATGTACCCTATGGTCAGCCAGTAGGAGCAGCTTTTATTTGTTTACCTTATCTAAACCTGCCTTAATCTTACACAACTCTATCAAATCTCCCCTTAATCTCCTTTGCTCCAGGGAGAACAACCTCAGCTTCTCCAGCCTAACCCTGTAACTAAAATCCCTCATCCCTGGAATCATTCTGGATCTGCTGTGTGGACCTTGAGGGCCTTGAGGATTCACAGAAACCCTTCAGTCAGTGCAAACCTGTTATTAACAAGGTTAATCGAGCATTGAGATGTATCAAGGGCATTTGATTGCAAATGAAAACGGGTTACTTTCCTCCCTCATACCTCTTTAGCAAGCCCAGATTTAGGAAGTTGTCTTCATTTTTGAGCATGCTATATGACCAAAGGATATTAATTTATATGGGAGCTCAGTGAAGAAGTAACAATGGCTGTAGGACTTAGTACAGATCGGATCTTTGCAGTCCCAATGGGGGCCAACTTGGAGGTGGGGCTGGGAGAAAATGGGCGCGGGTTTCCAGATCCAGGTGTCCTGAATCCAGGTGTCCCGAATCCAGTGGTGGGTTGTCATGCATGGCCAATTGCTGTTTAAAATTGCTGTCGCCGTTTTAAAGGTGGCCAGTTCAAATCCCCCCATGATTTTCATGGAAGCGGCCATGATTGGGAAGGCTTCTTGACTTATGCCTGATGAGTGAGGTAATGAACTGTGACCTGGAGGGGGGGAGAATGTTTCCTACTTTACAGCTCATCAGAGAATGCTGCAATCGGAAGTGCATCTACATCACCCATGGCCAGGTCGGGTGAGGGTGAGAAAGGGGAGGTGAAGGGGGCAAGGCTGGGCATGGGGGATGAGGGTGGGTATGGGGGATAAAGGGGGCAAGGCTGGGTATGAAGGATGAGGGTGGGTATGGGGGATGAAGGGGGTAAGGGTGGGTTTGGAGGGGGGGATTAGTGAAGCAGGGGTAAAGTGGGTAAGAGTGGATGAGGGTGGTTTTGGGCTTCAGGGGGGGGTGAGAATGGGTATGGGAGTTGAGGGCGGATTTGGGGGCTGAGGTTGGTTATGGAGGGTGAAGGTGGGTATGGTGGCTGAAGGAGGGGAAAAGGGGATAAGGCTGGGTGAGGATGGTTTTGGGCTTGATGGTGGGGGGGGCGTGAAGAGGGTAAGGGTGGTTAAGGTGGGCATGGGGATTGAGGGTGAGTACGGTGGTGAAGGACGGGTGAAGGGAGGTGGGGGTAAGGGGCCGTAAAATTGATCTGCATCCCTTTTTGTATTGTTTTGAGCTGCTGATGTTCTTATCCATGGACTTGGGCCTGGAAACTGGGCCACATCAGCACTGGCCCACCTCTGTCTCTGGGCGCGTTTCCACCTCTGGCCTGCCTCTGGAAGCAGCAGGCCCATCTCCAGGACATTCCCGCCTCGCTGACACAAAAGTAGGACAGGCAGGCTCATCCAGGTTGGAGATGGGATCGTGGGGTTAGGGAAAATTCCCAACTCCCGATATCTGTCTTAACCACAAAGATCCAAGGCCATAGCACTGAATAGAGGAAGAGATTGAAAGGGAATGCGATTGAGACTCTAATCAGCTGTGAGGCATAGAGCATGTTAAATAGCTTTAGAATGAGCCTAATCTTGTTGGAGATGTAACCTATTGTTATTGGCTCTGTAGGAGATCAACATTGTGACATGTCTACGTCATACGAGTTGGAAAATTAAGGGACCAGAATCCGACAAATCCCTGGGACTTGATGGCCAACACTCTAGGACTCTAAAAGAGATAGCTGCAGAGATCTGCGAGCTATGATTTTCCAAAATTCCTTAGATTTGGGAACAGTCCCATCAGATTGGAAGTTGGCAAATGTTACACTGCTTTTCAACAAAGGAGGGATAGAGAAAACAGGGAATTACAGGATAGTTGTTGGGAAAATGCTGGGATCCATGATTAAGGAAGCCTTACCAATACATGAAGAAAATCATAGTATGATTAGAGCAAGTCACAGAACCACAGAATTGTTACAGCACAGAGGGAGGCCATTCGGCCCATCATGTCTGCACCAGCTCTCCGAATGAACAATTCACCTAGGTCGGGATTTTGTGCACCCGCCCACTGCTGGAATCTTCCGGTCCCGCCGCAAGTCAATGGATTTCTGTCTGGGGCACCGCCTCACCCACAGCGGGTCCTGCCCGCGGAAAATCCCGGCCCTGGTGCCATTCTCCTGCCTTCTCCCCATAACCCTGCACATTCTTCCTTTTCAAGTCACACTCTAATCCCCTTTTGAATGTCTCAAATGAACCTGCCTCCACCACACTCCCAGGCAGAGTATTTCAGACCCTCACCACCTTGTTGCGTGAAAAAGCTCTCTGTCATATCACTCTTGCTTCTTTTTACCAATACTTTAACTCTGTGCTCTCTTGTTCTCAATCCTTTTGGAACAGCTTCTCCCGATCTGCTCTGTTCATGATTTTGAACACCTCTATCAAATCTCCTCTCAGCTTTCTCTTCTCCAAGAAAAACATCCCCAACTTCTATAACTTGAAGTTCCTCATCCCCGGAGCGATTCTCATGAATCCTTTCTGCACCGTCTCCAACAGAAAGGGGTTATTTCCTCAGAGTCAATGAGCACATCAGAAACAGACCTTCCAAACCAGGTCGGTTCTGTTGAGGCCAAGTCACTGATTACAGTGAGTTCCTGTGTGGCTGATGTGAGGGGGAACTGCTTAACTCTACCTGCACCTACCAGGGGATATTATTCCATCACTTGGAACGATGGTTGCCAACTGTGATTAAGAGTATTCCTGGAGGTTTTATCACATGACTTGCCCCCACACTCCAGCCATTAGCTGACCAACACATCCATCAATGTGACACACTGCCTTCCTATGTCACTGAGGAAGCAAAACATTTCATTACCCAATTGGATGATGCTTGACTGTCAGCCAAGTAGCCTTTATCCCCCAACACCCACCCCCTCATTTTCAATGTTTTTATATCTGGTAAAGAGAAATGTTCAAAGAAAATGACAAAAATAAACAATCTTTTTGAATGTCCTAATGATTTTTCTCCAGGATTGCACTCCTTCCATTCTTGGAGACTCCAGGCCAACCCTGGAGAGTTGGCAACCCTACTTGAACACTGGATTTAGTGAAACAGGCACAGCCAGAGGCTATCAGCTGAAGACTTGTCCTGAAGCCTGGATCATATGAACATAGAAGGAAGAGGAAGAAAAGTCCCTTAGCCCCAGTGAGCCTGCTCCATGCAGACTGGGTTCAAGATGGGACATTGACTCCACAGGGACTCCTACCCAATACTGTCATAGAGAGATCTATCTGTGACAGGCAGATTGGTGGGGACGAGGTCAAGTAGGATTTCTCCTCTTGTTGGTTCTCTCACCACCTGCCGCTTACACAGTCTCACAGCCTTGTCCTTTAGGGATGGCCGGTTGGTCAGTGGTGGTGCTGCCCAGCCACTCTTAGTGATGGACAGTGAAGTCCCCCACCCAGTGCACATTCTGCACCTTTAGCCACCCTCAGTGCTTCCTCCAAGGTGTCAATATGGAGGAACACTGATTCATCAGCTGAGGAGATTGGGGTGGGGGGAGGGGGTAGGTGAAAATCAGGTGGTTTACTTGCCCATATTTGACCTGATGCAATGAGGCTTCATAGGATCCAGAGTTGATGGTGATGACTCCCAGGGCAACTCTCTCCTGACTGTATATCCCTCTGCTGCCACCTTTGCTGGGTCTACCCTGTCTGTGGGACAGGACATACTCTGAGATGGTGATGGTGGTGTCTGGGACATTGTCTGTAAGGTATGATCCCGTCAGTACGACTATGTCAGGCTGTTGCTTGATTAGTCTCTGAGATAGCTCTCCCAGGTTTGGCACAAGCCCCCACATGTTAATAAGGAGGACTTTGCAAGGTTGACAGGGCTGAGTTTGCCATTGTCATTTCTGATGCCTAGGTTGATGCCAGGTGATCCACCTGGTTTCATTCCTCTCTGAAGGCATTGCAATGGTTTTGATACAACTGAGTGGCATTTCGGAGGGCAGTTAAGATTCAATCACATTGCTGTGGGTCTGGAGTCACATGTAGACCAGGCCAGGTAAGGATGGTAGATTTCCTTTCCCTGAAGGATATTAGTGAACCAGATGGGCTTTTAATGACAATCGACAATGGTTTCATGGTCACTATTACTGAGACTATCTTTTTAAATGCCAGAATTTATTAACTAAATTTAAATTCCATCAGCTGACGTGGTGAGATCTAAACCTATGTCCCCAGCACGTTAGCCTGGCTCTCTGGAGTACTAGTATGGTGACATTCCCACCATGCCACTGCTTCCCCTAAATATCGGAAGGCATAAACATGGGGGTACAAATCAGGGGCATCGAGTTTGTGGTCAAGGAATTCACTTTGATTAGAATGTTTGAAAAAAGCAATCAAGACTGTATCTCCGAAGCAGGTCATAAGCAGAATTAGCAGTGTCGCTGTGATCCTCCAGAGCGTTGCAAACTCCCATTGTGACCTGCAACAGCTTGTAGAAGGTGATCACTCACTTAAATGACTAAAAGAAGCAAAGTGAACCCTTTGCGTTTAGCAACAACTTGGTGCATTCTACACGAATGTGTGTATCCGTAACTGGAAATATCTGAGGGAACTGGGTCCGAACACAATTGGACCCCTGATTACAGAGTGGCAGTATTTTTGTTTTTTGCTGCGTGATGTCTGGGAATAAAGAATGTGTTTTCGCACACCACAGTGTCCCTGGAAAGCATTCAAAGTCCTGGTAACTATGCATGCACTAAACTCTTGTCATGTCATTCTTTATAATGTTAATCCAGATATCTCTGCCAAGATCATAACTGTACCCACACAGCACTCTTGTACGCACACTGCCAATGGATGGAAAGCAGGAGGGTCACTATTATGGAAGCTAATAACGTTTGTTTTTACTCCTGTGGCAACTGTCTCCATGGAAACCCAGAAAGTTTGTTCCAGACAATTGAGAATTTTTACCTTTTTTGCACATTCCTTGGAATTGATTCCAGTTGCTTCCAAGAATAATTCCCATTGCGCCTCCAATTACAGCATTTTTGTTCAGCCTGCACTTCTGAGTTCCAGGCACATGAAGTTAATTTGTTTGCGCTCTGCTCTCCAGTTTCCCTGAAAGGATAGAATTTGCAGGCATTAAGATATGACAGATACAAGCTAAAGCTTCAAATACCAAGCTGAATGTTTGCACAGCTCTTTGGAATATTCCAAGGACCACACTGGGTACCAACACATGGTCTGGCAAGATCCAAAGGCAACAGGAACAACAATAATTGTCTTGCAGGGAGTTACAAGGCAGTAAAATCAATTGAGGGATTCAAATGACATCATAAACCATGAGAGCAAAGCTTGGATGGTTTACTGATGTTAGCAGATCCCCATAGTAACAGCATTTAACCCCTTCCTGGGTATTTCTTACTATTGACTTCCCAATTTCTTCAGAAGGTGGTGACTTTGGCTGGGGTACAATTGCCTAAGTAATGGCCTTTGACAAAAACAGAATTACCTGGAAAAACTCAGCAGGTCTGGCAGCATCGGCGAAGAAGAAAAGAGTTGACGTTTCGAGTCCTCATGACCCTTCAACAGTGCCAGACCTGCTGAGTTTTTTCAGGTAATTCTGTTTTTGTTTTGGATTTCCAGCATCTGCAGTTTTTTTGTTTTTATCATAATGGCCTTTGATACCTATTGCAGTGACCATTCTTCATGGAAGACTAACACTGAATGTTAATGTTGATGATGACATTAGAAGAACAAGAATGGGACATTAAACCGAGCTAAATTCAATCCTTACATGATATTGTCACACATGCATCTGATTGAAAGAATGACTTTCATTGATATAGCACCTCTGATGATCTTAGGATGTCCTGAAGCGCTTTACAGCCAATGAAATACTTTTGAAGTTACTGGTGCAATGTGGGCAAGCAGCAATGTCATAGTGACCAGATAATTTGTTTTTGTGATCTTCATTGAAGGATAAATATTGGCCAGGACACCAGGGAGAACTCCCCTGCTCTCCTTTTCAATAGTGCTATGATATTTTTTATGTTCACCTGAGGGTGGAGAGACATTAGAGTAGGACGGCACATTTAAACATGATCAAGAAAAGGCAAAACAAAAGATATTATCAGACACAATGTTTGCCCCTTGGACTCAGTGAGTGAACATAACACCCAACATGATATTCGGATGAAAATTACAAAGGTTCCATCTGAGACCAAGTCTGTGTGGATTTAGCTAATCGGTTGGAGCTATCTTAGAGATGATACTGTTGACCTTAGTTCCAGCATTCCTTCTCTTTAGTGAGTCAGCAGCAGCTCAGTCAGTTGCACTGTCACCATGGAGCTACAAAATGGTATGTTCAAGCCCACACACCAGCTGGGGGTACCTCCTTGCTGTGAGATGAAATGTTAAACTGAGGCCCGGTCTACTCTATTTGTATTAGGCTAGAATTATAGATTGCCACAACTCTGTCATTATCTTTCTCCAAATGATTTACTTAGTCTAAATCCACCTCTTACTCACTCCCTATGTCTTTTAACAATTAATTGATTCAAGCAAGTGTCAATTTCCTTTTGGAAGGATAGGTGGAAGATAGTTTGTGTCAGAGAATTCCACATTCTAACGATCATCGTAAAAGACCCCCTCTCTGGTCTAAAGGTTCTTGACTCTACTCTTGATATCAATGGCTCGCCACAACTTGGGATTCAACACCTTTATTAAATCTCTAAGCAATAGTACATACTCATTATGACACTGGCTGCTTAGGAATCCCATGAGTTAAGGTCTGTCTCAGGTGGTCAGTCCTTCAACAGATCTCCCAGTGCGACTTCGGAATGGCTGAGCAGGCCATTCTGCCGATCGCAGTAACAATGCACTTGAGAGCTGTGTCTTTAAACGCCTTCCTGAACCTGGCCTTTGGCAAATATGGTAATACCTTGAATTGGATCAGCCGATTAGCTTATTAATCCGACCATGGCCATCCAGGAGCACCCCTACATGGTCATGCATATCCCGCCCTCAGTGGGGAAGTGGGGGGCAGAGGGGAGGGTGGTGGTGGTTGTCTCCGAGTGCATGCCAAAAATAATTACTGTATCTTGGGGCAGGACAAAGGCCATTCACAAATTCTGAAGTGGCCGTTTTCTAGTTCAGCTTCTGTAGACAAAGTGTCTGTGGCAAACCACCACCTCAGGTACCTGCCCTGACATGTCTGTGTGTATGTGTGCGTCTGTGTGTGTGAGTGTGTGTGTGTGTGTGTGTGTGTGTGTGTGTGTGTGTGAACGTGTGAGTGTGTGTGTCTATGTGTTTGTGTGTGTTGTGTGTGTGTGTCTGTGTGTTTATGTGTGTTGTGTGTGTGTGTGAGATGCTGCTGTGTGTGTGTGTGTGTGAACGTGTGTGTGTCTGTGTGTGTGTCTGTGTGTTTGTGTGTGTTGTGTGTGTGTGTGAGATCTGCTGTGTGTGTGTGTGTGTGTGAACGTGTGTGTGTCTGTGTGTGTGTGTCTGTGTGTGTGCGTCTGTGTGTGTGTGAACGTGTGTGTGTCTGTGTGTGTGCGTCTGTGTGAGTGTGTGAGTGTGTGTGTGTGTGAGTGTGTGTGTGTGTGTGCACGTCTGTGTGTGTGTCTGTGTGTTTGTGTGCATGTGTGTGTGCATGTGTCTGTGTGTATGTGTGTGTGTGCGCGTCTGTGTGTGTGTCTGTGTGTTTGTGTGTGTGTGTGTGTGTGTGAATGTGTGTGTCTGTGTGTGTGTGTCTGTGTGTTTGTGTGTGTGTGTGTCTGTGTGTGTCCGTGTTTGTGTCTGTGTGTGTCTGTGTTTATGTGTGTCTGTGTGTGTGAATGTGTGTGTGTCTGTGTGTGTGTGTGTGTCTGTGTGTGTCTGTGTGTGTGTGTCTGTGTGTGTGTGTGTCTCTGTGTGTGTGTGTGTCTGTGTGTGTGTGTGTGTGTGTGTGTGTGCGTGTGTCTGTGTGTGTGTGTGTGTGTGTGTGTGTGTGCGTGTGTCTGTGTTTGTGTGTGTGTGCGTGTGTCTTTAGTTGAAACTATCTTTATTTTTACAGAGTTCA
This sequence comes from Carcharodon carcharias, assembly GCF_017639515.1. Classification (NCBI taxonomy): domain Eukaryota; kingdom Metazoa; phylum Chordata; class Chondrichthyes; order Lamniformes; family Lamnidae; genus Carcharodon; species Carcharodon carcharias. The sequence goes on along the minus strand of NC_054481.1, from coordinate 126,489,200 downwards.
TTATGAGCATCAGCGATGTCTTTGGCCAAAACCCCTCTGTAGCTCCATCTTCTTACAACCATGATAAACTCTGCCCTCAGGACTCCACCACAACTAGCTTACATTTGTTAATATGAAAGAAATAAAAGCAAGTTTACATGATTAAGAGTGATTCACGCATTACAATTTAAATGATGCACTGGCTTATATCTGTATAAAATGATTTCTTCCAACTTGATTCTTAATTTTTTTGTGATTAATTAAAATTTGTACCATCTTGTTAACCAATGAAGACAATCTATTACTACCTAATAATTGCTGAAAAAGAGACATGTTGAAGCTTTTCGTCTTGCACTCATCAGGACACTTGTAAGAATACCAATGCCAGGGAAGCAACAACTTAATACAGTATGAGAAGAGAGTGCTGATTGGTTGGCAATCTTCTTCTCACACAGTATTAAGTTGTTGCTTCCCCTGACATTGGTATTTTTACCATTGTCCAGATGAGTGCAAGATGAAAAGCTTCAACATGTCTCTTTTTTCAGCAATAGCCAAATGACTACCTAATAATTCTTTGTAATCTTCAAGAGGTTACATAGCAACATTCTCTGTTACAATGAAAATAACCGAGAAACCTCTTGGGTGGAACGTCACCCTTATTCCTGGTAATTCCTGAATAATTTGGGCTGCACTTTTTCAATTGCTTCCCTTTCCTTCCTCTAATGAATGGCCCCCAGTGTGGCCTCATTAAAGTCCTGTGCAAGATCAGCTTTTTCATCCAATGCCTGAAGGCTTCCATTTGCCTCTTTAACCAGCTTGCACTGTCAACTTTAATGACACATTTCTTGACACCAAGGCCCGTTGGCTTTTCAAACACATTTTTAAAACCTTACCATTAAAGGTACATTTCCCCTCCTTATGCTTTATATAAAAAGGTATATTTTTGGGATGAGACAAGATAGCATTTGTTGCCCGCTCCTGGTCACATTGAAGTGGTAAAAGCAAAATACTGCGGATGCTGGAAATCTGAAACAGAGACAAAAATTGCTGGAAAAAACTCAGCAGGTCTGACAGCCTCTGCGGAGAGAAAGACAGAGTTAACGTTTCGAGTCCGTAAGACTCTTCTTCAGAGCTAAAGAAAAGTAAAAATGTGTTGAAATTTATGTTGTTTAAGGTGGGTGGGACAGGTGAAGCTGGATAGAAGGCCAGTGATAGGTGGAGGCAAAGGAGAGATTGCAAAAGATGTCACAAACAAAAGGTCGAAGGGCGTTGATGGTGGTGATATTGGCTAAAGGAGGTGCTAATGGTGACATTAAGAGTAGAAAGCAGGATGAGCAAGTGGCAGATGGCCCGAGTGGGGGTGGGGTGGGGGGGAAGGGACAATGTGGGAGAAAAGATCAAAATAGGCTATATATTTTTAGAATTTATTTATATAAATTTGTTTATATAAATATATATACTTTTGCCCCCACCTTTTTCTATTATTATTTTTCAAATGTATTTCCACTCATTGTTTTATCCCCATCTTTTAGCCTATTTCGATCTTTTCACCCACACCGGCCCCTCCCCCCACCCCACCCCACCCCACCCCACCCCCACTCGGGCCATCTGCCACTTGCTGATCCTGCTTTCTACACTTAATGTCACCATTAGCGCCTCCTTTAGCCAGTATCACCACCATCAACACCCCTTCGACCTTTTGTTTGTGACATCTTTGGCAATCTCTCCTTTGCCTCCACCTATCACTGGCCCTCTATCCAGCTCCACCTGTCCCACCCCCCTTTAAATAGTATAAATGTCATCACGTTGAAGTGGTGGTGGTCTGTGTTGTCTGAATTGCTGCAATCCTTGTGAGTGTGGTGTTCCCACAATGCTGAGTATGGAATTCCAGGATCCTGAGGCAGTGACCATGAAGGAATGACTTTACGTGACCATGTTAGGATGGTTTGGAGGGGAACTCAAAGCGGTGTTCCATGACTTTGCTGCCGTTGTCCTTCTCAGTGATAGGGGTCACATCACAGGGGAGAGAATTGCTGTTCAATAAACTGGGGGAGCTGCTATAGTGTGTCCTTCGGATCAAACATACTGCAGCCGCAGTTCTCTAGTGATGCAGAGGTTGGATAGTGAACGAGTGACAGGGCAACACATCAAGTGAACTGCTTTATCTTGGATGGTGTCAAGTTTCCAGAGTCTTGTTCTGGTGACCCATCCGGGTCAGTGCCCAGCTTCAGCCTGAAAGAACTGGACCAGTTCAGCTTCTGGTCAATGCAAGATATTGATGGAGAGCTACTTGCGTGCTTTTGAGGGTCAAGGGGACATGGCTGGGCCTTCTCTGGAAGATTGTGGTTAAAGTTTTGGCTTCCCTCAGGCCATGAGGCCCTGGCTTTGTAGAGTTTTGAGCAGTTTATATAATTTTAAAATTCCTTTGCTCTTGTATTTCAGAATCAATCAATCTGCTGAAGGTTTTTTTGTGAGAGTATTGTAGGTTGGTGGCTGTTTAAATGCCAACCATTTGATGAGTGGGACAAGTGGGAGGGTTTCTTTGCGGCATTGCAGTATGGGGCTTTTGAATCCACTTGCCACCTGTGATTTCAGTGTTAAGGTAATGCTCTTATAGCCCCTATGAGTCACACACTGCTGTTTGATGTAGACTTTCACATGCTGTGATCTTGGTGATACTCTTGCGCAGTTCTCACCCATGTAATATTTTCCACATTCACTTTCAATGCTGTAAACCACATCCTGTTGATTTAATGCAGCCTCTTACCAAATCTATCCTGCTGCTTAATTGTATCCCATGGTTTAAGTATACATTTCCTTCCTGATTCTGTCTGACCTTCTGACAATACTTTGTGCACAAGCGTTGATTTTTCTTTCTGTTGTGAGCTGAGAGTTAAATATTTCACTTCTTACGGAGCAGGCAGAGATTCCCTGATGGTGGGCTCGAGGAGTTTATCCAGGGACCCCCGCAGAGCAACAAGCTCCAAGGTTTCTCTTGGTCTGTACTGAGCTTAATGGTCTCAACTAGAGATGGGTCCGTTACAGTTGGCTCTGTTTAGAAGGGGAAAACCAGCCAAGGTTCTCATTTGGGCTCCTGATTGAGAATGGTAAAGGCTACCCAACTGTGGAAAGGAAATCGAGGATGCAATTTATAGACAAATGAGAGGCCACCACTGTTACGCTTTTGGGTTACTCTTGCCATTTTTGCACTCTCAGTCCATGTTTCCGACTTCTCATACAGATAAGCTGCAGCTCCCTGCATCCCACAGAGCCAGGGGATTTCTGACCATGGATAATTGTGTAAAAAAGGGCAATATTGATTCTCCTGCCTATTCAACAAAGTCAAAGGAAATGAAACTCAGGAGAGATGGAGTACAGTTGGGTGATGTCACACTTTCTGCACCATCACTCAAAGCCACTGTTACCTCTAGGTTTCTCATCTGCTGTGGTGCCTTGGTTAAATTTGTAACATTTCTGGGTAACAGAGCATGCTTTTTAAAAAATTATTTCAGTTATGTTTTATTAATTATTTCAGTTCTGAGTTACATCTCAGGTTCTCTCCATTGGGACCTTCCACTATATCCCTCCGTGGCTCTGTCCCTCCCTATCACTGTAATCTTCTCCAGCCCCACAAGCCTCCAAGATCGTTGTGTTCCTTCAGTTCTGGTCTCTTGATTATAAACACTTCACCAATGGTGGCTGTGCAGTCAGTTTCCTGGGCCCTAAGCTCCGGAATTCCCTCCTTAAAACTCACCTCCTCTTTACCTCTCTTTCGTCCTTTAAGGACAAATGACTTCTTAAAACCTATCTCTTTGACCATGCTTTCAGTTACCTGCCCTTAGATCTCATTATGTGGCTCGGGGTCATAATCTGTTTTTTAATGCTCCTCTGAAGCACTTTGGGATCTTTTACTATGTTGAAGGTGCTTCCAAAAAAAGCAAGCTGTTGTCTTTTTTCAATTTATTCCTTCATGGGATGTGGGTGTCACTGACAAAGCCAGCACTTATTGCCCATCAATAACTGCCCTTGAACTGAATGGCTTGCTAGGCTACTTCAGAGTCAACTGCATTGCTGTGGGTCTAGAGACACATGTAGGCCAGACTAGCTAAGGACAGCAGATTTCCTTCCCTAAAGGACAATAGTGAACCAGGTGGGTTTTTATGATAATCAATGATAGTTTCATGGGCACCATTATTGAGACCAGCTTTATTAACTGAATTTAAATTCCACCAGCTGACGTGGTGGGATTTGTACCTGCGTTTTAAGATTATTGAATTTACGTCTCTGGATTATTAGTCTGGCAACATTACTACTATGCCACCATCTCCCCCAAAGAGTAAAACGGCAGAATAATACTAGATTAGACGTTGTTTTAGAGACTATCTGCTTAAAACATTTATTAAACAGGGACAGAACAAGCGAACAGAAGTAGCATCTACAACATGTATATTTACAGGACTCATTGGGCTTAGTAGGTTTCTCATTGTAATAGAAAATAATACATTTTCCACTAAATAAACAAGTTGATATGCTAATCTAGTTTCTATAATTGCTGTTCATAGTGGCCCTTTCCTGCACCTACCACAGAAGTGATCTTAACGTGTTTCAAAAGTTGTGGACTTCTTCAAAGCTGCTGAGCAGAATCACCTCTGTTGTAGGAAGCACTGGAAACACAACGGGAAGGAAGTCGTGTAGCTTCAGGAGTGAAGGATTTTACTGTTCTAGAGAGGGTCGGGTGAACTCAAAGCTTTACCCACAGGAGCTGAGCAAGTTGAGGGGACCCATTTAGACATCTTCACCATAATGAAGGGTGAGTGACAGATGCCTCCGTTTGATCAATCTGAAGGCAGCAAGCAGGCAAAAAAATGGAGATGATCACAAAATAAATGTCTATTGTTGGAGTCATCTGCTGAAACCGTCAATGATACTTTCAAAAAAGGAATGAAATAGTTGGCTCAAAAAGAGGGATATGGAGAAGCAAGTGATGCAAGCACGAGAAGAGGATTAAAATATGTGGCTCCTGTGGATGGGTGCATACTTGACAGGCCAAATGTTCTATTTTGGTTCTAGAATTCTATCCTGCAACTCCTGTCGTTTAGGCCTAAATTTGATGTCCCTGTGATCAGAATGCCAACTGGCACTTGCTACCAAGGATCACACATATATATACTGGGAGTACTGGAGTCTGTGGAACGGTACACATCAGCTGTGGACCTTCAGGAAGAGAGAGAACAGGAAAGAAAGAGAATGTACAGCTTTAACTCCTGGACTGAAGTTTCTGCAGTAAAAGTAATATTAGGTAAGTAAAGTTTCTGTCTGCAATCTTTCAATTAACATTGGATTCATGGATAATAGAAATAAAGAACATGCTGGTCTTCTGTCCAATTAATGACCTTCTAACAAAATCATGGGACCGAGTAGCTACGAAACCCAGCAGGGGGGGTTTTAACACTGTTCCCTACCCGCAACCCCAAGGATGGACTGGAGACAGGGGAGGGAATAAATTTAAATTACAAAAATATGAAACCGAATTGAACTCACCTTCGATGCGTTCACTTCCAGTTTTAACAGAGATGTGTTGGGTCTGTCAGCAGGGTCTGTCATTTAAATCTGTGGATGCAGCTGCTTTGCCCTAAATTTTACTTGGATTTTACTGGAATTTTGCAATTGGCCAGGCTTGGGAACCCCACTGCTGAAGCAGGAGAGAATAGCCGGATCCAACAGGTAAAAGCCTTTCCAGCACTGCTTGTGGGGCAAGAGGGTCAGGAGGTGCTTCCTCCAGACCCTCGGATTAACCTGCTTCCCTCCTCACGATCAGCCTCCTTCACCCCGCGATCCAGACCTCCCCTCCCTGAACTGCACCCTCTCTGCTCTGACCTCCACAGCCTTCTCTCTGAACTCCCAAATCTCCTCCCTAACCTCTATCATAAGGCTCCCAATTCTCTTCCAACTAGTGTGAGTGTTTGATACTCACTTTACATTACGGAAGGTTACAAATACATTTCTCTTGCAAAGAAGGTACACATTCATTGACAATCAAAAGGACAATTAAACTCTGCAGCATAATATGACAGAATGGTATTCAGCATACAATGACATTGCCATATAAATAATATTAATAAATAATATTAGTTCAAATAGAATTGTAAATCAGATGGTTCAATGCCATTGATCTTGTCTGGTGAATAAAGCAATGGAACCAGTTGAAATTTTAGTTATTGCTTACAGCTTGTCCACACAGTTGGGCTACATTGTAAACACCGAGTGCTAATAAGGTAATATCTGAGTCCTTATCTTAAATATACCCTGTAGTGTGAAGTTATTTGCCCATTAGAAGGTTATTACATATGTGTGAAGTGCGACACAAATGCTTGATTGTTTCAGCATGTCAGGCTGCTGCTTTAGGGGATGAATTAGTTACAAGCACAAGAACAGATGTGCTAAGATTTTTCAACTGTCTCTGTCTCAACAAACTTGGATAAAGCAACTGGAGGGAAAAAGGCTCGTTCGGTTTGAATACTGCTTAATGCACTCTTCTTTCAGCACCGGTTTGCTGCAGGTAAGGTGACCATCTATCCTGTCATTTAAGGGACTACCCCTTATTTTGACTGTTTGTCCCATGTCCCTCAAGGAACAGAGGCCTTTTGTCCTGTGTTTCTAGGACAGCCTGTGGGAGATTGAGTCTGGGAGTCTCAGTTGGGTGATTTGAGTGAGACTGCAAGTCCATGAGTCAGCCAGCAGAGGGATGATAATGTTGCGACTCCACAAGAGGAGTTGTAAGTTTTGAATGCTTTAACCCTCCCCTCCTCAGCTCTTATGGTCACCAGCACCCTGTCCTCTTCCATGGTTGAGGTGTCCCTTACTTTATTTCATAAGAGCTGGTCACCCTGGTGGTAGGCCTTGCCTTGCATGCTTTTTAACCAACAGCAAGATATTGCCTTCACTTCTTTTTATTAAAGCAACATTTTCCTACACCTGGTGCAATTGTATGGAGCCTTGGTGAGACCGCACATGGAGTATTGTGTACAGTTTTGGTCTCCTTATCTAAGGAAGGATATAGTTGCCATTGAGGGAGTACAGCAGAGGCTCACCAGACTAATCCCTGGGATGGCGGGATTGTTTTATGAGGAGAGATTAAGGAAAGTGGGCTTGTATTCTCTAGAGTTTCGAAGAATGAGAGGTGATCTCATTGAAGCTGACAAAGTTCTTACAGGGCGTGACAGGATAGATGTGGATAGAATGTTTGCCCTGACTGGTGAGTCTAGAACCAGGGGACACAGTCTTAGGATAAGGGCAGGCCATTTAAGACTGAGATGAGGAGGAATTTCTTCACTCGGAGGGAGGTGAATCTTTGGAATTCTCTACCCCAGAGGGGTATGAGCATGTTCAAGACAGAAATCAATAGATTTCTGGAGACTAATGACATCAAGGGATATGGAGATAGGGTGGGAAAGTGGCGTTGAGGTAGATGATCAGCCATGATCCAATTGAATGACTAAACAGACTTGATGGGCTGAATGGCCTACTCCTGCTCCTATGTTCCTATGTCCTTAGCACACACTCTCTCATCAGCAGCGCTAACTGCAGTGTCAGCCATGGTGCTGTGGTCAAGATGCTTTCAAATCCCGCACACATAATCCATTTTGACACTTCCAGTGCAGCACTGAGGGCAATCTGCGCTGGTCAGAGGTGCTGTCTTTCGGTTGTGCCACTAAACCAAGGCCCTGGGTGCCTGCTCCAGTGGATTTAAAAGATTCCATGGCACTATTTCAAAGATGAACAGGAGAGTTATCCAGAGTCCTTACCACTGTTTATCCTTCAATCAAAATCACTAAAATAGATAAATTATTTGGTCATTCTCACATCGCTGTTTGTGGGATCTTGCTGTGTTGTAAATTGGCTGTTGCATTTCCCACAGGTTTCTTGCAACAGTGTTCAATCCTTAATTCCTGAGGCTCGGTCATTGTAGCTGTATCCCAACTCGGCCTTCAGGAAACGAGAGGAGCAAATTTTCAAACTGGAACTTCTAACTTTATGGCCTGTTTCCTTAAGCATTAACAAAGTTATCTGAAAAAGGCTGTACTGGCTTTATAAGCCAGTCAATTACGGTAATATCAGCTTTTATGAACACAACAACTTTGGACATGTGATTGGCCATATTACATTTTAATAATGTATTGTGTGAACATGTTTTTAAAAAATAATTTAGACAACTACATGCAGGGAGGGTGTTTCCCTTGGTTGGGGAGTCTGGACCTGTACTCACTAGAGTTCAGAAGAATGAGAGGGGATCTGATTGAAACGTACAAAATTCTAACAGGTCTAGACAGGCTAGATGCAGGGAGGATGTTTCCCCTGGCTGGGGAGTCTAGAACCAGGGGCCACAGTCTCAGGATATGGGGCAGGTCATTTAGGGCTGAGATGAGGAAACTTTTCTTCACTCAGAGGATGGCCAACCTGTGGAATTCTCTACCACAGGAGGCTGTGGAGGCCGGGTCACTGAGTATACTCAAGAAAGAAATGGATAACTTTTTGGATATTAGGGGCATCAAGGGGTATGGAGAGAAAGCGGGAATATGGCATTGAGATAGAGAATCAGCCATGGTCGTATTGAATTGAGCAGGCTCGAAGGGATAAATGGCCTACTCCTACTCCTAGTTTTTATGTAACCTTATTTGTTCTTGGGGTGTAGGTGCCACTGACAAGACATCATTATGTGTGGGACTGGAATCACAGGTAAGGGTGACCAGTTTCCTTTCCTGAAGCCCCTCCCTTCCCTTCACTCTATGCTCTGTAATTCCCTCCTTCACATCACTTCCTTCACCTTTTAAGTCCCTCATTAAAACACAGCTCTTTGATAAAAATTTTGGTCAATAGCAACAACTTGTATTTATAGAGTAATATATAACATAATAAAAGTGCTTTATAGAGGCATAACAAACCAAGGTATAACTGAGCTACAGAAGGAGATATTAGGGCAGATTACCGAAGGCTTGGTCAAAGAGGGAGGTTTTCAGGAGTAGAAGGAAAGTGAGGCAGAGGAGGAATTCCAGAGCTCAGGCCCAGGCAGTTTGCCTAGGCAATCCTAATTTCAACTTCTTGCTCTCAGCGTACATTCCCGATGATTATTCAACTTTTTGGTACCAACCAACATTACTAGAATCACCCTGGTGGGATTTGAGCTCATGATTCTGAGCTACCAGAGTAGGACTAAAACCATTACAGCTCCATAGCCACAGTCAGAGTCAGAGAGTATCATCAAATGCTAACCTGCACCAGCTACCAACTTGCTCAGAATTAGTCCTCACTGTGAATGCATCGCCTGGAATATTTACTGCATTCCTCCCATTGCTCCCCAATCAGCTTCTCTGATAACATCGAATGCATCACAGAGCAGTCAAACCCCACGTCAACTTCCAAATCTTTGCCCATTTAGATTGGGATATACAATGCAGCATACCACATCACGCTACATGCCACAAGACCCATTACAGTCAGCACAAGCCAGTCCAGTTGAGGCTGGCCAAGATCACAGCTTGGTAAGCACACACTGAACCTGCATAAGGGGCAGTTTCTTCATAGAGTTTAGTGCATTACAGTGTATTGTGCTTTCACAGAGGGTAGGGGAGATGGTGGTGTGGTGGTCATATCAGGGTAATCCTCTAGGGACATGTGTTCAAATCCCATTATAGCAGCTGGTGGAAATTAAACTCAATTAATGAAATCAGTAATGGTGACCATGAACCTAATCATCGATGTTTGTTAAAAAATATCTGGTATCACTAATAGGGGAAAGAAATCTACCATTCTTCTTTGGCCTACATGTGACTCCAGGTCTGAAGCAATGTGGTTGACTCTTAAGTGCCCTCTGGAATGGCCCTAGCAAGTCACTCAGTTCAAGGGTCTTGCTGTAAAACAGACAATATATTGGTAAAATATTTCTTGTATTGAACCCAATGATACTTCTCCCAACGACATGGAGAAATGCCTTACTTTAGTTTACAGCCACCCAAGCGCTATTGGTGGAGTACCTGTGGGGTGAACCCTGCATTTTGGTTGCTGTGGGTCACACACTGAACACAGCTGACACAGATTTTACTTTGTTGCTTCAATACTAACAGCAGGTCCACAGTCAAGAGAGACATTTTTGTATTTATAAGGTGCCTTTACTGATCTCAGTACTCAAGATGGGACATATGCCTTGGAAGGTGGTGTGCTCTGTCAGCACTGATAGTTTTGCACCAGAGCCTCCAGTGATTGCATCTTCCCCTATGGTACCAGAAACAATAAGAATGGAAGAGCTCCAGCTGTTGAATGGCTTGACCCATCCTCACTAATGTGCACTGACTTTCCCTAGCCATCAGCGAAGGAATGGCTGCCAATGGATTAACTGTAAATTGCAACTTTGGAACAACGGCTGCTGTGTTCTATTCTGCTCCGACTGCTGCTGTAACTGAATTACAATATTAACTGAAGGATCTCCTGCAGCAACAAGACCCAGTTCTGGAATATAAATGTATTAAAAATGAATTCCATCTGTACAGCGCTTCATCAAGTCTCTCAGAAATATGTCAAAGAACTTTGCGAATGGCAAATTATTTTTGAAGTACAGCTTGTCACTGTGCATTTTTAGCTTTTTACACAACAAAGTCCCACTAACAGGAAAAAAGCAAATAAACAGCTGATTTAGCTTTGCTGACATTGGCCAAGTGAAAATGCTAAACCACTTAGCTCTCCTATGAAATACCCATTGTGATTTTTACCATCCATCCAAAATGACAGATGCGGCCACAGTCATAACAATTCACTTGAAATGGTAGTCTCACTGACAATACAGCATTCCCTTGGTACTGCAGCAAAATATCAGCCTAGATTAGACCCTCTAGTCAGGCTCTGAACCCACAAGCTTCTGGTTCAGAGGTAAGCGTGATTTCATTAAACCATGGATCTCTCCCCCACTGCAGAATCACAGAATTGTAACTGTGCATAAGGAGTCCTTTTGGCCCATTGTGTCTGCATCGGCTCTCTGAGCATTTTAACTCAGTGCCAATCTCCTGCCTTTTCCCCGTAACCTTGCACATTGTTTCTATTTAAATAATCATCCAAAGCCCTCCTGAATGCCTCAATTGAACCTGCCTCCACCGGGCAGTGCATTCCAAACCCTAACTACTCGTTATGTGAAAAAGTTTTTTCTCACCTCACATTTGCTTCACTTGATCAACATTTTAAAACTGTGCCCTTTGGTTCTTGATCCATTTACAAGTGGAAACAGTCTCTCCCTAACTGCTCTGTCCAGACCCCTCATCATTTTTAAAACTTCTATCAAGTCTCCTCCCCAAGGGAAACAGTCCCAACTTCTCCAATCTTTCCTCATAACTGAAGTGTCTCATCCCTGGAACCATTCTTGTAAACCTCTTTTGCACTCCCTCCAATGCGTTCACGTCTTTCCTATAATGTGGGGCCCAGAACTGTACATAATACACCAGCTGAGGCCTAACCAGTGTCCTATATAAGTTCAGCATAACCCCCCTACTCTAGTACTCTATGATCCTATTAATGAAGTCTAGGATACTGTATGCTTTAGAAACAGCTCTCTTTACCTGTCCTGTCACCTTTAATGACTTATGTATATATACACCCAGGCCTCTCTGCTCCTGCACACCCTTTAGAATAGCATCCTTTATTTTATACTGTCTCTCCATGTTCTTTGTACCAAAGTGTATCACCTCACACTTCTCCACACTGAACTTCATCTGCCACCTATCTGACCACTTCACCGATGTGTCAATGTCCTTTTGAAGTTCTACACTGTCCTCCTCACAGTTTACAATTCTCCCGAGTTTTATGTCATCTGCAAACGTTGAAATTATCCCCTGCACACCAAGATCTAGATCATTTATATATATCAGGAAAAGCAAGGATCCCAATACTGACCCCTGGGGAACTCCACTACAAACCTTCTTCCAGCCTGAAAAATACCCATTAACCATTACTCTCTGTTTCCTATCCCTCAGCTAATTTTGTATCCAAGTTAGTACTGTCCCTTGTATCCCATGACCTATAACATTTCTCACAAGTCTGTTGTGTGGCACTGTATCGAGCACCTTTTGGAAGTCCACATACACCACATCAATGGCCTTGCCCTCATCAACCATCTGTTACCTCTTCAAAAAGCTTCAGCAAGTTAGTTAGACATGGTTTTCCTTTAACAAATCCATGCTGACTCTTCCGAACCAATCCACATTTTTCCACGTGACCATTAATTCTATCCCGAAACACTGTTTTCTAAAAGTTTCTAGAAGTTTCCCCACCACAGAGCCTCACTTTCGAGAAGGTGCGTCAGGAATTCAGGAACTCAACCAAACTTCCAGAATGTGCTTTGCAGGTACAAACTTGTCAAGTTACTCCTGAAGAGTACAAACCAGACGGATCCAGCATCTGACACACATTTGCTTCCTTGCCGCTCACAAATTTTAACGCTGCATATAATGATTGCTTAGGCTGGAGCAAGGGACTAGAGATGATTAAATAACACAAAGATTGCCTTGTGCCTGAACCCTTTGTGCGCTGCGGTGGAGATTCAAACTGAAAATAAAGTTTTGGTTTAACCCCATAAATTTAATAATCACATATCGTTCTGGTCCTTCGAGGCTGAAAATTATTAATATCAAGTTTTAAAATCCCTTTTTCTACCGAATAAATGTATCAGCCAGAGGCTGGGATTTCCAGGGATCCACTGGACTCCACGAAAGATTTAATTACCATTGAAGTGCCTGTTGAGGAAGTGAGTGTGGGGTGCACACTGCAAACTCCCACACAAACGTACCCCCAAGAGAAGGGCCAAGAAAACATTGAATGAAGCCCCAGTAAAGTGCGGCAAGAAGGGGAGTAAGTCGAGGATGGAGAATTAGTACATGTGCATCTACAAAGTGATTGAAAGATTTTTGGGTAGGAAGGGTGTCATGGAATATGGGGATAGGTGGGTGAGTGGAGTTAATGTAGAATGTCAGCCATGATACATTGTGGAGCAAGCTCTAATCAAGGGGCCGAATGGCCTATTCCTGTTCCTATTTCTTATGTTCTTATGATGAATGTTCACCTCAGCACCACCATCCGCCCCCCCCCCCCCCCCAAAGCCACGCGCAATATGAATTCCTTTGTGAGCAACGTTTTCCAGGCAAATAGCGCGTGAGGTTTCCCACCCTCCCTGTTACCACAGGCGTCACACCATAAGCTCCTGGGAGATCTAGACTGTGCGTCTGCTGGTTCCAGGGAGCTGGTCAAACACTCTGTGTCGGAGGGGGGAACGACTGCAATGACCAAGTCCACCAGCTCCAAGTAAAAACTCCCCAACGTCCTCAAAAACTGCAAATTCTCAAAGGATGCGGAGGACTCTCGGTAATGTCAGGCTTGTTCAACAGAGGGCACTGCAACACAAACCAGGCCAGTTATTCTTCAGCCAGCCAGATCGCTGCTTTGTGCTGTGAGGAACATTTTATTACCTCCATTACTACAGCCAAAAATCGGCAATGCTGCCTTGCCACAGGAGCACTGCAATGGGAGGAGGGCAATATTCAGCAGTCATTGGGGTTAAGCAGCTGGTTCTAGCTGAGTGACCCCTGCTGTAACTAACAGCGGCCACTCCCATGACAGTGGGTGGGATGTTATTCAAAAGCCAAAAAGGGGTAATCTACCTGCACGATAGATTTTTTTTATTTATATCTTACAAGTATCTTGCTTACTGTTGGCCAAGTAATGTCTTGTAATCTCGCACTCCTCAGAGTCAATTATATAATTTAGGAAGCATTTCCTACTCCTCTGGCCAGCTCATTTGGGGTTGGGTGAGGTTAAAGGTCACCACCACTACTCATCATGAGGATTCTGCTCCTCCTTTCCTCCAAGTCACATTGTCAGAAAAATGCTCAGGACAGTGGCTTCAAAACGCTGATCTGATTCATGTTGTCACTGGAAATCCCTTCCTGTTCACTGTTCTCTCTAAATAATCAATACCCCTCTCACTGTTCCCTCTAGATAATCAATACCCCCCTCACTGCTCCCTATAGATAACTGATACCCCAACACTGCTCCCTATAGATAATCAATAACCCCCTTATTGCTCTCTATAGATAATCAATAACCCCCTCACTGCTCCCTCTAGATAATCAATACCCCCCACTGCTCCCTCGACATAATCAATAACCCCCCTCACTGCCCCCTATAGATAATCAATACCCACTTACTGCTCCCTACAGATAATCAATATCTCGCTCACTGCTCCCTATAGATAATCAATACCCATCTTACTGCTCTCTATAGATAATCGATACCCCTTCACTGCTCCCTATAGATAATCAATAACCCCCTCACTGCTCCCTATAGATAATCAATACCCCCCTCACTGCTCCCTCTAGATAATCAATACCCCCCTCACTGCTCCCTCTAGATAATCAATACCCCCCTCACTGATCCCTTGAGATAATCAATACCCCCCTGACCGCTCCCTATAGATAATCAATACCCCCTGACCGGTCCCTGTGGGTAACAGTGCCTGTGACTAAGCAGCATGTGCTCAGCAGAATTATTTGATGAAATAAAAGCAGAAAATGCTGGAAGATCTCAGCGAGCCCGGTGACATCTGTGGGGAGAGAAACAGAGTTAACGTTTCAGGCCACTGACCTTTCACCAGGACTGGGAAAAGTCAGAAATCAGAGTTTGAGCAAGGGGTGGGCGGGACAAGGAGAAACGAAGGCCTGTGGTAGGGCGGAACACAGGAGAGAGTAACTGACATCAGAGTTACTCTCACAAAGCCGATGGGAAAGGTGCTGGGGCTAGAAAAGATAAAAGGGAAGCACATGATGCGTCTAGAGCTGGGGCAGAATTTTGCCCTTGTCGGGCAGGCGTGGCGGGCATGGTGGGCGTGGTGGGTGGTCCTGGGGGTGGGCATGAAGCTGACCATCGCCTGCGGCCAGACCCCGATATGGAATTAACAGCCACAGCGTGAAACGTGCGCCAGCGGCGCTCAGCGCTGAGGGTGGGAGGAGGGCCAGCGTGGAAGTGTGCGCGTGTCCGGGGGCTGCTGGCAGAGAGCTGCCTCGGGGGGGTGGGGGGGAGGGCTGAAGATTTTCAACGAATACAAACAAAACATATTCAAAACAATGAAAACATGCGTTCCCCCCCACCGCCCTGCCGATGCGACTCTGTCACGTGAGTGGGGACATGTTAAATACGAGTGTTGAAAGTTTACCATTTTCTGTTAATCGCTGGTCAAAACCTTGTCCTGCCCGGGGATGAGGTTTCGCCAAAAATGTGAAGGCCGCTTGGCCTTTTTGACCCGTCCACCGACCGAATGGTTAGACGGGCACCAAAAATTCCCGTCAATCGGGCTCTTAAGGGCCTTGATAGGCCACTTACTTACTGGCGGGAGCGGCTCTGACTCCCGCTCGCGTCTGCCGACTGAAAAAACACGTCATTTCACGCTCGTTCGGGTTGGGCGCCAATGAGCCAATAAAGTCTGGCCCGGGTGCGCTACAGACTGGACGGGAAAATAAGAGAACTACGAAACAGGCCAAGGAAATAAAATGGGGCAGAGATTACGGTCTGAATTGTTGAACTCAGTTTTGAGTCCGGGCACCTGTCAAGTGTCCAATCGAGAGATGAGGGTGCTGTTCCTAAAGCAGCTTTTGAGCTTCAGTGGAACAACGCAGCAGACTGAGGACAGAGATGCCATCGTGAGAGCCAAGTGGAGCATCAAAATAGCAGGCCATCGGAAGCTTGGGATCATACTTGTAGACTGAACAGAGGTCCCTCAACTTGATGAAGTCCCTGACTGGGATTTAAACGTACCGTCTGCTAGGCTCAAAGTCAAGAGAGGTAAGTGAGACAAATTGATGTTTCAAGGCATGAAAATTAGGTATCGGCTGTTGGCATTCTCAATCTGTTTCTTCACAGTCATTAGAGATTATCGACTGATCCAGGAGAATATATTTTTTCAACTTTCTATAAATTGTCTTTCCTTAATGTTCACGCTGACAGCTCTTTACAATTTGATAAAAGCAAAATACTGCGGATGCTGGGAATCTGAAATAAAAACGAAACAAAAATGCTGGAAGAACTCAGCAGGCCTGACAGCATCTGTGGAGAGAGAGAGACAGAGTTAACCTTTCGAGTCCGCATCGAGTTTCGAGTACGTATCGAGTACGTATGTCTGTATGACTCTTCTTCTGAAGAAGAGTCATGCAGACTCGAAATGTTAACTCTGTTTCTCTCTCCACAGATGCTGTCAGACCTGCTGAGTTTTTCCAGCTTTTTCTGCTCTGACAATTTGCCTTGGTCGAATGAATTATTTTAAGTTTATAAGTTTTCCCAGTTGATTCTCTCCTTGAACCTGTGTCTCTTTTTACCTCGTAAGTGTCACTGGTCCCTGTGCTTACTAACAAGCCATCAGGAAGTAAGATGGTATTTTTCATTCTTCTAATGAGCTCTAAAGTACCAGGAGCGTTAACCCACGGTCCCTCCGTCACAACAGCACTGTACCGCACCTGAATATTACCTGGTCCAGCCAATCTTTCTTGTGTGTCACACCTTGTCTAATCCAGAGACAAAGTCAGGTAAGGTTTTTGGTGTTGCAATGATATCACACGGGCAATAATGTGACAGATGAGGCTGAATAGATAACTTAGGAATGAGAACATCATTGATGGGTTGTGTCTGGTTTCATGCTAGGAAATCCTTATCAGTT
Organism: Carcharodon carcharias; assembly: GCF_017639515.1. Taxonomy (NCBI): domain Eukaryota; kingdom Metazoa; phylum Chordata; class Chondrichthyes; order Lamniformes; family Lamnidae; genus Carcharodon; species Carcharodon carcharias. Next base: position 126,472,483 of record NC_054481.1, on the reverse strand, counting down.
CTGTCTGAAATGACACTTATCGAAGGAACATGCCCAGTCTGATAATGCAGTCCCAGCTCATTGCATCATATTCTTCTGAATGAACAGGACTTGAGATAAATGGGTGGCTCATAAAGGAGAGGGATTGTTTGGGTATGAAGTTTTCAGTTTCCTGCCCAAACTCTTAAGACACGTCAATCATTTTATTCACCTTGGAAGAATGTAAGGGCCAAGAAGCTTTTGAATACATGACCTTATGCACTTAGCTCTGGCTTTTAATCGGTATCAACAATCTTTCATCCCAAGGACAGTCCCACAGTGGAACACGCTGCCAAAGGAAATAGTCACAGCCACATCACTTGAGATCTTCAAGACCCATCTTTAGATTATTTCCATTTCCATGTTTTCATTATCAGGACTACCATTTTAGCGGGTCATGCTAGTTTTAACTAGCGCTGGCCATATAAATGTTGGCAGAATACAGGTATTAGTCTGTGATGCGGACACAACTGGAACAGAAGCAGAAACACCAAATGTATAAGGAAATTGTTGGATTTGACATTTAGTGAATGGAGCTGACTGAGTAACTAATAGGGATCAAACTAGGAATGCATTATTATCTTTCCTTGTATAAATATCTAACAAGATCCCAGCATGTTTTCTGTTCATATTTAAAATGTAGGCATCTTTAAGCTATGAATGAAGAAAATTGAAAATGAATAACTAGCTAGTCACAACAGCGCTGTAGCGAACCAGAATATTACCTGCTCCAGCCGACCTTTCTGGTATAAGATGGTAGAGAGGCTTGCAGCATGTTAAAATTGGGTAGTGGTTTTCATATTTTTGAAATGCTACATGTAGCTATTTTGTCACTTCACGAAGTTTCTTTCCAGCACCAGCATGAATTTATTGGAACTTGAGGATATGATGATGTTAGGAGAGATAAGGACTCTCACTGTAAATCAACATGTGATTCTGTTGTCTGGGAATGCATCCATGTTCCTTCTTATGTGTCCATTACCTTTCATCCTACATTACAAGAGCGCCTACACTTCAAAAGTTCTTCATTGGCTGTAAGACGCCTTGATGTGGTGAAAGTTGCTATATAAATGCAAGTCCATTCTTTGGGCAATTATGGAGACCTGTGATCAGGAGGGTTAGGTTTGTAGCCCCTAATCTAAACTGGATTGTGGAAGGAACCATTTGTGAACACCCTGGTGGAAAACAGTGCTTCACCAGGGAAACGTTCCCTTTCCTCTCAGCTGAAAAAAAAATCAGGATGCCTGCGCAGTCGGAGTTGTAGATGGCGCGGACCCTGCCCGCAAGTGGATGGGAATTCTGGGGGCAAGTACAGCAAAGATTGATCTGCTGGCAGATTCCAAGGAGTTAGTGATGGGCTGGGCGAGCAGATAGTGAAGCAGGTTGATGGGGTTAGCTTTGATGGAAGAGGAGGAATGAGGCTGTTGGGATTATCACTTGGAGGAGGCAGTAATGGAGAATACCAGCCACAAGGAGCTCAGAGGGTGGCCGCTGGCTCATTCAAGGGGGGGGGTGGGATGTCAAAACTTAGAACAGCAGCTAAGAGAGGAGTGGTTATGGGTCGGGGTAGGGGTTAATGGGGGGAGGCGAGGGGTTGAGTGTGTGGGGATAGAACCCAAGAAAGGAGAAATGAAAGGTGGGATGATTGGATGACAGGAAAGGGAGGGGATGAGAGAGAACGGTCTGAAAGGAGCCAAGAGAATAAACAAAGAAGATAGGAATAATGGGCTTGGAACTAGCCAAAATGTGCACTTGGTTGTACAGGAAGGAAATTCAGGTTGCATTGGTAGTAAGTGGGAGATTCCTGGCTATAAACAGAGATGTTTTCCCTTTATTCCAAATGCCTGGCATTGAATGATCAAAAAATTGTTACACTTGATACCTTCACATTACAACTTCTATTTATATAGCACACATTTAATGTCATGAAATGTCCCAAGGCGCTTCACAGGAGCACTATAAAACAAAGTGTGACACCGAGCCACTTGAGGGGATATTGGGATAAGTTATGATTGCCAACCCCCCCAGCTTTGGCCTGGAGTCGCCAGGGTTGCACACAGAAGGGGCACCCTGGAGAAAAATCATCAGGACATCAAAAAAGATCGTTCTTTTCTGTCATTTTCTTTCAACATTTCTCTTTGCCAGATATAAAAACTTTGAAAAATGGCGAAAGAAAAGGCTTTTGGCTGACAGTCGAGCGTCATCTAATTGGATAATGATTCTCTTGCTTTTCAGTTGCCATTGGGAGGCAGTGCATCACAAGGATGGATGTGTTGGTCGACTAATGGTTGGGGCATGGGGACAAGTCATGTGATGAAACCTCCGACAATACATTTAATTACAGCTGGCAACCCTAAGATTGGTGGCCTGGTGAAAGAGTTAGGTTTTAAGGAGTGCCTTAAAGGAGGAGAGTGCAGTAGAGAGGCAGAGAGGGGTCATGTCGGGAGGGAACTCCAGGTCTTAGGGTCTAGGCAGCTGACATTAGAGCTGCCAACTAGGGATGCACAAGGGGCCAGAATTAGAGACGTGCAGGTATCTCGTGAGGTGGTGGAGTTGGAGGATATTACTGAGATAGGGAGGAGCAAGGACGTGGAGGGATTTGGAAACAGGGATGAGTATTAATGTTCCAATATCCACTTATCAAACTAACAACAGCAGAGGCAAATATCAAGGGGTCAACAATCTTATGCAACATCAAACCTCTCCAGAAAATAATTCCACTTCAACAAATGTTCTCTGTTTTGTTTAAAATGAGTCATTTCAGTTGTTTTAATACAATCGACTGGTATAGAGCTCTTTCAGACAGGAAAATTATTGACTGCATGTTATACTTTGCCTTCATATTTAATCAAATGATATTAAATCAAGTCTGCATTGAAATTTTCTTTCAAATTAATTCACAATTATTAAGGCTGATTTATCTCATATCTCTGTGCACATTTTGGCTATAAATGTAATTTAAATCCCACACATTCAGTGTATTGGACCTTCCTGTCTTGTGCCTTTCCTGTTGGCTGCCGGTCATAGATTTGTGGTGATTATTCAGAGCTGGATGGTGGTGGAAAGTCTGTTGGATGCTGCCTGTAATTGTCAGTCAGACCCTTAAGGGTAGAAATTGGGAAGTGTTGCACCTGTTTCTTGGAAATAAAAACAGGAGGAAAGCAAAACAGTCCAGCAGTGGGATAGTCTGTGCCCCAACCTGTGCAGCTGATGGTTTCAGTGTGTCATTCATGGGGACATTTTGTAGCTGTGTCAAAGCAGTCATTGGAACCTTTAAGTATATTAGTGAGTGGCCTAGCACCTGAGAAGGATCCCACTGCTAAAATAGATTCCAATCAGGGGGAAAGGGTTCGGTCCTGGCCCCTTCACAACTCTTCAGTGGCCCCCATATTACCACCAACTCCAGGTAAGTTTTTAATTTATAAAAGTAACCGTTTCGGTGCTGCTGTGGGAGACAGGACTCCGTCCAGCCCCCAATCCCATAGATCTGGCTCTCCACAAATACACCATGCTGATCCAAGTACCCTCCTACTCCGACCCAACCCCACACCCCCAAGTCGTGGAACTTACCTGTCAGCCACTCTGATGACTAAACATTAATCTTACACTGGAAAGCTGCACTGGTGGACTCTCACCGAGGTACAGTTCCCCTGGCACTGACTCTCACCGAGGTACAGTTCCCCTGGCACTGACTCTCACTGAGGTACAGTTCCCCTGGCACTGACTCTCACTGAGGTACAGTTCCCCTGGCACTGACTCTCACTGAGGTACAGTTCCCCTGGCATTGACACTCACTGAGGTACAGTTCCCCTGGCACTGACTCTCACCGAGGTACAGTTCCCCTGGCATTGACTCTCACTGAGGTACAGTTCCCCTGGCACTGACTCTCACTGAGGTACAGTTCCCCTGGCACTGACTCTCACTGAGGTACAGTTCCCCTGGCATTGACACTCACTGAGGTACAGTTCCCCTGGCACTGACTCTCACCGAGGTACAGTTCCCCTGGCATTGACTCTCACTGAGGTACAGTTCCCCTGGCATTGACTCTCACCAAGGTACAGTTCCTCTGGCATTGACTCTCACCGAGGTACAGTTCCTCTGGCATTGACTCTCACCAAGGTACAGTTCCTCTGGCATTGACTCTCACTGAGGTACTGTTCCTCTGGCACTGACTCTCACCAAGGTATTGTTCCTCTGGCACTGACTCTCACCGAGGTACAGTTCCACTGGCACTGACTCTCACCGAGGTACAGTTCCCCTGGCATTGACTCTCACTGAGTTACAGTTCCCCTGGCATTGACTCTCACCAAGGTACAGTTCCTCTGGCATTGACTCTCACTGAGGTACTGTTCCTCTGGCATTGACTCTCACTGAGGTACTGTTCCTCTGGCATTGACTCTCACTGAGGTACCGTTCCCCTGGCATTGACTCTCACCGAAGTACAGTTCCCCTGGCACTGGCACTCACCGAGGTACAGTTCCCCTGGCACTGACACTCACCGAGGTACAGTTCCCCTGGCATTGATACTCACCGAGGTACAGTTCCCCTGGCATTGATACTCACCGAGGTACAGTTCCCCTGGCACTAACACTCACCGAGGTACAGTTCCCCTGTCATTGATACTCACAGGGGTACAGTTCCACTGGCACTGACTCCCACTGAGGTACAGTTCCCTGGGCACTGACTCTCACATGGGTACAGTTCTTCTGGCACTGACTCTCACTGAAGTGCAGTTCCGCTGGCACTGACTCCCACTGAGGTACAGTTCCCTGGGCGCTGACTCTCACATGGGTACAGTTCTTCTGGCACTGACTCTCACTGAGGTGCAGTTCCTCTGGCACTGACTCTCACAGGGGTACAGTTCCCCTGGCACTGACTCTCACCAAGGTACGGTTCCTCTGGCACTGACTGTCACCAGGGTACAGTTCCTCTGGCACTGACTCTCACTGAGGTACAGTTTCTCTGGCACTGACTTTCACAGGGGTACAGTTCCCCTGGCACTGACTCTCCCTGAGGTACAGTTCCCTGGGCACTGACTCTCACCAAGGTACAGTTCCTCTGGCACTGACTCTCACCAAGGTACAGTTCCTCTGGCACTGACTCTCACCGAGGTACAGTTCCTCTGGCACTGACTCTCACCGAGGTACAGTTCCTCTGGCACTGACTCTCACCAAGGTACAGTTCCTCTGGCACTGACTCTCACCGAGGTACAGTTCCACTGGCACTGACTCTCACCGAGGTACAGTTCCTCTGGCACTGACTCTCACCGGGGTACAGTTCCTCTGGCACTGACACTCACCAAGGTACAGTTCCTCTGGCACTGACTCTCACCGAGGTACAGTTCCTCTGGCACTGACTCTCACCGAGGTACAGTTCCTCTGGCACTGACTCTCACCGGGGTACAGTTCCACTGGCACTGACTCTCACCGAGGTACAGTTTCTCTGGCATTGACTGTCACCAAGGTACAGTTTCTCTGGCACTGACTTTCACAGGGGTACAGTTCCTCTGGCACTGACTATCACTGGGGTACAGTTCCTCTGGTACTGACTTTTACAGTGGTACAGTTCCTCTGGCACTGACTCTCACTGAGGTACAGTTCCTCTGGCACGGACTTTCACAGGGGTACAGTTCCCCTGGGACTGACTATCACTGGGGTGCAGTTCCACTGGCACTGACTCTCACTGGGGTACAGTTCCACTGGCACTGACTTTCACAGGGGTACAGTTCCCCTGGCACTGACTATCACTGGGGTACAGTTCCACTGGCACTGACTATCACTGGGGTACAGTTCCTCTGGCATTGTCTCTCACTGCTGTCCCGAATGATCACTCTTAATGGGCGCGCATGTACAATGTCAAGTAATTAAGCGTCAGTTGTCCAAATGTCCAGGAACACATCCCACCAGATTTGGCAACCCAACCTACACCATCATTATTCCCATTATTAATATCTTACTGCAACAGCTGTGCTTTCTCTGACGTTTCCTGAATTGAAAATAATGCTCCACATTTGTAACATAAGGATATTAATCATGTTTTATCCTGAGCTGATCTGCTCAACCACGTGATCAACAGTACATGCAGTCTCTCTTTTGCATTGCAGGGAGGTACTTTGCAATGATCTCCCACCTGACTTTCTGTTTTGTCTATTAACACTAATTGGTTGTCTTTCCAGTGTTTTGTCTAATGTCAAAGAACAGATTTTCTTAATGAAAGATTTCTCTCAGCAGTGAGTGCATATTAATGGGAACAAAATGATGCAATTGACATTCAGAAGGTTGTTTTAACTCTAAACTCTGGAGGCTGATATTTTGAATTCACAAAGCATATATTAATTTTTCACAATACGTTCCTTGAAAGTAATTGCAAAGTAGTTGTCATGTTTTGTGACAGCTTGGGCGCTGGGACTGGTTTTTGAAGGTAGTAGCTTTATTAGAAACTGAGAAATGGCCTCACCGAGACTCAAAGTGGCATCGCCACAGATTCTTCAGCTCAGAAGCTGCTTTCTGGAATTCACTGAGGTCGTTCTTTGTAAGTGGATCTTAACAAATAGACTCATTACGTGGAGGCTGTCATTGGCCCTTCTGACAGATCTATAACCAGCTGATTTTTGCGCTTTCACCCAAAAATGACAGGAAAATCTAAGATGACCTTATATTTTCTGTTCTTTTATTTGCTCCTGGGATGTGGACGTTCCTGAAAAGACCAACATTTTGTTGCCCATCCCTAATTGCCCTCCAAAAGGTGGTGGTGAGCGGCCTTCTTGAACCACCTGCAGTCCATCTGGTGTAGGTACAACACACAGTGCTTTTTTTCCTGTGGTAGTTGATGCAACTGAATGGGATTGCTAGACCATTTCAATAGAGTGGGGGGGAGGGGCAGTTAAGAGTCAACCACATCGCTGTAAGTCGGGAGTCACGTGTAGACCAGACCAGGTGAGGACAGCGGGTTTCATTCCCTGAAGGGCATTAGTGAACCAGATGGAACAAAAACAGAAAATGCTGGACAAACTCAGCAGGTCTGTCAGCATCCGTGGAGAGAGAAACAGAGTCAATGTTTCAAGTCTGTATGACCCTACTTCAGAGCGGTATTTTGCTTTTATCTTAGTGAACCAGCTGGGTTTTTACAATAACCCGGTAGTTTCATGGTCATTGACGGGATGAGCATTTTATTCCACGTTAATTAATTGAATTTAAATTCCCCTAGTTGCCTTGGTGGGATTTATGCTCATGTTGCCAGAGCATTAACCTGGGCCTCTAGATTCCTTGTCCAGTAACAATCCCACGATGCTACTATCCCCACTAATAGAAAGGATGCCTCAACTTTTCAGCAGGGGTAATAGCAAGAAAACCCATAAATAAAATAAATGCCACAACAGAGGAAAATAATGGCATCATCAACAGAAACAGCAATAAAAACAGCAACAAGAAACGACCACAGGTTGAGCGTGCGCTTAATAAAGTATATACAGCATCCTAGGCTTCATTAAAAGGGGCATAGAGTACAAAAGCAAGGGAAGTTATGTTAAACTTGTATATAACACTGGTTCAGTCAACTTGAGTATTGTGTCCAATTTTGGGTGCCACACTTTAGAGAGGATGGGAAGGCACTGGAGAAGGTGCAGAAAAGATTCACGAGGATGGTTCCAGGGTGAGGAACTTCAGTTGTGTAGGTAGATTGGTGAAGTTGGGACTGTTCTCCTTGAAGAAGAGAAGGTCGAGAGAAGAGCTGATAGAGGTGTTCAAAATCATGAGGGGTCTGGAAGAGGAGATAAGGAAAAACTGTTCCCATTGGTGGAAGGATCGAGAACAAGGAGCCACAGGTTTAAGGCAACTGGCAAAAGAAAGCTCTGGTGACATGAGGTTAAACTGCTTCACACCGTGAGTGGTTAAGATCTGGAATGCACTGCCTGAGAGTGTGGTGGAGGTAGGTTCAATGGAGACATTCAAAGTGGAATTGGATTATTATCTGAGCAGGAAGAATGTGCAGGGCTATGGATAGAAGGTGGAGGCGTGCCAATGAAACTTATAGAACACTGAAAGGCCTGGATAGAGTGGACGTGGGGAAGATGTTTCCATTAGTAGGAGAGACTAGGACCCGAGGGCACAGCCTCAGAATAAAGGGAAGTCCTTTTAGAACAGAGATGAGGAGAAACTTCTTTAGCCAGAGAGTGGTGAATCCATGGAATTCATTGCCACAGAAGGCTGTGGAGGCCAGGTCATTGAGTGTATTTAAGACCGAAATAGATAGGTTCTTGATTGGTAAGGGGATCAAAGGTTACGAGGAGAAGGCGGGAGAATGGGGTTGAGAAACTTATCAGCCATGGTTGAATGGCGGAGCAGACTCAATGGGCCAAATGGCCTAATTTCTGCTCCTATGTCTTATGGTCTTATGATCTTATTAGGTGAGTTGCTCCTTTGGAGAGCCAGCACAGACATGAAAGGCTGAATGGCCTCCTTCTGTGCTGCAACCATTCTGTGATTCGGTGCTAAAGCGCCTTTAATGTGGTAAACATCCCTAAGTACTTCTCTGAGGAGAAATGGGTGCCAACCAATGGTAGAAGAATTGGGAGAGGGGATGAAAAGCATTTCAGAAGAGGAAGGCCGTGTCTAAAGGCAGTAGGGAGGTTTCCAGCTCAAGGGTTTTAGGAGGTTTTGGCCAGAATACAAGGCCAAGAATCCTCAGGTTTCTAAAAATAATGTGGCAGAAGAGAGTGAGCAATTGTCCGGAGGCCAGAGTCATAAGAACAGAAGATGCAAGTTTAGTACTGGAACTTGTGGATGATTTTACGTTACCCATCTTGAAAAGGCCTTAAGTCTAAATACACTTGCCCTGCAGCCATTTTATAATTTTCTCTCAAAAATTCCTCTCCAGCCCCTCAAAGGTGATGCAACAAATCCCAGGAGACACATTCGTTATTTTCCAAAATTATTTAGCTTACCTTTTTTCTGATCATGTTGTTTTTCAAAAGTGCGCCTCAGGCTGTCCTGAAGGAGTCAAATCTTCACGACTATGACTGGAATCCTGTTCTACTTACCAATCATCCCAAGAAAACTTCACTGGGCACATCAAAGCCTACAGGTGCAACTGCTCTAGACCTGTCCTTCAGAACTAGCCAGTCCATGAGCTAAACTGTTCCAGTGCAGCTACGACACCAATATCTACCTGAAAATAAGAAAAAAAAATGACCACGTATGTCCTTTACACAAAAAAACAGGACAAATCCAAGAATTCATCTGTCACAGGCAGAATGTATGTGTTCTCTTATTTCCCATGATCAGTATGTTTTATACAAAGGAGGGGTATCTTTTCTTACCCTTGGAGTGTGTATCCCAATTTAATAATATTTCAGCAGCAAGCTTTTGTCAGTTTAAAAACAAATAAGCTGTTTATTCTCATACACTTACCCATAATTAAATGCGCCACCTTGCACACTCATTCTCATGTACACTCTCATATCCATAGCAATTAGATACAGATGAAGGTAATGTACTTTTATATATTATAGTTATCTCAGTCTCTGATTTATGTTCTCCTGTCTCCCACGTCGCAGACCAGTAGTTTCTTGGGTGATTTCAATGATTTAAAGTTGAAATGAAGGTTTTGGCAAAGCGAAGAATTCTCAGTAGGCTATGGGGTTTCTTGTTATCGACTTTTTAGGAGGCCGGCCATCAGGTGAACTTTAACTGGAACAGGTTACTTGCCCTGGTTGCTGCTGGATGTCTCACAGCTTTTCCGAGTTTGTGTCACAGACTGGCTGAACGTCTGCTTTGATTGGCTCTAACTACAACAATCTTCCAGCTGTCCCTTTAAGCAGACCAAGAAACCATGGCTGTCTCGCCGTGTGACTTTTCACCAGTTCAAAGTCTTTTCCAAGTATCGGGGTGGTGTTCATTTTGATTCCACAATCTGTGTTTAGGTCTAACACCTTTAAGATTCACCCAGTCTACCTTGGACGGGGAAAACCATCACGATACAATAGAGGTTTGATAGTGACCATTCCCTTCCGTCTGCCACAAATCGAGCTTTTGAACCCTTTTGTCCAATATGGAGCAAGGAGGCAGGCGGCTGAAAAATTCTATAGTCCTTTCGTGTTCGTCTATCCTTAAACAAAAAGACGTGTGATTTCCCCCGATGGCTGTGAATGTCCATACTTAATTAGATATTCATTTGAGACTTGGCACTGTCTGCAGTTCAAAGGTCACATGATTTGCTGCAGCCATTTTAATAGCTTGTTTTTTTTTATTCTTTCATGGGATGTGGGTGTCGCTGGCTGGGCCAGCATTTGTTGCCCATCCCCAATTGCCCTTGAGAACTGAGTGGCTTGCTAGGCCATTTCAGAGTCAACCACATTACTGTGGTTCTGGAGTCATGTGTAGGCCAGACCGGGTAAGGACAGCAGATGGGTTTTTACAGTAATGGTCTATGGTCATCATTAGACTTTTCCAGGTTTTTTTTTATTGGATTCAAATTTCACCACCTGCCTTGGTAGGATTTGAACCCAGATTCCCAAACCTGGTTGTTTGGCGTACTGGTCCAGCGACAATACCACAACGCCCACAACGTCACCACCTTCCCTAAAAGTATTGGCTGAAAGTTCATAATATGACACCTCAGTTCTCGGTATGATGTATCCCTTCTTAATAACTTCAAATAATGAAGTCAAAGGTGCTGTGAAATAGCCTTTTGTCAAATGGTCGAGTTGGAGGCTTAATAGCGTTTGAAACAATTGGGTCGAGAAAGGGGAGGGCAGAAATCCAATGCATTGTTGGAATCCTACTGTGGGTGATCAGTCCAGCATTGTCCCTTCAACCCCACCAGAATTTCAGAGCCACAATATAATTGCTTGTGAAAGCATTGCAGTGGGAAGTGCCTGTGCGGGTTTTCCACTGCAACAACCAATTCTTCAGCTGGAGGCCAACTTTCACAGACATGCAAAACCAAGGCAAGTTCAGCTGACTTTGGAGTAGCAAGTGGAACAAAAGGGGGTCAACTGTGAAAAGCGCCTCTCCAGATAGAGCTGCCATTTGCTCCTTGCCTTGGACTCCAGCTGTGGTTTAACTTCCAGATCCCAATTTCCACAGCTCGCTATCGGAGGTTTCAATCACAGCAGGGAAATGTGATAAATCTTTTGAAGGCAGCAGCAAACTGGAAAAAAATGCTACCATTTCCCAGGCTGAGCATGAACTGTGCTTCCCATTTGAAATGCTTTAAGCCAGGAAGAAATGCAACAAGTCACTTGGGTTAAAATATTGGGAGTCGTTGGGAATGCTACTGCTTCCGGGGGTGGGGGAGGAAGTGGTGGGGGCTTATTTAAGTTTAGGTGACGTAGAAACTTAAAGACACAAAGGCTTTCTGTACAAGGCCAGGACATTTACTATATTTTAGCCTTTGAACCTGTTCGACCACAACCGCCTATTCGTTCTTTTCCTTTCATTTCTCTCCTGTTATTGATTTCCTGGAGTGCGATTCCTAAACAGCCAGTGAGCAATTTCACCCTCAGATAAGCCTGTCTCAGGAAAGCAAAGAGGTCATCATGTCAGAGGCGTTTATTGGTGTCTGTAAGTGCACTAGGTGAAGAGGCCAATTTTCACTACCCTTAGGGCAAAGATAGCGAGGACTAGTATAATTTCAGACATCTGATTTTGAAGCCTAGCCCTGGTCCTGTGTACCTGCTGTTTTCTCATCTTATCAAATTGTTGGCCTCTCACAGCATTTGCACAGCAGTAGTTATCAGCCTCTATAAGGCCCCTTTGGAGACCTGACCCCTATCATTGAAGGTGCAGCTTTCCAGTAATCTGTTCTTGTGGAGTTGCATGACCTGGAGTGTTAACAGTGGCTCTATTTATAGTTATGTGCATGCTGTATTAAACAGAGGAGTATGGTGTACTACCACAGTCACTTTGGAAAAGGCAGACAATAACCAATATGCTTGGTTACAAATTGAATCAATGAAGCGCAAAGCATTTTGCAGATGTTAGAGGCTCCGGCCTGGAAACTGGGTCACACTACGTCCTTTTTCAAGGCTTGAAAGAGGCGTCTAAGCGTCCAATATGAGCACGCTCGTTCCACTAGAATGTGCCACTCACCATATTGCTTAGACCTCCTGGGGAGCGAGGGCATGTGCCTGAACAGGTGTTAGGCCCTTTGCATAATGATACCTTTTCAGGCCACCATTAGGACCATAGAAAAGTTACGGCACAGAAGGAGGCCATTCAGCCCATCTTGTCCATGCCAGCCCAAGGACACCCAGATGCCCTTTCTAATCCCACCTTCCTGCACCCGGCCCATAGCCCTGCAGCTTACAGGTGCAGATCCAGGTACTTTTTAAAAGAGTTTAAAGTTTCTGCCTCTACCACCAACTTGGGTAGCGAATTCCAGACACCCACTACCCTCTGCGTAAAAAAGTTCTTCCTCATGTTCCCCCTACACCTTCTGCCGCTTATCTTGAATCTATGTCTCCTGGTTCTAGAATTCTCCCTCAAGGGAAACAATTTTATCCTGTCCACTCTATCTATCCCCCTCATAATTTTGTATACCTTTTTGCGAAGTACAATTGCAATTGCTCATAACAGGGGCCCTGCACCCAGTGTGCAGTTCCTTCAGGCGCTTAGCTGTCAAACCAGTAGCCCTCAACAGACGGCTGGAGGGTGGCATCGGAAGGAAGTCAATTATTTTCTTACCTCACAGTTGAGCTGGCTGAACGAAGAAGAATGGTTCCTCGCTCCACGCCCAATTGGGGTGTCTGATCCGATTCATCAGGATCAGGGAAGAGAAACATTACAGAAGAAGGGTAAAATGAAAGGAAAAGTAATATCTTTCATTGTCTGTGTATATATCACACTTGTATGGTTATATTTCAAGGTGTTACGGATAGAAAACAGTCAAAAAGAGGGAAGAAACCATTCATTGACCTGTTGCCCGGTTGACAAATAAACATCGGAACTATGCTCCAAGATTCCAGACCATCTCTGAGAAATAGCATGGGAGGTTTGTGGAAGCTTTTGAATAGCAGGGAAAAAGGGACAAAAAGGACTTGCATTCATGTAGCACCTTTCACTACCTCTGAATGCCCCAAAAACTCTTCGCAGCCATTGAAGTGCTTTTGAAGTGTAGTCACTGTTGCAATGCAAGGAACATGGGAGATGATGGCATAGTGGTGACATCGCTGGGCTGATAATCCAGAGGCCTAGGCTAATCCTCTGGGGACAGGGGCTTAAATCCCACCGTCGCAGCTGGTGGAATTTGAATTCAATTCATTATTAAAAAAATATCTGGAATTGAAAACTAGTCATTGGTTATGGTGACCATGAAACTATCGCTGATTGTCGTAAAAGCCCATCTTCGGACGATCGAAGGGTTTGTACGACCCGACTGTCTGCCCCTCTTCCGCGGCTATGTTTGGGGCCGGGTGTCCCTGGAGAGGGAGCGCGCGGTGTCTGCTGACACCATCCGTGCTCGGTGGGCACCGCGGGGACTGTGGGGTTGGGGGGGGGGCTTTATCAACCCCTTTAATCACGTTTTGATTTAACATTGGTAAGTTTTCTTTGCATTTTGTCTTTTGTTTTTGCAGTTTCCCTTTAAGAGGCTGCCTTTTACTTTGTCCCTTGATTTGTTTATTTTAGTTTATTTGTTTTGTAACAAAAGAGTTACCTACAGGGCACCTGGGTGTCCTCGGGCTGGTATGGACAAGATGGGCCGAATGGCCTCCTTCTGTCCCGTGACTTTTCTATGGTCCTATGGTTCTAATGGTGGCCTGAAATAAGTATCATTATGCAAAGGGCCTACATGTGACTCCAGACCCACAGCAACGTGGTTGATTCTTAACCGCCCTCTGAAATGGCCTAGTGAAGCCCACTCAGCTTAAGAGCAATTAGGGATGGGCAACAAATGTTGGCCTTGCCAGTGACACTCATATCCCATGAAAGAATAAAAGAAAGCCAACATGTGCACAGTAAGCTCTCACAAACAGTAATGCGCTATTAACTGGACAATCAGTATTTGTGATGCTGGGACTGAGGGATAAACATTGGCCAGGAGAGCGGAGGATAATTCCCCTACTCTCCTTTGAAATAGTAATCCTGAGGTCTTTTACCCGAGAGGGCAGGCGGGGCCTCAGTGTAACACCTTATGCAAAAGCTGCCCATCCAAGGATGTAGCACTCCCTCAGTATTGTACTGAAGTGTCAGCCTAGATTTTTGTGCTCAATCTAGGGTTTCTGCCTAGAGCGGGACTTAAACCCACGACATTCTGTCTTGCAATCGAGTGTACTACCACTGAGCCACAGGTGACAGAAAGAAACAGTTCCTTTGTAGAATTGTCCTGTAGTATAAAGAACTTTGGTGGCTACTGTTTTTCCAAGGTTTGTTTCAAAGAGCATAATTTTTATTTTGGAACAGTCCAACACAGAACTGTTTTAAATTAAACAAAATGCAGCAAATTTACAATTATGTTTAAGATAAAGGGCGGCAGAAACCCTGCAGAGCTTGGGATTATTCACACAGGGCATGATGACGATATCGGTAATGACGTTTTGAATACTACCTCTGAACAGTTAAAAATAAATAATACACAGTGGGCAAAGGGCCAATTACCACTGCAAAGTTTCCACCTGCTTTGTATGACTGGCTTCAGAAGCCAGACCAAAATAACTGCTATTTCTCCATTTGTATACCCCTGTTCAGCAGTAATGAGACATGACTAGAAATAACAAAGTAAGGTGAGAAGATTGGCAGCCCTCAGTGCTGTTGCTGGACTGGAAAAAAAAATCAGAGACCCATGCAGCGAATAATATGCCTCCAGCTCGCGAATGCCTTAATCATACAAGTGGAAATTGTAAAGTTTCACATCGTGGCCCAGATGTTTACCACGAATTTGACTTGGTTTCTTGTGCAGCTGGAGGCATGCAACATTGATCATATCTAAACCCCCAAAGATCAAATATTTCATATGTGTAAAACCACTTCCTCTAACCAAAGACCTAACAGTAACAGATAGCACCCATGAGAGCCATGTTTTCAAGGACCTATTTTTGGGCTGTGACGGCTTTTGGGTCAGTGCGTTGAAGTTCTGGCCTATTTTTGGGTGCAGAATGTATGGCACGCTTTAGAGTTTACACTACTATTGATAGTGCATTCTGTTTATACACATGATATGGACAGAAACTAGGTTAGGAGCCCAGCAGATACAAAACAAAAACAGAATTACCTGGAAAAACTCAGCAGGTCTGGCAGATTCGCCGGAGAAGAAAAGAGTTGACGTTTCGAGTCCTCATGACCCTTCAACAGAACTGGGTGAATCCAAGGAGAGGGGTGAAATATAAGATGGTTTAAGGTGGGGGGTGGGGGGGGTGGTGGGTTGGGTGGGGGGAGAGAAGTGGAGGGGGGTGGTGTGGTTGTAGGGACAAACAAGCAGAGATAGGAGCAGATCATCAAAAGATGTCAGTAGATACACCCAACCAGAATAGCCAACAATTATAGTTTGCACGATTTTGATACAGGCCAACCATAGGCTTCATGGAAATTGTAAAGATGTGAAACTTGGTTTCAAAGAGCCTCACGCTATGGCCGGAATTTTCCAGACCCTCACGCCAGTGGGATCTTCCTGTCCTGCCGCTGTGGACGGAGATTTCAATGGCTCACTAGCTCCGCTGCTGGGAGGCTGGAAAATTCCGGCCTACGTTTTATGAAAATCTAAGGAGAAAATAAGTTATGTTTCATGACATTTTCCTTGCAGCATTTCTTATCCTGTGGCAGTAAACAGGGGCGTGTTCTCACTCCCTAAGGCGTTCAGTGATCTCATGACTACATGGTCTGTCCCATGCCACATTCTGATTAACTTAATCGTCTTTCTAGCTTAGCATGTTGATACTTTCGTTGCTTTTGCCTTCCCTAGTGTTCTTACTGCTTTGTTTGTGACTATACTGGAAATGAAGCACATCCTACTTTCTCCATCAGGAACACAAAATGCTAGAAAAACTCAGCAGGTCTGACAGCCGTATGGAAAGTCCATACGGACTTGAACCGTTAACTCTGTCTTTCTCTTCACAGATGCTGATGACTGAAGGAGAGTCATACGGACTCGAAACGTTGACTCTGTCTTTCTCTCCACAGATGCTGTCAGACCTGCTGAGTTTTTCCAGCGGTTTTTTTTGTTTTTGTTTCATATTTCCAGCATCCGCAGTATTTTGCCCTTTTCCTGCTTCTCCATGCTGCCTGGGGAGTGTCTCAACTTTCTGGGAATGGTGCTCACCTTCTGCCTTTGCCTTGTTATCCCGTCGGCTAACAAGGAATTTTTTTCCCAGCGTGGTAAGAAAATTCAACAAGTTTTTGAGTAGTTTGAACATGGTACTTTGCAGGTTTCGATGAAAGAGGTGAGCACATTGGATTTACTCTCATGTATTTTACTTTAGATTGGGACCTTATCCTTCGGTCCTGATCATCCTCTTCATGCTGATTCAATACAAATTTCCTGACGTGTCTTTCATTTCCACCAGAAATCTTCAGCAGACCTCAAGAGTTTTCTATAGGGATTTTGAAGGTTGATGCTCTGGGAGCTTGCGTTCCCTCACCCCCACCCTCCCCCCACATCTGAGTTGTACAAACTGGGAGCAGTGGACTGGCTATGACAAGGAGAGAGAGGATACATAAATACTGCGGCTGCATGAACATGTCAGAGACTGGGAATTCTGGGATGAGTGACTCATATCCTGATTTCCCAAAGCCTGTCTACCACCTACAAGGCACAAGTCAGGACTGTGATGGAATACTCTCCACTTGCCTGGGTGAGTGCAGCTCCAACAACACTCAAGAAGCTGGACACCATCCAGGATAAAGCAGCCTGCTTGACTGGCACCTCAACCACCACCTTCAACATTCACTCCCTCCAACACCAGTGAACCATATGCAAGGTCCACTGCAGCAACTCACCAAGGCTGCTGTTTCGTCATGTGGTTGGGGTCTAGATGGGGTTCTTTGGGACTTGTCTATTCTCTGAAGTAAACTGCTCGAGACTGCAGTTTGTTAAAACCATTAATCTTTCTATCTACGGAGAAGGTTGGAACTTTTCCGCCCTCCAGATCTCTGCTACTCAATCATGTCTCATTACATCATCATTACATCAACATCAGGTGCTTCTGATGTTAACTCTTTACTCTACAGTTCCTTCAGCAGCACCTCCAAAACCTATGACCTCCACCACATAAAGCAACTAGCGATGGGCAACAAATCTAATCTTGCCAGGGTTTTGGGCACATCCAGAGAACAGATGAAAGGAAGAGTACTCTAGGGTGAGGGACAAACACAGTAAGGCTGCAGTGAACATATACTTTTCCATGATTGCAAACTGCAGTCAGGAATATTAAAAGCAGAAAATGTTAAGGCTTTATAAAGTGGTAAGGTATTGTAATCTCCTCTACTCTATGCGAAATGCATAACTATTTATATTGGGACCTGGTTGGGGTTTTTCAGCAGATGGCTCTGGGATCTGAATCAGGGTACGAAAAACAAACAACTCTTGTTCCCATTTTTTGGCAAATAATTGCATTTATTTTGAGTGTTTGATCTGAATGTGGTTCTTTGGAAACTTGGAGACCTTCCTAATACCCAATAGTGGACAAAAGAATTTAAATGGCCTGGGGCTAATGCTAAACAAAATAATGTGACCATTCCCTTTATCGGGCGTTTATGTCTTAATGAGATCGAGTTGTTGGGGAACTGGAGATCTGATGAAGCTCAAAATTGGGGGTGACACTTTAACTGTTCTAAAATGTATTTACATCAACAGGCAACCTCCACCATTCACCAATCAAATTCACTCTGACACTGAACAGAGAAAAGTGTTATCTTTAACATGTATACAAGTGTTCTGTTTCAGTTAAAAAACATAGATACATTTTGAGTCTTCTCCAAGGGCTTAGCAAATTTGTGAGTACCTGAGACTCAGATGGTTCCATTTCTGGTCACCAGTCTCTCTCAAATTAGGTGGCTGCAACATTGTGGTTAGAGAGGGGAAAATAAGCTTTGGTTCCTCCTGGCGGGAGTCCAAGTGTGTAGGTGTTGCTTGAGAACAGGATTGGACTCAGTTACGATGGCCTGCGGTGAAACTGCCCCAACAACCCTTGCCACCTGGTCTCACTAATGTGGAATGGCACTTTGGGTGAGGCTTGAGAAAGAAGTCTTCCTTCCTCTTGCAGGAAGACAACCAGAAGGACAAAAATCACACAACTCTGCCTTGAGCTGGAGGGCTTTCTAAATTTCATATTTATTCACACACTTTCATGTTCAGAAGGCAACCCAAGGCTCCCTGTTTCAGTCCGAAGTTTGGGAATGCAACCCTGCAAACTATGTTCCTAAAATCAGCTAGCAATTAACTTGTGGTCAACAGTTTCAGTCAGAAGCCAGAAGCAGATGCTTTCCTTGGCAACCGATTCAACTAAAAAAAGCAAGGAAACAAAAACTGCCATCAAAGCTCAAGAGGTATGTTACAAAACCTCTTTACTGACTGGAGATACCTAGAAGTGAAAGAGGCAGAATACAAAAGGCAATGCATCATCAAAAAAAAAAAAATTGGTAGCATGAGCACTAAAACCTCTGAATCCGATTAAACACTCCACCGTGCCAGTGTTTGGCAAAGTTGACAGTTCTAGGTCTTGCTTTCCAAAAATACCAGACAGTGTGGATACAGTCATGTCTGGGCTAAGCTGGAGAAGAAATGATTGCATTGCTCCAAAGCCTTAGCCCAAAGGAAACTGTTCATCTTCTCTTCACATGATACACTTTGATGTTCCTTCAAACTTGGAGGGCTCTGGAGACCACAGCTGACTTCTCTGGCAGGGGTAAATGTAAGTTCAGATCATCACCTGTGCATCTCAACTCAAAGTATCCTTCTGAAAGATCATCAAAACTTGAGTGCAGTCTAGACCTCCCAAATGCTGTATATTTTTTGGGCTAGACTTCTAGAGAATGTAATAAACATGACTGAAAATTATTTTTTGCTAAAAGGATACATTATCCTTTTATCTGCTGTTTAAACCAAGTAATTTTACACTGTTATGAAACGGAGTAAGTGAATTAATATCGAATTCATCAGAGACAAATTGATGCATGACAATCAAAACTTTTGGAAAATACAACTTGATGCTGCTATTCCATAGTCTATGGATTGAAATTATGCTGTGCATTAGTGAGCTAATTTAAGACCTCTGACTGTATTGCAGCTAAACGTCAGCTTGCTTATTTTACCTTGGTTTGAGTCATTGTTAAAGTACAGGAACTCCATGTTAATGTGTTACTAAGGTCTCACAGTGCTCTTTCAATTCATATATCGCAAAGAACCCAGTAACCTGCACAGAACAGTTAGGCAATGGAATGTAGCACTCAACACAATTGCTCACAGTTACATAATGTTTAAAATTCTTTGTCAGAACATAATAGGAGCTGGATTAGGCTGTTTGGCCCTTCAAGCTTACACAATTCCATATCTCCTAATACCCTTAGAACCCAAAAATCTATCAAGCTCTGTCTTAAACATACCCAATCATTGAGCATCTGCAGCTCTCTGGGGCAGAGAATTCAAAAGATTCACATCCCTTTGAGTAAAGAAGTATCTCTTCATCTCAGTCCTAAATGGCTGGCCCCTTTATTCTGAGGCAGTGATTCTGTGTTCTAGCTTCACCAGCCAAGCGAAACACGGGCAACAATCTTGGCTGGATACAGCACTCTTAACATACAAAACACCCATGGCACTTTTTAGAACCAATTAAGCAAAGCAAATAGAAACCAAGCCAAGGGAAAGAGGTGAGTGAAGGTCAGATCAACAAGATGAGTTTTGGGAAGGTTTCCCAAAGGAGAGGGGCAGAGAGCTTTTGAGAGGAAAACTCAATAAATCAACTATTTTGTGGCTACATGGAGCACCATAAAATCCTCATTTTAACATTCATAGTATTCATAATTTTCACTGTTTCTTGTTAAAATGCACATCCTTCCAGTATTTGTGAAACTGGACAACAAATAATAGAGGGAAGAAGCTCACAGACTGTTACTTACAGCAACAACATCAAAACTGGAGTGAGTTTCAGTGACTTTAGCAGATGCAGCGAATGAAGCAAACTGTACTAGAAAGTCTCACTATCCATTCCAAAAAAAACCTTACTGGTAAAATCAATCCAATATTTCATAGTTTTGTAGTGCAGAAGTTCATTACACAGCCCAGTTTATTATATTTTCACATAGTGGTTCAGTTATTCTGATGAAGTTAAACTTCCAGTTATACAACAGCTACTGATAATAGGCTAATTTCTGTGGCATTCAAGACCAGAGTTATACTGCTGACTGCATATTGCTGTCAGTCACTGAGGTCAATGGCAAAGGAACTTCTGCATGTTGCCAGAATGGCTCATTTTTGAGGTTAGGAGAGTGGTGGCTGGAGTTTTTGACCTTTCACTCAAAATTCAAAGCATTGAAACATAAGTTTACAACATGCCCAGAAGTTCAATGGTGTGACAGCCTTCAAGGGTTGGGTACAGATTGGAGATGGTCTTGCCATTTTTGGCTTTTATAGTATTGCATAGCTGATCAGGACCAACTTGGGGTTCTATGGGTCCTATGGCACTGAGGTGCAGCAGAAAACACCAAAGCAATGGCAGTATAACTACGTTCCAACTCATACAGCAGGCATTTTGAGTGAGTACTTATGAACAATATTGTGTTTGTTTACGTGTAAAATCTGTTCTTTCTCTGTTTCAGTCCTGTTTGTTGCACAGGTTTACATTCTTACTAGGGAGCTTTGTGCAATAAGACAGCCCTTAATGTAATCATCAGTTACCAGTTACTCTGTCCTATCTTAACACTGTGTAAAAATTTATGAACATATTTTTAACTCTTACTTTTCTCAGCTTCCCCTTATCTTGACTCTGCCTGCATACATTCCTTATTAGCTGAGGACTAAGGGGAGAAGCTGTTCTCAGACTTTGGCCTATAAAACTTTCCAGCCAGTGTTAGTATAGATCAGATACCGCTTGGGTCACTGCCATTTTGACCTGCCTGGCCTGTGAGTACGGAAGTTATCTACTTCAGCAGCTACCCATTGACTGCAACTCATTGTAAATCCCTGTTTGCAAAATCACAAGTGTCAACACACATTCTGTCCTCTCAGTGATGCCCAATACCATCGCTCCAAAATGCCATGTCGCTCTTAACTGGAGATTCAGGAAATTAAAGCTGACACAGTGCGTGGAATTTAATGTTCTTCCCCAAGGCGAGTTTGGGGATGGAGATCATTTCGTCGGGTGGGAGGGTGACAGGAGACGACCCCATTTATTTTCCCTGATCTGCCCTGATTAAATACAGGGTGGGGAGGCTCATGGGTGATCTTCTCACCCTGCCACCAACTGGGCCCCTTAAGTGGGCAATTATTGCCCGCTGGCATTTAATATGGCTGACCTTACCCAAAGGAGGCGAAGCCGGGCCCTTGTCAGCTCTCCAGCTGACAGACGTTGTCTGCATTAAATTCTGTCCAATGATTACAAGTGCTATCAGCAACAAAGGCAGCTGGATCCACCTAGGCCTTACATTTATAAGCTGCCTTTAATGGAATGCATCAAAATATGATGCATCAAAATATTAGATCAAGCCACATCAGAAGATATTAGGCCAGATGACCAAATGCTTGGTCAAAGAGGTAGGATCTATGGTCTATCTTAAAGAAGGAAAGAGAGGTAGAGAGGTGGAGAGGTTTAGGGAGGGAATTCCAGAGCCTGGGGCCTGAGCAACAGAAAGTATGGCCACCAGTGGTGGAGTGATTATATGTTATTGAAACATATAAGATGTTCAAGAGGCCTGAATGAGAGGAGCGGCGGTTAAACACATCAAACATACAAGGGTGGACAATTATCTTGGGTGGTGGCGCGAAACAGACAGACACAGGATTGGCCGCCTGTTACCCACAACGCCTGCTATTTAACTCCGTTGATTGCAGTGGAACCTCCACAGTTTATCTAGTCATAGGGAACACCACTATAATATCACATTAGACACATTTCTGTTTGCAGCTCTGGCCATTGATCAAATGTACAGTTATTTGGAACAGTAGAATTTTGGCTTCTGCTTTGTTCGGAATATATAGTGGCCTCATTATAACACCACAGCCAGACACAATCTCTGATATAACATCCGTTTAGTGTCTCACTCATTTCCAGATAAGCTGCTTAAAATTGCCTCCCCGCAGCCCCCAAGCACAGGATAATAAACAGGATCTGAAGTGCTCCACCATCAAGTTACTGTTCCCTCAGATACCTAAGCAGCAATGCACAAGTACGCTTCCCCCATTAAAATCAATCAGAAGAGTGAATGGTAGTGGGTTTAAAGTTACCCTGGAAGACGAGCGAGTCACAGCTGCGATCAGAGGGTGATGTGGTTACTTCAACAAGACAAGCCCTTGGAAAAATCATCCAGAGCCTTTATTGTAGTAATAAGTTGCCATCCACTTAACCTCCATCATGGTCTGTAAATTGCCAAAGGGTTATGAGGATTAAGGATTATGTTGGAGGAAATTGAAATTCTATAGGATTTTAAATATGTCTTAAAGAATCAAATAACTCACAAAAAATTCCACCTCCCCTCCCCCCCAACCCTGCTTCTAACCTTTGCATTCCTTTCAAAAGTTTCTCTCGTCACTTCTGTCTTTCCAACACTGCAGTTGAGGGGCAAGTTCACAGTGCTTAAATCTAACAGTGTTCCTGGGAAACGGACCGAGATTTGGCTGCGTGTTTCCAAAGCTTTCAGCCGCTTTGCGAGGGTTTGCATGAGACACAAGGACAAAGTTCACAAGAGTGCCAGTGGAGAGAGGGTAACTGGGTTTTCCCTGGCAATGGAATGTGCTATGATCATGTGTAAAGTCAAAATCAGCCCAATCCATTCCCCACAAGAACAAAGTCCAGTGTGGATCTTTCAGATTGTTCCACTTTGTTACATGTGTCACGAGAACCTGAGGAAGAGCCATGGACATGAGGGAGGGTTTGTCAGCAGTAATTGGCTCACTCAGATCTCCCTCATGGTGATAAGGTAATGTTCTGAAATTCCAAGTAGCCATTAATGCCATGACAGTCCAAGAACAGGGTGCCGCACACAAACTGATCCCGAGGCCTATGGAAGCCGCAAAACCGTTTTAGAGGGGGTCTCCTCAGAATGCAAGCCGACCACCTCAATGGTTTTCCAACTCCACAGTGTGTGTTTGGAATGGACGTTGAGGAGGAAGTCCGAATTCAACAAAAGAAGATCCCCTGCCCAGTGTCCCTGCTCCTGTGCTTATCAGGTACGCTGCCCAACCCCCCCCTTGTTCTCTGTCTCTACTGCACCCCCAAAACCCCGACTAACTGTGTAAGCGCTGGTTATGGCTGCAAGCAGAGCTTCAGGAGTTTTTACTTTTTTGAAACAGTTTTAAAGAGCAGTTGAGTCTCCAAGTTTCCTTTCCCCGTATACAATCGACTTGGATTTAATCTTACTTTTGTTGCTTTTACCTCCTGGTGAGTTTGAGGGTGGAGTTTGTCAGGTTCCTTGCTGTACAAGGTGAGTGCATCTGAATGCACAGGCCCCTGCGTTACCGATCACGGTAGAATGAACTTCACAATTCATTCAACCTGTAGAACACTTTTTGAAGAAGAACAGCAGTGCATAAGGCCACGTTTCGGTTCATAGGGAGGGAGAGCTTACTCAGTAAAGTGGACTTTAACACTGCATTAGGAAGGAGTAGCTGGAGCAAGGTCAATTTGTAACACTTCACCCTGCATCTGTCAACCCTCTTCCCAACCAGATGTTTCCAGCTCTTTTTTTTTGAAGGAGTTAATTTACACAATGCCAGCTGCTTTTTTTGGAATCTGCTCCATGTATCCATTACTCTGGGAAAATCTTTGTTCTAACCTCGAGCCTCTCTTGAGGCTTGTTATGTTTTCGGCCCGCATCCTCTAGTTCTGTGCTCACAGTCCAAGTTAAATAACCTGGTCAAAAGCAGTTCCCAAAACAAACATGACAGACTTGACAAAAAATGGAGAATCTTTTTGATGGACCCAAAGTTCCAAAATGTGCAAGACTCCCTGTATAATCAGGAGTGCAAGTGCAGTCTGTGATCACCTCCATTGGAAACCTCAGTAGCATTACTCACTCATTCTACTAGTAGGCATGTTTAACAACACACTTTGCAACCAACCCTTCCACTACCTTCTCTTTCCTCCCACCTTCATAGTAACTTGGCTGAGACTATCAACACCCTGGGGGTTATCATTGACCAGAAACTGAACTGGACTAGCCATACAAATACTGTGCCTAAAAGAGCAGATCAGAGGCTAGGAATCCTGCGGTGAGTAACTCACCTCCTGATTCCCCAAAGCCTGTCCTCCATCTACAAGTCACAAGTCCGGAGTGTGATGGAATACTCTCCAATTGCTTTGATGAGTGCAGCTCCAACAACAGCCAAGAAACTTGGCAACATCCAGGACAAAGCAGCCTGCTTGATTGGCATCCCAACCACAAACATTCACTGCCTCGACCAACGACGCACAGTGGCAACAGTCTGTACTGCCTACAAGATGCACTTCAGGAACACACCAAGGCTCCTTAGGCAGCATCTTCCAAACCATGACCTCTGCCATCTAGAAGGACAAGGACAGCAGATGCATGAGAACACCACAACCTGAAAGTTCCCCTCCAAGCCACTCACCATCCTGACTTGGAAATATATTGCTGTTCCTACACTGTCGCTGCGTCAGAATCCTGGAGCACCCTCCCTAACAGCACTGTGGGTGTACCTATACCACATGGACTGTAGCAGTTCAAGAAGGCAGTTCACCACCACCTTCTCAGGGACAAGTAAGGATGGGTAATAAATGCTGGCCTAACCAGTGATGCCCACATCCTGTGAATGAATGTATAAAAAAAGACTGACTAAGTTGGGCTAAGACTAGGATTCTGTCAGGCCTTTATGTGGAGTCCCTTATTCTGACACTGCAACTGTTGAGATGCCCAGTGTTGTTCTTGCAATACTCTTCTAACTAGCATCTTAATAATGTGGAAGTGTAGCCTTCAATCTAGATGTCTATACCAGTACTTTGGTTGTTAAATGAAATGTAGCTATTTTTAAGTTGATTACAAAGATAATTATTTATTTACTAAGAGTGGTACTTTTGATATTTGAGTAGCAGAAATGAGGCTGCGTCTTTGGCTCTTGAGGGATCAATTCTGGAACTGAATTAGTTGCTACTATACAAGCAGGTCACATATTTTGCAGCTGAAGTGTGCTCTCCTGATATCTACTGCACCTTTAACTTATGAGGTGTGCAAAAGGGGAGGCAGTGAAGTAGAAGTAATGTCACTAGTAATACAGGGGCTCAGGCTAATGCTCTGGGGACATGGGTTTGAATCCCACCACGGCAGGGGGTGGAATTTGAATTTAGTTAATAAATCCAGGATTAAAAGGCTAGTCTCAGTAACAGTGACCATAAAACCATTGTCGATTGTTGTAAAAACTCATCTGATTCACTAATGCCCCTTTAGGGAACGAAATCTGCTGTCCTTACCTGGTCTACATGTGACTCCAGAACCACAGCAATGTGATTGACTCTTAATTGCCCTCTGAAATGGCCTTGGACACCATTCAATTGTATCAAAACCACTACAAATATTGAAACTGGGCGGACCAACCAGCATTAACGCAGGCATCGGAAACGACAACAGCCCTGTCGATCCTGACTAACATCTGGGGTCTTGTGCCCAAAATTGGGAGAGCTGTCCCACAGACTAGCCAAGCAACAGTCTGGCATGGTCATACTGATGGAGTTGTATCTTACAGATAATGTCCCAGACACCATCCCTGGGCATGTCCTGTGCCACTGGCAGGATAGACCTAGCAGAGGTGGCAGCCTCATGGAATTCAGTGGGGAGGGAGTTGCCCTGGGAGTTCTTAGCATTGACTCTAGACCCCATAAAGTCTCATGCCATCAGGTCAAACATGGGCAAGGAAACCTCCTGCTGGTTATTACCTATCACCCTCCCTCAACTGACGAATCAGTGCTCCTCCATGTTGAACACTACTTGGGGGAAGCACTGAGGGTAGTAAGGGCACAGAATGTACTCTGGGTGGGGGACTTCAATGTCCATCGCCAAGAGTGGCTTGGTAGCACCACTACTGACTGAGCCCTAAAGGACATTACTGCTAGACTGGGTCTGCAGCTGGTGGTGAGGGAAAAACACGCTTGACCTCGTCCGCACCAACTTGCCTGCCACAGATGCATCTGTCCACGACAGTAATGGTAGGAGTGACCATCACACAGTCCTCGTGGAGAAGAAGCCTCCACTTCCCACTGAGGGTACCCTGCATCGTGTTCTGTGGCACTAGCACCGTGCTAAGTGGGATAGATTTCGAACAGATCTAGCAACTCAAAACTGGACATCCAGAGCAGCAGCAGTATTATTTACAGCAACAATCTGTAACCTCAGCCTGGCGTATCCCCCACTCTACCATTACCGTCAAGCCGGGGATCAACTCTGGCTCAAGGTAGAGGGTAGGAGGGCATGCCAAAAGCAGCACCAGGCACACCTAAGAATCAGGTGGCAACCTGGTGCAGAATCTAATGCCTCTCGGCAGGCCCGTGCCCAACCCAATTGGGCATAAAGTCACGTGAGAAGACGTCGGGCGACATCCCAATATCATCCCGATATCAATCTCCAGGTTGGCGGCCACGTGCAGCTGTCGGAGCCACTCCCGCCATCAATTAAGAGGCCACTTAAGGCCATTAAAAACCCAACTGATCCCAGTTTTATGTCACCCACGTGATTTCGCGCTTGTCGCACGGGCAAAACAGGCAGGCGGGCAGCCCACATTTTGCAAAACCTCATCCAAGGGCAGGATGAGAAGGGTCAGCAGCATTGCCAGTGTGAGTAGTGAGGAGTTTAGTAGGTCGTTTGCTGCTGGTTGCTTATCTGAACTTAACAGCTTCACCTCAATTCTGTGCTTCATTCTTTGCATCTCTAGGCGTCATTTCAGGACCCTCTCCCCTTGACGTTCAATGGGATTCCCGTTGCCGAATCCCCCACTGCCAACATCCTAGGGGTTGCCAATGACCTGAAACTGAACTGGACCAGCCATATAAATACTGTGGCTACAAGAGCAGGTCACATCTGGGAATTCTGCAGAGAGTAACTCACCTCCTGACTCCCCAAAGCCTGTCCACCACCTAAAAGGCACAAGTCAGGAGTGTGGAATACTCTCCACTTGCCTGGATGAGTGCAGCTCCAGCAATGCTTAAGAAGCTTGACACCATCCAGGACAAAGCAGCCCACTTCGTTGGTGCCCCATACACCACCTCCAACATCCTTTCTCTCCACCACCAATGTAAAATGGCAGCAGTGTGTACCATCTACAAGATGCACTGCAGCAACTCACGAAGGCTGTTTTGACAGCATCTTCCAAACTTGCGACCTCTACCACCTAGAAGGACAAGGGCAGCAGATAGATGGGAACACCACCACCTGGAAGTTCCCCTCCAAACCACTCACCATTCTGACTATGGAAATATATCGCTGTTCCTTCACTGTCGCTGGGTCAAAACCGTGGAACTCCCTCCCTAACAGCACTGTGGGTGTACCTACATCAGGGACTGCAGCGGTTCAAGAAGGCAGCTCACCACCACCTTCTCAAGGGGAATTAGGGATGGGCAATAAAAATTCTGGCCTAGCCAGTGACACCCATATCCTGTGAAAGAACAAAAAACACACAAATCACCACACATACATGCAAATCCACAATAATAATTACAGAGATGGCCCCTTGCAGATGTACTCAAATTTGAATATTATGCAAAACAAAAATAAAAATACTTGTCAGCAGGTCTGACAGCATCTGCAGAGAGGAGTACAGTTAACGTTTCGAGTCCGTATGACTCTTCAACAGAACTAAGGAAAAATAGAAAAGAGGTGAAATATAATCTGGTTTAAGGGGGGTGGGACAAGTAGAGCTGGGTAGAGGGCCAGTGATAGGTGGAGATTGCCAAAAGATGACATAGACAAAAGGACAAAAAGGTGTTGAAGGTGGTGATATGATCTAAGGAATGTGCTTAATTAAGGGTAGAAAGCAGGACAAGCAAGGTACAGATAGCCCTAGTGGGGTGGGGTGGGGGGAAGGAATCAAAATAGGCTAAAAGGTAGAGATAAAACAATGGATGGAAATACATTTAAAAATAATGGAAATAGGTGGGAAAAGAAACATCTATATAAATTATTGGAAAAATAAAGGGGGGGATCGGAAAGGGGGTGGGGATGGAGGAGAGTGTTCATGATCTAAAATTGTTGAACTCAATATTCAGTCTGGAAGGCTGTAAAGTGCCTAGTTGGAAGATGAGGTGTTGTTCCTCCAGAATATTATGTAGTCTGGCACATTGCTGCCTCTGCAATCATCCGACAGTTTTTCTTTTATTTATTCATGGGATGTAGGCATTTAAGGACCAGCATTTATTGCCCATCCCTAACTGTCCTTGAGAAGGTGGTAGTGAGCAGCCCTCTTGAACTGCTGCAGTCCATGTGGTGTAGGTACACCCACAGTGCTGTTAGGGAGGGAATTCCAGGATTTTGACCCAGCGACAGTGAAGGAACGGCGATATAATTCCAAGTCAGGATGATGAGTGGCTTGGAGGGGAATTTGCAGGTGGTGGTGTTCCCATCTATCTGCTGCCCTTATCCTGTTCGGTGATAGAGGTTGTGGGTTTGGAAGGTGCTGTAGCTGCAGTGCATCTTGTACTTTACCTTCATTCAACACACACCTTTCTGCAAACCAGTATCGCTTTGTGAAGGTGCGGTTGTGAATCTGCTTCACGTATAATGGAGTTGAAGTAACCCAGTTGTTTTAGTAGGCACAGGTCATTTTATTTTGGGGTATGTTTAAGTGTTCCCTTTACTAAATATCTAATCTACAGGATTCCAGTTTCTACAGAGGTTGCACACTTCCGTCCAGAGTCTTGTGAACCTGAGTCCCATGGGTTGCCTGTCACTCGCTTGTAGCATCATTGAATTTGGGCAGGTATCAGTTGTGAAAAACTGAGAAAAGTAACCAATTCAAACCAGAAGGTTTACTTCACATATTTATGATTAGATAAAGGAATGTGGCATTTTGAGCTGGTATGAGTATTTCTCAACTAAATTAAACCAAATGAAATACTTAACTCTCGATATGGTCTTCCTCAAATCCTACATCCTCCGAGATTACTGCACTCTTCCTAATCCTGGCCCCTTTGTGCATCCCCACTAATCCAACATTAATGGGTGTGCCATGAGCTGTTGAGACTCTAAGCCAGGGGTTGCCAAGCTGTGGGTCATGACCCCCAGTGGGGTCATGGGACGAATAATTGGGGCCGTGAACTCCAAGGCAGCCATGGCGACTATGGAACGGAGGCTCAGATTTGACAGTCCTAGAATCGGCTGCGAGGCCCCTTTAAGTGTGCGTGATTTATTTTAAGCCTGTCCGCAAGGCCCAGTTCAGTTAAGTTCTGAGGCCCGATTGCTGACACCATCAGAGCCTGAAAAATGGTAAGTGTTTTAATTGGTTTTAGTGCCTGTTCCACTGCTGTTTGAATCCCCATTCTGCTCAACAACTCTCCCTGTTCTCCACTGGCCCTCCCCTAATTTTCAATCTGGGGTTTGCACCAAGTGTGAAACATCAAAATGGGGTCACAGCAGAAAAAAGTTTGAGAGGCGCTGCTCTAAGCCCTGGAATTCCCTCCCTAACCCATCTGCCACTTTTTACTCCTTTAAATCATTCCTTTAAATCTACCTCTTTGTTCAAGCTAATATCTCCTGTGAAGCTCAATATCAAATTTAGTTTACTAACACTCCTGCGAAACACCTTGGGATGTTATACAACCTTGAAGGTGTTGGATAAATGTAAGTTGCTGAAGCTGCTTCCCTGTCCCACCTGCACTCTTGTTAGCATGTTATTCTCTGTTAAGCCGATTGCTTCTGCACCACAATCAGGCTCTGGCCAATTTGTCAGGTTTCAGAACTAGATGGAGATTTGATTGCAAATAATGGAGTAGAATTGTTGATTTTGTTCCGTGTCCACTTTAATGCTCCCCTAATTTGATTTAATATGCATGCATTGGTCTACGTTTCCCTCTCACATTAATGTATACACCAGGCTATTCACTATCCCTCATGATTTGAAAACGCACACTATTTTACTCCTGACAACAAGGCACCAAGGTATCACTTGGCCACACTTCCTGCTTTTGTATTCCTGTTAAGTTTTCTTGTCGCTCTGACAAGTACAAACTCCAGGTCTAGAGGCCCTCAAAGTGAGGCACTGGACAGTACTGCATCCTCAGATAATACTTGAAGGACAGATTGGTGAAAATCAAGTGCAGGAGAAGGTGCACATTTCCAGGAATGAAGCCGACACTAGCGGTGATGTTTCTGGATTCAATCTTCATTACTCCCCATTGCCTCTTACAAAATCTGACTGAGTGTAAAGGCCAAATGGTAAACATTTAGCATAGCAGACAGTGGACAGATAAGGAGCAGAGTAAGAAGACCCTCAGAGTCATTCACAAGTGTGATTCTATTCCCACATACCCTGCAGTTTCTTTGAGCAGAACTACTAATTCACAGATAATTAGTGTGGAATTAATGTTAGTTTTGTGCACATAACTCTTTATTAACTGAATTGAGACTATTCAAAGTCATTTTTGCACAGATCATTTCCAGCAAACATCCTAATGGAATGTGCAGGACTCAAACCCAGGCCTCCTCATTCGAAAGATCATAGTTTAATCCACTGGATCACAGTGAAATCAAGAGAAGCAGGGATATTCCTTCTGACTCTATAAAATACAAAAAGAATTACAAGCTATTGGCCTTTATTACAACAACATTCAGGAAGCTGGACACAAACCAAGCCAAAGCAACCCTTCCACGAATATTCACTCCCTCCACCATCGATGCACAGTAGCAGCAGTGTGCACCATCTACAAGGCACACTGCAGGAACTCATCAAGCCTCCTTCGGCAGCACTTTCCAAACTCATGACCACTACCATCTAGAAAGACAAGGGCAGCAGATAGATGGGAACACCACCACCTGGAAGTTCCCTTCCAAGCCACTCACCATTCTGACTTGGAATTATATCGCCATTCCTTCACTGACGCTGGGTCAAAATCCCGGAAATCCCTCCCTAACAGCACTGTGAATGTATGTATGCCACATGGATTGCAGCAGTTCAAGAAGGCAGCTCACCACCACCTTCTCAAGGGCAATTAGGGATGGGCAATAAATGCTGGCCCAGCCAGCGAAGCCCACATCCCATAAACAAGTAAAAAAAAAATCAGGTCTGCCGGACTGTCTACTCAAGATGAGGAAATTCAGGCTGTCGATTGCACAACACAATCCTAATTTTGTAAAGTGGGCCAAAAGCAGGCATTAAACTGGCAATTGCAAGTGCAGTGGGACTAATGTCCATTTCAGGCATGCCTAAGGAGCAGCTTTGGCCAAAATGGCAGACAGCACATCTCCAACACCTGTTATGCACCCATAAGGATGGGTTTAGTGTGGCCCACATTCGAGGTTGCTATAATAAGGCCTGTAGAAATGCAAGAGTTTCTTCCTTATTTCTGGTTTGATAAACCGTAAAGCAGCAATGTTGTACACAATGCCCCTTCATACCAAATCTAGATTCTTAATAAAGGATTCAAACAGAGGATTTAAATTCAAGGATGAATTACTGCCGGGAGTAGTGCAACTCAATGTTATGTACTGGTGCTCCTTGCTCCTTGTATCCTGTCCACCGCTCAGAGTTGCTCGCTTTCCACAAAGGCCAATGTAACACGGTCGCATTAATAAAACTGAAAATCATCTCAATTGCAGTTTTAAAGGCTGCCAGAGGAAATCGCTTAAAAATCACACCGCAGCAATGATTTAGCAAGTGGATTAACTCGTTCCATTTAAGGGGTTTGAGTCTTTTTTGTGAAGCTAAAATGTTTTCCCTGTTTGGAAATGGCTTAGCTGGAATTGTAACTTATTTGCAGCACTTGCAGAAACATCACAGCTGAGAGAAATATAACAACAACTCAGGCGGGGATTTTACGGCCCTGTTATGGAAGGACACAGCACAGGGGGATGCAGTGGCCCAGCCAAAAATCCATTTACCGTCGGCGTGACCGGACGATCCTGGTGATGGGCAGGGCTGGAAAATCCTGTCTATGGCGTTTAGAGCTCGATATTTCCTGAATAGTTTTAATATCTGGGTTAGTTATTACAGCTGATGGACTGTTGGCATACATTCACTGGAGGGATAAGAGTTTATCTCATTCCTTTGGTCAGTCCTTAACTGGAGAAATCTCACGCACAGTCATGGAGGCTTTTTTTAATAGAAGATTCTCAGCAAGAAATATAAAACATTAAAATGACGTCTGTGTCAAAAAGGCTCTTTTATTATATTCAGTGCCCCTTAGTGAGGCATTATTCACTTAAATTTGCTCCAGTGTTTGGCGTACCTTAATGAGGTTCAAACTAGCAAGCACGCACAGCTTATTCTTGGCTGAAATGAACTGAATGCTTAATGACTCTATAACTTGGAAATTTAACATTGATGCTAATGCAAATGGGTAATGGATATCATTTGCCAGTGGCCTCCTTTTTAAAAATTCATCAATGGAGTGTAAGTGTCGTTGGCAAAGCCAGATCTATTGCCCATCCCTAATTGCCCTTGAGATGAGAAGGTGGTGGTGAGCCGCCTTCTTGCACTGCTGCAGTCTGTGTGATGTAGGTACACCCGCAGTGCTTTTTTCTGTAGTGGCTTGGTAGAACTGAATGGTTTGCTAAGCCATTTCAGAGGGCAGTTATGTGGATCTGGAGGCGCATGTAACCAAGACCGGGTAAAGAAGGCAGGTTTCCTTCCCTAAAGGACATTGGTGAACCAGATGGGTTTTTAACAACAATCCACTGATTTCCTGATCAGGTGGTGGGTTAGCGGTAATATCACTGGACTAGTAGCCTAGGCTAATGTGCTGGGGACATGAGTTCAAATCCCACCATAGCCGTTGGTAGAATTTGAAAATAAATCTGGAATATAAATCTAGTCTCGGTCATGGTGACCATGAAATTATCATCAATTGCCTTTAAAAACCCATCTGGTTCACTAATGCCCTTTAGGGGAGGAAATCTGCCAAACTTAGCTGGTCTGGCCTACATGTGACTCCAGGACCACAGCAACGTGGTTGTCTCTTGGCCTAGCAAGCCACTCGGTTCAAGGGCAAATAGGGATGGGTGACACATGCTGGCCCTGCCAGCAACACCTACTGAATAAAGATGAAACAATATAAGTCCCCCCCAGCTGCATGAACTTGTGTCTCTGGAACATTACGAATGGCCTTCTATGCTACTGCTACCTTCCCCTTTCCTGGGCCATATATGCCTCTTGGCTGATATAATTTATAATTATTATCTTGCTCTCTTTGTTTGCTGCCCTCTCTGTTTGGGAGGTGTAAATAAAGTTAGTTCAGTAATAGTTGCCTGCAGCTGCATGTGTTAATCTTAGTGCAACATACAACAAAGACTGCTCACTTTAAATGTGGACATTCTCAGTGTTAGAGGCTGTATTAAGCGGCAAAGTAAATTGTTGGTCAATTCACGAATCTTCGGAGAACCACAGCAAAAGCATTTCATTGGGAGCAAAATAAAAATGACAAGATTAAAATACCTAAAAAGAAGTTCCAGGGTTTTGCCCATGACTTTGATCCAAATAAAAATGCATGAAGAGAGGAATCTGAAAGCTGGAGAGAACAGTGTGTGACCAAAGGGGTGATTCTGCACCAGCCGCCAGGTTACATTTTGCCCATTACTGCGGTTTTGACAGGCTGTCAGTAATTGTGGAAAATGCACTGCTTCAGATTAAACACTGACCAAAGCAGTTTTTTTCTACTAGTCTAGACATGTTGATATTTCCACTCAATTCCAAATCAGAAACCCCAAGTAATGATAAGCATCAAGTGCAATCGTATGAAGATAGCTTTGGTTGTGAATAATTTAGTCTGCTTACTGCAGCCTCCCATAAAAATCATTAAAGCCCAATAGCAGCATGGTTATAGGCCAAAGATAAATGAAACAGCTGTAGATATTTTCCCTCTTTCTCTCTCTATCTCAACACAATGTGCTTTTAATCATTTTGAGAAGCTATTTTTGGAAATCTGGAGAAATATCTTTACACGTTATTTTTCTGTATTACAATCCTTCCAAATCACACAATGCCCTGTGACTAATGTCCATAAATGTTCCGAATGCATGATCCTAGAACAGTTAGATTAATGAGAAATCGTCTTTAAATAGGCAGAGAAGGTTCCTTGTTATAGTGAAATGCTGCTGTGAGAATCTGGGAAAAGTTTTGCCTTTCCAAAACATTTCAACAGAACTTCCCAAGTTAGGAAATTGCGCAGACTTCACTTGTCACAATGAAGTAGACTCATTTTTTAAATTAGTCGAGTGCGCACTGGCTGGCAATGCTGAAAATATTTTCCATCCGTGGAACCTCCATTATCTGCCCCCTGGTTACCTGCCAAAGGCTTCACTGCAGGATGTTGTTCAAGCTGCAGCAGCCTTAATCCCCTCTTGTCTGACATTAATGTAGCTTGCAGACAAAAAAAAACAAATGCTGATTCTGTTTGCCTTGTTAGAGAACTTTTGCATTTATATCACACCTTTCATGACCCTAGGGCATCCCAAGCTCTTTGCAACCAATGCAACACTTTTTAGACACGCAATCGCCGTGGCGATGAAAGCAACACAGCCGGCAGTTTTGTGCACAGCAAGCTCCCACAAACAGCAATGTGATAATGACCCAATAATCTGTTTTTGTGATGTCGATTGAGGGGTAACTATTGGCCTGGACACCGGGGATAACTGCCCTGTTCTTCTTTAAATTGTATCATGGGATCTTGTTACATGCGCCTGAGAGCTTAGCATCCCACGAGAAAGAAGCATCTCCGATAAGTAGCACTCCCTCGGTACATTGGAGTGTCAGCCTTGATTCGGTTCTTAAGTCCCTGGAGTACAACTTAAACCCACAACATTCTGACCTGGAAGCAAGAGAGCTATCCCATGGGCTATGGTTGCTTCACAGACGTGAGCACTTACAGTATTTTACGGGATCAAAGTCAATGTTTCTGAGTGAATTAAAGAAGTAATTTTAGGAGATTCAGTTCTCAACATCCAGCTCCAGTAGGGGTGAGTACACTGCTGTGTGGAAGGATGATTCCCTAGAGCTGTTGTGCTCTCCACTGTCACGCTCAGTAAAGGCATGTTCTATCCACAACTTTTAAAACATGTACTGAACTCAGTGTGGAATCTTCTGGAACTGACTTTTCAGTTAAAAGTGGACAATAGAACTCTGCAAAAAGATGGCCGCTGAGGGTCACCTGACTTGGTCTGTGGGTTCAAAACTACCACACCCTTTCGAAAGGTCAAAGGACACATTCCAGACTAAGGAGGAATCACCACCAATCTCCTGAGACCATCCAAATTGAATTTCCTGACTTGAGCGGGCCATTCTGAAACCAAGATGGTGATTGTCTCAACTCTCCCTAGGGTGAATGTCTGCAAAACATAACCCAGGTTGTGGTTAATCAACTTAACCCCAACCCCATATTTGGAAGAGAGACTATGAAAGGCAACATGGTAAGGCAGGCATGTTGGTGTCCCTATTTGATCTTTCAGTGTTGTCTGCAGAAGACACAGCAAAGGCAGTAAGAGAAAGGGGAGCAACACCTACACCTTAAGAACTAGAGACTGTAGCATTGTAAGGTCTCCAAGCCTGTTCCTTTTCAAGTCTACCAAATCAGCAAAACACCTCCCACTAATGAAACTATAAGTGACTAACTTTGTGGCCTGCAAAAAGTCCCTTTCTCCAACAGAATCCTGGAATGTCTTTGGTATCCAACTTCCGCAATTAAATCCATCTAGACCACACTTCAGGAGCAAATACATCTTCTTAATCAGACCTGCAATGTGTGCTTTCCAAGATGAGCCAATCACATGAAATACAACTATTCATTTGTTTATAACCTATAAAAGTGCACTATTCTCTTTAACTGTTCTTTTCTTGAGTGTGTGTATGTGTCTGTATGAGTGGGCAAGTGAGTGAGTGAGTGATGTAGCACTAGTTTTTCAGGATGGACGTGTGAATAAATAACCCTCTTTATTTAAACAAAAAATGCTTGGTGCTGGTTTCACAAATTGTCCACACATTCAGGGGTTAAGAAATATACACGTCTTCTCTTTGAAAAGCCTGCTGATTGTGGACAGTCAGGAAGGGAACAGGGGTTTAGGTAGTTCTCTCTCACACTGTCCATAACACCCCCAATACCTGCAGTGAAACCATGAAGAGGTGACTATTATAGCTCCACTTTGCTCAGTCCAGTCAAGGGAGATTGTAAATTTTCTGGATTTATGACCATTTTTCACCACAGTTTCATAGACTGAAACATAATGGGGAATGTGTTAAAATTCATGGGTCCAACATAATCGATTAAAGTAAAATAAACTCTGTTCTTTTTGATGCTTTTGCTTCTTAGATTAAAACCATCAAGAGACTCCTTCTTTATCATTGTGTACTGAATTTAGTGAACCTTGTGTCGGTTACTGAAGTGACTGCCACTGATAAAAATGGGAGCAGAGGAGAAATTTATTTAACATGTGCCAGAGGTCAGAGGCCCAAGACTAGTCCAACATTGGGCCGCGGGCATTATCGGAATAATTCCGGCAAGCTGCACTAGCCTGTCGTGTCTCTGAGGTGGACCACCAGCTTCATCATGGACCAGTTTGGAATGGGCTACCGAGTGAGCAGAAGCCCTCCTGTAGGTCTGGGAGGGGAGGGAAGAGGCAGGGTGACAGTGACAGGCTGGCACTGGTCTGCAGGACTGCTATGCAGGTAGGAAGCGCACCTGAAGTTAAGAAAAATTGTGCCTTTCTGTTAGTGGCTACTCCTGTACAGATTCTGTACTTTCCCCTTATTATGCACCTCAACCACTAAATCTCTAATATTAGGTGCACTTTGTAAGGCGTGAAATACCTATTGATAAACATTTTGCATATGCCGCAATCTGCCAATGTTACAGCCCAGAGGTCACGGAGAAATTGGGGTGGCAATGGGTTTTCACAGAATAACTTGAGCTGTCTTTTTAACGTACTTAACTGGACACGGTGTCGTTGCATTCCCTCAGAAATGCCAACAGCTGTGAGAAACAGGTCAGTGCGTCTGTCCACTGCGATCTCTACAAAAATGCTGTGTAATGCTTTAGGGTGAGAAGGAAGGGCCTGGTGAGTCGAAATGTCGGAAGGCCAAAAATAGCAACTGCCCTTTAAAGGGGAAGGATGTTCCCTCTTGTATATTTCTAACAGTTCCCTACACAGCCGCAGCCAACAAAACACTAAAACCCCAGCACGCACAATGCCGCACAAAGATCGACAGTTTTGCCAAGACACTCTGCATGTCTGTAAGGTATTATGTAAAGTACTTTTTATGGACACAATATAAACTGACTGGATCTAGCATGTAGATGCATATTATAGTTAACTACAGACACTGCTGAACTAGGTGACATTGTAGGATGATTTGCAGAATTTTATAAACCAAAAATAAAACACCATTAGCCGTTCAAAGTAATCTCCCATGTCAGGGAGAAATTTTGTCCGCGTGCACTAGCTGTGCTCTGCGCCATTACTGGCTGGGCTGCGATGTCACAGGATGGTAGCAGTTCTCTGACATTAACTATAGGTTTCAGTAGCTGAGTCTGTATTTTCCTGCCTCCCTGTTCAGCCTCCTTCTGGCTGCTGATTGCAAATCTGTAGCTACCAGCCAATGAATCACACGGCCCCTGCAGAGCCCAGCGAGACAGCCTCTCCCCACCACTTAGTCTGATCAATATATTCAAACACTCTAGTGCTCGCTATTGTCCTGAGATTGGATCTGCACTCTGTTGCAGAACGATTAAGATTAGTGTACAGATGGAGGTCATTTGGCTCAACGGCTTTGTGCCAGTGGTAGCACTTCACATTGATCTAATCTCATTTGCTTTCCAAAATCCTTTTACGTTCTTCTC
This sequence comes from Carcharodon carcharias, assembly GCF_017639515.1. Classification (NCBI taxonomy): domain Eukaryota; kingdom Metazoa; phylum Chordata; class Chondrichthyes; order Lamniformes; family Lamnidae; genus Carcharodon; species Carcharodon carcharias. The sequence continues at coordinate 126,434,343 of NC_054481.1, read as the reverse complement.
TTTCAAGCACTTAGGCAAATGCGTCAGCTGTGGCTCGCCTCTGATTCGCAGGGTTCTGGGTTCAAGGCCCACTCCAGCACCGAGGCACAAAAATCAAGGCTGACGCTTTGTGGCAGTAATGAGGGAGTGCAGCACTGTTGGAGGTCACATCGTTTGGGTGAAATGTTAAATTGAGACCCTGTCTGCCTGCTTGGGTGGACATGAAAGATTGTGAGGCCCCGCTTCAAAGAAGAGCAGGGGTGTTAATTGACCTGCCCCAATATGTATCGCTCGGTCAACATCACCAAAAAACGGATTACCTGATCGTTATCAAGCCGCAGTTTGTGGGATCTTGCTGTGCGCAGATTGGCTGCTGCGTTTCCAACGGTACAACATGTCAAAAGTGCTTCGTTGGTTGCAAGGTGCTTTTGAGATCCTCGATGACCTTAACAAGCATTGTACAAATTCAAATCTTTCTTTTTATTTCCCTTTTAGCGATGCTGTGGTGATGGCATTTCATGTTTTAATAATAAACTGGGTGGGATTTTCCAATCCCGCCAGTGGCAGGCGGTGCTGTGGGGCGGATGGGAAAACACGGAGAGCGGCCGAAAGCCAACCGACTGCGTGTGGGATAGAATCCTTCCAACCTCAACCTCCCCTTTCCAGCTACGTCCAGGGGCTTTTGCCCCAAACCCACAAGTGTGGATCTGTGATAATGAGCTAAAGATGCCCCGGAACCCCTAAGCTCAACATTGAAGAAGTAAACCTTTACTCGTCTTTTCAGGGCGGGCAACGTGTTGCCCTTGCCATCGGTGCTCACGTCCCACCAAAGAATGAAAATAAGCCTGGCTGAGGCTTGTTGTCACCCGCTTCCCCAAAGGGCTGGAGAATGGTATTTTCTCCAACTTAGTGTGTTTTGAGGTCACAATGGCCCGAATTATGCACTTGTCAGGCCCACGATGTCGGCAGGCACTGGAGTGGACGCAGAGTCCGCTCCTGGGCGAGATCGTGTTGGCCGCTCGATTTCACGCCGGGTGGCCAATTAAAGCCCGCCTAACGTGAAACGCGGCCAGAGTAGGCCAGGAGAAGGATGCGGGTGTGGGGTCGACGGGGTGGGTGTGGGGGGGAGGTGGGTGGAATGGGAACGAGTTGGGCGCCAGGTCCAATAGGGACCCGGCAGGGCTTTAAAGACTCTGCGGGCAGCACCCTGAAGGCTGCCAGGGGTTTGCGGGGAAGGCTGAGGGAGCATTCTCACAGGATCAAAGAAGAAATATCTGCAGAGCTGATGGCCTCAGCATCCAGCGGGCACGGAAGGCGGGAGAGCAAGTCCGGTAGGCACTCTCCCCACCCACCTCCCTTTCAACAGATGAGTGCCTGCGCATTGCCATAGAAGAGGTCAGTGAGAGGCATGACGTCCTCATGCCAAGGAATGGGAAGAGGAGGCTACCACATCACAAAGATGGCATGTGCAAGACGGCCACCCAGCTCAGTGTGCACGACCTGGTGCACCAGACATGATCCAACGACCTTCTGCAATCGGTAAGGGTGAGTACAGAGCTGGCATGGAAACCCGCGGAGGTGTGTATTTGTGTGGCTTTCCCTCATCACCCTCGGGGCTGTAAGAGCGTGTGTGCCAACTTGCACTGAAGCCCGTGCCAGCCAAGGCTGAGAGATCTGACCGCTAAGCCCGAGTGCATTGAAGGGTGAGGTGTGCCACTCTGCTGCACCCCGCAGCCTGGTTCTCGGTGGGGTGGGTGGTGGTCCAGGCTGAAATGGTGCTGCAGGGAGAGAGAGCATTAATAATGGAATCTGTTCTTCCCTTTCAGGAGAAGAGAAGCAATAACAAGGCAGAGCGCCAAAGAATGGGCGGTGGGGAGTCCAGTCTCCTGGTACCCAGACGTTACAAGATGGGCACCCTGTAGCCAGAATGTCACCCCGGAGCTCGTTCCACCGGACGTGTTGAGGTAGGGGTTTCTGAGGGAGGTAACAGCGCACGTATGCAAGACTGGCAGAGAGAACAAAAATCATATGGTCTTCTCAGCTGAAAGGGAGATTTCAAAGCACCAGATCTTCCAATCAAGATAGTGCCATGCTGCAGTTCTCCATTGTCTCATCAGCCCACCCAGCATGCCCATTGCCTATGTGATGATTGAATTTACTGACATGTTCTCTTCCTCCAGCAGATGCTCCATCCGCGAGAGGCTCCCAGGACCCTGAGGGCCCCCTTTTTTAAATTGATTTACGGGATGCGGGCATCAGTGGCTGGGCCAGCGTTTATTGCCCGTCCCTAATTCCCCTTGAGAAGGTGGTGGTGAGCTGCCTTCTTGAACCGCTGCAGTCCATGTGGTGTAGGTACACCCACAGTGCTGTCAGGGAGGGAGTTCCAGGATCTAGACCCAGCGACAGTGAAGGAACAACGATATATTTCCAAGTCAGTGAGTGACTTGGAGGGGAACTTCCACGTGGTGGTGTTCCCATCAATCTGCTGCCCTTATCCTTCTAGATGGTAGTGGTCGTGGGTTTGGAAGGTGCTGTCTTGGTGAATTCCTGCAGTGCATCTTGTAGGTGGTAAGCACAGCTGCTACTGTGCATCGGTGGTGGAGGGAGTGAATGATTGTGGATGTGGCGCTAATCAAGTGGGGCTGCTTTGTCTTGGACGGTGTCAGGCTTCTTGAGTCTTGTGGGACTTGTTCTCATCCAGGCAAGTGGGGAGTATTCCATCACACTCCAGACTTTTGCCTTGTAGGTGGTGGACAGGCTTTGGGGAATCAGGAAGTGAGTTACTTTAGCCCCAGAGGAGGACACACTCACACCTGCGCCCGTGTCACGCCCCCTGTCTGAAGCAGGCACCAGCGCAGAGACTAGCGCTTTGGCACAACTCGTAGTGCATGGTGGGGAGGGCAATGGCATACCCACATGAGGAGCTGGTGGAGGCAGAGTGACCAGGGCACTGGCAGTCGGAGGGCTACTGGAGACTTGGACCATGCTGAGCCTGAGGGAGACGATGAGCCTCTGGAGTTGTCAATCGGGTGGCAGATGCTGGGTGTCCAGCGGATGCACGGAAAGATCTAGTGGAGATCCCTGAGGGCCTGTGGACCATGGTCTCCGTCATGGAGGTGTCCATGCAGAGCGTGAGCACTGCGTTGACTCTGAGCACTGAGCGCACAGCCTCCTCCACTGGGAGAGTGACACCTCTCATAGAGACGCAGCTCCAGGAACAGACTCAGGTGTTCCTGGGGTTGCACTCGGAGCTGCAAGCCCTCACACAGGCAATGATGTCAGGAGGTCACTGCCAGCGTGAGAGGTCGATGAGGCATCTAGTCACTCTGCTAGGTGCCCAACCATCAATGGTGAGCAGGGAGGTTCAAACAAACCTCATGCTGGTGGATGAGCTGAATGTCATCTCTGCGGGTTCCTCTCAGGGTGGCCTGGAGGAGGGCAACAGCTCCTCCATCCCTCTGCCAGTGACCGTCGCACCCAATGAGGCTGCGATGTCTGAGGAGTGCCCAGCCATGGCACTGGACACTCCCTCCCAGGCGGAACCCGCTCAGGTTCCACCAGTCAGGGGATGACCGCCAAGGTCATGAGGGCCTAAGCGACAGTGGAATCAGCAGGGCTGCCTCCAGTACCACTGCCAGTGAGGGGATAGGGGGGGTCACCAAGATGCAGCACCCGCAAACATAAGCTTGAGGCATCTTGAGCACAACAGGGGCTTCTCACAGGTGACATTTCCATTCATATTTCAAAACTCTCTTGTTGGTGTGAATATTAACACAGGAAAATGTTCTGCTTGTTTCTTGTTTCTTTGAATAATACATAAACATTGATTTTGTAGTAATGGCCTAAGTGTGTGATGGTTCTTATAGGTGCAGCGGGTGCAACAGGGGCTTTGAACTTTATTGCATAGGCTGCGGTTGGAATTTGGGGTCTTGGGTTTGGGCATCACAAATGTCTTGTATGGAGGCAGCACACTTGGCGTGCGCTGGAATCGATGCCATGGCAGCCTAGCTGAAGGTGCATATTATCAAGGCCTCCCTGAGGTCCCTGCCTTCCTGAAGGTTACTGGTATCTGCCTTCACATCCTCACCCTGTACCTTCCCAGGCTCCTCATCAGCCCATCAGTAGATTCATCCTCCGTGGCATCTGGAGCTGCCTCGCAATCATCAGCCTCCAGTGGGCCCCCCTTGTCAGAGTGAGATGGTGCAGAGTGCAGCAAGCAACAACTACAAGCGGCACGTGCTCTGGAGGATACTGCAGTGCTCCCCCTGATCAATCCAGGCATCTGAACCTCATCTTCAGCAGCCCAATGGTCCTCTCCACCACTGCCCTTGAGGAGGCATGACTCCTGTTGCACCTCTCCTCCACCTCTGTCCCTACATGCTGGAGTGGAGTCATGAGCCACCTTTTCAAGGGATGGACCTAGGAGACATCCATCCAAACGAGCAGCCGACAAACAGCCTTGGCACTTGTGAGTGTTGCAGGATCATGTGCCAGGGTCATGGGCACAGGCTTGCAAGACCTGTGTCTCGTGGTCACAGACAATCTGAACGTTCATGGAGTGGAAACCCTCCCAGTTCACAAAGGCAGCCGGCTCACCAGCAGGCCCCTTTATGGCCACGAGTGCAGCCGATAGCGCCCTGGGGTAAGTGTGCAATCGCCGTGAAGGACCTAGCTCAATCAGCCTGGCTGACCTCATCCGTCCGGTAACGGATGAACGTCATCATCAATCTGAAGAGAGCTTGATGCAACCGTGGGCAGCAGATTGGGACACACCACACTGACCCCCCCACTGACCCCTGGAAAGAACTGGCGGCATAGAGGTTGAGAGCCACTTTGGCCTTCGGAGCCTTTGGCAAAGAATGGCCCCCCCACACAGTTGGAGGTGACCTCCGGTCCGATCATCAGGCATATGGTGGTGACAGTGTCCCTCGAGAGACAGAGCAACCTTCGGCACGTGTTGAGGTAGTTGGAGTGTGACCTGCACAGTCTGGCTGCAGGCTAGAGGTGTCTCCTGTGGACCCTTCCACGTTGCACTCCCTGCTGGCCCTGCACCCACTGTGCCTGTGCCTCTCCCCCCATAGACCATGGCCCTGGCATGCTGCCCGCAGTCACCTGGCCTCCTCTCCCTCCTGGCCCTCTCTTCCTCCTTGGAGGAGATCCCAGCAGCTGAGTAGACAATCCCCATGATCAGAAATGCACAAGGCACTATCTCGTGCACCTAAGAGTTGCTGAAACCTTCAGAGAAAGATGGCGAGAAACGGTATTGTCAAAGAAAACTATCCACACATGGAATGCACCAGAAATGACAGAGAAACCTCTCAAATCGCATACGTTTCACAGCAAAAAGCTCTAACCTAAAGAGACGGAACCCTTTCTCCAGGGGCCTTTATCCCACCCCCGGAGGAGAGCTCAAGGAAAACGTGTTGGCCGCCTGCTCGTGTTGCCTGTGTGACGACCGAAAAATCGCACGGACGACATAAAATCCCTACCAAGGGGCAAATTAATGGCCTTAATTTGCCCTTTGAGTGTCGGCGGGCGCACTTCCGACTCCTGCGCACTGACCGTGATATCACTCGTGTGTGCGATGACATCGGGAAGCTTGCCCAGCGTCTTCTGGCGCGTTTCGGGTTGGGTCCGAGCCCATTTTCCTCTCATAAAATCCTGGCCAATGTCTCTGCTTTATAACCTGGAGGCAATGTCCAAAGCCAAGACGGTGTGTAAAATATCCAGTGAACCGTTTAACAGTGTCTGACAAAAATCATCTGATTGCCACTGGACACATGAGGACCCACGGCTCCTCTAATTCTGGTCTCTTGAGCATCCCCAATTTAAATTGCTCCATCCCTGCCGTGTCTTCAGCTGCCTGCACTCTGTAGTTCCCTCCCTGCATCTCTCCATCCCTTCACCTCACCTTCTTCCTTAAAACCTACCTCCTCGACCAAGCTTTTGGTCATTTGCCCTAATATCTCCTTGTGTGGCTTGGTGTCTAACTCCGTTTTATAACGCTCCTGTGAAGCACCTTGAGAAGTTTTATTATGTTAATGGCACTATATTATTGTTACTGCAACATGTGTGGATTCCCACCATTCCAATTTATCCTTTGACTTGTGCTTGTCTTGGGCATGAATGGTGGTTTGTTCTTCCAATGTCCACAATAAAAAGGAGCAATGTTCCAAAACTAAGCAGCAAGGCAGTGGGTATTGCGATACTTATAAAGTCATGTCGTCTTTTCTACATTTCACAGGATTAGTGCACAGAATATAGGTTTCCTATGCAACCGCAGAAGGTGCAACACCTGCCCCTTTACTTCCTCCCTCCTCACCGTCCAAGGGCCCAAACACTCCTTTCAAGTGAAGCAGCATTTCACTTGCACTTCCCTCAATTTAGTCTATTGCATTCGCTGCTCCCAATGCGGTTTCCTTTACATTGGAGAGACCAAACGCAGACTGGGTGACCGCTTTGCGGAACACCTTCGGTCTGTCCGCAAGCATGACCCAGACCTCCCTGTCACTTGCCATTTCAACACTCCACCCTGCTCTTATGCCCACATGTCCGTCCTTGGCCTGCTGCAATGTTCCAGTGAAGCTCAACACAAACTGGAGGTGCAGCACCTCATCTTCCGACTAGGCACTTTACAGCCTTCTGGACTGAATATTGAGTTCAACAACTTTAGATGATGAACTCTCTCCTCCATCCCCACCCGCTTTCTGATCCCCCTTTTTCCAATAATTTATATATATTTTTCTTTTCCCACATATTTCCATTTTTAAATGTATTTCCATCCATTGTTTTATCTCTACCTTTTAGCCTATTTCGATTCCCCCCCACCCCACTCCCACTAGGGCTATCTGTACCTTGCTCGTCCTGCTTTCTACCCTTAATGTCACCATTAGCACATTTCTTAGCTAATATCACCACTGTGAACATCTCTTTGTCCTTTCGTCTATGACATCTTTTGGCAATCTCCACCTATCACTGGCCCTCTATCCAGCTCTACCTGTCCCACCCCCCCTTAAACCAGCTTATATTTCACCTCTTTTCTATTTTCCCTTAGTTCTGTTGAAGAGTCATACGGACTCGAAACGTTAACTGTGTTCCTCTCTGCAGATGCTGTCAGACCTGCTGAGTTTTTCCAGCTATTTTTGCTTTTATCTTAGGGTTTTCTTTATTGCACTTCTTCCTCCAATACGGTAGGTGGCAGTAATACACCAAAGAGGTGGGAATTTGCCAGAAATTATTAGAAGGAGGACAAGACGTGGTGGGAATGATGTAGTGTGAGAGTTGTGACCAACCGAATTTCTCATGGCCAACCCTGGCGCATTTTCTGGGATTACACTGTCTTTTAAAGGAGAGTGCATTTTTGGTTTGCTGCAAGAGAATGGATTGGGGGAGTGAGCATGTGGCAAGATTTCATCTGCCAAAGTGGTGGCGCTGGAATGGGAAGTGGGGAACAGAAGGTCTGCCCTGTTGGAGACTCCAGGGCACCATCTCTGTCGGGAAAGAGTCTAGGTTTCCTGGGCAGGAATGGTGTGGAACTCATCAACCAGAAGACTGTAGCTGCAAAAAAGTCTGAAGACCTGGCAAGATAACCCAAGATAAGGCTGCCAACATTGTCCTCTACCAAGCCAATGAGTAAGGCATGCATGTCCTTAGAGCCCTCATCATGAATGCCTATTCTATTCGTGACTAAGGACAAGTCTACTAACCACGTGCAGGTGTGAACAATCATCTAACAGAACTCAGATGAAGTACCTCATGAATGCGCAAACTGCTGCTCTGTAGGATTTGGGCTTTGGATTCAAATCTACAATAAGCTTCAACACCCTGGGGATCTGACGAAGATTGCTGCATATCTTTGCTTGCCTGGTCCCAAAGAGAACACTGAATTTGTTAAAACAAAAACACTGTCGCTGGGCCAAAATCCTGGAACTCCCTTCCTAACAGCACTGTGAATGTACCTACACCACATGGACTGCAGCGGTTCAAGAAGGCAGCTCACCACCACCTTCTCAAGGGCAACTAGGGATGGGCAATAAATGCCAGCCCAGCCAGCGAAGCCCACATCCTGCAAATGAATAAAAAAGCATTTTTTTAAAGTCGAGGAGCAGCCGACAGTAGACAGAAGTGAAGCTGCTCTTCCTCGGGGCAAAGATGTCATATCCAGCCCATCCAACCTTCCTTCCGAATGATAAAACACATGCCACGACGTGTGTGGGACCAGCCAGTCACTGATGCATCAGATGTGAGAACAGCTGGTGCAGGATAACTTAAGAGCCACCTCAGTCTCTCATAATTGCCAGCTAACAGCCAGGTCCTTAAATTGTTGCTCCTGTTCAGGAAGCATCAAGAAGGAGCTCAAGATTAAGGTGGAGGAGACCCACTCTCATCAGAGGGAAGCCCGTGCAGAAATCACTCAGTGCATGGCTCTATTTCGAAGGACTGAAAAAGAGTGAGGGAGTTCCCCCTGATGTCCTCCCTGTTATCCCTCAATCAACATTACAAAACACGAATTGTTTGAGCATCATCACGCTGCTGTTTGTGGGATCTTGCTGTGTGCAGCTTGGTTGCCATATTTCCTACGTTAAAACAGTGACTACACTTCAAAAAGTACTTCATTGGCTCGAGATGTCTGGTGGTTGTGAAAAGGGCCCCATAAATGCAAGTCTTTCTCTCTTTGTTTAGCCCTTGTAGGACGAGTAATTGGATTCATATTATTGCTGGTGCAGAACTAGGTTCCAGCAAGCACTTCTTTCATCCTGCACCAGTTAAAACACAAAATGCTACCACTGAGTCAGTTTCAAAGCAACTGCAAGCATTAATTTCACATTGACTTGCCAAATGGCACTGGTCTCTGTCCGTTGCAGCTAGATGCCCTGGTATGCCTCCTATTCTTTAAGAATCTTCCTGTTGGGGCTGATGCTTTGGAAGTACAGTCAGTTTCTCTGTGATATATTGGAAAAATTAACTACCCATCTGGCAACCTAAACATTTGCTTGATGTCCTGATCCAAAAGTGAAACAGAAAATCCACTCAGGATAAAACATAAGAAAAACCTGAAAAGCTTGGGTTCCTGCAACAGCTTCCATATGTAGCTTACCACTAATGTCTGGTGTGACTGGACCGAACTTCTGCTGAGCATTGGGAAGTAACTTTGAGCATGAGAGCTATTAATTTGCATGCAGGCTGCATACAAATGGAGCTCAGATTGTTTGTGAGTAAATCACACAGGTGTAAAGCCTTGGGAAGGAATCCAACAAGATTCCAGTTTATAAAAATCGCTGGAAAAACTCAGATGTGACAGCATCTGCGTAGAGGGATACAGTTAACGTTTCGAGTGTGGATGACTCATACGGAAGAGTCATACGGATTTGAAACGTTAACTGTCCTCCTCTCCGCAGAGGCTGTCGGACCTGCTGAGTTTTTCCAGCTATTTTTATTTTTGTTTCAGATTTCCAGCATCTGCAGTATTTTGCTTTTATATAAGATTCCAGTTTATTTATTTGTTCATGGGATGTGGGTGTGGCTGGCTAGACCAGCATCTATTGCCCACCCCTAATTGTCCTTGAGAAGGTGGTGGTGAGCCACCTTTACTGTCCTACAAGTGCTTAGTAATTATTACTCTTTCCCTTGACGATAGCAGAGTGTTTTTTTTTAATTCTTTCATGGGATGGATGGGTGCAACCCTGGCTAGGTCAGCATTTATTATTCATCCATAATTGCTCTTGAGGACTGGGTGACTTGCTAGGGCCATTTCTGAGGGCAGTTAAGAGTCAACCACGTTGCTGTGGTTCTGGAGTCACATGTAGGCCAGACTGGGTAAAACAGGCAGATTTCCCTTCTCTAAAGGAAGGGCAGCCGTGGACCGGATGGGTTTTTACAACAATCGGTTCATGGTCATCATCAGACTTTTAATTACACGTCTTTTTTTTATTGAATTCAAATTTCACCATCTGCCATGGTGGGATTTGAACCTGGGTTTACCAGACCATTACTCTGGGTCTCTGGATTACTAGTCCAGTGACAATACCGCCACCTCCTCTCAATACGTGTACCCTCAGAATGTATCTCTGGATGCCCAATTTCCCATTCCCTGAATTCCCTGAATTCCCAAGGAACTGGAAATTTTAGTTGTTGACAATAAAAAGGTGGGCAAAGTCAATTCCATAAATTATTTTAATAGGGGGTTGGATAGGCACTCGAGTTTGAGGAACTTACAGAGTTACAGACAAAAAGCAAGGATGCAGGGCTAAGCACGACGTTCAAAAAAGTCTGCACACACACACACACACAATCAGCTGAATGGCCTCCTTCTGTGCTGCAGGCTTCAATGGTTCTAACAAGCCTGTCAAGTGGAAAACTAGACCTTTAGCCTCTGTCAAGTTAAATTTAGTAGGTAGCAGAGGAATTCACGTTGCTCTCAGTTTTTCTGTGCCGTCATATAGCAAAAACTGAGAAGACGGTGAACATATCTCTTCGCCTTATGAAAAGTGCTGAACCTGCCATTGTGACAGACGTCCTCCCCAGTCACCGGGTTTCTCCCCTGGTCAATCTATTGCTGTTTTGCTGCTTATCAATAATCTTCCATCACTACAGGAGAACACCTGAAGCAGTTTGCTTCCTTATCTAGAATCGGTTGCGTTTCTAAAAGATTCTCTGAGTAGCAATGGTGAATTTAGTTCAAAAAAATGAAGAGTTGGATGTGGAGCACTTAAGGATGGGCTGAGGACATGGAAAGGTCTATATAAATGCAAATCCTTTCTTTCAATTTTAGGTGTTATCATGCAATTGACTTGTGTCCATAGGCTCCTGTCCTGATTCTAAGGACATTTTAGGCCTCTCTACATCTTGACCTTTTCTGGATAATTTGATGCTGTTAAATCAGCGACTCACTGCCAATTCATTAAAAATCAATGGAATTGAGGAATATTCAGCCTCATTCCTCTCTGCAGCTCATTTATGCTCATTTCTTTTTGGCCTTTTCTCTAACATTTTGAGGAGCTACTTATTAGTCCCATATCATACTTTAAAATGATTGGGAGAGCGACTCCTCCTTAGGTTCAGTAATGTTTATGCAAAGAGAAAAGAGCTTGTTGTGATTCCAACTGCATGGCGAAATCAAAAGGTACATAAATTTGTTTTAAACAGGAAATATTGTGTTAGGGACAATCAGTGTGGCCCCATTTCCTCTTCGGGGTTGCTTTGGTTTGAGTGTTCTTAATGAGTAAACACTTCTTTTCCCTTAATTTTCACAACTCTATGTTTTCCTTACACTATTCAACAAGTGTAGAATCATAGAATGATATAGCACAGAAGGAGGCCTTTCAACCCATCATACTTGTGCTGGCTCTTGGTAAAGCTATCCAATTTAGTGCACTCCCCCGCTCTTTCTCCATAGCCCAAAAACTCTTTTTTTACCTTAATGGTTAACCTCCATCAGACAAGATATCAGCTCCACCTGAATATGAACGGGCACCTGTTGGCCTTTTGCCATTTTGGTAACTGATCCCATTTGGAGATTTGCTCGAGGTGTCCAATCATTGTGATAATGCTACCACAGCTTGGAGTTCTTACAGAGGTATGCCTGCTAAAAATGCTGAAGGTTTAGTTTGGGACATGTTGTTGCAGGGGTGGGGTTGGGATAGCTCTCTTAGAAAGCCAACACAGTGAAGGGCTGAAGGGGCTGTAAAATTCTACAAACCCAATAATAAAGATAAATCTCCAGTTTAACTTGCTGCCGCCATACCTTTTCATATCTTTTGGTGGAGTTGAGAAAATATTTGCTCCTGTGCAATGTATATTGTAACACAAGCTGTTACCATTGCTAGACATCTCCCTCTGGATCTCTACACTTAACTGGTGGGTGGGTATTTCTGTTGAATGAGAGCTCTTGCCACATCACTCTCTGTTTAAATCGAGAACTCTTGCCACATCACTCTCTGTTTAAATCGAGAACTCTTGCCACATCACTCTCTGTTCAAATCGAGAACTCTTGCCACATCACTCTCTGTTTAAATCGAGAACTCTTGCCACATCACTCTCTGTTTAAATCGAGAACTCTTGCCACATCACTCTCTGTTTAAATCGAGAACTCTTGCCACATCACTCTCTGTTTAAATCGAGAACTCTTGCCACATCACTCTCTGTTTAAATCAAGAACGCTTGTGCTTTTGGTCAGTCCACATACATTCCAGAATATATATTCCAAATATCCTTCTTAGGCCTTGGGATCAAGGATAACTTGCGCATTGGACTTATCGGCCATCTCAGAACCCATTTCATGGATTCTAAGATGGCCGATAAGTCCAATGCGCGATCTGCAGACTCTGCCCCATGCGGGGCAGGTAGAGCTTGAAGGGTTAGGTAGGTGGATTGTTTGGAGGTTTTTACGTTCCCTCCAATGCCTTAACTTCCCCTCTGTACGTTCCTGATGAAGTCTCTCAGTGTTCAGTGCCTTCCTGACTGCACCTTCTCCATTTTGGTTGGTCATAAGTCAGGGTCTCCCATGAGTCAATGGGGATGTTTGATCTCTTCAGGGATGCATCGAGAACACCCCTAAAGCGTTTATGCTGTCCTCCTGGATATTAGTCTAACATTGTACCACAATACACTCCTAGTAACTGATGCCATTTTGTGAACAATATTCTCTTTAATGGTTTTGTGTGACTGTTATTTGTGTTAGTTAGCCAAGGTGCATTGGGTTATATTTCGGGTGTGCTCTATGTTCATCACTTTCTTTATCCATTTAAACTTTTCATTCCAACCTTTCCTCTCTTCTTCTCACAAAAATACAATGGCCCAGATCTTCTGCAGGGCAGTAATCATTGTTGGATTGCTGCTCCGCTTGAACTTATCACGTCTCGACGCTGCTCTGCAGTTTTTGCTGGGTCTTCCAAGGCTGGTTTCTCTGGTAAAAAGAGCACAGTGTCCCTTGTAGAACTCGATCACGGCACCATAGCACTGGGGGAAGACCAGACACGCCCCCTTTTTATGGTACAGTGGTAAGTTTAAATGTTAGCGAATGGATGAATGTTAGTGAATAGGATGAATGAGTGAATGGTAGGGTGAGATAAGTGGGTAGGGTGGCAGGCGAGGAGTGTGGCATGTGGGACAGGGTAGATGAGTCGGGTAGGGTTGTGGGTATTTCGGGGGAATTTCGGGGAGTTAATTGGGTGGCCCGAGGGGGTGTGGTCAGGTCAGAGGAGTAGTTTGGAGGATCGGAGGTTTGTTGGGTGGTCAGGGGCGCAGTTGGGTTGGGTCTGAATGATAGTCGGGTCGGGTTGGGTGTTGTGGAAGTCGGGAGTTCAGGGCGTAGTCAGGTGGTTGGGAGGGTATAGTTGGGAGGTGGTCAAGGGGTAGCCAGGGGTTGGGGGGTCAGTGTGAGCGATTGAGGAGTTGGTTGCGCAGTTACCCAGGAGTTGGGATTTTTCTGTCTAACGTTTCCTGGGTAACTATTCAGGTAAGTCCCATAGAACTATCCAAAGCTTCCAACTCCAACTCAGAGTTGGAAATGTCCTTTGTAAGGTCCCAGGCGCAAGGAAATTGCCCATTGGAAGTTCAGACTTCCTGGGCAATTCTCATGGAGGTCAGCATGTCAGGACTTCTGCAGGGTCCTGACACGCATCTTGGGTCACTTGTCCAGTCTCCGACGATCCAAAGGCCGGAAGATCTGGGCAAATGAAACAAAAGTAATAGGGCAGAATTTTGCCCCTGATGGGCAGGTGGACCTGACTGCCTCAGCGATGGGCAGGCAGCTGATCACCGCCGCCGAAACGGGCCCTGCCGCCATTTTATGTGGGCGGGCCAATTAAGGCCTACCCAGCAGGCTGCCCGACAGGAAGCGCTATGGGGGGAGGTTGGGGGGGGGTGGTGGGGGTTGGGGGGGGGGGGGGGGGGGGGGGGGGGGGTGCGGATTCCCCAACTGTGGGAGTGCACTCTTTCACACAGGCACACAAAAGAGTGCGCATCTCCCTGAGGCTAAGTGCTGCCTCAGGGACATCGCTGAAGGGCCGTGACACATGAAAAATAGAAAAGTAAAAAAAATCAACATGCCCCCACCTCATGTGAAAATGTCACACAAGGTGGGACATGTTAATGAAACACACAAAAAACTTTAGAACAATTTTTAAATTCGGATATCAAACCTCATCCCGCCGGGGCAAAATCCTGGGTGAGGTTTGTAAAAAAAAAAATCACTTACCCGCCTGCCCATTGGGCCTGTGCACCGGGTTAAAGTTCACACAGGTCCCTCAAAATCATCGGCAATTGGAGAGTTAAGGGCCTGAACGAGGCCTTTAATTAATGGCGGGCGCGCGTGTTCTATTTTAAGATGGTTTAATAGGTTCACCTTCCACCAAAAGAACGATTTGCATTTATATAGTACCTTTAACATAAAGGAATGTCCCAAGGTGTTTAACGGGAGCGTTATAAAGCAATTTGACACCTGGCCATATAAAGAGTTATTAGGGAGATGACCAACAGCTTGGTCAAACCGGTGGGATTTAAGGAGCATCTTAAAGGAGGAGGGAGAGTTAGAGATTTAGGGAGTGAATTCCAGAACTTAGATCCAGGTAGCTGAAGGTAAGGTTGTCAGTGATTGATTGTGAGGCTCATGAGGCCAGAATCGGAGAGGTGCAGATATTTCGGAGGGCTGTGGGCCTAGAGGAGGTTACAGAGATGGGGGAGGAGGTAAGGCCACGGAGGAATTTGAAGGTGGGGATTTTAAAATCTAGGGTTTGGGTTTTTGGACTTGCTGGAGCAGGGATCAGAGGTGAGCGTGGTCAAAAATTAACCCCGCTGGCTGGTTCACTGGCCTGACCCCACCTGCAAGCTACTTTAGTGGAGGTGGGATTGGGGAACCAACAGAGCTACCTTCCCACCCCACCCCTCCCACAACTGCAGTCAGTCTTAAACCCTGAGTCTTGTGGTTTAGAGACAAGAGTGCTGAGAACTGGACTACAATGACATTATAATACAATGCAGTGACATCACCCATCTCAAATGTTCCATTCTCTCTGTAATTACTTACTTTAGGAGCATAGAAACAAAAATGGGCCATTTAGCCTTTAGAGCCTGTTCTGCAGTTGGGTTTGCTTAAGGAGTCAAGATCATTTTAATTTCATAAAGAAGGCAAATATTATTTGAATGTAAATAGTTTGCTGTTGAGATCACTAACAACCATAATCTTAAATATGCATCTGATACGTGTGTCAATGTCTAACTTTCATTGCTTCACTCATCAGAAATCACAGGACAAAGCAGCCCACATGATTGGCACTCCACCACCTTAAACATTCACTTCCTCCACCCCCGATGCACAGTGGCAGCAGTCTGTACCATCTACAAGATGCACTGCAGAAACTCAGCAAGTTTCCTTCGACAGCATCTTCCAAACCCACAATCTCTGCCACCTTGAAGGACAAAGGCAGCAGACACATGGGAACACCACTACCTGCAAGTTCCCCTCCAAGTCACACACCATCCTGACTTGGAATAACAACGCTATTCCTTCACTGTTGCTGGGGCGAAATCCTGGAACACACTCCCTAACAGCACTGTGGGTGTACCTACACCACATGGACTGCAGCGGTTCAAGAAGGCAGCTCACCACCATCTTCTCAAAGGCAATTGGGGATGACCAATAGAAATTCTGGCCTAGCCAGCGACGCCCACATCCCATGAAAGAATAAAACACAATGTCCAATGGCCAAGCCAGTGCCAATCAATCGTAATCTTGAATAGTTCTGAGGTTCAAACGCCACCGAGGGCTGATATATCTGCTAGTTCCTGCAAATACCCCAAGCTGTTGTTTTAATGAGGTTTCACACACCATTGAAAAGGACGCTGCCTCTATAAACTGTATCAAAGGCACTGTCTTTTCGGATTTATGCTGGGGACCTCCAGTAACTTTGGAAAGGACATCTGGAAGAATTCATGTCGGATGAGGCGATGGATAACATTCAATTAGTGTGAAACCGTACATCCATACTTGGTGAGTTGTTTGGTCTATACAGTCACAAAGGAAATATCAGATTCCACAAAAGTTCTGTGTTATTGTGCATGAAATTCCTCCGTCCTAGAGTCCTCATACCACTGAGCACTGCTTGAATAAATGAACACAGCTATTATAACAGTCTGTTGACACGTTGCCAGTCAGTGCAACTCATTTTGGTATCTTATAATTAACTGTCTATGGCCAACTACACAGGAAAAGGAATGAGCCATTCAGCCCCTCAATCTTGTTGTGCCATTCAATTAAGTCACAGTTGAACTGTATTTCAACTCCATCTGTAACCCATTTCTCTAACCATTAATAGACCAGTCTAACAAAAAATCTATCAATGGCGAAAGATTATCAAGCTGAAACATTCACTCTGCCTCTCTCTCTCTCCATAGATACTACCTGCTGAGTGCTTCCAGCATTTTCTCTTTTTATTTCAGATTTCCAGTATCTGCAGTGTTTTGCTTTTGTAGCAGTTTGTCAAATCTTGGTTTTGAATTTTTCAAAAGACGCACCCCCCCCCCCCCCCCACACACCCCAGTCTCAACAGCTTTTTGGGTTCTGGATTTCCATGACCCTTAGTGTGAAGGAGTGCTTCCTGATATCACCCCTGAATGACCTGGCTGTAATTTGAAGGGTTTGTTAAATATTCGTTCATGGGATCTGAGCATTGCTGGCCAAGCCAGCATTTATTGGTCATCACTAATTGGCCTTGTTTTAAAGGAAAAACCACATTGCTGTGGGCCTGGAGTCACATGCAAGACCTCCAGGTAAGGGCAGCAGATTTCCTTCCCTAACTAGTGGATGGGGTACCAATCAAACAGAGTGATTTGTGTTGAGCACCACAGATGAGTTTTTACAACAATTGGCAACATGTTTCTGTTTTGTGGTCATCCAGATTTTTTATCTGGATTCAAATTTCACTATCTGCCGTGATGAGATTTGAACCCAGGTCCCCAGAGGATTACGCTGGGTCCCTGGAATACAAGTCCAGTGACAATACCACCATGCCACAATCTTCCCCTGCACAGACCGGTCAATTGAAGCTATAGTGTGCAAACTGACCTTCCATCCTTCAGTCCAGTGCAGACAGAGCCCATTGCTGCTATTTGCTCATATCTTGGTGTGAATTGTTTGGCTTTTCCATTCTGTGGGCGCCATTTTACTTACCGTATTGGTGTCGGTATTAGAGAGGTGTGTCCTATGTTGCCGGACTGAGCTCTGAGATCGGGAGCAGGGGAGAGGTGGCTAAACCAGACCCATAACGACCTGGCTCCGGCGTCCACCTCCCCCCTGCGTGGGCCTTCGCGTGCAGTTCCGGCCGCGCCCACTACTGAGTCATGGCGCTGCTGGGACTGATAGAGCCGCTGGCCAATCAGACTGGCTGCAACCTTGATGGTGAGACTTTCTCCCCAGTGAGAGGCAGAAGTCCCTCTCCCTGCCGGTGGTGGGAGGGCTTCTTTCAGATGGGTCAGCTGCCAACCAGTCCTCCTTCTGAGGGTGGGTGGGGAGTGGTGGGAGGGAGGTGGTGGGGAGTGGTGAGCAGTCACCCTGTAAAATCCAGCCAGTAGAATTAGTTTTGGATTGCTCTAGCCAAGAGCGAGCTCAGATGGGATGGTCAAACGGTTTCCTTCTCTACTGCAAACTTCTACAGTAAACCTGAGTTACAGATTGAGCTGGATGGACTCCACCTCACATGCTCCTGCACTCATACATTCTCAGAATTCGATAGTCGAAATAAAAAATAAGACCAAAAATCTTGAACCTGAATTTCCAAAGAAGATCAGTGGCCCACTTTTCTGGAGGACCCTCAGTAAAACAGGGGGAGCTGGTTCCTCTGACTCTTCACACTTTCTCAGAGTTTCCTGGTTGCTTTGTTGGTGTCAAAACTTTCATCCCCACCCCTTCCTGAGCTGGGAGTTCTCATTTCCAGCCTAGGGTGTGGGGGACTCAGATTGGAGAGGTAGGCCAAGAGGTAGGTGAAGCATTTTGATCTCACCAAGGGGAGGTGAGGGCTCCATTGGTGGAGTGCAGTCCAAGAAGGTGGCTCACACACCATCATCACAAGGGCAACAAGGGATGGGCAATAAATGCTGACCCAGACAGCAAAGCCCACATCCTGTAAATGAATTTTTTAAAAAATGTCTGACATACAGCCTGGACCTCTGGAGAGGCACATAGGTGGGAAGTATGGGGCAGGTGGGTGCCAAGGAAATGCCCCAAATGGAATTTCTCCCCATGGGCTTATTGCAAATGGGGTGTTCCATTCCTGAAAGCCGATAGGTGAAGGATAGAACTGGAGCCAATCTTTACTCAGTCTTACATTTATTTACAGAAGGAAACATGACAAGCATACAGCTCCTAAGCCAATCACACCACATTTTCAATAAGTATCCCTTTATATGTACTCGAAACCTCAATTAATGCCCACCACCTGCAAACAATTGAACACAATTAATACACAAGGAACAAAAGGTGCCCTTTCACTGACCCCTCAAAATCTGGTGGAGGCCAGTGCTGGAGGGCACTGGCAACAGTGATCAGGGTACAGCCTCTGTGGTCACTGCCCATTAGAATTCCAAAGCCCTTGTGTTTTATTTTAAACTGGCGGTGCCGGGTGTTAAGGAGCGTAGATAATCTCAGGGATTTATTTCATCTTACTTCATAGTGTCTGTGCTCAAAAATTAATCAATCTTGCAGATATTCCTTAGGCGGAACAAACACATGCTTTGAAAATTAAAAAGGTCAGTTTAGGTCAGAGCAAGGCGGGCAATAAAATGGAGATAGTCAGCATCATCCCCGTATCATCGTAATCTTCTTCACCGAGCTGAAAACAAAGTGGATCGATCCCTTGAGATGTTACAGCACTTGATGCAGAAACTGGTAGAAAATGAACTTGCAGGTTGTTAGCATTTGACATCTAACAGCTAAAACAAATGAATATTAAGGGCGTTTGGGTAAATCCACACTATATAAATCCAAGTGTCCATCACAACACAGAATCACCTTATTTGCAAGACCACATAGGAGCTTTCAGTTCACTTAAACCAGCTTGTCATATCCCCGTAATTGGAAACACCTACTTGAATGACATTCTAGTATCATAAACTTGTGCCAAAGGATTCAGTGGAATTGGATTTTAACTAAAAATGGTTTACTCAAAGGATGAACTGAGTCCTTCATTAGCTATTTTATCAAAAGGATCAGTAGCAACAGGAAGTGGCCGGGGGGCTCCTCTGGCAACAATCACAACTGCTTTAGCTACAACTTTGTTCCAGGCATTAGGACCTGGTTAGGTAGAGCAGTATGGCCAAGTTCATCCAGATTATGTGATAGATTCACCATCCCAGAAGGCTGGCAGATCTATTCATTTCCTAAGGAGTGAAGAGGCAGAAATTGGCCACACACCAGAACTGTCAACGTCACTGAAGCTCATCTCCCCAGTATATTAACACTCCCCATGCAAGCTCGCAAACACAGGAGTGAAACATGAGCACATTATTGTAGCAATCTTCACCAGCCAGGATCTATAATCTAATTGTGTGACACTACCCCTAAATGCCAGCTGATCATTAGGATTAGCAGGAAGGTCTTCCCAGTCCATAATAGGAATATTTCATTGTAGCCAAGCAGAGATTCAGATACCCCAAACACGCTTGGGATGACTTGCAGTCTAAGTCTGTAAATTCTTTGCAATGTGCTACATACTGCCCTGTCTTTTCATTATGTGGAAAATGCATTTGGACATCACAGACAAAAACACCCATGAGCTGGCTGTGACTTAGAGAAGTTCCGATGTCTTCACTGTAAGCTATCGCCCCTGTTACATTACACATTTTGGATACATTGGAGGATCATTTAACACCATGTCCAACATTGTGATAGGATAGAAAAACGAGGGGCAAAGATATTCAGTTTAGCAATTTCCCTTGGAAATATTATCTGTGTGAATCATTATTCACGCACAACCTTAACCCTCGTCTGCTGACATTTAACTGATTACTATGATTAATGATTGTAGTCCTATTTAAAAGTGCCAGTAACAGATGCAAGACAGATGAAAGGAGTAATCCTAATTCATCAAACATACTTGTAAAAATATGAGCAAGTCTATGCTTGTCAAATGAACAAGCTTGCAGCAGTGCACTCTGACAAAGGATTCCAAACCGGAAATCATGTGTGATAGTAGTGCTGAAACAAAGACATTTTTGACAATACTACACATGGCAACTTTTTAGTGATACGTTTGCTTATTGGATTTAAGGACATGATTTAAAAGCACAATTTTACGTTATGCTTCTGTTTTGGCTTTACTTCCAATATTTTTTCCCATGAAGTTGATAAAAGTCAATCTCAGCAGTCTTGTCAGCTTGGATGGAGAAATTGATGCAAAATAACTCATGCTGTAGCCAGGAGAACTCAAACATGATCGAGGGAGAATTTCCACTGAGCTGCATAGGCCACATTTTCGAAGCCGATATTTCAATCCATAAGGCGTCATCTTGAGGAGCCAAGTGCTGATTGATGTCAGATGTCCCACAATAAAGGAAGCAACCCAATCTTAAATGGGAGAAAGTTAAAGCCATCTCATGTAAATGGAAGATAAACCATTAACGATTTATAAAAAACAGTTGTTTGTAGTTGTCATGATGATTTGGTGGGTGAATAAAGCTGGGTAAATTCAATAGCAAGACAGGTCTGATTTATTGTCTCTGCTAAGTTACCACATCACTGATGAGCATTCTGCAACTAGTTTTAACTGGCCTTGGGTGCCAAGATATATTGTGGCAGGACCAAGGCTGTGTTCTTTGGGAAGGGGGCTGACCAATCCTTTGTCATCCTCACCAGGCAGGTGCCAAAAACTGGGAGCAGTTTAAAGTCAAAATGAGGCAGAAACTGAGCATGTGGGAGCGACGCTCCCTCTCCATTGCAGTAAGAGCCTGGTCATCAGGTGTGAGATGCTCTTGGTGTTGCTGTACGTGGTGCAGGTCTGGCCCATACCCTGATCCTGCACTGCAGCGATCACCTGAGCCATCTTCTTCTTTATCTGGAGGTCAAAGGTGAAGTGTGTCCACAGGGATACCACGTACAAAGCTCTGGAGATAGTGGGGAGAAACGTGGCCAACGTCACTCTCATCCTGATGGCCACCTCTGTGTGCAACTGCATCAAGCTGTGCGTAGATCCTCGGTTAGCAAACACCAAGTGTCACTCCGTGCTGAGATCCCGTCCCTAGTGTTGTGAAGGACGGGTCTGGCCACACTGCCGTGGAATGCTCCAAGTAGTTGGACCGTGCGGTAACACTTGTCCCTTGTGGAAACGTTTCTGCAGAGAAACATCCTTAACCACAAGTCCATCAGGCAGTGGTCGGCCTGTGGGAAAAGGAGATGTTGGATCCTGTCGGATGGTTCCCTGAGTGGACTGTCAAAGTCATTTGGTGGAATCTTTCCTCACCAGAACTTTCAAACAAGCACCAAGATGTAGCCTGGCTGGTGGTGAGAAGGCCCATCCCCATCAAATCCTTCATGCACACCTGAAATCTCTGCACCATTGGACACTTCCCTCGAAGTGAGTGTGATGTTGAAGAGACTGTCACCCACCTCCTTGTGGATTGTGTTTTTGCAGAGAAGGTCTGGAGAGAGATGCAGTGGTTTCTGTTGAGGTTCATCCTGAGCAGTTCTGTGACACAGGACTCTGTGCTCTACGGGCTGTTCCCAGGGACACACACTGAGACAAACATCAACTGCAGCTGGAGGATCATCAACTCGGTGAAAGACGCTCCTTGGTCTGCCCAAAACCTGTTGGTCTTCCAGTGCAAAGAGTTGTCCCCGACTGAGTGTTGCAGACTGGCACATTCCAAGGTCCAGGACTACGTGCTGAGGGACGCACTAAAGCTTGGGGCAGCTGCCGCAAAGGCCCAATGGGGAAAGGTCCCTGGGAACAGCCCTTAGAGCACAGAGTCCTGTGTCACAGCACTGCTCGGGATGAACCTCGACAGAAACCATTGCATCTCTCTCCAGACCTTCTCTGCAAAGGCACAATCTACAAGGAGGTGGGTGACAGTCTCTTCAACATCGCACTCACTTCGAGGGTAGCGTCCAATGGTGCAGAGACTTCGGGTGTGCATGAAGGATTTGATGGGGTTGGGCCTTCTCACCACCATTTCAGACCTTTCAGCCATAGGGCACCGAGGAGCTGTGTGGTGTGTGTGTGTGTGTGTGTGTGTGTGTCTGTGTGCGTGCGTGTGTGTGTGCGTACGTGTGGTGTGTGTGTGCATGTGTGTGTGTGTGTGTGTGTGTGTGTGCGTGTGTGCGCGTGTGTGCGTGTGTGTGTGCGTACATGTGGTGTGTGTGTGTGTGTGGTGTTTGTGGTGTGTGTGTGTGCGTACGTGTGGTGTGTGTGTATATGTGTGCGTGTGTGTGTATGTGCGTGTGGTGTTTGTGGTGTGTGTGTGTGCGTGTGTGTGCATGCGTGTGGTGTGTGTGTCCATGCGTGCATGTGTATGTGTGCGTGCGCATGCAGTGTATGTGGTGTGTGTGTGTGCTTTCATGCATGCATGTGTGTATGTGGGGGGTGTGGTGTGTGTGTGTGTGTGTGTGTGTGCATGTGTTTGTGTGGGGGGGTGTGGTGTGTGTGTGTGCGTGCGTGCATATGTGTGGTGTGTGTGCCCGTGCACACGTGCATATGTCTGTGGGGGATGTATGGCGTGTGTGTGAGTGCGTGCAAGAGTGTGGTGTGTGTGTGTGCGAGTGTGTGTGTGGTGTGTGTGTGTGTGTGTGTGGTGTGCATGTGTGTGTGTGTGTGTGTGCGCGTGTGGTGTATGTGGTGTGTTTGCGTGTGTATACATGTGTGCGGTGTGTGTGTGTGTGTGCGCGCGTGTGCACGCGCGTGCATGTGTGTGCGTGCGGGATGTGGTGTGTGTGTGTGCACGCAAGAGTGTGGTGTGTGTGTGTGGTGTGCATGTGTGTGCGTGTGTGCGTGTGTGTGTGTGTGTGTGCACCTGTGCACATATGTGCATATTTCTATGTCTGTGTGTACAGGAGTGTGTATTTATTTATTTGTTGTCTGAGAATGATATCAGTCTCAGCTACAACACTTCCAATGGCAAGAAGTATTTTGCTTAGGTTCACAGCTGTAGAATGTCTACATCACAGCCCAAACCAGGGCCTTCAACAGAGGATGGAAATAATTGGTGACAATATATAGTTCTTGGTCTAAGTAATGAGTTTCATGCAGTGTTATGATTCACTTGAACTCATATCAATACATCCTCAGATACGATCGAACACGGGGGGTTCCATAGATCCGAGTGACAATATGTAATATATCTAACAAAAATGGTCAGATATTTATATGAGGGTTCCGGGCTGCACTGTGGGTAGTTTGGAACCTTTGTGTTGCTATTGGGAAAGTTTTCTAACGACAATATGTGTTTTTCAGATCATTTGTACTGTCACAGGTTGGCTGCCCACACATGTTAGATTATATCATCACTTTGGAGTGTTTACAGTCATAAATGATGCAAAAAGCTTGCAGCAGCAACGCAGCATACTCCATTTCCAAGAATATTAGGCTATGGTTTCCCTTGTTCAAATTAAAAGTGATGGCCATTATTTGTACCTCAGGGACCTATTAAGGAACACAGAATATTAAAATCTTCATTCCTTGAGAACGCAATTTTGTTAATGGTAATGAGCATCAATGACCAATTATGAGGCTTTTCTTATATTTTAGCAGTTTTCAAGCAAGTAAGCGGCAGATACTTAATGGGGATAATAAATGTTCCAAAGTTGCTAGTTCAGCTATGGAGGGCACAAGTTTTGTAGTAAGTGGCTCAATAAAAATTGAGTACATCCTAATCACACAGAAGACCCTATATTTCCGGGCACAGATCCCCTCTCACCTTCCAATGCCTCGTGCTTTGGAAATTCTGGCTGCCTGAATGGACCTGAATTGGACAGAAACCTAGGAGCATTAGTAGTTTCGACACTCTGATGGAAGGCCATCGCTGACCTGAGAAGTTAACTCTGTTTCTCTCCACAGATGCTGTCTGACCTGCTCAGCATTTCCCCCCCATCTTTTCTTTCTAGTCCAACACTCAGCAGAGCCAATAGAGAGTGCTATGCTGAGGAGGCTCTCTAAATGCCGTCAGTTGCCACTGAAAAGCATTTTAAGAGCCTGAGGACATCTGTAAACGTGATGAATGGTAAGTGTTGTCCCTTCGCCATCAAACACAACATCTGGGTCTTTATTTATGAGTTGATCCAACTGTCGGGGTTCAGTAGCATCTGAGATTAACATTTATACGCTGGTTTGGTTGTTTCAGTGCTTTGCTCTTGCACAAACAGTGAGAATATTTTAAGATCACTGTTAAAGTGATCCTTTCACCAACATTTCCTCAAATGATTACAAGTTGATGAGTTACTCAAGGCTTCAAAATCACATGACTCACGTGCCCTGATTATAATACTATTACTTCACTTCATCCAACCCCGTCAATGTAACCTTGTATTCTTTTCTCCCTGATGTTTTGATCTAACTTCTGCTTAATGCATCCATGCCACCCACCACAACCACGCCTTGGGTTAGTGAATTCCACATGCAAGCTACAGAGGAATGTTTGAGGACTCTGGGTCTATACTCGATGGAGTTTAGAAAGGGGGGATCTGATTGAAACTTACAGAATACTGAAAGGCCTGGATAGAGTGGACGTGGGGAAGATGTTTCCATTAGTAGGAGAGACTAGGACCCGAGGGCACAGCCTCAGAGTAAAGGGAAGACCTTTTAGAACAGAGATGAGGAGAAACTTCTTTAGCCAGAGACTGGTGAATCTATGGAATTCATTGCCACAGAAGGCTGTGGAGGCCAGGTCATTGAGTGTATTTAAGACCAAGATAGATAGGTTCTTGATTGGTAAGGGGATCAAAGGTTACGGGGAGAAGGCGGGAGAATGGGGTTGAGAAACTTATCAGCCATGATTGAATGGCGGAGCAGACTCGATGGGCCGAATGGCCTAATTTCTGCTCCTGTGTCTTATGGTCTTATGGCATCCTGCTCGTACTGCGTGAGGATTAGGAGGTTTTGGGGGCCTCTGCTGACCCGTGACCTTTCAATGCTGTTGTGGGTCATCTTCTCCTGAAAGGACAGAGGAGCATTGATGAGTCCACTCTCTACCTGCATCCCCGTTACAGCCTGGCCAACCCCACCTGAGGAACA
This sequence comes from Carcharodon carcharias, assembly GCF_017639515.1. Taxonomy (NCBI): domain Eukaryota; kingdom Metazoa; phylum Chordata; class Chondrichthyes; order Lamniformes; family Lamnidae; genus Carcharodon; species Carcharodon carcharias. Next base: position 126,409,153 of record NC_054481.1, on the reverse strand, counting down.
CCTCCCAGGGCACATCCGAGTCGTGGCCCTCGAGCTGCAAGGCACTCAGTCCAAGCAGTCAGGGCTCATCCCCTTGGCCAACTCCAGTGTCATTGAGAGTTGGTGCTCAGACGCTAACATCCCTGAGCTCCACAGGGGGATGGCCAAACCTTAACACTTCAACACACTGATCCATTCCCACATGGTAATATAATTGGATTGTCAACATGAGATCAATTTTGTCTTTGTCATAATGGCCTGAGTTTGCTTCACCTTTGTATCATTTTGGTGCAGAGTAGGCCCGTAGGTAATGCTGGATGTGAGTGGCTCTAACTTTATTGCACAGGCACTGAATGGACTTTGGATTCAAATGAAAGGGTCATTTCAGACACCCGGGATGGAGGCGTTGGATCAAGGCGTCCCTGGTGTCCCTGCCTCCCTGAAGGATACCGAGCTGTGCCTCCACATTCTCAGCGTTCTCCTCGCCATGTTCCTCTCCAGACTCACTGCTGGATTCATCTCTGTGGTCGGTGGAGCTGCCTCAGGATCCTCTTCCTCCAGTGGGTCCCCCCCTTGCCAGTGCCAGATAGTGGAGAGCGCAGCATGCAACCACTATCAGTGACACCCTCTCTGGGGGGTTTTGTACTGCTCCCCCTGAATGGTCCAGGCTTCAGAAGCACATCTTGAGAAGACCTATGGCCCTCTCTATCACCACCCTTGCGGGGGGTATGACTCCTATTATAACGCTGCTCTGCCTCTGTTCTTGGGTGGTAGAGAGGAGTCATGAGCCACCTTTTCAATGGAAAACCCTTGTCACCCAGCAGCCCTTCATCCAGTCAGGCTGGAGCACTGAAGACCCTCGGCACCTGGGAGTGTCTGAGGATGTAGGCGTCATGGGAGCCGCCTGGGTACCTTGCACAGACTTGTAGAATCTGCATCCTGTGATCACACACTATCTGCACGTTCATGGAGTGGAAGCCCTTCCTGTTGACGAAGGCTCCGGGCTCACCTGCTGGCACCTTGATGGCCACATGTGTACAGTCTATAGCACCCTGGACACGAGGGAACACAGCAATCGCTGCGAAGCCTCTGGCTCACTCAGCCTGGCCGGCCTCGTCTATATGGAAATAAATAAATGTCAGTACCCGCCTGATCAGAACTTCTGTCACCATCTTATGCAACAGTGGACAGCTGATTCAGATGTCCCACAAAGATCACCCACTGACCCCTGGAAAGGCCCCTGAGGGCCACTGTGACCTTAAGAGCCACTAGCATGGGGTGTCCACCCACACAGTCGGAGCTGATCTCAGGCCCAATCATCTGGCAAATGGAGGTCATTGTCTCCATGGAGAGGCGGAGCCTCCTTTGGCATTGCACCTCAGGCATATTGAGGTAGCTGTATCGCTGCCTGTAAACCCTGGCAGCAGGATAGTGGCATCTTCTGCGGCCCCTTCCACCTTGGACTACCTGCTGGCCCTGCGCCCCTTGTGCCTGCGCCTCTCCTCCCACAGGTCCCTCTCCTGGAAGCTGCACAGGGACACCTGACCTCCTCTCCCTCCTGCCCCTCTCCTCCTCAGAGGAGGAGGTGCCTCCAGCGGAGACCACAATCCCCGTTACCAGGGTTACAGGAGGCCTGGAGGTGTCCACATGGTCACAATCCTCCGGGGGCCTTGGGGACACCAATTAGCCCTGAACTGAAGCCGGGAAACGCTAAGAATGAAGCTGAGAACTGAGGTGAAGCTGTCAAGTTCAAATAAGCAACCAGCAGCAAACTATCCCCTAAGCTCCTCACTACTCTCGTTGGCAATGCTGCTGAGCCTATTTATCCTGCCCTTGGTTGAGGTTTTGCAAAATGGGGTCTGCCCGCCCACCTGCCTCGCCCACGCGCGCCGAGTGTGAAATCGGGACGGGCAATGTAAAATCGGCTTCGATTGGGCTTTTTCGTGGCCTCTTAATTGGTGGTGGGCGCGGCTCTGACACCCGCACGCCCCCGGTGACCTGAGGGTCGGGCACGTGCGAGATGATGTTCAGATGCTCACCCGACGTCTTCTCGCGCGATTTTACGCCCGATTGCCGTGGGGCGTGCGCCTGCCCACGAGTTCTTCCCCATCCATGGGAGGATCCAAAACTGGGAAGCCATAAGCATTAGCCGGCAATGAACATTTCCCGTCAGGCATTTGGGAGAAGCTTCTATACTCAGAGCATGGCGAGGATGTGACACGCGTGGGCTGAGTTGCACAGGGTGGCACGCTCCCCTTCTCCCAACCCCGTGCAGCACCCCTCCCCCCTCCCCCCCACCCCCACGCCCCCCCCCACCCACCCACCCCGGCCAAAGAGTTGGAGGGAGCAGACTGCCCAGTGGAAGAATGGCTGCACCACAGATGTTTAACAACCACTGGCCATTAATCGGCTGCAGGTGGGAGTTCAGCTCCTCAGGGACAGGAAGTCCCACCTCTTGAGTGCTGCTGGCCAATCAGACGCCGGCAGCTCTTGCTGTACCGGTAGCGCCAGCGGGATCGGTGGGCACTGCCGGTAATGCGCTCGGGTGGTAAGTGGGGTGGGGGGGGGGGGGGTGGTGCAAGTTGCAATGGATTGGAAATTGGAACTTTGTAAGTGTTTGGGGGTTGGCGAGGTGAGGTGGGGGCCAAGGTTTGAGAGGCTCTGGGGGTGGAGAATCTGGGTGAGTTGCACCATCTGAGGACTCTCCAATGGGGGCCAGTTAAGACGGGAGCCTTTTCCACCCACCACCAGCCTGTGAAGGGAAACCTGCCAGGCTGGCCCTCTCCTGCCATCAGGTTAATGCGGTTGAGGTGGGATAAGGCTCTCAAGTGGGCATTAATAACCGGGTGGAATGTCACCATGCCTGATACTCTCCACTGACGGTGCTCCTGGAGTTCAGAAGAATGAGTGGGTGATCTAATTGAAACATGTGGGCCAGGATATTTTGGATGAAAGGGGGGCTTGAAGTCAGAAGGGAGCTTCTGATGGCAAGCCCTCCACCCCCCCCACCTTTCCCTCCCGAGGCCTAAGCCCAATCATTTTTGGGCCTCCCCCATACCCAGGAAGCCCTCCCACCTAAAAATTGAGGCCAGGCGGGAAACAGCCCTTAAATGGCCAATAGTTGGCCACCTAAGGGCCTCAACTGGGGCAAGGGCTGGCGGCCCGTCCAAGGCTGTGCCTGCCCCAGCGTAAAAATCAGCGAGAGGCCAGGACACGGGTGGGAACCCAGCCGGAAACCCACTCGTTCTATCCCGCGCTCCAACCCCCTGCCCTAAAAATTCCACCGGCAGGTGAGTTTGAAATTCAGGCCATAAAAGTTCTTAAAGGGGCTTTGAGTGTGGATGGTGTGAAAATGTTTCTCCTGGCTGGGGAACCTAGAACACAGGGTCAGTCTCAGGAGAAGGGGGAAGCCATTCAGGACTGAGATGAGAAGAATTTTTTTCACTCACAGGGTTGCGGAACTTTGGAATTCTGTACCCCGGAGAGCTGCGGGCGCTCAGCTTTTGAACGTTTTCAAGAGCGACGTCGACAGACTTTTTTTGTGCCCTAAGAGAATTAAGGGATATGGGGACAGTGCAGGAAGGTGGGGTTGTGGTAGAAAATCAGCCATGATGGTATCGAAGGGTGGAGCAGGTTTAAAGGGTCAAATGGCCCACGCCACCCCCTCTTTCCTATGTTCTAATGATGGACGAGTGGGATGTAAAACCAACCCAATTCCCTTGATCCTCTGAGTTTCCAACCAGACGGTTAGGTAACAATCTCCCGTTTTGTGGTTTACCACTTGGGTGGTGTGACAGAGGGCTCCTGGCACCTGTGCATGTGTACGCAGTGAATCACTGTCTCCAACAAAGGAAAGGCAAAAGCAGCAGGGATATAGAACTGGCAAACAGTTTGCAGGCTTTCTTCGCATGACTCAGAATCACGATTCAGCAAACCACCTATAAAATCCCTTTAAGTACATCTCTTCTAATCTGCAGTGATGAATTGTGTTGCGTGACTGACAATTTCCATCAGTTGACACGGTGTGACGCTGCTAGGTGGTTCTGTGGGAACCTCTTGCTTTTGTTTCTCAGTAAATGAAGGGATTAAATGAATATTTTCCCGGCCTTGGGGGAATATTCACTGGGGCAGGATTTTCCGGTTGGGCGAGTAGGGGTGGGGCTCGCTCGCCAACGCATCAAGTGATGGGGGGGGGTGGGGGGGAAGGGGGGGTGACGTAGGCCGGGTGTCAGTTTGGCGGGCGCGCAGCCACTTAAGGCCTTTAAATAGATAATTAAGGTAATTAATGGGCCTGCCCGTCCAACCTTAAGGCTGGTGGGTAGGCGAGGAGGCTAGGCGGCCTTTAGAAAAAACACGGAACCTCACCCACGGGCGGGATGAGGTTTCACGTCGGGATTTAAAGAATGTAAGAATATTTCAAAATAAAAGATATGGACATGTCCCAACTCATATGAAAGCGCCACAAGAGGGGACACAGCAGCGAAACCTTTTTTCAGGGAATCTCCCCCAGCCCGCACAGGGAGCGCATAGCGCCTCCTGGCGGTTGTCACACCGGCAGGCCTTAATTGGCCCACCCACGTAAAATGGCGGCACGCCCGCCGATCGGGAACCCACCCACCCGCGCCCGCTACCGTACATCCCCCTCCCGACGGGAGGAAAAGGTTGCCCACTGGTGCAGGGGTGGGCAAGTCAGACTTGAATACCGTGAATAAAAGTAAAATGCTGCAGATGCTGGAAGTCTGAAATAAAGACAGAAAGTGCTGGTAAAACTCAACAGGTCTGGTGGCCTCAGTGGAGAGAGAAACAGAGTTAGCGTTTCAGATCGAACGATTCTCCTTTGGTACAACTCTTTGGGTGGGAGATGAAGGCATAGTGGAAATGTCACTGAGCTAGTAATCCAGTTAGACCCAGGCTAATGCCCTTGGGACATGGGTTCAAATCCTACCAGGGCAGCTGGTGGAATTTAAGTTCAATTAACAAAATATGGAACTGACCACGAAGCTATTGATTGTGGTAAAAACCCATCTGGTTCACTAATGTCCTTTAAGGAAGGAAACCTACTGTCCTTACCTGGTTTGGCCTACATGTGACTCCAGAGCCAAAGCAATGGGGTTGACTCTTAACTGCCACTCTGTTCAAGGGCAATTAGGGATGGGCAATAAATGCTGGCTATGCCTGTGACACCCACATCCCATGAAAGAATGAAAAAGAACATTTCTTTGGTTCTGAAGGAAAAGCCATTCAACTTGAAACACTCAGCAGTTTAGATTACTCCAGGTGTTACTGTATTTGGGAGTATGTCAAGCGATAGAACTCTGGTTTGAAATATTGGTATTGGCAGAGTTAGGAGCAATTTAAGAGTCATGATACATGAGAAGACCATTTAGTCAAATCGATCCTGAAGATACTCACATTGTTAAAAGCTCCTAGCGTCTTCCACCTCTCTTTGCCTTTAGCTTCATTCCAAAGGTTGACCACTATCTGTGTAAGGAAGAGCTTCCTCATATCAGTCCTAAGTTACATTTAATAGTTTAAACTGTGATCGCTTGTTCAATTCTCAATACTTAATATTACCTAATGCTCAGAGCTGACCTTACCCACGTCATTTTCTGTTTTACTTATAACTACCTGTAAGATGCCTCTTTTCCAAGTTGAAAGACCCAGATTTCTCAAGCCTTTCTTTAAGCTCCTGACACTGGGGCTCAGCCTCTTGGTTTTTCTCTGCATTGCCTGTTATGCTTCAATAACTTCCTTGTGTCTTTGTGACCAGAACTGGACCCAGTGTTCAAAGTGCAATCTGACTGACCTTTGACACGCAATCCACAGTTTTGACTATGCAGTCCAATATTCTATTGGCTTTGCTGATTGCTGCTTGGCATAGTTTGGACAGGTTGAGTGCTGAGACTACTAAGGCACCTAGATGATCATCAAATGCACCCTTAGCTTCTGACGCATGTAAGGTGTTTCCCTGTAGTTTATTGGTGCCAATATGCCAATGCTGCTCTTTTTTTTATTGATCTTTGTCCCCTCTATTCCTGTAGCCTGAGTCACCTGGAGCTGGTGATCAGATAAACTGTTCAATCCTCTAAGGCCCTGCTTTTCTCTGGGCCTTAATGTCCCCCACTGTCTAATTTTACTTAGCAAAAATACTGAAATAATTTAGACAAGCACACGTGAGACATTCTTTCTTGATGACCCTAACTCATATATGTTTTGTGGGTCATGAAGGCCATTAATTAAGGTAGTGACACCACTGAGGTGTCTACAAGATGTGCCACATCTCCAGAATTGGAATTGTCCAAATTTTCCACATTTCAAACTTGATCCGGGGAACCGCACATAACTATGAATTCTCAATAAAAATGTTCAACTGAGCAGGTTAATGCTCAAATCCCACATTGGCAACCACATGATGGCTTTTTGATTAACCTGAATGAAATGCACCTAACATACTCCACGATCCTCCCACAAGCTTCACTTTGATATGAAAATCATCTCACCCATATTGTGTGTAGAACAGACAAACTATGGGGGCGGTGTTAGGCTCACCCTTTATTGTTGTTAAGATTGTAATAAGAAACAGGAGCAGGAGTAGACCACATGGCCGGTTAAACCTGCTCCACCATTCAATACAATCATGGATCAACACCTCACGCCGCTTTGAAAATGTATACTTTCGTGCTGTTTTTGCCTTATCCATCAGCGGCTGGATTTGCGTAACTGAATACATCGGTTTTGTGTTGACAAGTTTCTATTTTCGGAATTTTTCTCAACTGTTCTTTCCATCACAGTTCTCCCATGCAATCTGACCTCTGTGCAGTGCTGCATCCTTGCTAGTAACCACAGCCTGAAATTACTGTAGGTGATGTGATAAGTGTCATCTATGTTTAGTTGGTAGAAGCTTTACTTCCGAGTCAGAAGGGTGTAATCTTAAACCCAGTTATGGATTTGAGTTTATAATCTCGGGCAGTACTGAGGTAGTGCTGCAGTGTCATAGGTGCTGTCTTTTGGATGATCAGATCAGTGTAAATGATTAATGTATTACTTTTGAAGTACAGTCACTATTGTTATGTAGGCTGTTACAGAGAGAGGAGAGATGGTGGGATGGTTCTCCTTTGTCAACCTGTCAACTAACTGCAACAGATGAGTTTTAAAGAAGAAATGTTTCAACTCCCTGAGGGTTGTATCTTTCAAGAACAAACACAAGACAGGCTTTCTCATGGGTCTAAACTAAAAGAAGGAATAAAAGTCTATTTTCTCAACACCCAAAGTATAATCGCAACAACACCACCCTCTCATTCACACAAGACACATATACACAAGAAAAGATTATTGCAAAAAATGTAGCATGCACTTAGATTTCAATTGGCAGACACCAAGTCTGGGTGACTATTGTATCTCAGTTTCTGTAGACATTTGGACAACAGTAACTATTATTGTCCTATCACTGCTTGCTTGTCCCTACAACCACACCACCCCCCCATTTCTCTCCCCCCACCCAACAAACCCTCCCCCCCCCACCCCACCCACCCCCCCCACCTCCACACACCCCCCCCCCCCACCCCCCCACCCCCCAACACCTTAAACCAGCTTATATTTCACCCCTCTCCTTAGATTCACTCAGTTCTGTTGAAGGGTCATGAGGACTCGAAACGTCAACTCTTTTCTTCTCCGCCAATGCTGCCAGACCTGCTGAGTTTTTCCAGGTAATTCTGTTTTTGTTTTGGATTTCCAGCATCCGCAGTTTTTTGTTTTTATCTAAGTGTAAATGATCCCATGTTTTGTTCAGAGATGAACAAAGAGTTGCCCAAGTCAACATACCTTTCTCAGCCAACAGCCTCCACAACAGATTAACTGGTTATTTGTTTTATTTGCTGTTGGTGGAGGCCTTGTTGTGAGGCAGTTGTCTATTGTATTTTTGCCTTGTTATGCCTGTATCATGAACCCATGAAATAACGAAGAAGATTTTAAAAGGCAGCATGCAATATGGACAATTTACCTTCATAAGATGGACTCTGGGTGGTCAGGTGACCTCTCTTCGTGGTTTCTGCTCCCAGAGGGACTGACTGATGTCTGGGCGTGTCTCTGTAAAGTTATTAAAATGCAAATGACCTTTCAGGGATATTCCATTGAAGACGCATCAGAATACAACAGATCACCAGTGGAGTTAATAGTTACTGTTGTCCAAATGTCTGCAGAAACTGAGATACAGTAGTCACCCAGACTTGGTGTCTGCCAATTGAAATCTAAGTGCATGCTACATTTTTTGCAATAATCTTTTCTTGTATGAATGAGAGGGTGGTGTTGTTGCGATTATACTTTGGGTGTTGAGAAAATAGACTTTTATTCCTTCTTTTAGTTTAGACCCATGAGAAAGCCTAATCTTGTGTCTTTTCTTGAAAGATACAACCCTCAGGGAGTTGAAACGTTTCTTCCTTAAAACTCATCTGTTGCAGTTAGTTGACAGGTTGACAAAGGAGAACCATCCCACCATCTCTCCTCTCTCTGTAATAGCCTACATAACAATAGTGACTGTACTCCAAAAGTAATACATTAATTGTATGGAAAGGAAATAAGTTGCATTTATACCTTTCACAACCTCAGGACATTGTAAAGCGCTCTATGTCCAAAGAGTTACTTTGTTGTAATGTGACAACTTGCCACAGGTTGGTCCTACAAACAGAATTAAAATAGGTAACCGTATAACCTGTTCCACTGACGCTGGTTAAGGGATGAATACTGGCCAAGTGACCCAGGGAACACCCTGTTCTTCTTTAAATGGTACCTTGGGATCTTTAACACCCACCTGAGAGGACAGATGGGGCCGCAATTGAACATCTCATCCAAAAGACAGCACCCCTGACAGTGCAGCACCACCTCAGCACTGCACCGAGGTATTAGTAGAGTGTTTTGGGAATGCCTCGAGGTCAAGGTAAGAGTGGGACGTCTGGCCCTCGGTGGGAGGAAGTCCTGCCCCCCCGGGACCTGTCGGCCAATCTGATTGGCCAGCAGCCCGAGCAGTCCTGGCAGCGCCGGAGCTCTGGAGTGGGAGCTGCTGGGACTTCCAAAGGAGCACGCTGAAGATAGATGGCTGCCGGAACCAGGTAGGTTCCAGGCTTTTCGGGCAGGGAGGGATCCAAAAGCCATGGGAGGGGAGAGAGAAGGGTGGTGGGGGTGGGGGGGTGGGGGGGGGCGTTGGTGGGGGGGGGGGGGGGGGTTCCCTGATGCAACAGGGCGCTCCCCTGCCCCAAATGAAGTGCCACCCCTTCCTTCCTTGGCTTCTTTCATCTTGGTCACCAAATAAACGGCCTGCCCACTCCTGCCCGCCTGCCCGCACCAAACATATTACGGCGTGGGCAGCCTATTATCCTGGTCAGTAGGCCGGCTAATAAGCCTAACTGACTGTTACTCATTTATTTACAAATGGTGGGTGGGCTGCCCATTTCAGTGCCCGTCCGCCTAGCGTAGTATGGGGATTAGCTCGGGGCTGGGTGGAAAGCTGGTGGGCTAACCACCCAATATATTATACCAGTTCCACCCCCTCCCCACCCACCCACCCACCCCGGGGTGGGGGTCATGTAAAATCCAGCCCGTTAACCCTGTTTCTCTTTCCGCAGATGCTGCCAGACCTGCTGAGTATTTCCAGCACTTTCCGTTCTTAATCCAGATTACCAGCATCTGCAGTCTTTGGCTTGTTGTAGTCATGTTCCCTCTAAGCTGCACAGCCTCGCGGCTTACACGGCAGCCCAGAGGTTCCCACGCAGGCTGAACGCACGTCGATCCCTTTCATTTACTGTGTGCGCGCGCGCGGCCTCGCAAATATATCTAAAGAGCCTGCGTACCTAAACAACTAGGCCACACACTACAACAACAACTACAAAAAGGAGAGAACATTGTTGTACCCCACGCCAAAAATTTACAATAAAATACATCCCTGGAAATAAAACGGGGCTTTTGGAAGAGCAACATTTCTCAGACTTTTCCTTTAAGAAATCCCTGGCGTGAGTTTACTGCAGTCCCCGGCTGTGATTAGATGAAACGGTGGCTTCAATTCTCCGCCCCTGTTCCCACACTAGCCTTGGCCTCCTACACTGTTCCAGTGACCAGTGCCCCGTCTGCCTGACTCAACACTGACTTGGCCAATTTTAGCTTCACCACCACTGCCCTCATTTAGTCATTGGCAGCTGTGTTGGCAATGGTTCTGCTTTTCTTTTTGCCTTGTGCCATTCTCTCTTTTGTCATTTCGTCTCCCCTGCTTTCCATCTTATCACAGACCTTCCCCTTGGTTCTTCCCTCCCTCTTCCTGTCCTTGCTTAAAACCTGTTACATCTCGAACATCTTCCAGTTTTGACGCAACGTTGTTGACCTGAAACGTTGGGCGGGATCTTCCGATCCTGCCCGATGTGGAACTCGCTGCAGGCGAGATGGAAAATTTGATGGAGCAGCGAAGGGTCCGTTGACTCCCGGGTCCTGCGGCCGTTATTCCTGTTTCCCTCTCCACGGATCCTCCCTGGCCGGTTGAGGATGGACTGGATATTCTCTCTTCACTTCAGATTTTCAGCAATTGCTTTCGCCTTGGTAACTTGGAGTTAGGTTCAAGGCTTTTAGCATTTGACTATCGCCCATCCACTGTACTTATAGGAAGTTATTATAAACTCACAATTCTGTTATAGATCTGGTAAATGCTCATTAATATTAGAACATAAGACAGATCGGCTAGAATCAGTCTAAATATCAGTTCCTTTTGGGACTTTGAAGTCACGATGACTAACAAAATGTAGGCCAGAATGTTGCGCTCGTCGGGAAAGGCGCGCACCCGGCCCGAATGAGCGCAAAGTGGCACGCAGTGACATCGGGCGAGTGTCCCAATGCCATCGCGCAGTGACATCGGACGAGCGTCCCAATGCCATCGCGCAGTGACATCGGGCGAGCGTCCCAATGCCATCGCGCAGTGACATCGGGCGAGCGTCCCAATGCCATCGCGCAGTGACATCGGGCGAGCGTCCCAATGCCATCGCGCAGTGACATCGGGCGAGCGTCCCAATGCCATCGCGCAGTGACATCGGGCGAGCGTCCCAATGCCATCGCGCAGTGACATCGGGCGAGCGTCCCATTGCCATCGCGCAGTAGCTCGATATTTCAGCCCGGGATTTGGCAGCATTGCTCGTCGCCAGTTAACAGGGCCTACTTAGGCCATTAAAGATCTAATCGAATTAAAAGTTTCGCTACTCGTCCACGGGCGAGGTGAGGTTTCCAACAGCAATTCAAAATTAAATTAAAATGTTAACCTTTCATTCACAACGTGTCCCTGCTGAAGGGACAGAGTCACACCGGGGGTTGGGGGGGGGCGGGGGGACGTGTTTCTTTTCCCTAACGTTTTTAAATTCTTTGTCTTTTTAAATTTTCAAAACAATCGTCATGTCCCTGAGGCGGCTCCGCGGCTCAGGGAGCTTTTCCTGCACCTGCACCCACAGGCGTGCACGCTCGCCCTCCCCCCCCACCCAACACAGGGCAGCGCCGAGCGCTGGAGCGGGCGTTTTCACTCTGGGACGGGCCCCGATTACACGGTCGGCTTCCTGGCCTCTCCCCGCTCACCCCCCACCGAGCCCACCCAACGAGGGCAAAGCTCTGGCCACAATCTGACGAGAGGAGCTTTTTAAAAAAAAATAAATAAATTTGACCTGCCATTCAACCTAATGGAAATACCGAATCCTGTGAGGACTTAATACCCACTCTGGCATGGAAAGTTCACGTTTTTTTGTGTCTGGTTTGTCTTCCAAATGAGATTTCTGTGTGGTGATGTCCTACAAACCCTGTCTGGCATATCATTCAGAAGCAGCCAGAACGCCCCTTGCAGGTGGAACTGGCCATATGGATTCTTCTCGAGGGACAATTACACAAATACTGCAGCTATTCAGCAGCCTGTGTGCCTTGTAGGAAATTAATAACCCCTTTGAGCGCTGCATTTTCTTGGCACTTCGCAGCACACAAATCTGTTCCACATTACCAAACTCCTAAACAAAGAGCATCTTTTAACAAGCTAGCTATAATTGCCACCAACAAAGTACGTGATTAGAATCTGCACAATTTGTAAAATTAATTGGATGAGGGCTTTGAAATGTCTGTCATGACGTTGGCCAATTAAATGTTTTAATTTGACCGCTTTCACAATCTCCAGCTTCAGTCCGTGAAACATCTTGCGTCTTGCTTCCCTTTGTTGACTTTTGCTCTTACGTGTTGGCTTCACTCGTCTGAAGAATAGAATATTATCCCCGATGTCCTGAACAATATTTATCCCTCAATCAATGTCAAGGAAAGGGATTATCTTTGTCATTGTCACGTTGCTGCTTCTGGGAGCTTGCTGAATGCAAATTGGCTGCCATATTTCATACATTACAGCATCAACTTCAAAGTACTTAGCCGACTGTAAAGCTACCTGGGGCATCCCGAGATTGCGAAAGGTGCTATAAAAATGCAAGTTTTCCGTTTTTACAGAATGTCCGGCACTGAATCAGGCCTTTTAGCTCGACTGGTCCATGTCAGTGTTTATGCTCCACATGAGCCTCCTCCTACCCTTCCTCCTATCACATATCCTCTATACCCATCTCCCTCCTGTTTATTGAGCTTCCCATTAAATGCACCTATGCCATTTGCCTCAAATACTCCTTGTAGTAGTGAGTTGCATATTCTAACCACTTCCCAAAATCCCAATTGGATTTATTGACTATCTTATATTTATGGTTGATGATTCTGGTCTCACCCACAACTAGAAACATTTTCCCTAACTGTGCTTACTTTATCATCATTGAAGAATTGTCTCTAACTTACATATATGCAGTGATGTGAAAACACTGGCATTAACTGTATCCCAGGCTGTTGAGGGAGGCAAGGGAAGAGATATCAGGGGCCCTGGCAGTAATTTTCAAATCCTTGCTGACCACAGGTGAGGTGCCAGAGGACTGGAGGACTGCTAACATTGTCCCATTATTAAAAAATGGAGGAAGGGATAGACCAGGAAATGACAGGCCAGTCAGTCTAACCTTGGTGGTGCGGAAGTTACTGGAAAGAATCCTGAGGGGCAGAATATATCTGCACTTGGAGAGACACAGATTAATCAGGGATGGTCAGCATGCATTTGTTAAGGGAAGGTCATGTTTGATCGAATTTTTTGAGGAGGTAACCATGAGTGTTGATGAGGGTAATGCATTTGATGTGGTCTACATAGACTTTATCAAGGCTTTTGATAAGATCCCTCATGGCAGACTGGTCAAGAAAGTAAGAGCCCATGGGATTCAAGGCAAAGTGGCACATTGGATCCAAAATTGGCTGAGAGGCAGGAAGCAGAGGATGATGGTAGGGGGATGTTTCTGTAAGTGGAAGTCTGTTTCCAGTGGGGTTCTGCAGGGTTCGGTGTTGGGGCCTTTGCTGTTTATAGTGTACATAAATGATTTGGGCTTAAATGTACGGGGTATGATCAAGAAGTTCGCAGATGACACAAAAGTTGATAGAGTGGTAAATAGTGAGGAGGATATCCATAAACTGCAGGAGGATATCAATGGACTGGTCAGGTGGGCAGAGCAGTGGCAAATGGAATTCAACCCAGAAAAGTGTGAGGCACTTGGGAGGGCTAATAAGTGCATTACCTCACACTTTTCCGGGTTGAATTCCATTTGCCACTGTTCTGCCCACCTGACCAGTCCAGTAATATCCTCCCCAACACAAAAATAAAAATACCTGGAAAAACTCAGCAGGTCTGGCAGCATCTGCAGAGAGGAACACAGTTAACGTTTCGAGTCCGTATGACTCTTCAACAGAACTAAGGGAAAATAGAAAAGAGGTGAAATATAAGCTGGTTTAAGGGAGGGTGGGACAGGTAGAGCTGGATAGAGGGCCAGTGATAGGTGGAAATAGCCAAAAGATGTCGTGGACAAAAGGACAAACAGGTGTTGAAGGTGGTGATATTAGCTAAGGAATGTGCTAATGGTGACATTAAGGGTAGAAAGCAGGACAAGCAAGGTACAGATAGCCCTGGTGGGGTGGGGTGGGGGGAAGGGATTGAAATAGGCTACAAGGTAGAGATAAAACAATGGATGGAAATACATTTAAAAATAATGGAAAATGGTGGGAAATGAAAAATATATATAAATTATTGGAAAAAAGGGGGATCGGAAAGGGGGTGGGGATGGAGGAGACAGTTCATGATCTAAAGTTGTTGAACTCAATATTCAGTCCGGAAGGCTGTAAAGTGCCTAGTGGGAAGATGAGGTGTTGTTCCTCCAGTTTGCGTTGAGCTTCACTAGAACAATGCAGCAAGCCAAGGACGGACATGTGGGCAAGAGAGCAGGGTGGAGCGTTGAAATGGTAAGCGACAGGGAGGTCTGGGTCATGCTTGCGGACAGACCGAAGGTGTTCCGCAAAGCGGTCACCCAGTCTGCGTTTGGTCTCTCTAATGTAGAGGAAACTGCATTGGGAGCAGCGAATGCAGTAGACTAAATTGAGGGAAGTGCAAGTGAAATGCTGCTTCACTTGAAAGGAGTATTTGGACCCTTGGACGGTGAGGAGGGGTTAAGTAAAGGGGTAGGTGTTGCACCTTCTGTGGTTGCATGGGAAGGTGCCGTGGGAGGGGACTGAGGTGTAGGGGGTGATGGAGGAGTGGACCAGGGTGTCCTGGAGGGAACGATCCCTGCGGAATGCCGACAGGGGCGATGAAGGGAAGATGTGTTTGGTGGTAGCATCATGCTGGAGTTGGCGGAAATGGCGGAGGATGATCCTTTGAATGCGGAGGCTGGTGGGGTGATAAGTGAGGACAAGGGGGACCCTATCATGTTTTTGGGAGGGAGGAGAAGGCGTGAGGGCGGATGCGCAGGAGATGGGCCGGACACGGTTGAGGGCCCTGTCAACCACCGTGGGTGGAAAACCTCGGTTAGCATCGATATCCTCCTGCAGTTTACGGCTATCCTCACTATTTACCAGCCTATTAACTTTTGTGTCATCCGCAAACTTCATGAACCTTCCTGCTCTTGTATTTTATGCCTCGGCTAATAAAGGCAAGTATTCTATATGCCTTCTTAACCACCTTATCTACCTGCCCTGCTACCTTCAGGGACCTGTGGATATGCACGCCGGGTTCCTTTTGACTTTCAGTACTTTCCAGGGTCCTGCCATTCATAGTGTAATTCCTGGAACTGTATAAAATGCTGGTTAGGCCACAGCTGGAGTGCTGTGGTCACCACATTATAGGAAGGATGTGAATGCGCTGGAGAGGGTGCAGAGGAGATTCACCAGGATGCTGCCTGGGCTGGAGGGCCTGAGATATGAGGAAAGATTGGATAGGCTGGAGTTGTTTTCCTTGGAGCAGCGAAGGTTGAGAGGGGACCTGATAGAGGTATATAAGATTATGAGGGGCATAGATAGGGTGGATAAGAAGGCACTTTTTCCATTAGTAGAGGGGTCAATAACCAGGGGGCACAGAATTAAGGTAAGAGGTAGAGGGCTAAGAGGGGAGTTGAGGAGAAACTTTTCACCCCGAGGGTGGTGGGAGTCTGGATCTCACTGCCTGAAAGGGTGGTTGAGTCAGAAACTCTCATAACATTTAAGAAGTATTTAGACATTCATTTGCATTGCCACAGCCTCCAGGACAATGGACCAAGCGCTGGAAAATGGGATTAGTGTCGTTAGATCTTTGTTAACTAGCGTGAACATGATGGGCTGAAAGGCCTCCTTCTGTGCTGTAAATGTCTATGAGTCTATGAGCTATGGCAAGAGGGTGCATAAATCCTTGGGTGGTGGCATTGTGGTATTCCAGAGTATTCCAGAAACCCAGGGTAATGCTCTGGGGACCTGGGTTCGAGTCCTGCCACAGCCGATGGTGAAATTTGAGTGCAAGAAAAAATTCTGGATTAAAAGTCTGATGATGACCACGAAACCATTGTTATTAAAATCCCACCTGGTTCAGTAATGTCCTTTGGGGAAGGAAATCTACTGGCCAGACTCACAGGCTAACTCTTAAATGCCCCTCTGAATGAGGGCAATTAGGAATGGCCTAGCCACACAGCGAATAAAAAAAAATATATATATTTACGGGTGGTGTAGATCTTGGTCTCATTCCCAAACAGTATCTAGTGACCCCTTTTTGGAAAGACCCTGAGAACAGGCTCCGATACCTCGACCTGCTGAACAGTCCAGGCCCACAGGTGCCACAATGTGCTGAAGACTCGTCAGTACCTGCACAGCATCAAGAGTCAGCGGCGAGAGGAGAGGGGAGGAATTTGGGAAGGGGGTTGAGAGAGGGAAAGAAAAGAAGCGTTGTTAAAATATGGAAAGGCCGATCAGACCTTGATGGAAGCAGAAGGGACCACGGGGCCGACAAATACCATTGGAGGTTTAGCTGGTCCTGTCATAATTCCGATGGCAATGCCCAGGGAAATGAGGTAAATGAGCATTATGCTATTTCTCTTGGATCCTTGTTGGTTTCCTATGGGTGTGACAATGCAAGGCTAGTGGAATCCCTACAGAATTTCAGGGTGATAATATTTTTGTACCTTTTTTTTATATAAGAAAAGATGTTAAGTATTTGGCCCTTTGGCCATTTCTCTGTTTCCTACCCTCAGGATGGGGGTTGAAGCGGGGAGCGGTGGTGAGGGGGGGTGGGAGGTTGGGAGTCGGTGTAAGAGAATAAGTGCAACTTTTTTTGATAACTTTAGAGAAAAATATCCCCTAATGTCTCATCAAACTAAAATGTATATAAAAACTGAAATCAATCAGCTTTCATTCCCACAGCTCTGGCATTAAAGGTGTTGGTGAGATGAATTAAATGACTATAAGACTGAATCATCAGAAACTGACATTTCAGCAGGGTATTTTTAGTGACAAATGGTTAAAACATAAAACAGGTACAATATAAAGGAGTGTATTTTAACTTAGAACAGATGTTCTATTGGCTTACACAGTGCATCTGAATCCCAAAAAAGTGTTAAGTCCTCGAACATGCACACTCACAGAAGTGTCAGCCACGGCTCAGTTGGTAGCACTCTCTCCTCTGAGTTAAGGTTGTGGGTTCAAGACCCACTCCAGAACTTGTGCTTGAAGATCAAGGCTGACACTCCGATGGAGCACTGAGGGAGTGCTGCACTGTCTGAGGTGCAGTTTCTCATAAGGATGTTGAATCGAGGTCCCATCTGCCTGCTCGGTTGGATATAGATGATCCCATGGCACTATTTTGAAGGAGAGCAGGGGAGTTCTCTCCGGTGTCCTGGCCAATAATTATCCCTCAATCAATATCATAGAAACAGATTATTGCGTTGCTTTAAGTGAGAGCTTGCTGTGCGCATATTGGCTGCCATATATCCCATATGACAATGGTGGCTACCTTAAAAAAAAGCACTTCATTGTAAAGTGCCTTGGGACACCCTAACTTCATGAAGGACGTTATATAAATGCAAGTCTTTTTTCCCTTTTGCTTTTCAAATAATCATAAAATGTTACAGCACAAAATGAGGACATTTTACTCATGGTGCCAGTGTCTGCTCTCTGTAAGAGCTGCCCCCTTGGGGCTATACCCTTCAAACCTTCCTTTTTAAATATTTATCCCATTCCCTTTTATAAGATATTACGGATTCTCCTATTACCAAAGGGCAGGTTGGGCAAACCTTCAACTAACCACCTTCTGTGTGGAAAAAAAAAAATTCCTAACCTTTCCCTCCACCCTTTTGAGGACCTTCTTAAGTTGCTGGCCTCTGGCAACCACATTAATAACCATTGGGATGAGTTTGTTCTTTGGATGTGCATTATCAAAACCTCGCATTACTCCCAACCTCCTGTTTTAGTGCAAGAGGACCAGATGCTCTTGTCTGCTCTCATTAGAGCCTTTCATCATGGTACCCTATGCATTATAGTGTCCACCAGTGAGTTTCCTATTGGAATTTCAATCCATACTGTACTATGTAGTTCTCTAACAACCCAACGCACAGTAGAAAACAGACTTGATCTCCAGCCTATTCAGAGCAAGTTGATTTCAGTCAGGCCAGTCATTAGTCTTAATGTTAGGTGAGCCAGTGTTGCTGGGTTAGGGAGGGGATAATTCGGACAGGTTCTCTCCGCTGATTACTATCCAGCAACTTGCAAGGGTGACCAACTGAATGTGCATTTAATATAAGGGATTGTCTCTTATTGTGACTGTTTGTCCCTTAAGGGATGCATTTTGTCCCATATTTCTGGGATGGGCTATGTGGGACCGATCCTGGGAGTCTCCGGGGTGAGTTTGAGTGATTCGAGCAAGCGGGTGAATTGGCCAGTGGAGAGATGATAATGTTGTAACTCAACAAGATAAGTTGTAAGTTTTAGTTGATTTTAATCCCCACCCCAGAGATCATGGTCCCAAGACCCCCGCACCAACCTCCCCCACCTCTCATGATCATAGCAACTCCCACGCCCACCCCACCACCACCACCCCCCTCCCCAGGTTGAAGTGTCCTTTACTTTGTTGCATAAGAGTTGGTCACCCTACTAGCAACTTCCGTTGGAAGTGGGTGAAGGTTGGCTGAGCATAGTAGTCAGTCTCTTCACAGCGTTCAAATGGCATTCATTGTTTAGGTTCTCACATTGATAATACCCACTTGTATGAGGGGCCAGAGGGCATCTGTGCAGCATTACTCTGGAGGGAATAAATGTCTTTGGACAGTGAGGTAAGTGCAGGGAAGTACAGCGTAGGGTAAGAATCTGGCAATTCCTGTTTTACTGCTATTGCTTTACAGCTTGGCATGGCACTGTATCCAACAAGGTGTCTTTAGCCACGTTTGTTTGAGAATCAGAAGCTATAAGAATCTTATTGCAGAAGAATGCAGCCTGCTCTGTGAAATTAGTTCGGTGCGGGTTACTACGGAGATCAGAGAAAAATTGGCCCATTCATCATATTGTCTTCACACTTGACAGCACAGCAAAAATCGACTTCATTTTGCCAATAACTTGGGTGGTAAAATGAGGGGAGGTTTTTGAAATGGTCTCTCATTAGTGCGATTGTGTGGAGTGTTGGCCAAAAATGATTGCTTGTTTCAGTTTGCCTTTGTGATATTGTCAGCTTGCTGGGCAATTCAAACAAAGGCGAAGGAAAATGGACCATACTGCATTTTAGCGAGCTATTTACATGGCGTTAATTGTACATCAGCTGAGCATTAATTGTATTCAGGAGGTGAGTATTAACTGAGGACTTACCTGTGCTCACATAGGAGCAGACTGAAAGAGGAGATTTTAGTGTGGAGGTGTGTGGTATGTAATGTGAGTCACTGTTAAAAGCTTCAAAGTGAATAAGGAGCCAGATCCAGGGTTCAATCCTTCACCATCTAGCTATCTGAGATTTGACACGTGGCATTTAAAAAAAAACATTTTCTGCAGGATGTTTCTCGTTCATACAAACGTGCACGGTTATTACTGTTGATTCATACTTTTTCTTCTCCCTTCCCACCCACTTCTCACTATCTCCTCACCATTGAAACGTTTTAAATTCTGACAGATGATGTTTCCTCTGGCTGTGTGTGTGTTGGGGGGGGGGTGTGGGGGTGGGGGGGTGGTGGTGTGTGTGTGTCTAGAACAAGGGGGTCACAGTCTCAGGATACGGGGTAGACCATTTAGGTCTGAGATGAGGAGAATCCTCTTCACCCAGAGGGTGGTGAGCCTATGGAATTCTCCACAACAGAAGGCTGTGGAGGCCAAGTCACTGAATATATTTAAGGAAATAGACAGATTTCTAGACTCTAAAGACATCAAGAGGTGTGGGGGAGAGAGCGGGAGTGCCATGATCTTATTGAATGGCGGAGCAGGCTCGAAGGGCTGAATGCCCTACTCCTGCTCCTATTTTCTATGTTTCCTATGTTTCTTAAGCAGCACTCAACATCTGTTCACATCTGGTGGCAATGGGCAATGTAGGCTGGCATCACACAATGTGGGGATATAGATATTTCAAAATCCCTCTCAATCTTTAATATGTCTCCTTTTTCGGTCCTGTCCTCAACTCTGCATCAATCTCAGTCCAAGAAGGAGGGCAAGCAGCCAAATGCAAAGTTATTTATTTATTAATTTGTGGGATGTTGGAGTCGCTGTCTGGGCCAGCATTTATTGACCCATCCCTAATTGCCCTTGAGAAGGTGGTGGTGAACTGCCTTCATGTGGTGTAGGTACACCCACAGTGCTGTTAGGGAGAGAGTTCCAGGATTTTGACCCAGTGATGATAAACGAAATGTGAGATAGTCAGGATGCTGAGTGTCTAGGAGGGAAACTTGGGGAATGGTGACGTTCCCATGCATCTGCTATCTTTGTCCTTTTAAGACTTGAGGTGCTGGAGGTCACAGGTTTGAAAGGTGCTGTTGTAGAGACCTGGATGAGTTGCTGCAGTGTAACTTGTAGATGGACCATACAGCTGCTACTGTGTGTCGGTAGTGAGTGTTTAATGGATCCTGTTAATACTGGATAAGTTAAATTTTCTCATATTTACATCAGCTCCTGATGTCCTTATCTTGCCTTCTGACCTTCACCATAGTGAACTGAAAAATATTTATACACCCGATCAAACGTGAACCAGTGAGGCTCCTTGGATGTAGTCTATGTCTGATAGAAATGACTCACTGTTTCACACACAATGATTTACGTTGAAGTGGAGTAACTATTATTATGTGGGTACTTGTGGCACACAGCAAGATTCCGCAAACAGCAATGAGATGATTGGCTAATCTATTTTTGGCAGCGCTGGAGGATTGTTGGCCACAGACATCTAGAGAACATTGGGGGATTGTATTGTGGCATGTTTAACATTCACCAACAACAACTTATGTTTATATAGCACCATTAACGTAATAAAACATCCCAAGGTGTTTAACAGAAGCACTATAAAACCAAGGCACATAAGAAGACTTTAGTGCCGATGGCCAAAATGCTTAGGTTAAAGAGGTAGGGTTTAAATAATGTCTTAAAGGAAGAAATAGAGGCTGTAGTTTGGAGAAATTTACAGAAGGAACTCCAGAACTTAAGGTCCAGGCAGCTGAAGGCACGTCCGCCAACGGTGAAGTGATTGAAATCAAGGATGCTCGAGAGGCCAGTATTAGAGGAACGCAGATATCTTGGATGGCTGTGGAGTTTGAAGAGGTGACAGAGATAAGGGAGAGGTGGAAGGCTTTGAAGATGAAGATGAGAATTTTAAAATCTAGGTGTTGTTTAACCAGGGGCCAATGTAGGTCAGTGAACACAGCGATGATGAGCGAACAGGATTCGTTGCGAGCTTTGACGCAGGGCAGCAGAGTTTTGGATGTGCTCAAGTTCATGGAGGTTAGAGTGTGGGAGGTCAGCCAAGAGGGCATTAGAATAGTCAAATCTGGGGGTAATGGAAGGCATGGATGAGAATTTCACAGCAGATGAACGGAGGCAGGGACAGAAATGTGTGTTGTTACCGAAGTGAAAATTGGCGGTCTTAGTGACAGCATGGGTGTGTGGATGAAAGTTCATCTCAGGGTCAAATATGACAGCAAGGTTGTGAAGGGTCTGGTTCAGCCTCAGGTTGTTGCCAGGGAGTGGGATGGAGATGGTAATCAGGGGATGGAGTTGGCGGTCAGGGGATGGAATTGGCAGTCAGGGGATGAAGTTGGCGGTCAGGGGATGAAGTTGGCGGTCAGGGGATGGAGTTGGTGGCCAGGGGATGGAGTTGGTGACCAGGGATGGAGTTGGTGGCCAGGGAATGGAGTTGGTGACCAGGGATGGAGTTGGCGGTTGGGACTGAAAACAATGGGTCCAGTCTTCCTAATATTTAATTGGAGGAAATTTCTACTTACTCTAGATGTCAACCTCAAGAAAAACTAAATGGATTGAGGCTCTTCACAATGTGGTGCTCTCAGCACTGATCTGGATGACCCACAACTTTTCAGCTAAGATGGGAGATGGCAATCAACTGGGTCAAGTCGATCGTCAATGCTGGTACTGATTTCCTTCTGCCCTCTTGCGCAAACAAAGTCTGAAAAACATCCTTTGCTCCCATTGCGTTCTCAACCATGACTGACTGCACACAAACTTCTTCCGTGCTCTTTCTGCTGCTGGTGCCACGTTTGGCCTGAAGAGGGCAGTGCACAGTAAATTTCACGCCAAGGAATGTCAGAGATCTCGATGATCAGAGTCTCGCTGACACAGTGATGGGCACCCTAGGCCGGTGAGTGGGTCCACACAAGTGGCCCCCCCCCCTCCTTTATCTCAGTGGGCTGCAAGATTGAAATCGGGCATGTGCACCAACCATGACCCCATGAGTTAGAATTTGCAGGGCATGCTGATCAAACTGTAGCAACATTTTGATTGGATGCAAGGCTCTCACAGTCAATGCTGTGTGTGTAATCAGCACCCACCTCACCCCGTGTCCTTGCTTTGCTTGCAAATCACTTTAGCAATGCCGGTAGGAAAAAAAAAACCACGCTGATGGAAACCGGCAGAATCCGGCAATCCTGCGCGTGGACTTTCAGCACAATGTCTCGCAGTCAGAACTCTGATGGGCCACAGACGTTGCTGCCATTGATTCTTGAGCTGCCAGTTCAGTGCCAGCTGCCTTTAGGGGTGGGCTGGTATGGTCAGGAAGGTTTTGGCGTTGTGGGTTAAAGAAATGGTGGTGTTGCTTCTGCTGTTACTCTGCTTGATCTTTACACCGAGTGATGGAAGCCATATTCGGTGCACTCCCCTCCCAGCCTTTGTAGTCTGGCTTGTTTAGAAGCAGAAGGGGCAAACAATCACATGCCCCCCATTGTTAACTGCTTTAAATCCTGCACACCTAAAGCACTGACTATTGTTCCCACACAACATAGGAGGAATTCGCCAACACTTCCTCTTGATCATCGACCAGCCCCTGAAGAAACCAAGAAGTCTCACCATCAGATCAGCTACCCGTTCCTCGTATTCCCACATCATCAATCCTCACATGCGCACAAGCTTCCTCTAACTGTTGCTTTGTAACAAACACCGACAACTTGGGTTTACGTGTGACGTTTAAACATATTAAAGGTGCTGAAGCTGTTCACGGGAGCGTCAACCAAAATTTGACAATGAGACCACATAAAAAGACTTTTATATTCACTTTGTTCAGCTTGACTTTGTCCAGTGAACGCTCGCTGTGCCCTTGATAGTAACGCAGTAGCTGGTGCTTGAAACAATACAGGCAGAGAGGCCGATTGACTGAACACTTTGCTCTGATTTCAGAACGGGTGCTATGGGTGCCACCCAGTTGGAAAATTGCACCGGTTGTAGGATAGCCAACTTTTCCAACCTGCTTATCTCGGTCTCAATCTTGTCCCGTAGAGCATAAGGGACTGGTCTGGCTCTGATAAATCTGGGGCTTGCATTAGGGTCTATGTAGATTTTGGCTTGTAGCCAACGAATCCTTTCTAGTTCATCACTGAAAATGGAAGCATAATTTTGTAACAATTCCTGTAAGTTTCTCGTTCTGATTTGAAAAACCTCGGCCTATTGCAAATTTAATCTTTTTGAGACAGTTGTGACCAATTAAACTGGGGCTGGCCCCAGCTACTACTATAAGGGGTAAATTTGCATCATGATCCCCAAACTGCACCAGGACTTGGTATATCCCTTTCACTCTTATTTCTTTGCCTGTATATGTTTTTAATTTAGTGTCCGATTCCTCCAAATTTAAAGGATGGGCTCCTATATTGAAGTGTCTGAATGTATGTTGTCCATTGATGTCCCAGTATCGACCTCCATCTTGATGGGTTGTTCATGGACTCTAATGACTACCTGGATTGGCTCAGTTCTACCCACTTTCAGATTGTAGAATGAATAGATGTCAGATTCTTCATCCTCTGGTTCTTCAATGAGAAAGATATCGCAATTTCCACATTTGTTTTTAAAATGCTGTCTCAGCCGATCTTGACAGCGCCACACATTATGTGACCATTGCAGTGGGAGAAAAAGCATTCAATATTTCTGAACTGTCGATCACCTGCAGGCTGCCTGGATGCATTTCCTTCACTAATGTGGTGGGTTTTCACTGTAGTGCTGTTGTTCTTCAATGGTCTGTACATAGTGGGCGTTTCCTGCCTTTCTGCAGAGTCCGATGTTTTCGGGCCTTTTGTTGCTGGTCCTACCCGCCCTACAAGATGGACGGCTCTATTTTGTGTCTCTTTTATTGCCTCTGAGTCTCTAACAGCCTCTCCATGGCTGTTGCCACTTCTAATGCCTTACTGAAGTCTAGATTAGTTTCAGATAACGATCGCTTTTGAATAGCATCGTTCCCGATTCCGCATATCAATCAGTCTCTCAACATGTCATTAATTGAAGTTCCGAGCTCACAATATTCCATTAATTCCCTTAAAGCAGTTACATAGCCAGTGATTGTCTCTCCTGGAAGCCTATTCCTCGAATTGAATTTAAAACACTGCACAGTGACTGAGGGCTTTGGCTTCAGGTGGTTTTTTACAATGTTTACTAACTCGTCGAAAGTCTTCTTATCTGGGGGGGGGGGTGTGAGGTGACGTGAGGCTGCGGATCAGTCCGTATGATTTGCTCCCACATGTGGACAAAAGAATCGCCCTCTTCTTGCCCTCCTCCACGATGTCATTAGCGGTAAAGAGGAACGCTAGGTGTTCGGCATAATGAGACCAGTCATTGGAAACAGGATCAAATGGTTCAGGCGCCCAAACTGGGGCAGACTCGATGACTAAGGAGACTGCGCTTTCGAGGTACTGGCGAAATAACGTGTCAGGCTTACCGCAGCCTCCTTTATTGCTGTCAATTGATCCGGTTTATCCTCGTCACCAGATTTATATTTTTAGTTATCAGGTTCGCTTTGTCCAGCGAATGCTAGCTGCACCCTTGATATTAACACATTAGTTGGTGCTTGAAACAATACAGGCAGAGAGACCGATTGACTGAACAAACACTGGTGGTTTATTGGGACTAAGAACAGAGCACTGACACCACGTGTGCTTCTTCAATCACCTCCAGCTCGCGACTTCCAGTTACCCAAGAAACCCGCGCCGTGTAGTGATTGGTCAATGCAGTCACGTGGCCAATTATCTAC
The DNA here is from genome assembly GCF_017639515.1 of Carcharodon carcharias. NCBI lineage: Eukaryota > Metazoa > Chordata > Chondrichthyes > Lamniformes > Lamnidae > Carcharodon > Carcharodon carcharias. The sequence continues at coordinate 126,384,123 of NC_054481.1, read as the reverse complement.
ACTCTCTTAAAGGTACATAGCACTCCACTTTACCACAGAGATATTAGACCAGGAGACCAAAGCTTGGTCCAAGAGGTAGATTTTAAGGTATATCTTAGGAGAGAGGGAGATAGTGAGATGGAGAGGTTTAGGGAGGGAAGTCCGGAGCTTATGGTCTAGGCAGCTGAAGACATGGTCGATGATGAAAATTGTGGGGGAGGGGGGAGAGGTTCACAAACAGCTGGGTTTGGAGCAGCCATCACTCCATCTACCATATCCCACCAGCGGTGTTTGGGCAGCTGGTTGGGGTGTGGCTGTGATCTTAGCCGAGGAATAGTGTCACAAAGTCGTTGACAAGGGACGGAACCTTGAATCAAATGTGAAAACTAACAACATGAGGTAGAATAAAACAGGATATTAAAGAGAATCTGTGGCAAGTGGGAAACATGGGCTGTCAACTTACACACAACACGGTCCCACCAACAGCAGTGATAAACAGCAGATAATGTCGGTTAAGGGATAGATTTTAGCCATGACATCAGGCATACTCTCCTGCTGTCCTCGAAAATAGTGCTGTGAGATGTTTTACATGCACCACAGCAGATGGGACCTTGAATAACATCTCAGCCATGCAGCACTCCTGACAGTGCAGCACTCCCGTACTGCAGTGCAGGATTTTGAGCTCATGTTCTGGAGTGGGATTTGAACTCACAACTGTCTGGCACACATAAATTAAATTATAAACTTACCACAATTCATGAAATGCTGGCACTGTAGAACATGATAACCAGAACAACAACCTTTAGGAAGCAAAGATCTTCTGGGGCTCTTTCAGAGCTCCCACATCTGTCCTCCCCTCTAACGTTGTCGCTATTCCATTGAACGTCTCCTCCAGTGTCCAAATCCCACCCCCTTCCAGTGTCAGCCAGAACTCAATGGGTAGCAGCCTCGCTTCTTGAGCCAGGCAGTCGTCAGTTCATGTCCCACTCCAGAACTTGAGCTCAAAATCCTTAACTGCAGTACAAGAGTGCTGCACTGTCGAAGGTACTGGCTTTGGGCTGAGACTTTATTCAAGGCCCCGTCTGCTGCGATGGATGCAAAGGATCACATGGCACTATTTTCAAGAAGGGATTCCTGATTGGTTAAAATTTATCCCTCAACCAACATTAACTGGTTAGGAGCGTATTGTGTACAAACTGACTGCCATATTTCCTTCGTTTCAACAGATTCGCTTCAACATTCTGCTTTATTCTTTCTGTTTAATATTTCTATAACCGAAGATCTTTCACCTGTTTCAATGTTACTCTTCCATTCTTCAAAATGGCTGCCCGCCAATGATCACATCCAGTTTAGTCTCCAATTTTGGTAACCATGGAGACAGCAATTTCAACATTACATCATTACAAAGCCAGGTGATTGGGACACGCTGATACCTCTCATGAATCGAGTCTGAGCTCTCCGTGTATTCTGGTAACCAGCAACGGACACGTCAGAAAAAGATATTACTAAGTGGCAGAGGGTTAATAAACACAGCCGGGCAGCAAGTGACTTAATACTGCAATGAGCTGAGAATTGAAAGTTCTTTAGCCACACAGAAGTTAAAGAAAATAATCTGGTGCATACCTGACCGAGTTCAACCAGTGTTGAATCAAATTATTTGTTAAGACTTACTGTAAGGTTACACTGGGTAAACAGTTGAATGGCTTTGAAAGCTATGTTGTAATTGGACAGTGCACGAGCAGAACGCTCTACTCTTTAGTTATTTTCCAGTTAACATCTCTGGCCGAATTATCTGTTAGTATCACATAGTTCCATCTTTATTTCCTCCTCCCTGTCCCTTACTCCTCTTGCATTTCAGGGGCAAGAGTAATCCTGCAGTCAGGAGGGCAGCTGGGTGGTTGGGTTCTGGCCAGTTTGCGCGCTAGGATGAGTCCCAGATCTGACAAGTCTCAGCTGTTAGAAATAAACACTTATATTTATTATGCCATTGAAACATCTCAGAGAATCACAATGAACCTCCCTCGGAGTATAGTGAGTTTTATTACATGGGCAAGTTTGTCATTAACATCCCTAAAACAGAACAAGATCAATGACCAGTAAGTCTGTTACTTATCCGCTTGCCTGAATGAGTGCGGCTCCAACAACACTCAAGAAGCTTGACACCATCCAGGACAAAGCAGCCCACTTGATTGGCACCCCATCCACCACCTTAAACATTCACTCCCCCCACCACCGATGCACAGTAGCAGCAGTGTGTGTACCGTCTACAAGATGCGCTGTAGGAACTCACCAAGGCTCCTGCGACAGCACTTTTCAAACCTGCGACCTCTACCATCTAGAAGGGCAAGGGCAGCAGATGGATGGGAACACCCCCACCTGGAAATTCCCCTCCAAGCCACTCACCATCCTGACTTGGAAACATATCGGTTGTTCTTTCACTGTCGCTGGGTCAAAATCCTGGAACTCCCTCCCTATAAATGCTGTGGATGTACCTTCGCCACATGGACTGCAGCGGTTCAAGAAGGCATCTCACCACCACCTTCTCAAAGGCAACTAGGGATGGGCAATAAATTCTGGCCTAGCCGGCGATGCCCACATCCAGTGAAAGAATTAAAAAATTTGTTGAGGGAGGAATGTTGGCCAGGTCACGGGGAGAACTCCCTCCTCAAGAAGTGCCCTTTAAATTTCAGTAAATGCTATCCCTTTTCGGGGCGCATAAGTAACCCGGAGAACACAATTTCAAATCTTACCGTGCAGCTTTAAAATCTGAATTCAGTTTAAGAAAAAAGGAGGAATAATAAAGCTGGTTTCAGTAAACGTGACAGGAATCTGTCAGACTTCGTAAAAAAAAACCAAAACAACTGGTTCACTAAGTACCTTTTAGGAGAGGAAAGCTGACAGCCTTCTCCGGTCCGGCCTGTGTGAGTCCAGTTGAACACCAAGGTGGTTGACACTAAACAGTTCTTGGAAGTGGCCAAGCAAGTGGGGGCAGAGGTGCTCTCCCATCTTTCATTAAAAGGGGAATGTTACACCGATGCCTCTAACCCCTACCCTCCCCAAACCACCCCCCCCCCCACTTCCACCAACTCCCACTCCCAACTACATCTCAGTCTTTCCCCAGTGGTTAGTTTTGAATAGGAACCTCTTGTACTCAGTTCTGCAGAAGTAGTTCCCGGTGGTGTCAGCTGGAGTTCCTGAGTATCATTTCACATCACCCACTCTCACAAGTCCAGTTCTACCATTTTACCCTCCACCATACAGCCTTTGATAAAAAGTAGCACATCAAAATGCAACGCGTCGATTAGCACTTTCTTGCAAAATGCCCTCATTTTTCTTTACGAGTTGTTCTACTTCCACTGCTGGCAGAGACAATTGGCAGCACCAGTCCAATTAATTTTCCCAAAAAATACTCTGGTCCTACAGTTTTATTAGCCTTCAATGGGAAATGTTTTCTGTTAAGAACCAGGAGTTATGGATTCAATGTCAGTTTTTATAAGTAAACTGCAGCAAGCAATAAAAACAATCAAATTGGCTTCAAGCTTCTTGTGGTGTCTATGTCTGCCCTGTGATATCTTGCCAAGAAGCCAACTAAACCACGATGGCTGTGAATAATTTCTCTCCAGGAAACGGTGATGCAGACCATGTGACCCATTTCTTTTTGTGGCTGAGATTCCAGCAAAAGGATATTGTGGTGACTGTACATAAGTCAGCCTCTTGCTAAATCATTGCAGCTTCCCCCTCGCTCGTTATTCAGTAGCAACGATCGGCCGGCAGGAACCCGTCGTCCCTTTGAAATGTGGATGGGAGCTCCCCAGACAGCTCAGCTGTGCAAACGTACTGCCCAGTTGTCATTCTTGAGTCATGCAGGGCAGGAAGGTGGCAGGTTCAGTCCCTGGGCCGTGCACAGTGAGTTGGTTCCAGCTGCTGTGCATTAAGTGGGTTGGGCACGTTAAAATTCACATCAGTATTGTCTGGACTTGGGAGGCGGAAAGATCAGCCTGTTGATATGCAGCAATTAGCGGGCAGTGGGAATGTGTGGCTAAGGAATGCATGAGGTCGGAGGCAAAAGCAAAGTCCTGCAGATGCTGGGAAGCTGCAGCCTCCTTCTCAGTGAATCTAGTCAATTACACCTTGCGACTTGATCGGGTGCTGGCCGCTCGCAGTGCTGTCCCCGAGACGTTGAGTTCCCGCTGGCCGATCACTTTGCCAAGCACCCCAGCTCAGTCTGCCAGCGTGACCCCCCCCCGAATTTGCCTGCCGCCTTAATTCTCGAAGCCGTTCCCTCTCGAACCGGTCAGCGTCCTTGGCCTCCGACTCAAAGCAAGTTCAAGGAGCAGCGACGAAAACAGAAAATGCTCCAAAGAAGCGGAGCTCTGAAGAAGGGTCATGCGGACCGGAAACATTAACTCTTGTCTTCCTCGCCACAGATGCTGCCAGACCTGCTGAGCTTTCCCAGCATTTTCTGCTTTTGTTTCAGGTTTCCAGCGTCCGCTGTATTTTGCTTTTTAATCAAGGAACAGCGGCTCATCTTTCGGTCGGTCACTTCACAGCCTTCCAGACTCACAACGGAGTTCGATAACTAGATCACAGGCCCCCGCTCCCACCATCTTGACAGCAGCTGCTGGTAATGTTTCTGCTGTCGCCATTTTCACCTCTCCTGAAAATGTTTTCTGTTTCTTTACTTGTCCCATTGCCACCTCTTTGTGCCTCGCACCATCACCCCTTTCGTCATTTAATCTCTCCTCCCCTCTCCCCTTTTGCTCTTTGTTCTCCTCCCCCACTTGCCCTGCGCTTGAAATTTGCAGGAAAACAGTTGAATCTTTAACTTCTTCCAGCTCTGATGAAATGCCCTTTGACCTAGTGAAACACTGGGCTGAATTTTTAACGCGAGCTTTGGGACCACGATGTCACTATTTTATCGCCCCCCGCCCCCACCACCCCACCTTCGCCCCCGCCCCACTACCCACCCCATCCTCTGTTCCCACCTCCTGGGGTGGGGGGGGCGGTGGTGGCTAGTAAAATTCAGGCCAATTTGTTTCTCTCACTATGGACAACAACAACAATTTATATTTATCTAACACCTTCACTGTAATAAAACCTCCCAAGATGCTTCACAGGACCATTATAAAACACGACACCGCGCCACAGTGGTTTAAAGTGATGTAGAGAGGCAAAGTGGTTTAGGGAAGTTAAGACATGGGCAGCAGAGTTTTGGATGAGCTCAGGTTTATGGATGGTGGAAGGTGGGAGACCAGCCAAGAGTGCTGAGTGCTTACAGCAGATTACTGTATTTATTTCAGATTTCCAGTATTTTGCTTTTGCCTTCATATAAAGGCAAAAATAATTAATAAATGAAATCCCAAACATATATTCATTGAAAAAGAAGGAAATTTAATGTTTAATTTTGTCCTGATGACATACTTAATAAATACTGAAAGAACCAACCTTAAATGACCCAATGATAAGAAACTGTGACTCACAGTTACTTCATCACTATAGTAACATTTGAAGCATTTGCACATTTCCACTTACAGATGCATCTGGTATGTTGTAGAGATACTGCTGTCATTGAAGGAGAACAACACATGAATCTGATATTTAAAGAACGCACTGTGTTATAATCATTAAGCTTAAGATAGGAAAAGACTTGGTCTCGCTCTGTTCCCAGAGAAAGAATTACTGGAAATAGGGCATTGGTGTGCGATGATACATCATTTAATAGCTGGGGAAGCTCTCTCTTACATTTGTTCAGGGGATGTGGACATTACTAGTAAGGCCAACTTTTATTGCCCATCCCTAATTGCCCTTCAGAAGATGGTGGTGAGCTGCCTTCTTGAGCCGCTGCAGTCCATCTGGTGTAGGTACACCCACAGCGCTGTTAGGGAAGGAGTTGCCGGATTTTGACCCAGCGACAGTGAAGGGACGACGATATATTTCCAAGTCAGGATGGTGAGTGACTTGGAGGAGTACTTGTAGGTGGTGGTGTTCCCATGTGTCCGCTGCCCTTGTCCTTCTAGGTGGTAGAGGTCACAGGTTGGGTAGATGCTGTTTAAAGAGCCTTGGTGAGTTGCTGCACTGCATCTTGTAGCTGGTACGCTTGCCACAGTGTGCCAGTGGTGAGGGGAGTGAATGTTTAAGGTGGTGGATAGAGTGCCAATCAAGTGGGCTACTTTGACCTGGAGGGTGTCAAGTTTCTTGAATGTTGGTAGAGCTGTGCTCATCCGGAAAATTGTGGCTTGATCTGGTTTGTTGGGCCTGATAGGCTTTTCTCACCTTGCTATTCACATGCTTATTGACAGAGTGCCTCATCATGTCTCTCAAAATTGTTTCAGTGCATTTCGCAGACCATTTAAAATCAAAACCTGTTGTTGTGTAGACAATGCAGAAGCCGTTTTGCACAAAGCAAGATCCCACAAACAGCAATGCGATGAATGAGCATTACGTTTTGGGGTGAGAGTGTTTGTTGTGGGAGCGTATTGTCCATGACACCAGGTGAACGCGCTGCATCTTTAACGCTCATCTGAACCACATGCAGACAGAGCCTGTTTCAACTGACTTTGTATAACAACAGTATCTTGCATTTATATAGCACCTTTAGCCCAGGGCTCTTTACAGAAATGTCATCCAACAATATTTTGAAACTGAGCACATAAGTAGACATCATGAGAAGTGACTAAAAGCATGATCAAATAGGTATGTACATTTTAAGGACTACTTCATGGAGGAGAGAGAGGTAAGGAGACAGGGAAGGAATTCCAAAGCTTCGAGCCCAGGCAGCTGAAGGTACAGCCACCAATAGTGGAACAATGAAAATCAGGGCAGGGCCAGAGGCCAGAATTGGAGAGGCACAGAGTTCTCGAAAGTTTGGGGCAGGTTACAGAGACAGAGAGAGCGCAAAGGCCATGGAGGAATTGGAAAGCAACAGAATGATAAATGGTTTTAGTATTCCCAACAGCGCCATTCTGTTTACTCTAACAAGTCAAAAATCGAAGATCTAAAGTATCAAAATTCAAGTTTTCCCCAATACTGAAGGTGCCTTACAAATATCAGCTTCCATGTCAAATCCAGGGCATCTCTGAAATGACATTGTGATGAGGTCCAGCTCTTTGTTGGATGTGTTGTGGAGTAACCGGGTCTTTCCACGGGACAAGTTTTTTTTTAAGAGTTGTTCCTTCATAATCATGAACAGCTGAACCTCATTTTTGGTCTGGTGAACTCCTTATTTTAGACCTTGGTCCCTGGTTGTTTCAATGCCTTTTGACATGTTCCTTGTCACATCAGGATTTCATTCTCAAAGATATTCTGCTGTCGTGGTCCCTCTAAATAACTGCAAGAGCAATGGAGCTCGAAAAGCATTTTATTAAAACGGGATCATTAGCACCAGGGATTCTATTTCCTGGTTAGGCTGAGAGCCACGTTTAATATCAAACCAGGGCGAACCTTCCCCAAACTGTTTACCGTTTGGGAGAATGAGAAATGAACCCGCCTGCTTCACAGGCACAGTTTTGTCTTTCTTGTGTGGATGAGTTAAAAAGGGAGCCTAGGACTAGAGGGCATTGTCTAAAAATTGGACCCAGGCCCTCTCAGGAATGAAAAGCAGAATGCTGCAGAAGCTGGAAACCTGAAACAAAAGCAGGAAATGCTGGAAGTACTCAGTAGGTCTGGCAGCATCCATGGAGAGAGAAACAGAGCTGACGTTTCAGGCCTAGGAAAAGCCAGAGATGTTATAGGTTTTGAGCAAGGGGCGGGTGGGACAAGGAGAAAAGGAAGGGGTGTGACAGCTGGATGAAAGACGACAGGGGAGATCGAGTCTCCCGCGGCCAGAGCGAACAGCAGCGGAGCAAGGGAAGAAACAGAGGCTGGGATTTTCCGGCTTTGCCGAAGTGGGCTCCGCCGCGGTGAGCCATTAAAGGCCCGGTGAGTTCGGCGGGACTGGTGGGAGGGGCCAGGAAATTCTGGCCAAAGAGACAAAGGATGCGCCTAGTGTAGGTGCTGCTGCCCGAAAACCAAAACCAACGGGAAGACAAAAACAAGCACAAAGTAAAGGGGACAAAATGGGCTCCGAATTATGAAGCGAAATTGGAAAACATTTCTGGACACAACGTGGTAGAAGTTTGGAACTCTCTTCTCCAAAAGGCAATTGATGTGAGATAAATTGTTAACTTTACAACTGAGATTGTCAGGTTTACGTTAAAGGTATTAAGGGATATGGGGTAAAGGCATGTATACGAAGTTAGACCACGGATCAACCCTGGGGCAGAACATTGCGCTCGTTGGGTGGTCGCGTGCCCGAACTGAACGAGCGTTGAATGACGCGCGATGATGCTGGGCGAATGTCCCGATCTCATTGCGCACTTGTGTGAGATGTCGGTCGGCAGGCCAGCGTGGGAGTTAGCAGCGTTACCCGCCGACAATTAACAGGATGATTAAGGCCATTAAAGTTCTAATTAAATGAAACCTTTCGCTGCCCGTCCAGCCTTACGGTTAGCGGGCAGGTGATAAGGGCAAGCAGCCTTTGGGTCTTTCGCAAAGCCTCTTCCATGGGCGGGGTAAGGTTTCGGTCAGTGATTAAAAAAAAAAACAAAAAGTTTTTCAAACTAATTTCTAACATTCCCCTGCTCATGTGACAGAGTTATTAACATTTTTTAGTTCTTTATTTTTTGTTTTTAGGATTCTCCAGCTCCCTGGGGTGCCAGAGGGAGGTAAAAGTGCAGTGCACTGAGCTGAGAATGTTGCTTATTGCTACCATTCCAGTGTAGTCTGTATACTGATGTGAGCCTTGAACCTGGAATGCCCATTGGTAATGGAAAGACGAGGGCAGCATGATGCAGATCTCTGCCTCATCAGGGTGCCAGGCATGTACAGTGGTAGCATCATGACTTAAACTAATGACATGTCTTTCTTCTGTCTTTTGGGCTCACTAGCAGGTGTTTGTTATGAGGAGCCTGAAGGTCCACCCCTGACCCCTGAGGGCCAGCGTGCTGAGCACGCACCAGTGTCAAACCCTCTCTGTCAAGCAGGCACCAACGCAGATACCAGCATTTCAGCGGGCATAACATCACCATGTAATCCATTGGTTCACATTGGTGAGGGCACTTCACACTCCATTGAGGTGCAGGCAGAGGCAGAGAGTGCCCGGGGTGCCAGCAGTCAGAGGTTTGTTGGGGAACAGGACGATGCTCGGTCGATGGCTGATGATGGGCCTCTGGAGTTGTCCACGAGGCAGCAGATGCTGGATGTCCAGCAGGGTGTGTGTGAGGATCTGGCAGAGATACATGAGGGAATGCATGCCATGGTGTCCTGTTGTGGAGATGTCCCTGTGAAGCATAAGCAATGCTTTGAGACTCATGTCCGAGCGCACTGCCTCCTCCATGGAGAGAGTGGTGACTTGCATGGAGCGGCTCCTCCAGGAACAGAATCAGGATTTCCTGGGGATGCGGTCGGACCTGCAAGCCCTCACACCGGCACTGACCTCAGCTTGGTCAATGTCAGTGTGGGAGATGGATGAGGCACCCAGTATCCCAGTCCAGTGTCCGTCCATCAGTGGTGAGCAGGGAGGTCCAATGCGACCTCACGTTGGCGCAGGAGCTGCCTGTCGTCTCTGCGGACTCCTCTCAGGATCCTCTGGATGACTCCTCCTCTGCCCCTTTGCCAGTGACTGTGGCACCCGATGAGGCTGTGGTGACTGGAGAGATGCCAGCTGTGGCACTGGCCGCTCCCTCCCAGGCGGGGCCAGTACAGGCTCCACGGTCCAGAGGGTGCCCACCAAGGTCATCAAGGCCAACAAGACAGCAGAGTGAGCAGGCTGTCTCCCGTGCCGGTGCCAGCGAGGAGGGAGCAGCTAGTCATAGAACCCGCAAGCGAAAACTTAAAGCACCTTAAACACAACATGGCCTGATCACGGGTGGTATTTTGTTCCCCCATTTTTCTGTTCTTTTTTTTAATGGTGTGATGTAAAACACCGGTCACTGTTAATTTCTGCAATGTTTGTCAGTCAGCAGTAAATGAGATGTTATTTTGTGCAATTGGCCTCTGTGTGCTTCATTTGTTCTGTAGGTGCAGGGTAGGCTATGATGATATAATGGACATGTGACTCCTGAAATTTTATTGCAAAGGCACAGAGTGTATGTTGTTGACCAAGGAACTGGTCCTGTCAGGGATCGAGTATGGAGCCTGGAGCCCTGGTATGTGGTGGTGGTTCTTATTTGGTAGGTTAGCTGAAGGAGCGTTGGACCAAAGCTTCCCAGGTGTCTCTGCTTTCCTGGAGGTTGCTCAGGTCAGCGTCTATCCCCTCAGCGTTCTCCAAAGCGTGTTCATCCTCGGACTCACTACTGGACTCATCGTCTGCTGCCAGAGCAGCTGCTTCAACATCTTCATCCTCCACTGAATCCCCCCCTTTCCAGCGCCAGATTGTGGAGAGTGCAGCATGTAACCACCATCAGTGACACCCGCTCTGTTGGGTATTGCAGCGTGCCCCCTGAATGGTCCAGGCATTGGAAGCACATCTTGAGAAGACCTATGGTTCTCTCGACCACCGCCCTTATGCAGGTATGGCTCCTATTGTACCGCCGCTCGGCCTCTGTTCTTGGGTGGCAGAGAGGCCTCATGAGCCACCTTTTCAACAGATAGCCCTTGTCACCCAGCAGCCGTCCACCCAGTCAGGCTGGAGCACTGAAGAGCCCCGGCACCTGGGAGTGTCTGAGGATGTAGGTGTCGTGGGAGCTGCCTGGGTACCTTGCCCAGACTTGTAGAATCAGCATCCTGTGGTCACACACTATCTGCACGTTCATGGAGTGGAAGCCCTTCCTGTTGACGAAGGCACTGGGCTCACCTGCTGGCACCTTGATGGTCACATGTGTACAGTCTATAGCACCCTGGACGTGGGGGAAGCCAGCAATGGCTGTGAAGCCTCTGGTTCGCTCAGCCTGGCTGGCCTCATCCATACGGTAATGAATGAAAGTCAATACCTGCCCGAACAGAGCGTCTGTCACCATTTTGACACAACTATGGACAGCCGATTGGGAGACTCCACACAGATCCCCCACTGACCACTGGAAAGAGCTGGAGGCATCGAAGTTGAGGGCCACTGCGACCTTCAACGCCACTGGCTTGGGGTGTCCACCCACACAGTCGGAGCTGATCTCAGGGCCAATCATCTGACTAATGGAGGTCACTGTCTCCCTGGAGAGGCGAAACCTCCTTCGGCATTGCACCTTGGACATATTGAGGTAGCTGCATCGCTGCCTGTAAACCCTGTCAGCAGGATAGTGGTATCTTCTGTGGTCCCTCCCACCTTGGACTACCTGCTGGCCCTGCGCCCCTTGTGCCTGGGCCTCTCCTCCCACAGGTCCCTCCCTAGAAATGGCATTGGGACACTGGCCTCCTCTCCCTTCTGCCCCTCTCTCCCTCCTTAGTGGAGGTGCCTCCAGCAGAGAGTACAATCCCCGTTGCTGGGGTAAGGGAAGGCTGTCTGATACCTGGAAGGCCCCATGTGCTGTGAATCCTCCAGGGTCCTGGAAAACAACACTGAATCCCGAACTGAAGCCTAGAAATTCTCAGAAAGCAGCAGCTCTGAAGCGAGGTGAAGCTGTCCTGGTCACAGAAGCAACCAGCAGCAAGCGTTACCCTAAACCCCTCACTAATCACATTGACAAGCCCACTGACCCCTCTCATCCCGCCCCCGAGGGTGAGGTTCTGCAAACTGAGGCCTGCCCGCCTGCCCGTTTTGCCCATGAGATGGACTGAAAATTGCACGGACTTTGTCGTGTCAGAGACAATGGCTCTCTCAAGAGGCTTAACTGGCGCACCTTAATTAACAGCGGCCACACCTCCTTCTTCGTCACGCGCCCGCCTAGCGAAGCGTTGTGAGAGTTGGCACACTCGGCCAACATCAACGCGCTTTGTTTCACATTCGGGGGTGTCGGGCACATGCCCACACACCAAGGGTAAAATTCTGCTCTCTGTCTCCCTCATGAGGAACTCCAAACTTTTCACTTTAGAGACTGAGGTCTCTGAGTTCCCTCGAAGCCTCTCCGACTCGGACTGCTTCAAAGACTGCACACCCCCCCCCCCCCACCCAGGATTTCAGTCTCATCTCCCGAGACTCTATCCCGAATCTGCACTCCAGCCTCTGCGTACTGCTGCAATCTCAGCTATTTAACAGCTGGCTGGCTTCACTGGGCTGGCACTGCCCCTGGATTTCATCAAAGCCCAATCTCCCCAGCTCCACCAAGCTATAAGTGGCTCCCAGGGGTTTCTTCAGAGCCCCAACCCTTTCCAGCACAGAGCTAGTGACCTTCTGCCACCTTCTGAGCTCCACAGGACTTATCCTGATATCCAACTGCTCAGAGCCAGCCAACTGTAACACTTTTGCTGCCTGGAACCTGGTAACAGCAGCGCCTTTTCAGTCTGGCCTTGCTCCCTTGCTGCAGAACACTCAATCCCCCAGCAAACACACAGAGACACTGAAACCCTAGAACTTTCTTAACTCCATTCATCTCCATGACGACATAGCCTGCCAGGGCTCACTCAATGCTTTTACTTTAATTGTAGCTCTAATTCTCAAAACAAATCAACTCTCTGGGCGGCATTTCTTTGCAAGCAGTGTCAAGATTGTCCCACAAGGGGAAACAACCTCTCAGCATCTACCCTGTCGAGTGCCCTAAGAATCTTATATGTTTCAATAAGGTCGCCTCTCATTCTTCTAAAGTCCAATGAGTACAGGCCCAACCTACTTAACCTCTCCTCTTAAGACCAGAAGACATAGGAGCAGAAGTAGACCATTCGGCCCATCGAGTCTGCTCCGCCATTCAATGAGATCATGGCTGATCTGATAATCCTCAACTCCACTTTCCTGCCTTTTCCCCATAACCCTTGGTTGCCTTCCTGATTAAAAATCTGTCTATCTCAGCCTTGAATATACTGAATGACCCAGCCTCTACAGCCCTCTGCGGTAAAGAATTCTATAGATTCACTACCCTCAGAGAGAAGAAATTGCTCCTCATCTCTGTCTTAAATGGGTGACCCCTTACTCTGAGATTATGCCCTCTGGTCCTAGACTCTCTCACAAGGGGAACCAACCTCTCAGCATCTACCCTGTCAAGCCCCCTAAGTATCTTATATGTTTCAATAAGGTCGCCTCTCATTCTTCTAAACTCAAATGAGTACAGACCCAACCTACTCAACCTCTCCCCATAAGAAAATCCCTCCATACCCAGGATCAACCTACTGAACCTTCTCTGGACTGCCTCCAATGCCAGTATATCTTTCCTTAGATAGGGGGACCAAAACTGTTTACCATATTCTAGGTGTGGTTTAAACTAGTGCTTTGTATAGTTTTAGTAATATTCCCCTATGTTTATACTCTATTCCCCATGAAATAAAGAACCTTTAATTTTGCCTTTTTATCATTTTTCCCCCCTTTGACCCTATTTGCTGCTGTTTTTTGTAATGTTTGTACACTCTGTCCCTTCCTGTCACACTCCGGGTATCATTACCTAAATAGCTGCCCTGCAAGGCTGCCATATCGTTTTGCTTTGTAAACATACATATCCCCTTTCCAGAACCCTACCCCCCTCTATTTAGTTTAAAGCCCTCTCTACAGCCCTAGTTACTCGGTTCGCCAGGGCACTGTTCCCAGCACAGTTCAAGTGATGCCCGTCCCACCAGAACAGCTCCCTTCTACCCCAGTACTGGTGCCAGTGCCCCATGAACTGAAACCCATTCCTCCCACACCAATCCTTGAGCCACGCATTTAACTCCATAACTTTATTTACCCTATGCCAGTTTGTCCGTGGCTCAGGTAGTAACCCCGAGATTAATACCTTGGAGGTTCTGCTTTTTAATTTAGCTCCTAACTGTTCAAACACTTTCAGCAGAACCTCCTTTCTAGTCCTATCAATGTCGTTGGTACCAACGTGGGCGACGACAATTGGATCCCTCCCCTCTCACTCCAAGTTCCTCTCCAGCCCTGAGGAGATGTCCTTAATCCTGGCAATACGGCCTTTGAGACTCACACTCACAGCTGCAGAGAACAGTATCTATCCCCTTAATTACACTCTCCCCTACCACTACCACTTTCTTATTTCCTCCCCCCGCTTAAATGGCTCCCTGTACAACGGTGCCGTGGTCAGTTTGCTCATCCTCCCTTCAGTCCCTGTTCTCGTCAACACAGCTTGCAAGAACCTCGTAACTGTTGGACAATTGGAGGGGCTGAGGCTCCTTGAACGCTACTCACTGGGTCCCTAAACCTGCCTCACCTGCAGTCACACCCTCCTGTCGCTGATCCCAGACCAAATTTGAATTACCTGATCTGAGGGGTGTGACCACCTCCTGGAGCAAAGTTTCCAGGTAATTTTCCCCTTCCCTGATGTGGTGCAATGTCTGCAGCTCGGCCTCCAGCTCCTCAACTCGGATCCGAAGCTCCTCGAGCTGCAGACACTTACTACCGATGTGTTCGCTCTGGATCACCTTGGTGTCCAGCAGCGCCCACATGCTGCAGCAGCAACACATCACCTGTCCTGCCATTGCTAACTTATTTTATTTAATTTATTGAGTAATTACTCTAGTACCCCCGCTCTTTACACTTTATTTACTTTTTTTTACACCAGTATCGATCTGTACTTAACAAGCTATCTTTAAGAAAGAGAAAATAAAGACTAGCGATCTAAACACAAAATATAGACGTTAATTTTACTTTAAAGGTTAGAAACACTCGCCAATCCAACCGACCAATCAGCTGCTCTCCCCGGTCTTTTTAAATGAAATCTCCCCCCTCTCTTTGTTTAAAATGAATCCTCCACACTCACCTCATCTCCAATTCTCCAGCTAATCAAGCCCATCTGCTGTTTTATGATCTTATCTTTCTAGCTGTTAATTCCTTTAGTCAACACGGCCCCAACCTTTTAAGTGTAATGGTCTTCAACCTGCTTTAGTTGCATTTTTCCCGTTTTCTATAGTTAAACTTTAATCTTCCCAGAACTAAAAATTACCTCTAAAATATTATCTTGAAGCATGAACTAGGTATATATAACAAGGCCCCAAGTTGACCAGGGTCAGAGTTGACGCATGGGAATTCCTTGCTGTTGACACTAGAGACAAGCAATCAGGAACAGCATGCAAAAAGTGAGGGCAAAAGAACCGACCAGGAGGCGGAAAATAGAGCCCAGTGGAAGGTAAAAAAAAGCATCAGTCGTGTTTGGGCCAACCCTATTCATCTGTGCCAGCTGTGGAAGGGACTGCCACTCAACAAACAGCCTCTACAGCCACAACAGACAATATTCAGTCCAGGAGTGACATACACCCTGGGCGTAGTCCATCATTTCCTAAGACAGAGGAATGCCTACTAATTTATTCCAGTCTGCTCTGTTTTTAAACATGAAGTGAGGCAATTCTACACATTTGAGCTCCCAGCGCAGAGTTTCCTCAGTTGAGAATTCAGGCCTGCATTTCCTAGAAACTTCAGGTCGTAAGGGATTCAACATCATTGGGAGCATACAATTGAATTTCCGACGTGTGATCCAGGCAAATAAAATTCCATGCTGGGTATGTGAATCTCTAGCACAAGAGCATTAGGCATTGGTACAGGAACTTGACTGATCACTCTTGGCCTGCCTCCCACATTCTACCTTCTGTAAACTTGAGGTCATGCAAAACTCTGCTGTTCATGTCCTTATTCAGACAGGGTCCCACTCACCCATCATCCCTGTGCTCGCTGACCTACACTGGTTCCCAGTTAAGCAAGGCCTCGATTTTAAAATTCTCATCCTTGTTTTCAAACTCAGCCTCACCGCCACCCCCCACCCCTAACTCTACAGCCTCAAGATCCTCCGAGATAACTGCATTGCACCAATTCTTGAGTGTCCCCGACTTTAATCGTTCCACTGTTGGGTGACTATGCCTCCAACTGCCTGGGTGCTAAGCTCTGGAATTCCCTCCCTAAACCCTTCCACTTTTCCACCTCTCTCTCTTCCTTTAAGAAATTCTTCAAAACCTACCTCCGTGCCCATATCCTGTCATTGCTATTTAAATAGAAGCTACTTTATTAATGATATAGCATCTGAAGCCCATTTGTGGGACATTATCACATCACTTCATTTAGGCACCCACTTGACAGGTGTTGGATATTCTTGTACAAACTTCTGACTCCAAAAAAACGTTGGGAGTAATAATAATATTGGAAGGGAACAAGCTGTCCCTGGATGGGATAAATCCACAAGTTTAGGGAAACATTCTGCTGTCATTTTGCTCTCACTGTTTCATTTTACCATTTTTGTTCCGTCTAGACAGCATTCTTGGCCTCACCATCTCCTCTGAAATCAAATGGATCTCCCAACAACTCCCCCATTGCTCATGCTGCCTCCAAAAAGTTTAATGCCAAACATTTTGTTTCCCTCAGCAAGTACTAAATCTAAGTACTAAAAGAAGCTTAACTACAACATTAAAACTGTAGGACCCCCTTATCTCCCTTTGTCTCTCTTTTCACCACAAAAAGGGAAGGCTTGTGGTGCGGTGGGTAGCATCGCTGTCTCCGGGACAAAATCCCTGGGTTCGGAGTCCCATGTCCCCAGGGCTTAATCAACGAGGAAGTTGTGTTCACAATGTGAGGCAATGATTGAGCACCAACCTGTAACTCCTTCCAACGCACGCCAATGACAAATAGTGAGAGAGATACCTGATCAGCCAGGTTCTTTCCACATGATGGAAAGGATGTTCGAGCCTCCACGGTCACTACCCATAGTTCCTGACCACAACATGCATGTAAAAGTGCATGTTGCCATGGCAACTCAGACACCCTGAATGAACTGTAACCCATCATCACTTTCTCCAAACATCTTGGACCTTTCAGAAGCTAACATTAGGAAGCTGTCAAGTCCAAGAGGAGGGACTGAGAGAGTATATTCACTCAAGAGCAGGAACAGTCTAAGGAGTTTTTTTTTATTCATTTACAGAATGTGGGCATCGCTGGCTAGGTTATTATTTGTTGCCCATCCCTAATTGCCCTTGAGAAGGTGGTGGTGAACTGCCTTCTTGAACTGCTGCAGTCCATGTGGTGTAGGTACACCCACAGTGCTGTTAGGGGGGGAGTTCCAGGATTTTGATCCAGCCACAGTGAAGGAATGCCGATATATTTCCAAGTCAGGATGGTGTGTGGCTTGGAGAGGAACTTCCAGGTGGTGGCTGCTCATGTCCTCCTAGATAGTAGTGGTTGCAGATTTGGAAGGTGCTGTCTAAGGAGCCTTGGTGAATTTCTGCACTGCATGTCGTAGATGGTACACACTTCTGCTACTGTGTGTCGTTGGTGGAGGGAGTGAATGTTTATAGACGGGCTGCCAATCAAGCTACTTAGTTCAGGAAGTGTCAAGCTTCTTGAATGTTGTTGGAGCTACACCCATCCAGGTAAGTGGAAAGTATCCCATCACACTCCTGACTTGTGCCTTGCAGTTGGTGGGCAGGCTTCGGGGAGTCAGGAGGTGAGTTACTCACTGCAGGATTCCTAGCCTCTGACCTGCTCTTGTAGTCACAGTATTTATATGACTAGTCCAGTCCAGTTTCTGGTCAATGATAACCCCCAGGATGTTGATAGTCAGGGTTCAGCGATGGTAAAGCCATTGAATGTTAAGGGGTGATGGTTAGATGTTATCCGCTAATGGGATCTAGTAGAGAATGGTTGTCACTTAACAAGGCTGAATTGAGCGCACGACTGAAAGATTGTTTAATTGCTGGAGGCACTGTCCTTCAGGTGAACTATTAAACTGTTATAAGATGGACATAAAAATTACATTCAAAAAATGTGTAAAGCCACATGTTCTTACAGTGCTCTGGGCAACAAAATCACCAAGCATATAACTGGTCGATCATCTGTCCCTGTTTGCAAATTGGCTGCAATCTTTTCCTGCAAAATGACAATTCACAGCAGCAATTACTAACAACATTTTAATATTTATTCAACCATATGACATGGGCCTCATTGGCAAGGTCAGCATTTATTGCCCATCCCTAGCTAACCTTGCTCTCTTCTTGAACTGCTGCAGTACAGGTGCTGAATGCACTCTCACAGTGCCGTTAGGTACAGAGTTCCAAGCTTTGGACCCCAGGACGATGAAGCAATGGCAATTTATATATTGTCTTTAACGTAGTTAAACATCCCAATGTGCTTCACAAAAGTGCTATCTGATCAGGAGCTACATAAAGAGATATTGGATTGGAGTATGTGGTTAGCAATGAAGGAACGACAGTCCTCACTGAGCTCGAACGAAGCTGTCCATAAAGATCTAGCGAGCTCTATGGTGTTGATTTCCCCTATTAAGGCATCAATTTCATTCCTGCGTCAGCTATGGGGGGTCTCTGGTATCCAAGAACAATGAAATCATCAGGCAAGCTGAGTAGCCAATCATTTTGAATAATTCTCACAGACATAAAAGCAGGAAGCTAAAAGTACTGATTAACATTCACTTTTTAATAATTTTGCAGATGGCTAAATAAAGATCGGGACATGCACATGGGGTTAAGATAAAAGTCAAAATAGAAACAACCTTTCAAAAAGAAATAAAAATAAACTTTTATTTTTGAAATCATGAGGTGGGAGAAAATGACTCTCCAGGTTTCTAAAATTAGTGCTTTTTTCAGGCTTAAGGAGGTTGGATCATAGGTAATTATGAATTAGTATTCCATTAAAATCTCAGATACGCCTCATTCAGTAAGACTTAACATTTCCATTTTTTTTTACAACGAGAATACTGTGTAAAAAGTTGAAGTTCGAGCCAAATCATGGATTTCCGTGCCAACTGCAACTGCAAGGGCTGCGTCCTATCAATGTAGACGAAGATGCGCGACCCCATATTTCCTTGACATCCTCTCTATATGTGCCACCATTTAAAATAGATTCAAGTTACATTTTTACACAGAGGGAGAACTTTATTTTTGTCTTTCCTGACAGACATGATCAAACCCGGTCCATTGTATTCTTCGACATTAGGGCCGGAATTTTTCAGCCCTTCCCGCCGGCTGGATCTTCTGGTCCCGCCGATGTGAACAGAGACTTCAATGGCTCTCTGGCCCCGCTGCACCGCGGGTCGGGGGTCGGGGGGGGAAAATCCCAGCCTAGGTGCAAAGCAAAGAATCTCATAAGGAGGGTCTCAACCATCGTGGTTTCTCGCGTGTTTCCTGAAAAGCATCTCATGGAAGGATTGAAGAAACAGACATGCCAAGGAACAGGTAACCACTGACATTCACTTGTAAATACGTTTATCCGGTTCTGAAGAGTCACATTCGATTCAGACGGTTAACTCTGTTGCTCTCACTACAGATGCTGCCAGACCTGTTGAGTATTTCCAGCACTTTGTGTTTTTGTTTCAGATTTCCAGCTTCCTTACATTTTTCAAGTCTCGTTCTGTACTAATATCAGGAAATCTGCAGGAGAAAGGCAGATTTGCATTTATACGGCGTTTTTCACGACTATTGGATGTCTCTTTACGATCAATGAAGAGCATGGGTCACTTGTTTAAATTCGTATTTCAGGTCTACCTCGTAATGTTTGAGTGCAGCCAGGCTTCAGAAATGGAAGGCAGTGAATTGAGATGCATGTCAGAAGGCTGAAGTGACAAATGCTAGGAGGGCACTGTAATCCAGCAGTCATCCAATAGGACAATATTCTTCTCATAATTTACGCCTCTGGCTCACTAGCCTCACTCAGCTTCCAATGTTAGGGGGGTCAAAATTCCACAGGGACAAACACAGACTATTTTTACCCATGAGTAACACAAACATTCATTCTCCAAAACTGAGAAAAACATACAAAGTATTTAGATATGGAGCATTATGTTTCTGATATTGCCTGAACAAAGACATAAGCCAAGGAAGCAATGAGTGAATTGGAAATAGACATGGAAGTTTATATTTGACACAAAGGAATTCAGTTTAAAGTAAAACCTTGAGAGATTAGAAATATAATGTAACGATATCATATAGTAAAGTTAATATTAGCCATCAGATTTTATAATTAAGATATTAACAAGTTGACGAACAAATGCTAGATCAACATCAGAAATCTGATTACCTCGGAGTACATGTTAAAGCTTATTAACTGTAGGGAATATCCATCGATATATTTCTACACATTTATGTGTATATACCGAGGGCGGATTCATCTTGTCCCGTTGGTGGAGGGCTTTATGGCGGACGGAGGGGACAATTCGGCGGGAGGGGCAGACATTGGTTTCACGTCGGGGTGAAAGCACAGCAGGGTCATCCGATGCTGTCCACCATGGTGGGACACGAGTCCCATTGGAGGCCGGCACGAAACTGGTTCACTTGCCAGTAACGGGATGCACAGTAAGGCCCAACCGGAATCATCCCACCGTGCCCGATTCACTGTTACACCGGCGGGAAAACACACCGGCCCAGAACACGACTGGGCAAGCGTGACGTGCTGAAGTCGGGAGTCACCTTTAGGGCCTTGCTCAGGTGGCGGACATCCCAGGAGCAGAAGACACTGGACCCTGACAGCTACCGCACCCTGGAGGAACACCTGCATTGCATGCTGAGTGGTCTCTCATGGACATGGCTCCATTGTGAAGCAGCTCACGGAAGGTGGGAGGTCTCCATTGATGCTTTGGCTCTGCTTTGGAACATCAGGGTCTCAGCCATGGGCTGCTATGGATGATCAGCGATGGTGGGAGGGAGAGGAAGGTCTAGATGTGACTGGGAAAGGAAGGATCAGATGGTGGTAAGGTTGGGTGGGAGGTGACGAAGGTTGTCAGGGAGGGTGAGGCTGGGAGGGCGGGAATGAAGGTGCCGGGGGTGAGGCCAGGAGGGGGGGAGGAGGGAGTGCAGGAGTAGGAGGGAGTAACGGGGAGAAAGTAGTGGGGAAGTAAGTGTAAGGGGGGGAAGGAAGGTGTAAAGGATGTGGGGGCTGTGGGGAGAAGTATCCAGAGAGGGAGGAGTGAGTTCGGAGAGGGGAAACTGACCGGGGTGGGGGGGGGGGGGGGGGGGGGGGGGGGGGTGCAGGGGGTGGTGGGAGTTTGGAGGGGGGATGGTGTCCAAGGTGGGAGGAAGGAGTTCGGAAAGGAGAAGGTGTCCAGGGGGAGAAGGGAGTTCGGAGAGTGCCTCTTATGGGTGGCAGGCACTGCTGCTATTGTACATCGGTGGTGGGGGGAGTGAATGTAAGTTGGCGTTTTGTCCTGGATGATGTCGAGCTTCTTCAGTGTTGTGCTGCACTCATCCAGGCAAGTGGGGAGTATTCCATCACACTCCTGACTTGTGCCTTGTAGATGGTGGACAGGCTTTGGGGAATTGGGAGACGAGTTATTCATTGCAGAATTCCCAGCCTCTGACCTGCTTTTGTAGCCACAGTATTTATATGGTTGTCCAGTTCAGCTTCTGGTAATGGTAACCCCCAGAATGTTGATTGTTTGGGATTCAGTGATGGTAATCCTATTGAATGTCAATGGGAGATGGCTAGATTCTCTCTTGTTGGAAATGGTTATTACCTGGCACTTGTGTGGCACAAATGTTATTTGTCACTTATCAGTGACCAAGCCTGAATGTTGTCCAGGTCTTGCTGCATAATGGTATGGACCGCTTCAGTATCCAAGGAGTTGCAAGGAGTTACTCAACATTGTGCAATCACCCACTTTTCTTTAGTGTCTGTGTCTTTCCAGGCTGACATTCGATAGTGCTGGAGAGCAATTGTTTAAAGCTTGTTTCTAAAATATCTCATTGAGGATCACAAGGATAGAAATCAGTACCGCTGCAGAAGGAAAATCTTCCTTAAAACGCATTTTTTGGCTGAAAAGTGCAGTGGAAAGAAAGGAATAAAAATATCTTCGCAATTGTGGCTGAGGAAGAAGCAGAACCTGATGGCTGGAAGGTAAGTGTCCTTCCTCATCTGTAGAGAAGCGATTCAAATCTCCATTTAAGAGAAGGATTCTAGCTAAGCGCCAATATTCGTGCTGTCATCAGACACTGTGACAAATACCCCGCAAAAGTCTGCGATAATTCTGGAACAGACCATGAGCTGCTCCAAGCAGTCATGTCATTGCTTAACCGAACTGAGCAAATCTACAGTCGACCTCTCAATGAGAGTTCCTAAGTCCAGTTGATATGATCTCCCAGAAATTTTCAGGCTGCTAACATAGAGGCCTTGGGCTCCAAGCTATATCAGACTGTCCGGCTTCTTTGTGTTCAGTGTGGAAGAGTTTCTTGGCCCTCATTACTGCTCAGCGATCGTCGCCCTGCACCCTACCCCCATGTTCATTGATTATTCACTGTTGCTCTTGTCAACTCAATGTAAATGAGGCATGAGGTCCAATCTTGGCAGCACTTCCAGCCTCATCACTTAGACACAGGCTTGTTCCCTGCATCTGCTATGTGCCCAGAACTTGGTACATCCAAATGCACAGAATTGTTAAAGTGCAGAAGGCAGCTATTCGGCCCATCATGTCTGTACCGGCTTCCCGAGTACACAATTCGCTTATTCTCCCCGTAACCCTGCACAGCCTTACATTTCAGGTCACAGTCTAATCCCCTTTTGAATGGTTCGATTGAACCTGCCTCCACAATCCCTAGGTCAATGGGTCTCCCTCACCAGGTGCAATGGCAGTAAAAGATGCCTAAAGAGACTGAGGTTTAGCAGAGCAACAAAACAGCACCACTGGAGCTCATTCCTTCTGTTTTAAAAGCAGAGTTTGGGTGGGGGGGGTGGGGGAGTCTCTTGTTTCTTAGAATAATGTATCTTGTGGATAATATTAGAGAGAGCAAGCTACTGGAAACTAGAGGATTCTGCACCCTGCGAATGAGCTATTTTCCACCACATCGAATTAGCAGCTGTGCGACCCACTTGTGGACAGAGCATTTTTGTATTTTTTTTAAGATGGAGTGATCGCTGATGAAGTCTGGGTCTGTTTCCTGCTTGTCCATTTATATTAACCAAGTGGAAAACCCAGCCTCCATTGGTCTCCATCAACCGGGAACCCCAGGCCAAGTTTCCGAAGGACAGCAATCCCATCATATCTTTCACCAGATTCTTAAAGTCAGGACTTTACATTTCCAAGGTTTTAATAATTCCTTCCCTCCCCATAAAATCTAATCCTGGAAACTATTTCCGGAAAGTAACATTGTGAATTAAGCCTGGAATTTTCCTGGAGAATGCTTTTAAAAGAGAATATATACAGATGCATACAATATAGGCAGTAAGTCAGGGTAGTTAAAAATATGTAATATTGCATTGGGAACTTCAGAAGAGGAGGAGGTCATTTAATTCCTTGAGCCTGCTCCATCATTCCATGAGATCATGGCTGATCTGTGACCTAACTCCATATGCTGGCCTTTGCCCCATATCTACCTTTGGCTAACTAAAATCTATCAGTCTCAGATTTAAAATTAATAACTGATCTAACACCAATTGTCATTTTTGGAAGAGAGTCCCAAACTTCTATTATCCTTTGAGTGTAGAAGTGTTTCCTAATTTCACCCCTGCAAGATCTGGCTCTAATTTTTAAACTCTGCACCCACCCCCACCCCCACCACCAATCCTAGACTCCCCATCCAGCGGAAATAGTTTATTTCTATTTACTGTATCTGTTCCTCTTAATGTCTTGAAAACTTCAATCAAATTACACCTTAGCCTTCTAAATTCCAGCAAACACAGCCCATGTTTAGCCTTTCCTTGCAGTTTAATCCTTGGAGTCCAGGTTTCATTCTGGTAATTCTATGCTGCATGCATTCCCAAGGTCAATATATCCTTCATGAAGTGCGGTGCCCAGATCTGCTCCCAGTACTCCATTCAAGAGGAATTCATAAAGCATTCTTTAGCTCCTGATCCCAACTTCCTTCTTCCCACAAATCATCCAACTGTTTTAATTCCTTTCATGCAAACCATAAATATCTCCTCTTCCAGCTGTGGAACATCATATTCACATCTCCATGGTGCTAACTAGAGATACTAAACACCTTTACTCCCTTCGTATCTCTATACATGTTTGATGAGGTTTCACCAACTAATGTGCCACATCCCTCCTCCCCCATTCGCATCATTCAACAAATATTTTTCAAGACAAATTATATCTAGATGCTTGGGGTGGGGCAGGGATTGTTGAACACAAGTTTCATTGTGCATGGGACTTGTGGCTGCAGCAGAGGATTTGATATAAAAAGGGAATTAAGCCAATAAAGGGAAAGGTGATCACACTCCTCCTATTCTGCCAGCCTTTAATATGTATTTTTTGAATCTAATTCTGATACTTACTGTCCTCTCACAAATACAAAAATTAATTTCCTTTCTGCTTGCAAGGACCTTGGGGAGTATTTATTAGCCATGAGCTGTTGGTGTCTAAAGAGAAATTCTCCAGGAGTCCACTCATCAACCACTAAGGCAATTTGACCAAACAATTTCCTCCAGCCAGACTGTTACATGTACAGATCTCAACTCTTGCTGAGCCACTGAATAGTTCACTAATTTATCCAGGTATATGGGCCATTCCCCATGAGGTCTGAGGGAAATATTCCACCCAGTGGTTAGCCTCTTCCAGTTAGGAAGCACAAAATGAGCTAACATGTTCACAATCACAATACCTGGAAATACTCAGCAGGTCTGGCAGCATCTGCAGAGAGGAACAAGGTAACGTTTCGAGTCCGTATGACTCTTCAACAGAACTAAGTAAAAATAGAAGAGAGGTGAAATATAAGCTGGTTTAAGGGTGGGGTGGGAGGGTAGAGCTGGATAGAGGGCCAGTGATAGGCGGAGATAACCAAAAGATGTCACAGACAAAAGGACGAAGAGGTGTTGAAGGTGGTGATATTATCTAAGGAATGTGCTAATTAAGGGTGGAAAGCAGGACAAGCAAGGTACAGATAGCCCTAGTGGGGGTGGGGTGGGGTGAAGGGATCAAGATAGGCTAAAAGGTAGAGATAAAACAATGGATGGAAATACGTTTAAAAGTAATGGAAATAGGTGGGAAAAGAAAAATCTATATAAATTATTGGAAGAAAAAAGGGAGATTCAGAAAGGGGGTGGGGATGGAGGAGAGAGCTCATGACCTAAAATTGTTGAACTCAATATTCAGTCCAGAAGGCTGTAAAGTGCCTAGTTGGAAGATGAGGTGTTGATCCTCCAGTTTGCGTTGAGCTTCATTGGAACAATACAGCAGGTCAAGGACAGACATGAGAGGGTGGAGTGTTGAAATGGCAAGCAACAGGGAGGTCTGGGTCATGCTTGCGGACAGACTGAAGGTGTTCCGCAAAGCGGTCACCCAGACTATGTTTGGTCTCTCCAATGTAGAGGAAACCGCACTGGGAGCAACGAATGCAGTAGACTAAATTGAGGGAAGTGCAAGTGAAATGCTGCTTCATTTGAAAGGAGTGTTTGGGCCCTTGGACAGTGAGGAGAGGGGAAGTAAAGGGGCAGGTGTTGCACCTTCTGCAGTTGCATGGGCAGGTGCCGTGGGAGGAAGTTGAAGTGTAGGGAGTGATGGAGGGTGTCCCGGAGGGAACAGTCCCTGCGGAATGCCGCCAGGTGGGGTGAAGGGAAGATGCGTTTGGTGGTGGCATCATGCTGGAGTTGGCGGAAATGGCGGAGGTTGATCCTTTGAATGCAGAGGCTGGTGGGGTGATAAGTGAGGACAAGGGGGACCCTATCATGGTTCTGGGAGAGAGGAGAAGGCGTGAGGGCGGATGCGCGGGAGATGGGCCGGACACAAATGAGGGCCCTGTCAACCACCGTAGGTGGAAAACCTCAATTAAGGAAGAAGGAAGACATGTCAGAGGAACTGTTATTGAAAGTGGCATCATCAGAACAGATGCGATAGAGGCGAAGGAACTGAGAGAATGGAATGGAGTCCTTACAGGAAGCGGGGGAGTGAGGAGATGTAGTCGAGGTAGCTGTGGGAGTCGGTAGGTTTGTAATGGATATTGTTGGACAGTCTATCACCAGAAATTGAGACAGAGAGGCCAAGGAAGGGAAGGGAAGTGTCAGAGATGGACCACATGAAAATGATGGAGGGGTGGAGATTGGAAGCAAAATTAATAAATTTTTCATGACCCAGACCTCCCTGTCACTTGCCATTTCAACACTCCACACTGCTCTCTTGCCACATGTCTGTCCTTGGCCTGCTGCATTGTTCCAGTGAAGCTCAACGCAAACTGGAGGAACAACACCTCATCTTCCGACTAGGCACATTACAACATTACAGCCTTCCGGACTGAATATTGAGTTCAACAATTTTAGATCATGAACTCTCTCCTCCATCCCCACTCCATTTCCGATCCTCCTTTTTTTTCAATAATTTATAGAGATTTTTCTTTTCCCACCTATTTCCATTATTTTTAAATGTATTTCCATCCATTGTTTTATCTCTACCTTTTAGCCTATTTCTATTCCTTCACCCCACCCCACCCCCACTAGGGCTATCTGTACCTTGCTTGTCCTGCTTTCTATCCTTAATTAGCACATTCCTTAGATAATATCACCACCTTCAACACCTCTTTGTCCTTTTGTCTATGACATTTTTTGTTATCTCCACCTATCACTGGCCCTCTATCCAACTCTACCCTCCCCCACCCACCCGCCCCCCCCCCTTAAACCAGCTTATATTTCACCTCTCTTCTATTTTTCCTTAGTTCTGTTGAAGAGTCACACGGACTCGAAACGTTACCTGTGTTCCTCTCTGCAGATGCTGCCAGACCTGCTGAGTTTTTCCAGGTATTTTTATTTTTGTTTTGGATTTCCAGCATCAGCAATTTTTTGCTTGTATCTTAATGTTCACAATCACACCCATCTTTGCACCTGATTGACACCCAATTTTTGACCACCTACTTTTTCCCCTGATGTGTCTCTTGACTCAAAAATAGAAAGGTGGAGTATATTAGAATAAAAGATAGTTAAAGATTTTAAAACAAAGTAAGGCAAAATAGTAAGCATGGATGGTATAGAGTACATGGTTAGAAAAAAAAGGAAAATTAAAGTTAAACAGTTAGGCAAGGAAAGAACAAATAGGGATAAAAGTGGTTGGTAGTGCAAGCACAGGTAAAGTATACAGAGTGACGCCAACAGCGTGGGTTCAATTCCCGTACCGGCCGAGGTCATCCGTGAAGGCCCCGCCTTCTCAACCTCACCCCTCATCTGAGGTGTGGTGACCCTCAGGTTAAACTCACCACCAGTTGTCTCTCTCTGACGAGAAAGCAGCCTGTGGTCCTCTGGGGCTACGGCGACTTTCATTCATTTTATTCAAAGAATTTAAATGTTTTATTTTACGATTTCACCATTAACTGATGCATTCTCTTTGCCAACGCCTCTATCAGAGTCCACTTGCCAACCAATCAGCACTCTCTTCTCATACAGTATGAAATTGTTGTTTCCCCTGACATTGGTATTTTCTTCTGATTGTCCTGATGAATGCAAGACAAAAAGCTTCGACAAAATGTCTTTTTTCATCAAAACTCAAGTTCTGTTTTATTTTAGTTGCAAATTCAAGTTTCAAAATTCTTAAACAAAGATGCAAATGATTATAGATCAGTTTTCTGTCTGATGAACTTATGTTGACTGTTTTTTTGATAAAGGCACTCAGCCAAACACAGAAGAAAAATGCTTTCACCTTGCAAGTTGCCAGTTGGAACAGCTTTAAAAACCAGCAAAGGATGACTAAAAAAAAAGGGAGAAATTGGAGTGTGAGAGGAAACTAGCAAAAAATATAAAAGCAGACAGTAAAAGCTTGCACAAAAAGGAAAAGAGTAGCTGAAATGTGCATTAGTCCTTTAAAGGGTGAGACCGGGGAATTAATAATGGCAAACAAGGAAAGTGTTTTGTATTTGTTTTCACAGAAAGCATCCTGAGAATAGTAGAGGAGAACCAATGTAAAGGGAAAGAGAAACTTAAAGCAATCATGCCCAATTGGAGAAAAAGTACTGGGAAAACTGATGGGGCTAAAGGCTGACAAGTCCCCTGGGTCTGTTAGCCTCCATCTTAGGACCTTAAAGGAAGTGGCTGCAGAGATAGTGGATGCATTGGTTGCAATCTTCCAAAATTCCTTGATTCTGGAAATGTCCCAGCAGATTGGAAAGCTGCAGGTTTTACACTACTATTGAGATGGAAACTACAGGCCAATTAGTCTAACCAACGTCATTGGCAAAATGCTGGAATCCATTCTTATGGATGTAGAAGCAAAACATTTAGAAAATCATAACACAATCAGGCAGAGTCTACATGGTTTTGTGAAGGGGAAATCATGTTTGACGAATTCATTTGAGAATATGACAAGCAGGGTGGATAAAGGGCAACCAGTAGATATAGTTTTGGATTTCCAAAAGCCATTCAGTAAGGTGCCACATCAATAGTTACTGCACAAGATAAGATCTCATGGTGGTGGGAGTGATATATTAGCATGGATAGAGGATTGGTTAACTAACAGGAAACAGAGATTCAGGATAAATGGGTCATTTTCAGGTTGTCAAACTGTAACTAATGGAGTGCCGCACCATTCAGTACTGGGCCCTCAACAATTTACGATCTATATTAATGACTTGGATGAAGGGACTGAGTGTATTGTAGCCAAATTTGCTGAAAATGCCCAGACAGGTAGGAAAGCAAATTGTGAGGGAGATGCAAGAATCCGCAAAGGAATAAAGATAGGTTAAGTGATTGGGCAAACATTTGGCAAATGGAGCATAATGTGGGAAAATGTGAGGTTGTTCACTTTGGCAGGAAGAATAGAAAAGCAAGATATTATTTAAATGAAAAGAGACTGTAGAATGCCACAGTACAGGGGAATCTGGGTGTCCTTGTACATGGATCACAAGAAGGTCGCATGCAGATATAGCAAAGCGAATGGGATGTTGGTCTTTATTGCAAGGGGAATGGAATATAAAAGTAGAGGAACATTGCGGCAACTGTACAGGACATTAGTACGACCTCACCTTGGGTACTGTGTACAGTTTTGGTCTCCTTACTTTAGGATATACTTGCATTGAAAGCTCTGCAGTATTTTCACATGGTTGATTCCTGGGATGACGGTGTTGAACAGGTTGGGTCTATATTTATTGGAGTTTAGAAGAGGTGATTTTATTGAAACATATAAGATTCTGAGGGGGGCTTGACAGAGTCGATGCTGAGAGGATGCTCCCTCCCGTGAGTGAATCTAGAACTAGGGGGCACCATTTGAAAATAAGGGGTCTCCCATTTAAGACGGAGTTGAGGAGGAATTTCTTCTCTCAGAGGGTAGTCTTTGGAATTCTCTTCCCCCATGATCAGTAGAGGCTGGGTCATTGAATATATTCAGGGCAGGTTTTTGATTGACAAGTGTTATGACCGAGCAGTTGGTAAAGTGGGGTTATTTAAAAATTCCAAAGGGAAACTTTAAACAACTGTCATAACCTATATTTTTAATTGGTGTGTTTGAGATGCAACTCTATATTCAGGAATCAGACCACCAGTTCTCAAGAGGTTTTATATTAAATTAAATGAAACAATTTATTAAGTTACAAGACATTAAACACATATACATGGCCACAAATTACCACTATCATAACTTTTAACAAATTCCCAAACTAATCTCCGTTAAGACAACAGCAACCCATAGACTTAACCAGACACCAGGCAAAGCATTTTCACCTTACAAGTTCAAAATGAGGTTCTTTTCACTTTTGTCCCTGTGGAGAAATTTGTAGGCTTAGAGCTGCTTTGATCTTACATTGTCTCTGCCCCCCACATACAAAACTGCCATCTGTTATATCCAGCACATCTCATTGAATGCAAATTCTCATTATATCACCAGCCTCTTTGAACTCCACCACTTCTAACAATAAAACCCCTTTCATAGTACCAATTTTATTAGTAATATAAACATATTGCTTGGTCTCTGCTAGCTAGGTGCCAGATTTCATCCCACTCCTTGAATGATCGATTCAACAAAATGCAAATGTACCTCTACTTCTGTTTACATCTCAAAACTAGTACACACCAAAGCACCCAGACTAGCTGGCTTTAATCTAATTAAGACACACCCTCAGACTAAGGGCTGAATTTTTTGCCTGTCGGGTGGGCCTGACCCGATCTCCAATGGGCGGGGAGCCGATCCCCACTGGAGAAGCAGTCCCTGCCACTATTCTAAGTGGGCGGGCCAATTAAGGCCCGCCCAGCATGGCGTCCGCCAGGAAGCACTATGCGCTTTCCTGTGCGGGCGGGGGGGTGGGGGGGGATTCCCCAAATGCGAGAGCGCGCTCTTTCACGCATGCGCACGATAAAAGGCACATCTCCCTGAGGCTAAGTGCTGCCTCAGGGAGATCGCTGAAAGGTTTTCAAACTCTAAAAATAGAAATATAAAAAAAATCATTAACATGTCCCTCTCATGTGACAATGACACACGAGATGGGACATGTTAATAAATTGCACAAAAACTTTAATAAATCATTTTAAAACCGACATGAAACCTCATCCCGCCGGTGGATGAGGTTTCATGTTTTTTCTATTGTCCGCAGGGGCTCCTGGCCTGGCCACCAGCTTTAAGGTTGGACGGGCAGGTCCTTTAATTGTTTTAATTATCCTGTCAATGGCTGATCGCACTGTGTCCCCACCTTCCTGAAAATTTAAATGGGGCCGGATGACGTTGGGGATTCCAACCAACATCATCCCACATCATTTTTGCATCGGTGAGCAGGCCCCATCCCTTCTCGCCAATGGAAAAATTAACCCCTAAACCTCTATTTTAAAAGAAAAATATTTTCCAATAATGTTACATACATTAATAGCTTCATGACAAGAGAGTCAACGGTTAAGGGGATAGGCAGGAAAGTGGGCTTAAGGCCACAATAAACTCAGCCATGATCTTATCAAATGGCAGAGCAAGCTCAACGGGGCCAATTGACCTACTTCTGTGCCTATTTTTTTCTGATCTTACGATCTCATGATCTTACAAATAGGAAGGCAGATATACAGAAGGTAAGGACTGCACTTTAATTGACCGAATGAGACATGTTTGATGGACCAACTGCTCTTTTAATGGACAATTGGGACATCGCAGAGAGTCGGGAAAGCATTGTATTGGCCTCCACGACTGACTGTGAGCCTACCTGAAGAAGATACCCAGTTGACTTTCTCCCACTCTCACAAACCATCAGGTGTCTTCAGCAAAGAAACATAAAATCAACGTTCGCTTCCGTCATGTGAGAAAAATAACAGGAAAAAAAGTCACATTTTGGTTGTTTTAACTGCAAGAGGCAGGTGGCAAAAAGTGATTGCTCTTTTTCAAGGCAACTAACCAATTGTACCGATTTGTTATTCGTCAGACCTGCGGAGCAGCCAGTGTCTTCATTGCCTGAGGAATGTTATTACGTAAAGTTGCAAGGCTCCAGCAGCCCTGTCATGTTACACGGTCTAGGAATGCCTGCCCTTTGTTGTGGTACACCAAATACCAGTAATTTGCCGTAGTCATGAGTGCAGAACAGCTGACTGAGGAGTAAATTTCAACTGTTTTCAGCACAAGCAAATGCTTCCTTTAGCAATAGTGAGGACCATATTCAGAGTGGATTGAAGCCATACTGGTTTCTTCCTCAGGTAGGCCATTACCTGTCATGATGCAAAACAACAACGTGATACTACCTTATTCCACCTGTGTGTAGGTCAACGGTGTACCAGCATCTATTTATACCCTTCCCTTTACGTCCAGTGCCCTACCACACCACACATAGCTCCTCAAGCTGTATGCTAACATTTAACACATAATCCAGGCTGATACTTCAGTGCAGTACTGAGGGAGTGCTGCACTGTTAAGAGTACTATCTTACAAATGAAGCATTAAACCAAGGTCCCATCTGCCCTCTCAGGTGGACATAAAAGGTCCCATGGCACTATTTCAAAGAAGGGCAAGGGAGTTCTCTCAGCATCCTGGTCAATATTTATCTGTTAGCCAACATCACTAAAACAGATCATTATCACATCGTGGATCTGTGCTGTGTGCAAATTCATTGCTTCCTGCATTGGGACAGTGATGACTCTTCAAAAAGGACTTAATTGACTGTAAAGTACTTTGAGGTGTATTGAGGTTATGAAAGGCACTATCAAGTTTCTTTCTTTCTCATGCTTGTCTGCCTGTGCCGCTCAGTAACCTGGCAACCAAAATGGGTGTCCCAACGCCACATGGACTGCAGAGGTTCAAGAAGATGGCTCACCACCACCTTCTCAAGGGCAATTAGGGATGGGCAATAAATGCCGGCCCAGCCAGTAACATGCACAACCTATGAACAAACAAAAAACAAAATGCAAAAGATTATGATGTTTAGGCCAAAAAGAAGAGAAAATGGATGTACTTTTAAAACAAATACCCAAGCCTAGCAATATTGAATCATTTACACTTTTTCACCTGGAAATTCATACTGTGTGGGGGTGCAGCATTATATAAACCTGCTCTTTGTTTCTCCAAATTAAGGTAAATTACTTACCTGCTTTGTTGCAACTGTCTCTGGGGCTGGATCCCCTGAGTACAGACAGCAGTGGCAAATCAGTCTTGGATTAAGGACTTCATTTAGGCATTAGGCCCCTTATTCATACACATGCAAATAAGGAACATCTTTCCTACAGTACAATAGTGACTACACTTCCACTTGGTTGGCTCTAAAATGCCAGGACACCTTGAAAAGTGATATATAATCATTTGTCTCTCTTCCTTTCAAAGGGCCATAATGCCTACTTCACAGGCACAAATAAAGGACACCTCTGGTTTGTCCTTGCCCAATATGGCAGGAAATCTGAGATGCTTCCTACCCACCATTTTGGAACCATAGTTGTCCACGCAGTGCCTGTATCCAATCAATTCAATTTCTTGGGCTTCGCTCAGTTAGTAGCACTCTTGCTTCTGAGTCAAAATATTCCAGGTTCAAATCCCACTCCAGGTCTTGAGCACGAGAATCAGGGCTGACTCCCCGGTAGAGTGCTGCACTGTTAAAAGTGCCATCTTTTGAATGAGACATTAAACCGAGGTCCCATCTGCCTGCTTGGGTTGGATGTAAAAGACCCCATTGTACTATTTTGAAGAGCAGTGTTGTTGTCCCTAATGAATGTGTCAATATTTGTCTCTCAATCAACATCACAGAAACATTATCTGATCATTAGCACATTGCTGTCTGTGGGAGCTTGCTGTGTACAAATCAGCTGTTGCATTTCCTACATTACAAGAGTAACCACATTTCAAAAAGTGCTTCATTGACTGTAAAGCGCTTTGAGACACCCGGTGTCCATGAAAAGCACTATATAAATGCAAGTCTTTTTTACTGTCTTGATGCTGCAGTACTTAACAGAGCTGTGATACTTAGCACACACGAAGTTGATGGGCGGGCGCACACAGGCGCGCCTCCGATTAACACCCCCGATTGGGGGCGCAGCGCCATTTTAGGTGGGCGGGCCAATTAAGGCGACGTCCACACGGAAGCGCTGTGCACTCACTGTGCATGCGGGGGGGATTCCCTAAATCAAGAGTGCACTCTTTTGCACAGCACTCATCTCCCTGAGGCTAAGTGCTGCCTCGGGGAGATCGGCTGCCCTGTAACAAAAATTAAAAACAGAGAAACAAAAAATTCCTGTCGCAAGGATTGGCCGGGTGGTTAACAGTGAGGTTGAGTGTCTTGGGCTACAGGAAGATATAGATGGGATGGTCAAATGGGCAAATAAGTGGCAGATGGAACTTAACCCTGAAAAGTGTGAGGTGATACACTTTGGAAGGAGTAATTTGACAAGGAAGGATTCAATGAACGGCATGACACTAGGAAGTTCTGAGGAACAAAGGGACCTTGACGTGTGTGTCCATAGATCTCTGAAGGCGGAGGGGCATGTTAGTGGGGTGGTGAAAAAGGCATATGGGACACTTGCCTTTATCAATCAAGGCATAGGTTACAAAAGTAGGGAGGTCATGTTGGAGTTGTATAGAACCTTGGTGAGGCCACAGCTGGAGTACTGTGTGCGGTTCTGTTCGCCACATTATAGGAAGGATGTGATTGCACTGGAGGGGCTACAGAGGAGATTCACCAGAATGTTGCCTGGGATGAAACATTTAAGTTCTGAAGAGAGGTTGGATAGGCTTGGGTTGTTTTTGTTGGAGCAGAGAAGACTGAGGGGCGACCTGATCGAGGTGTACAAGATTATGAGGGGCATGGACAGGGTGGATAGGGAGCAGCTGTTCCCCTTAGTTGAAGTGTCAGTCACAAGGGACATAAGTTCAAGGTGAGGGGCAGGAGGTTTAGGGGGGATGTGAGGAAAAACATTTTTACCCAGAGGGTGGTGAGGGTCTGGAATGCGCTGCCTGGGAGGGTGGTGGAGGCGGGTTGCTTCACATCCTTTAAAAAGTACCTGGATGAGCACTTGGCACGTCATAACATTCAAGGCTATGGGCCAAGTGCTGGTAAATGCGATTAGGTAGGTAGGTCAGGTGTTTCTCACGTGTTGGTACAGACTCGATGGGCCGAAGGGCCTCTTCTGCACTGTGTACTTCTGTGATTCTGTGATATCCCCTCATGTGACACTGTCACCTGAGTTGGGACATGTCCATAATTTTTACAAAAACTTTAATAAAGTTTTTAAAAACCTACGTGAAACCTCATCCCGCCGGTGGATGAGGGTTTCATGCTTTTTCTAATTCCCACCGGGGATCCTGACCTGTCCACCAGCCCTAAGGTTGGACGGGCAGGTCCATTAATTAGTTAAATGACTCTGGCAATGGCCTCAATTGGCCATTGACAGGTCGGTGGGCGCAGAGCTGATTTCGCTACACCCCCGCCTACTGGAAAATATAAATAGGCCCCGCCCCCTGCTCGTCGACAGGAAGATCCTGTCCATAGGCTTGTACACACGAGCAGAGTGGTGAGCCTCTCTACTTGGAAAAACCTAATCTTTGAATGGCTTCGCAGCCAACAAACACAACAGGTGGGGGTTGGGGGAGGGCAGTGGAGTCTGCCCCCAGTACTTCGAGTGCTATTTCTACAGTTTAGATTAGCACTCTCCTCTTCCTCGCTGTATGGCGTAGCTGAGAGTTTAGCCAGTAGACAAGTTCACCTTTCACCAACTCCCTGGCTGAGCCAGCATGACTGGTCACAAACTGTAATATTGGCGGATCTTATGGTTCCCACCAAAGTCAATGGGCTTTTGGCTGGATCACCTCATCCGGTATGGCAGGACCTGCCACACACACAGGGCCTTTGTCAAAGAAAACCATAAAGAGAAACCCGAAAAGACGTTGGTTGCCAGTTCGTTGGATATCTCGGGATAGTCCGCATTTGAGGCGCGCTTTATTGTGGGGTCCCTGCGGGTTGGCTCCCTTTCTACAGAGGGCGAGGTGAGCTGAGTGGAATGAGAGTGGCGACCTGGGAGGGGTTCTCACAATGCACGGACGCAGCATTTCAAAGCATTGAGCCCCCAAGCTCAGTTAAGAACTCAGCCGTGTTCATAACTCGCGGAGCACTCTGCAAAGCCGATGAATTGTCATCATTACCTGCCGCATAGGTTCCGCCTTTCAAAATGAAATTCCTACCACAGTTACCACAAACCAGGTGCAAACCAGCGGCTTCCACCTATTGCAACTGAGTTGGCCAGCGTGACTAACTCAAGAGGAGTCAGCCCATTTTAATGGATACTGATAAACTGGTTGGGAGGCAGGTCAGTTAATTGAATCCGCTCTGTTTACCCTCAAAGTTGATAAGATAAACTTTTTGGTTTTTGTTTTAAGCCGTCTATCCATAATAACACTTTGAAATTAGCCTGAGTTGCAATATGCTGTTCTCAAGGTGATTGATTATATTGTTAACATATGAGAATGTCTCTCACATTTGCACAAACAGGACTTGAGGAACCATGAACTGGATTCTGCAGTGGAGATGTGATTGAGTAACACAGCGCCCAGAACATTATTTGTTTCTATCACAGCAACCCAGATTCCTATAGGTGATATTTCTACTTGACTATGATATAAGCTTTGGGATGTATCATTTTCAGCAATTCAAAATGAACTAATAACTCTCATCCTTCATGTTCAAATTCCTCCAGAGCCTCACCCCTCTTATACCTGTGACATCCTCTAGTCTTACAGTCTTCCACGATCACTACATTCCTCCAACTGGATCCCTCACTTCCTTCACTCTGCCATTGGTGGCTAGCAAGACCCTAAACTTAGAAATTCCCTTCCCCTCTGCCTCTCCACCTCACTCTCCTCCTTTGAGATGTTCCCTAAACTTACCTCTTTGACAAAGACCGTAAGACCATAAGACCATAAGACATTGGAGCAGAAATTAGGCCATTCGGCCCATCGAGTCTGCTCCGCCATTCAACCATGGCTGATAGGTTTCTCAACCCCATTCTCCCGCCTTCTCCCTGTAACCTTTGATCCCCTTACCAATCAAGAACCTATCTATCTCGGTCTTAAATACACTCAATGACCTGGCCTCCACAGCCTTCTGTGGCAATGAATTCCATAGATTCACCACTCTCTGGCTAAAGAAGTTTCTCGTTATCTCTGTTCTAAAAGGTCTTCCCTTTACTCTGAGGCTGTGCCCTCGGGTCCTAGTCTCTCCTACTAATGGAAACATCTTCCCCACATCCACTCTATCCAGGCCTTTCAGTATTCTGTAAGTTTCAATCAGATCCCCCCTCATCCTTCTAACCGCCATCAAGTATAGAAACAGAGTCCTCAAACGTTCCTCATATGTTAAGCCTTTCATTCCAGGGATCATTCTCGTGAACCTCTTCTGGACCCTCTCCAGGGCCAGCTCATCCTTCCTGAGATACGGGGCCCAAGATTCTCACAATATTCTAAATGTGGTCTGACCAGATCATTATAAAGCCTCAGCAGCACATCCCTGCTTTTATATTCTAGTCCTCTAGAAATAAATGCCAACATTGCATTTGCCTTCCTAACTACCGACTCAACCTGCAAGTTAACCTTAAGAGAATCCTGGACTAGGACTCCCAAGTCCCTTTGCACTCCAGATTTCTGAATTCTCTCCCCATTTAGAAAATAGTCTATGCCTCTATTCTTCCTACCAAAGTGCATGACCTCACACTTGCCCACGTTGTATTCCATCTGCCACTACTTTGCCCATTCTCCTAACCTGTCTAAATCCTTCTGCAGCCTCCCTGCCTCCTCAATACTACCTGTCCCTCCACCTATCTTTGTA
This sequence comes from Carcharodon carcharias, assembly GCF_017639515.1. Taxonomy (NCBI): domain Eukaryota; kingdom Metazoa; phylum Chordata; class Chondrichthyes; order Lamniformes; family Lamnidae; genus Carcharodon; species Carcharodon carcharias. The sequence continues at coordinate 126,347,004 of NC_054481.1, read as the reverse complement.
TCATCTGCAAACTTAGCCAGGATGCCCTCAGTTCCTTCATCTAGATCATTAATGTATAAAGTGAAAAGTTGCGGTCCCAACACTGACCCTTGCAGAACTCCACTAGTTACCGGCCGCCATCCTGAGAAGGACCCCCTTATCCCCTCTCTCTGCCTCCTGCCAGACAGCCAATCTTCTATCCATGCTAGTACCTTGCCTCTAGCACCATGGGCTCTTATCTTACTGAGCAGCCTCCTGTGCGGCACCTTGTCAAAGGCCTTCTGGAAGTCCAAGTAGATAACACCCAATGGCTCTCCTTTGTCTAACCGACTCGTTACCTCCTCAAAGAATTCTAACAGATTTGTCAGGCATGACCTCCCCTTGATGAAACCATGCTGACTTTGCCCTATTTTACCATGCACTTCCAAGTATTCTGAAATCTCATCCTTAATAATGGACTCTAAAATCTTACCAACGACCGAGGTCAGGCTAATCGGCCTGTAATTTCCCGTCTTTTGCCTCACTCCCTTCTTAAACAGGGGGGTTAGGGTTAGAGATTTTCCAGTCCTCTGGGACTCTCCCTGACTTCAGTGAAAGATCACCACTAACCCCTCCACTATCTCTTTAGCTATCTCCTTCAGAACTCTGGGATGTAATCCATCTGATCCAGGTGATTTATCTACCTTCAGACCTTTCAGTTTTCCTAGCACCTTCTCCTTGGTAATGGCCACCATACTCACCTCTGCCCCCCAAACTCTCTTGAACTTTGGGGATGTCACTCATGTCTTCCACTGTGAAGACTGACGCAAAGGACCTATTTAGTTCCTCCGTCATTTCTTTGTTCCCCATTATTACTTCTCCAGCGTCATTTTCCAGCGGCCCAATGTCCACTTTTGCCTCTCTCTTACCCTTTATATCCTGCCTCATGCCTCTGTAATTACCTTTATTCAACCTAATACTGTTACATCCGATTCCAGCTTTTTCCTCTCAAATTGCAGAGTAAATTCTATCATACTATGGTCACTTCCTCCTAAGGGTTCCTTCACCTTAAGCTCCCTTATCAAATCTGCCTCATTACACATCACTAAATCTAGAATTGCCTGTTCCCTAGTGGGCTCCACCACAAGCTGCTCCAAAAAGCCATCTCGTAGACATTCCACAAATTCCTTTCCTTGGGATCCACTACCAACCTGATTTTCCCAATCTATCTGCATATTGAAATCCCCCGTGATCACTGTAACCTTGCCTTTCTTACACGCCTTTTCTATCTCCTGGTGTATTTTGTGCCCCACACCCTGACTACTATTCGGAGGCCTGCACATAACTCCCATTATGGTTTTTTAACCTTTGCGGTTCCTCAACTCTACCCACACAGATTCTACATCATCTGACCCTACGTCGTTTCTTGCTACCGATTTAATTTTGTTTCTTACTAACAAAGCAACCGCACCCCCTCTGCCAACCGGCCTATCTTTTCAATAGCATGTATATCCTTGGATATTTAGCTCCCAGTCCTGATCCCCTTGCAGCCATGTCTCCGTGAGGCCCACCACATTATACCTGCCAACTTCAATCTGCGCCACAAGCTCAATTACCTTATTTCATATACTGCGTGCATTCAGATACAACACCTTCAGTCCTGTATTTCCCATCCCCTTTCTCATTGTCATCCCTTTATCTGATGCGCTTGAAGTTAGATTCCTAGCCCTTTCCAAACACTCTGTCCTCTGTCCTATTTTGTGTTCTGGAGACTTTAATAGCCTCTCCTGGGCTCTCCTTCCTTTTCAGTTTTTTCATAATTTTCTATGAAGTTGAATCCACCACCCCCCCCTCCACTCCCCACACGCTAACCTGTTGCTTTGTTTCCCATTAGTCATACTTCTTCGAGTTTTAGCTTTCCCTTCCCCCCACTTTCTATTTTAAAGTCCTGTTGACCACCCTATTTACCCTTTACGCTAGAACATTGGTCCCAGATCGGTTCAGGTGGAGACCATCCCAACAGTACAGATCCCTCCTGTTCCAATACTGATGCCAGTGCCCCATGAAATGGAACCCCTCTTTCCCACACCACTCCTTTAGCCACGTGTTTACTTCCCTTATTCTTGCGTCCTTATGCCAATTTGCACGTGGCTCGGGTAGTAATCCGGAGATTATAACCCTTGAGGACCTGTTCTTTAATTTAGTTCCTAGTTCCTGATAATCCCCAAACAGGTCCTCTTTCCTAGTCTTACCTATGTTATTTGTCCCGACGTGGACCACAACATCTGGATCCTCCCCCTCCCTCTCCAAAATCCTTTCAAGGCGGTCAGAGATGTCCCTCATCCTGGCACTGGATAGGCAACATACCATGAGGGACTCTCGATCCTGCTTGCAAAGGATGCTATCAATTCCCCTAATTATAGAATCCCCTACAACTACCACTTGTCTTTTTGTTCCCCCCTCTTGAATGGCCTCCTGTGCCACGGTGCCGTGGTCAGCTGGCTCATCCTCTCTACAGCCCTGTTCCTCATCCATACAGGGAGCAAGTACCTAGTACCTGTTGGACAATGTCAAGAGCTGAGGCTCCTCTGTTCCTAAACACAGGATCCCTCTACCTGCCTCACTTGCAGTCACACCCTGCTGACCCTGACCATTGACCGAATTTGAGGTACTTAATCTATCGGGTGTGACCGCCTCCTGAAACAAAGCCTCCAGGTAACTCTCCTCCTCCCGGATGTGCTGCAGCTTCTGGAGCTCGGACTCCAGCTCATCAATTCTGAGCCGGAGTTCCTCCAGCAACCAACACTTGCTCCAGATGAGGTCACTGCGGCTCGCAATGGGATCTGCCAGCTCCCACATCATAGAGCTACAGCACATCACCTGCCCAGCCATCTCGACTTAGATAATTAATTTATTAATTAGCTTTGCAGTGTTTTTTTTTCAAATTTGGTACGGATTTCCTACTAACCAATCATGTCACAGCTTTCCTGCGACATCACTATTTCGGTTTTATCCTGTGTCTCCGCCGCTCTCCTCGCGCTCTTTTATGCTGCGCTTTTGGTCACTAATTCACTCATCATCCCTTTGGTCACTGGCCCACTTTGCTTCCTGGTCATATGTCACCATTCTTTCAATGCCGCTGGGTCAAAATCCTGGAACTTCCTTCCTAACAGCGCTTCGGGAATGCCATCACCACATGGACTTGCAGCAGTTCAAGGAAGCAGATTACCACCGCCTTCTCAAGGGGAATTAGGAATGGGCAATAATCACTGACCTTGTTGGCGATGTCAGCAACCCATGAACTGGTTTTTAAAATTCCTCAAGTATACTTGCATTCCTCCAATTTTGGCCTCTTGCACATCCCTAATTTTCATCTCCTATTGGAGGCCATGCTTTCAGCTGCTGAGGTCCTGAGCTCTGGAATTCCCTCTAAACCTCTCCATCTCTTTCTTCCTTTAAGACTATCCTTAAAGTCTACCTCTTTGGTCAAGCTTTTAATCACCTGCGCTAATATATTCTTACATGACTTGGTGTCAAATTTTGTTCCATTACGCTCCTGTGAAGCACCTTTGGAAAGATTTACTGCATTAACGGCGCTATATAAATGAAAGTGATTATCGTTGAGGGTCCTTGATTCTCGCAGGCTGCCAAACATTCAGAACTCAAATGAGGTTCATTATAACTGGCCTGTTTTGAGTTCATATTCACTCAGAACGACAAATGATCTAAGCGGAGAGCATTAACATTGGAGAAGTGTTCGTTTTAAACTTTAAATTTAAATTTAAAGGAGCAGACCTGCCTTATCTTGGGCATTCTTCAACATCTTCCTGTAACAGTTCCCGATTGGCAGAAAAACACACCCAACATCTTCATGGAAGGAATTAGGTCACGGAAAATAAGTAACTCTCGCCCTGAGAAAAGAAACACTTTGTATTTATTTAGTGTTTCTCATGACCACGCGACATTACAAACCATTCTACAGCCAATAAAAGTATTTTTGAGGAATAGTCACTTTTGTAATGCAGGAAATGTGGCAGCTAATTTGTGCACAGCAAGCTCCCACAAACAGCAATAATGACCAGATAATTTGCTTTTGTGATGTTGATCGAGGGATTTTTTTTTCTTTGGCCAAGACACCACGGGTAACATCACTGCTTTTCTCCAAATAATGACATCGAGCCTTTCCCATCCACCCGAGAGCGAAGACAGAAAGATGGCACTTCTGACAGTGCAGCACCCCCTCACTCCACTGCCCTGGAGTGTCAGAAGACAGTTAGGTGAAACACATATCCTCTGGACATTCCCTTCCAAATTGCCCAGTTTGTTAACCGTTTGCAGGTAATTACACAGAAAGCCTCCACAACCCTTCCCTGTGAATGCCACAGTTCAGTATTTTAGCATCAGCACTTACACATGAGGCTCAGCCTCCATTTCCTTTTCAATGTAACTCTGAGAAAAAGTGTTCCAGATGACCGTATGGCATTCATTGGTAAATACATTCCACTTGTTGCTCGCATGCTAAACATCGACACCCCAAGAAGATGGAGAACGATGGTTATGAGGAGACACTTGGGATATTGGAACGCCGAGGAGGCAGAGTCTCAGCTTAAGGAGTTGATCATTTAGGAATGAGATGAGGAGAAATTACTTCATTCATAGGGGTTGTGAATCTTTGGAATTCTCCACTCCAGAAGGTTTGGATGTTCCATCGTTGAATATATTAAAGGCTGACTTTGGGTCTCTCAGGGGCTCAAGGGATATGGGGAGCAGGCAGGAAAATGAGGTTGTAGCTCAAGGTCAGCTATGATAGTATTGAATGGCAGAGCAGGCTTGATAGTTTGTATGGTCTATGCCTGCTCCTATTTCTTATGTTCTTTTTAACCCATTTCACAGAAGTGGGGAAGACTGAGAGGAGATTGAAGAGTGGTTTTTTTTTATATCTTATGAAGGGTTTTGACACAATGGCTAGGGAAGGAATACTTCCTCAGGGCGGGGAGTCAATAACAGAGCGGACTGTTTAAAATTGTCACGACAAGTAAGAGAGAGTTCAAAGTCTTTTTTTAAAGCAGAGACCGGTTGGAGTATGGATTGCTTTGGACCAAAAGGGATAGTCAACGCAGAAACCACGTAGACTTATAAAGAAAAATTAGGTGATTATTTGAATCAGTGGAAGGTACAGAGCTGGGGAGGGGGGAGGGGTGGAGGGGGGGGTGCATGGTGGAGTATGACAGTGGGATTAGTTTGGGGTTTCTCTAGCAAATGGTTAGAACAGACACAACAGGCTTTTCCCTTTATTCTTCCATGGGATGTGGGCATCGCTGGCAGGGTCAGCATTTATTGCCCATCCCTAATTGCCCCTGAACTAAGTGGCTTGCTAGGCCATTTCAGAGTCACCTGCATTGCCATGGGTCTGAGTCACATGTAGGCCAGACCAGAGGAGGATAGCGGATTCCCTTCCCTAAAGGACATTAGTGAGCCAAATGGTTGCTACAACAATCAGTGGTAGTTTCATGGTTACTGGAACTAACTTTCAATACAAGGTTTTATTAATTGAATTTAAATTTCTGTTGTGCTGGGATTTGAACTCGAGACACCTGAGCATTAGCCTGGGCTGCTGGATTACCAGCCCCACCATTTCCCCCTCTGGCCTCCTTCTGTGCTGTATAAACCTCAAATATCTTATGACTTTCTTTTATTCAGTCATGGGATGTGGGCTTCGCTGGCTGGGCCAACATTTATCCCTAGTTGCCCTTGAGGTGGTGGTTGTGAGCCGCATTCTTGAACTGCTGCAGTGCTTGTGTTGTAGGTACACCCACAGTGCTGTCAGGAAGGGAGGGGGGGTGGTTCCAGGATTTTGACCCAGCGACAGAGAAGGAACGGCAAACTTCGGATCACAAGAAAAATGATGCAAAATTCTTCTGAAACTTGGCCCTTATTTGCAAACAAGATTTGGTGCGCCCCCAAGGAACTGAACTTTTGCGTGAATAATTTTGCTGAAACGCTTTGATTAATGCCTCATTATTTAGAATATTTGTTTTACTTTCATTTTTCAACTACATAAGCCAGCAGTTGACCTTTGCACCTTTCGCCTGCAGACGAGGAAGTGTGCGAGACTTGTTGCCTTGCATTCAGATTTTCCATTCTGGGCGCCAGACTCGAACAGGAACAGTTTTGCATTCAGTGAGGAACAAAACAGCCCAAGCAGATGTGGAAAGAGAGCGCCACCATGATTCTGGACATTGCCGTCCCTTCTCTGCGTACCTCAGCGCTTACAAGCAGCTGTACTTTTGGGAAGTCAAAGAGGTGAAGCCCAGGCATGGATTTATGTCTGAGGATGACCATCCAACACCAAGTTGCATTTATGGAACGTCTTTAACATAGGAAAACGTCCCAAGGCACTTTCGCCGCTGCAAATTATCAAACAAATTTCAAAACCAAATAGGGAGCTTTTCAGAGAGTCGACCATAGGTTTGGTCAAGGATTTGGGTTTTCAAGACCATCCTATAGGAGGAAAGAGGGCTGAAGAAGTTTAGCGATGGAATTCCAGAGCTTAGGTTGCAGGCAGCTGGAGCGTAGCTGCCATTGGTAGATGGATGTGCAAAAGCCAGTGATGTTGGAATACAAACTTATCAGGAGTGTTGTGTGGCTGGAGGAGGTTACAGAGATAGGGAGCAGGTAAGGTCACAGAGAGGTTTGAAAACAAAGATAAGGATTTTAAAACCAGCTTTGGAGCCATTTGGCCGGTCCAATCAATTCCTCGGAAATTCCATCGAGAAAAATGCTCTGAAGTGAAATTATTCTGATTCCGAAATCAGCCTTTCGGCTTTTCCTAATACATCCAACACTTGGCACATGGGGACATTTCTTTGAAGCCGTCTGCTTTTAAGTAGGGAAACCTGGAAAAATCTATGTAATACAATACAGAAAATGTTTAAATAAACAGAGTAAATTTCATCTGATGGCTGACAGACACCTCAAGGGAAATTGTCGGCTTGAGATGAAAGGCGTACAAGATGAAACAATCCAAATCTGGCCTTTTAAAAGTAGATTAAGCACATGGAGGATTTCATTGTGTGACTGTGGGACATTGTATAGGAAAAGGAGGACACAAGGTCACCATTAGATCACAGGGTCAAGCCGCAGCCACAGCACAAAGTCTTTACAAGCCCCTTGCTTTTCTGTGTGCACCAACACATCCAATAATGATCTGAAACTGAAAAATTCCTTTCAGAAATGAAATATTTATAAGACCAGTGTGTACAAAGCTGATTTTTTTTTTTCAATTTCTTTATTTTCCCTGTGGAGACTTGCCACAATGGCACACATGTTTAATGCATTCTATGTGGGTAATGCCAATTCCCCTGGCGCGCTCTCTACATATAAACGGAGACCATATGCTGTGACATTTACCCTCAAGGCAATTTTGTAGACCCAATGAAATTCAGTCCCACGCACATATATTTATATTGATCTCTCTATACATCAGGCTTACAGATGCAGGATCATTGTCTGATGGTGATTGCTTCCAACCTGCAGCCTGAAGCTGATAAGCAGCACATTTCCAGCTGTGGACCTCCCAGACTAAATGACAATTACGTCCTGATTGACCCGAGCCTTGCTTACTCAACAGCTGTTGGATGTTATGGCTGAAAATGGATGCAGTTTGCTCTGCGGAATAGTCGGGAATGCATTGCACGGTATAATCTCTCCAAACCAATAAAATAACTACCTGCTTAACACAAGCAACAACACCGTGACACAGGTTGACCATCCAGCCCTTTGAGCGTGTTCTGCCATTCGGCTAGATCTTTGCTGACCCATCTTCAACTCCATTTACCTGATGTCGCTGAACACCTTTACTGAACAAATATGTGCCGATTTCAGCCTGGAAAAAGTCAATTGCCACAACATTCACAAACTTTATGGGGAGAGAGTTCCACACTCCCACTACCCTTTTGTTAAAAAAAAAAGAGCTTCCTGACATCACCAGTGAATGCCCTAGTTTTTATTTTAAGAATGTATCCCCTTGTTCTAGATTCCGTCACCAGAAGAAATAGTTTCTCTGTATGCTATCATGGGTTCCTAACTGGGGGTGGGGATCCATGAGAAGGTTTCAAGGGGCCCAACAAGATGTAGGCAAAAATAATACTTTTCTTTGCCCTAACAAAATATGGCAGCTCCCACTGTCAAATCGACACAGCCCCACAGTGAGCTACACTAAGGTCACTAGGTAGTGGATGGTGATGAGCAGTGGAAGCACCTTGTTTGAAAAAGGTAAGTTGTTATGAATAGTAACATAATAAATAGGAGCAGGAGTCGGCCATTTGACCCCTCCATCCTGCTCCACCATTCAATAAGATGGCTTTAACTCTATTTTCCTCCTTGCCCCCCCATAATCCTTGACTCGCTTGCAAATCAAAAACCTGTCTAAGTCAGCCTCCACTGCTCGCTGGAGAAGAGGATTCCAAAGATGCGGAGGTGAAGGATGCACTTGGAAAGAAACAGCGGCCCAAGAGAATTGCATTCTCGCCCTTCACCTCCTTAACTCCTCAGATCCCACCCTATGCCATAGGTTCTACCTTTCCCTTTGTGGACACTGGCTGCGCTCAAGACACCCCTTACTGTCGACTGCTGTTCCAATAACCAGTGAGGTTATAGGTTGGGGTTGGCCCACTCACTGTGCAGCACTTCCCTAGGACTGGTAATTAATGTGGTGTGAGTTCACACCATGACTTTTCAAAGCTTCTCCTTTACAAGCATGTAAACAGCAGATTACAGCAATAGCCTCAGACCAAAAAGCAGCAGGTCAGTCAACATCAGAGGGAATCCAACCATCTCCCCTTGACATTCAACAGCATTACCATCATTGAATCCCCCACTACCAACATCCTGGGGGCTACCATTGACTAGAAACTGAATGGGACCACCCATATAAATACTACGGCTACAAGAGCAGGTCAGCGGCTGGGAATTCTGCGGTGAGTAGAAGCCTGTCCACCATCTAACAAGGCACAAGTCAGGAGTGTGATAGAACACACTCCATTTGCCTGGTTGAGTGCAGCTTCAATAACACTCAAGACGCTTGACACTATCCAGGACAAAACCACCCCCTTGATTGGCACCACATCCACCACCTTCAACATTCATTCCCTCTACCACTGACACACAGTGGCAGCAGTGTGTACCATTTACAAGATACACTGCAGCAACTCACCTACTCCTTCGACAGCACCTTCCAAACCTGCAATCTCTACCACCAAGAAGGACAAAGGCAGCAGACTCATGGGAACACCACCACTTGGAAGTTCCCCTCCAAGTCACACAGCATCCTGACTTGGAAATATATCGCCAGTCCTTCAGTGTCACTGGGTCAAAATCCTGGAACTTCCTCCCTAACAGCACCCAGGGTGTACTTGCACCACATGGACTGCAGCGGTTCAAGAAGGCAGCTCACCACCACCTTCTCAAGGGCAACTAGGGATGGGCAATAAATGCTGGCCTAGCCAGCGACGCCCACATCCCATGAATGAGTTAAAAAAATCAACAGAGTAAAGACTTTCTTCATGCATGTGGAGTATCTGATATGTTGGCTCATTTGAGGATGGGGTATTGTGCTTTATTTACCATTTGAGTGAGGGCTGGGGTATTCTTTTAAGTAATTTTGGAATGTGGGCTAGACTGTCATTTATGTCCACCCCATACTGATGCATGTTTATCACAGGTTGAAATTGGAGAAATTAACATGTTCTCAGCTTGTGTAATACATTTCCTTTCTTTACGTAAGGTATAATACAGCAACTTCACCAGGGGCAAGATAAACCGCAAATAACAGGAAAATTCATTGTAAATGCACGCAACAATTTCAGATAAGGATAAATTTTCAATTTAACCATCAGCTTCAAAACAACCTAATCCACAGAGTGATGGTACAGAAATTCCTTCATCACATTGAACCATAAGAGCTCAAGATGGAGGTCAAGTAAAACCCATAAAGCTGCCTTGACCCTTCAACATTAAAGAAAACATGAAGACAGCTACTTGAATTTCAATATTATTTGTACTGGAAGCGGAGATAAACCTCAAAGACACTGTACAATTTGTGACCAAGTACCCCATCTGTTCCCCTTAATAACTTGAAAACTTTGGTTAAATCATTCCTTAACCTTCTAAATTCCAGGGAATGCAACCTGAGCTTGTGTAATTTCTCCCTGTAATTTAACCCTTGGAGTCCAGGTATCATTCTGCTAAATCTACACTGCACTCCCCCCACTGCCCCCTGCCAAGTCAATATCTGACCTTCCGAAGGTGTGGTGCCCAGAACTGCTCTCAGTAACTCCTGGTGTGGTCTACCAGTTTGACCTTAATTAAAGGTTGCATAATTTGAATTACTGGAAAATGCAATATAAAATATGACATAATTATCGGGAGTAGACTGTAATATTGCAGATATAATCGGTGCAAATCTTTAGCTGATTGGAGTTCGTGGCAGTTCACTGTTTACCCAGTTGATTAGTAGCTTAGTTTCAGTGGTGAGGCTTTTACTCATACTAAAGTTTTATCTTTTAATCTTTCTTGTGGGCTGGAGAAAAAAAAATATTGAACAAGCCCTATTTCCATCAACTTCTGTGGAATTCTACAGTCTGGTTTGAAATTCCAGTGCTCAGGAAGTGGGACAGTCTAGACAGACATGGTTAATGCTTCACTTCAGACCTCTGATTATTACCTCCAGCCTTAGAGGAACTCTTTTTGATATTCTCAGATACTAAAAAAGGCAATGCTGGAGCCTCTACCCTTACATGGCTTTCCTTGATTTAGTGTGACAATTACACAGCTGCTCATGTAAAAACAGAATATGGCAGGAGACACGAATTTTACAAGTTGCACATTTAAAAAGGTTCTCAAGCAACCCGTAACCAACAGGGGATGAGGGGAAAGGCCTCACGCCTGATACTTGCCTCAGTTTGATCGAAACCAATTCAAGCCCACAAAACTCAGCCTCAACCATGATGAAACTAAAAAAAGGAATAAATCTCCTGGGGAAAAACAACGCAGCTCACCTTTCAGTTTACAAAAAATTAGCGCACGTTCTGTCACCTAGCAGCATCTGATCATTTTCAGCCTTGGAATCAACATCTACTTAATTGGAAACAGGGATCACCAATGATACTGCAACCTGCACAAACGGCAGGCAGTGTATTCCAAATCCTAACCACTTGCTGCACATTAAAAGTTTTTCCTCACGTTGCCTCTGGTTCTTTCACCAGTCACCTTCAATCCGTGCCCTCTGTTAGCGACCCTGCGGCCACTGAGAACAATTTCCCTTTTACATATTCAAATCTAAACCCTTCATGATTGGGTTCTCATCAGTTTCTCGTTCAGATGGCACCTCTGTAAGGTCATCTTCCATTGCAGCTCTGCTGCTCCTGTCTCAGCTCACACCAAGTCCCGCTCCCCTATCATCCCTGTTCTCGCTTTATTGGTTCCCGCTCAAGCAAAGTCTTGACTTCAAAGTTCTCATCCTTGATTTGAAATCCTCCATCATGTCAACCCTCCCTATCTCTGTAATATCCTCCAGCCCCACAACCCTCTGAGATATCTGCACTCCTCTAAGTTTGGCCTCTTCAGCATCCCCCGAATTTAGTCATTCCAAAATGGCTGCCATGCCTTCAGCTGCTTAGGCTCTGTTATAGAGTTGATTTTCCAGGCAACTTTTCTTGGTGGAAACATTGAACTTTATTTACAAGCCAGCAGCAGCAACTACATGCATCTAACTCTATAACTAATGAAGAACTCCCTCCCAGGTTCCCCACGCTGTTAACTCATTGGTTTACCTGGATCATGTGATCTTACAACACAGGGCTATTCTTAAAGCTACAGTCCTACATTTATCAGAACTATGATTACTACATTCCTCCCCCCTTTTACTTTTCTGTACATTTTCTATTTACAAGTATATTTATCTCCTGACATTACAATGTTTACACAGGTCATGAAATTACAAGTTCAGTCTTTCAGGTGGTTTCCTGATCCGTGTGGAAAATCGCAGCTCCACGCCTTCTGATTCTTTGGCAGGGACCACATTCTCTGGAAACATATTAACATCAGGTACCGCATTAGGCACAGGCAGTTCAGTGCCTCCCACTCCGACAGGGACATCGGGCATGTCTGTCCATGGTTGAGCAACTTCAACAGGAACTACAGGCTCAGCAAGGGTTACAGGTGGAACATCATTTTGTTGGGGTCTCTCCCTCCTTCCTAAATGATCCACATGCTTCTGGGTAATCCGGCCCTCCACTTCCACATGGTACAACAATGGTCCAGTCACAGAGCTTACTTTACCAGGTAACCACTTCGGTCCTCCATCGAAATTCCTTACTAATACTGCTTGTCCAACAGTAAATTGTCGCTCACGACTATGCAAATCATGAGACGCTTTTTGGTTCCCTTGACTTTTTTTCGCCATCCCCTCCAAATTGGGAAGTATCAGGCTCAGTCTGTTTCAAGACGGCGCCTCATCAGTAATTCTGCAGGTGCTGCTCCAATCGTTGTGTGGGGGGTGGTGGGTGGTGGGGGGGTTGTTCTGCAATGAAATAGGAAACAAGCAAGTTTAGTTTCCAACGATTCACCCGTTACAAAAACATAAATGGCTGGAAAAACTCAGCGGGTCTGACAGCATCTGTGGAGAGGAAGACAGAGTTAACGTTTCGAGTCCACATGCCACTTCATCAGAACTCACCTGTTAAATTTTTCATTCCCGCCTTAAAAGTTTGCACTGCTCTTTCCGGCAGTCCGTTAGATGACGGATGGTAAGGTGCAGTCTTCATGTGATTCATACCATTCAGGCTGACAAACCTCTGAAATTCAGCACTCGTAAATGCCGTATCATTATCTGAGATGATTACTTCTGGCAATCCATGAATAGTAATGCTTTGGCATCGTTTTTCTTTAGTAGCACCTGACATTGGCAACTTTTTAAAAATTTGTTCATGAGATGTGGGCGTCACTGGCTAGACCAGCATTTATTGCCCATCCCTAATTGCCCTTGTTCAGAGGGCATTTAAGAGTCAACCACATTGCTGTGCGTCCGGAGTCACATGTAGGCCTGACCGGGTAGGGATGGCAGAATAAGACAGAACAGACGTTAGGGAACCAGATGGGTTTTTACAACAATCGACAATGGTTTCATGATCATCAGGCTTTTAATTCCAGATTTTTATTGAATTAAAATTTCACCATTAGCCATGGTGGGATTACCATGGGTATTACCCTGGGTCTCTGGAATACCAGCCCAGTGACAATACCACTATGCCACCACCTCATAAATGTCTAACCACTTGGAATGAGCATCTATAATCAGTAGAAACATGGTTCCAAGAAAAGGACCGATGAAATCTAAGTGCAAACTCACCCAGGGCCTACCAGGCCACACCCATGGGTGTGATGGTGCTGCCAGTGGCAACTTTTGTAGCTGTTGGCATTGCACAGAGTGTTTAACCACCTCCTGAATATCGCCATCCATTCCCGGCCACCAGAGATAATTTCGCACCATCATCTTCATTCTGGAGATTCCCGGATGGGCACTGTGTAACTCTACTAAGAGTGGATCCTTTCCTTGTGAAGGCACCCCATAATAGAATACCATCTTGACTGCTCATTTCGTGTCTTCGGCTGAAAAATGGGACCATCCATGTCACACTTGGTCTCTCACTCGAGACAGGGCTGGGTCATGATTCATCCAGTTTCTTATCTGCCTGGTACAGACTGGTGAGGAACCCAGGAAATTCATCACTGATATGAGCTCTTGGGGAATTGGGACACGGTCATTGTTCTCATGCAAAGGAAGGTGACTCAGGGCATCGGCATTGGCTACATGAATCCCTGGTCTGTGCATAAAGGTGTATTCTTATGCCACCAAAATTGAGGCCCATCTCTGAATTTGTGCAGAAGCTATGGGAGGGATAGGCTTCTCGACGCTAAACAGGCCCGAAGGTGGTTTGTGGTCTGATAGTATCGTGAAATGTCACCCATGACGTATTGGTGGAATACTTTTAAACCAAAAATAATTAACAGGCCTTCCTTTTCGATCTGAGAATATCCTTTTTCAGCTGTGGTAAGTGTCCTAGGCACATAGGCTATCAGCCTCTCTGTACCGTCGTCCGTGTTGTGAGATAATACCTCTCCCACTCCATAGGGGGACGGGTCACAGGTTAGCACCAATTCCTTTGTCGGGTCATAGTGCACTAACAAATTTGAAGAGTGCAAGAGCTTTTTAACTTTCATGAAGGCTTCTTCTTGGGGTGACTTCCAAACCCAACGCTGGTTTTCTTTATGGCCAATGGGCTAGAACCATTGATAAACTTGGTAGAAATCGGCCATAATAGTTTACCATCCCTAAAAATGATTTAAGTTCAGAGACATTCTTAGGTGCAGGTGCCTCTTTGATTGCTTTAACCTTCTCTTCAACAGGGTATAACCCTTGGGATCTACCCGGTGGCCCAAATAAATGAATTCATTTGCCTGAAAAGTGCATTTTTCCTTCTTTAGATGCTTCTAAAAGTTGCTTCAGGACTTCTTCCAGATTAGCCAAGTGTTCCTTTCCGAGAATCCAGTTATTAGTACGTTGTCCAGGGAGACCACAACTTGAAGTAGTCCTTGTAACAAGCTATCCATTATCCTCTGAAAAATGGCAGGCGGGCGTATTGATACAACCCTTTGTGGGTGTTTGTGGTCACAGATTCTCGGAAGGCATCATCCAGTTCCAGTTGCTGATATGCGTGACTCATGTCAAGCTTTGTATATATTGTCCCGCCTACTAGCTTGGCATTGAGGTCTTCAATCTTGGGAATAGGGTACCTGTTCAGTTTGGCTGTCCCGTTGACCATTAGTTTATAGCCCCCACAGATCTGGACGGTCTGATCTGATTTTAGGACAGGACTATGGGTGCTGCCCACTCTGAGAGTTGAACTGCTTTTTTATGACACCTCTATAGCTGATTCAACTCGGCATCATCCTCCTCTCTCACGGCGTATGGCACCAGCCTTGCTTTCAGAAGCGAGGAGTTGCTTCTGGCTCCATGAAAATCTTGGCCTGTTGGCCTTTGATTTTTTTTTCCCAGTTCATCCTTGAATGACAGTGTTGTATTTTTTTAGCAGCTCTGGCTGTCCTCCTGGTCCTCCTGGACCAGTTTAATTTAATCTCTTTCAACCAATCAAGACCTAGAAGGCTTGGTCCTTCACCTTCCACCACCATCACTGTTGGTTGTGCTGTTTGGTGTCTATAATGAACAGTTACTCTGGTGACACCTTTTACCTAGTCTTCTCCGCCTGTGTAGGTTTTCAGCTTCACAGAAATTGAATTGTTGAGCACTTTTATTTAAATATCTGAAAATGTGTTCTCCTATCACAGTGGTAAAAGCACCAGTGTCTACTTCCATTTTTAAGGATTTACCATTCACTTGCAACGTGACAGTAATTGGCTCTGTCGTCCCAGCTTTCAAGTAAGGAACAAATGTCAGAATTGGTTGTTTCTGGCTCTTCCGCACTATAGACTTCGCTGGACTTGATTTGTTGCCTGGGAAGACTGTTTTAATCTCGCTTTGCAATGTTTCAATACGTGTCCACTGTCGTGACAAAAATAACACCCTACCTTTTTAAATTGCCAATCGTTAGGAGTGTGATTGTTTCCACGTCGATAAAAATTAGTTTTCGAATTTGCTGCTAAGTTGTTTCCACTAACTTTGTGGGTGGTGGGGATTGTTTCCCACTTTGCAGCAGAGTCCCAGCTTCTCGCGCCACCTTTGGCTGATCCATTCCCACCCAACCAGGAGAACGGCTCCATTTTGTGCACCTTGAATTGCTTGCCAATCTCTTACAGCGCTTTCCAGCATAAGTGCTGTTTCTAACGTGTTCCCAAAATCAAGATCTGTCTCAGCCAGCAATCTTCACTGAATAGCATCTTTGCTGAATTGCACGCAACAGACCAAACAATCCCTGAGCATATCATTCAGGGTTTCACCGAAATCACAATATTCCATTAGTTATTTTAATTTTGCCACGTGGGTAGCAATGGTCTTCCTGGGGCTCTATTCCGTGAATTGAACCATTGTGACCGAAAGCCTGGATTGTAAATGTCACTTAACGAGGTCAACTAATTCACTGAAGGTCTTCGAATCTGGGGCACTGGAGGCTGTCAAGCTTGAATTAAACTGTAGGTCTTGCTCCCACAAATACTGAGGAGAATCGCTCTCCTCTTTTCTTCCCCCGTGATTTCATTATCTTGAAAGTAGAACTCAAGACGTTCTATATATTGAGACCAATCAGCTGTGGCTTGTGCAAAGGGATTGATTCTGCCAAGCTGTGGCATCTCAGATGAGTAAATCTGACTTTCTTTATTAACTATTTTAAATACTCACAATCACTGGGTGAGGGACAGTACCATTGATAGGGCTAGAAAGGAGGTTCTGCTGAAAGAATTTGAACAGTCAGGAGCTAAATTAAAAAGCAGAACCTCCAAGGTAACAACCTCGGGACTACTACCTGAGCCACGGGCAAACTAGCATAGGATAAATAAAGTCAAGGAGTTAAATGTATGGCTCAAAGATTGGTGTGGGAGGAATGGACTCAGTTCATGGGGCACTGGCACCAATACTGGGACAAAAGGTAGCTGTTCCAGTGGGACGGACTTCACTGGGACCAGTGTCCTGGTGAATTGAATAACTAGGGTTGTAGAGGGGTTTAAACCAAAATGAGTGGGATCAGTTGTGGGGGGTGGAGAAGGGATATGTAGGCTTACAAAGCAAAAGGATATGGCAGCATTGCAGGGTAGCTATTTAGGCAATGCAACCCAGAATGTGACAGGAAGGGACAGAGTGTCCAAACTTTTAAAAAAACAGCAGCAAATAGGGTCAAAGGAAGAAAAAATGGTAAAAAGGCAAAATTAATGTCTCTTTATTTAAATGCATGTAGTATTCAGAACAAACTAAATGAATTAACGGCACGGATAGAGGTTAATGCGTATGATCTTATCGCCATTACAGAGATATGTTACAAGGAGATCAAAGCTGGGAACTAAATATTCAGGGGTATGTAATTTTTCAAAAGGGCAGACAGGAAGGAAAGGGTGGTGGGGTAGCTTCGTTAGTACAAGATGGAATAAGTATGGTAGCAAGAAATGATCTTGAATCGGAAGATGTAGAATCCACATGGGTGGAGGTAAGAAATAACAAGGGGAAGAAGGCACTGGTGGGAGCAGTCTATAGGCCCCCTAACAGTAGCTATACTGTAGGGCAGAGAATAAATGAGGAGATAATGAGGGCATGTAAAAAAGGCAGTTTATTAATCGTAGGTGACTTTAATCTTCATGTAGATTGGGAAAATCAAATTGGCAGAGGTAGCCACGAGCAAGAATTCATAGAATGTAGTCGGGACAGTTTCCTAGAACAATATGTTCTGGAACCAACCAGGGGGAGAATTTTCCGGTGGTAAAATGATGCAGAGTGATGTCAGGCATGCGTTCCCCACGTCACCGCGCGTCATTTAGATTTTCAGTTTGGCGGGCGCACAGCTGACTCAGCTGCAGGCCCACGGAACTGTCAAAGGCCTATTAAGACCTGTTTAAAACTAATTAAATCAATTAGCTGAGCTGCCCGTCCAACCTTAAGGTTGACGGGGGGGCAGGCAAAGAGGCCAGGCAGCTTTCACATTTTTCATGGAACCTCATCCACGGGCGGGATGAGGTTTCATGAAGTGTTTATAAATTAAATACATTTTTAAATTAATGATCCTTGACATGTCCCAGCTCATATGACACTGTCACCTGAGGGAACATGTCTCAAAATATTTTCAATTCTTTAGTTAAATGTTTGAACCTTAAACAAATTTCTCTGAGGCACCTCTGGGTGCGAAAGAGCACAGGCCTGATCCCAGGGGACCCCCTCCCACCTGCATAGGGAGCGCTCAGCACTTCCAGGCAAGCGTCCCGCTGGGTGGGCCTTCTTTGGCCCGCCTACGTAAAATGGCAGCATGCACCTGATCGGGGGCGCCGATTGGGGTTCGCGCTCGCTCTCGCTCTCGCCCACCCACGCACAACCTCCCCAATGGGGGGAGAATTCAGCCCCAGGGATCAGGCCATTTTGGATCTGGTACTGTGTAATGAGGCATGTTTGATAAATGCTCTCAGACCAAAAGATCCCCGGGAAAAACAGTGACCACAACATGGTAGCATTTAGCATTCAGTCTGAGAACGAGAAACTCAGGTTGGAAACAACTGTGCTAAACTTAAATAAGGGTAATTACAAAGGAATGAGGGCAGAGTTGGCTGGAGTGGACTGGGAAAGGAGTTCAGCAGAAAAGACGGTTGATGAACAATGGTAGATGTTTAAGAAAATAGTTCATGACTCACAACAAAAATATATCCCAGTGAGAAAGAAGGATTCTAGGAAGGGGATAAACCAACCATGGTTAACCAAGGAAGTTAAGGATGGTATCAGATTAAAAGAAAAAACATACAATGCGGAAAAGTGGTAATCCAGAGGATTGGGAAAGTTTTAAAAACCAATAGAAGATGACCACAGGCGTGCATTGACCTTCATCCACTTCCGCTGGGACCAGGCAAGTCAGACACAGTGAGCCAGAGGCTTCGCGGCCATTGCTGGCTTCCCCCATGTCCAGGGTGCTATAGACTGTACACATGTGGCCCTCAAGGCGCCAGCAGGTGAACCCGGTGCCTTCGTCAACAGGAAGGGCTTCCACTCCATGAACGTGCAGATAGTGTGTGATCACAGGATGCTGATTCTACAAGTCTGTGCAAGGTACCCTGGCAGATCCCACGATGCCTACATCCTCAGACACTCCCAGGTTCCAGGGCTCTTCAGTGCTCCAGCCCGGCTGGATGGATGGCTGCTGGGTGACAAGGGCTATCCCCTCAGAAGGTGGCTCATGACGCCTCTCCACCATCCAAGAACAGAAGCTGAGCAGCGGTACAATAGGAGCCAGGGCTCCACAAGGGCTATGGTGGAGAGAACCATCAGTCTTCCAATGCCTGGACCGCTCAGGGGGCGCACTCCAGTACCCCCCAGATCGTGTCTCAGTGATGGTGGTTGCATGCTGCACTCTCCACAGTCTTGCTCTGGAAAGGGGGGACACAGCGGACGATGAAGGTGTTGACGCAGTGGCTGCAGCTGCACACGATGAGTCCAGCTGTGAGTCCGAGGATAAGCACAGGGAAATGCTGAAGGGGTAGACACTGACCTGGGACTACCCCAGGGAGGCAGGGACACCCGGGAGGCTTTAATCCAATGAACCTTCAGCTAGAACACCACATATGGACCTCCCGGACAAGCCTGGGCTGTAGGCTCCATACTGGACACCTAAGTGCAAAATCTGCCAGGTTATGAACAGTAACTAGGGGCCTTGTTAATAAAGCTGAATATCCAAAAAAGCACTCATTACAGTTTTGGAAACCATCTACATGCAGAAGAGGCACCCTCAACCTTGGTGATATATCTGAATTTAATATGTCAAGCAAACAGACTTCTGCAAGAAAAAAAAGACAATAGTGTTACAAATCAGAACAAATCATAAGGACCTCATCTCGGGCCAACACAAAAGCATCAGTGATAAACCCGTGATGTGCTGAAGGTGCCTTATGTTTACGTTTCCGGGTGCTACGTCTTGGTGCTGCCCCATCGCTCAGAGTGGCGCCTGAGCCAGCTGCTGACCCTCCTGTCCTGTTGGCCTCGATGACCTTGGCGATCGTCCTCTGGCCTGTGGAGCCTGTGCTGGCCCCGCTGCCAGTTCCACAGCTGGCACCTCCCCAGTCACTGCAGCCTCACCAGATGATATGTTCACTGGGAGAGGGGCAGAGGAGCTGCCGCCCTCATCCGGAGCGCCCTGAGAGGTGCCCGGAGAGATGACAACGGCTGCGCCGAGGTGAGGTTGCTTCGGACCTCCCTGCTCACCGTGGTTGGATGGGCACCAAACTGGGAAACTTGATGCCCACACCATCTCCCACACTGGCACTAACCAGCTGAGGTCAATGCCGATGTGAGGACTTGATGGTCAGAGCGCATCCCCAGGAATCCCTGACAGGTCTCCTGGAGCAGCCTCTCCATGAGAGTCACCACTATCTCCATGGAGGACACATGGCGCTCGGACATGAGGCTCATTGCTTCAGCGAGCATCCGTGTAGACTCCTCCACCACAGACACCAAACCAAGCATAGCCTCGTGTATCTCCCCCAGATGCTCCTGCACACCCAGCCGCATTTCCTGCAGCTGCTGCATCGCAGACGACTCCAGAGGCTCATCATCAGGCACCAACTGAGCATGTGCCTGGTCCCCTGCAGTCCTCCGACTGCTGGCGCCATGGGCACCCTCTGTCTCTGCCAGTGAGTGTGAAGTGCCCTCACCGCTGTGCCCCAGGGCACTAGCCATTGTTCTAATTCCCACAAAGGTGCTAGTATCTGCTCTGGTGCCTGCCTGGCAGAGATGGTGTGACGCTGGTGAGACTTCAGGCCCCTCAGGTGTGAGAGGGGGGATCTGCTGCTCCTCCTCCCAGCCCTGCTCCACTGATGCTGAAAGGAAGATCAAGGACAGTGGATCACTTCGCGTGGAGACACTGACAATGGGCATCCCTGTCCCCCGGATCATTATGCGCTCATCCTTCCACAACCAATGGTCAAGCCTTGTTGCAACAATAACTAATGTAACATTCAGCAGTGCCATGGCTGTTGGGTGAACAATGCTGACCTCACTGTTGGACATAAATACTTGGCTGTAGCACCCCAGCCTCACCAACACCATTGGGCCTGGGTGCATGGTGCCTCTCCAAACCTAGGGCCTCCTTCCTGAAATGACCTAGAATGGCGATCAGTGGCTGGTCGCCACCAGTCCTCACACACTCTGCCGCGTTATGAACATTCTTCTCCTGAAAATGAGAGAAGAGCAGTGATTAGTGCAAATTGCACATGGACTCTGTTGGCGCACGGCCCACCCCAACCAGAGTGGGACATATCTGGGCTCCAGTGTCTCCTCACCCCACTGATGCCGAACACTCACACAAAGATGCTGGACCTGTTCCCCACCCCCTTGGATAAATGCTGCCTACATGACATTAGGCACCACACGGTATATCCTTCCATATCAAGGAGGCGCAAGCACGTGGAGCGTAGAGGGCAGCAGATTGTTCGTTGCCAACGTCACCTTGAAGCTCCCCTCCCAGCATCTCATCACCCTGACTAGGACATGTCCTGGAGTTCCAGCACTGCGCCCAGGTGCAGCTCCTCCAGGCTGCCCCCAAACCTGAGTCGTGTGGGTCTCAGTGTAACACATGCTGCAGGGGCAAAACCCATCTCCTCATCACCCTCTCAGGCTGACATCGGCATGGGCAATATCTGCTGGCCCACCCAGCAAAGGGCACATGCCATCAATGATTCAATGCAGTCCCTACGCTCAGACTTAGTGGGGCGGGCAGCAGGGGGTATGCCGACCTGCTGGGTTACATGACCAATGCCAACATGGTTCTCACCCTGCCAGAGTGCAACAAGTCATTGAAGCGCTTGCGACACTGGATCCAGGTGCACTGCACCACATCGCAGGAGCTCACCACCTCCACCACCCCCTCCCAGGCATGTCTCATCATATGGGGGGGGGTCTCCTCCCATCCTGGTGGACCAGCACCTCCCACCGTGCTGCCACCTCCTCAAGGAGGACAGCAAGGCAGGCATCTGAAAAACAAGGGGCGCACTGGACCCCACAGCCTCCGGCCTGGCCTGTCTCACTGCCCTACCCTCCGGCCTGGCCTGTCTCACTGTCCTACCCTCCGGCCTGTCCTGTCCCACTGCCCTACCTTCCGGCCTGGCCTGTCTCACTGCCCTACCCTCCGGCCTGGCCTGTCCCACTGTCCTTCCCTCCGGCCTGGCCTGTCTCACTGCCCTACCCTCCGGGCTTGCGTGAACTTCCTTGCCCCTCTGTAGAGTCCTTCGCCCAGCCATTGTGAGCAGCCTTTCCAATGCTGCCAGGCTCTTCATTTATACAGGCTGTCGGGTCGCCATTGGACCCAGCAGCCGAAGCGCGTCCACCACCGCCTGCTCACTCCCGCTATGCATGGGAGTTGTGAAGTACACTGGGCAGGCCTTAATCGGCC
Organism: Carcharodon carcharias; assembly: GCF_017639515.1. Lineage (NCBI taxonomy): Eukaryota > Metazoa > Chordata > Chondrichthyes > Lamniformes > Lamnidae > Carcharodon > Carcharodon carcharias. The sequence goes on along the minus strand of NC_054481.1, from coordinate 126,324,904 downwards.
TGGCCGCGTAAAATGTCTGCGTGGGCCCGATCACGAGCAGCGATGGGGTCTGCTCCTGCCCACGCCCACTCCTGCTCTCCTGAGGGATATAGTCAGGGTTAAGTGAGTGGGCAAAAACTTGGCAGATGGAATATGTGGGAAAATGGGAGGTTATACACTTTGGCAGGAAGAATAGAGGAGCTGAATATTATTTAAATGGAGAAAGACTGCAGAAAGCTGCAGCACAGAGGGATTTGGGGGTCCTTGTGCATGAATCCCAAAAAGCTAACATACAAGTTCAACAGGTAATAGGGAAGGCAAATGGAATGTTGGCCTTTATTTCAAAGGGAATGGAGCATAAAAATAGGGAAGTTTTGCTAAAGACTTGCTATATAAGGCATTAGTTAGACCACACCTAGAATACTGTGAACAGTTTTGGTCCCCTTATCTAAGGAATGATATACTGGCATTGGAGGCAGTCCAGAGAAGGTTCACCAGGTTGATCCTGGGTATGGAGGGATTTTCTTATGAGGAGAGGTTGAGTAGGTTGGGCCTTAACTTGTTGGAGTTTAGAAGAATGAAAGGCGACCTTTTTGAAACATAAGATACTTAGGGGGCTTGACAGGGTAGATGCTGAGAGGTTGTTTCCCCTTGTGGGAGAGTCTAGGACCAGAGGGCATCATCTCAGAGTAAGAGGTCGTCCATTTAAAACAGAGATGAGGAGGAATTTCTTCTCTCAGAGGGTAGTGAATCTGTAGAATTCTTTACCGCAGGGGGCTGTAGAGGCTGGGTCGTTAAGTATGTTCAAGGCTGAGATAGATTTTTAATCAGGAAGGGAATCAAAGGTTATGGGGAAAAGGCAGGAAAGTGGGGTTGAGGATTATCAGATCAGCCATGATCTCATTGAATGGCAGAGCAGACTCCATGGGCCGAATGGCCTACTTCTGCTCCTATGTCTTCTAGTTTTATCCTCATCGCCATTTTGTTCTAGAGTTGATTTTTCAGACAACATTGCTGGGTAGAAACATTATTATTTACAAGACAGCAGCAGCAACTACATGCGTGCATCTGACTCTATAACTAATGAAGAGCTCCTCCCTCAAGGTTCCCTGCGCTGTTAAGTCATTGGTTTACACAGATCATGTGATCTTACAACACAGGATTATTCTTAAAGCTACACTCCTACGTTTATCAGAATTATAATTACTACAGGCCTGAAGATCTGAAGTACTCTCCCTACACATCTCTGTCTCTCTACCATGCTTTCCTCTTTTAAAATACTGCTTAAAACTTACCTCTGATCTAATATCGCCTTATGTGGCTCGGTCACACTTTGCCTTATCCTGTGAAGTGCATTTGGACATTAAAGTAGCCATATAAATATAAATTGTGGCTGTTGCTACACCTGCAAGCGTCACAAAATTGTCTTGCAGGTTATATCTGATGTTTCACCAGCCATGCGAAGCAGTTAGGCTATTAACTTTAATAGAGGCAAACTGCATCTCGGTGTTAATAGTGAAGGTTGCTACAAAAGAGCAGAAAAGTAAGGTAAAGGCTAATCTTTGCATCTATGACCACCTACTCCATATTAAACAACGCAGCCTTTTAATTTGTGAAAAAGGAGTAGCATTCACTGTGTCATGTGCACTTATTGAACACACCGCGCCAGAAATGGAAGACATCCATTTTGCCGAACAGCATGACCTTGAAATGCAAATGTTTTGCAAAATATAAAAGGGTCCATCCAGATATGATTGTTGTATTTAAAACGTATGCCATGATAACGCAAGAGACAATCACAGCTCTCCATGATCGAAGCACTGAATCAGAACAATAGCAGATGAAAGCTGTGGTGAAGCAATTCTCTTCTCGTTTAATTAGCAATTCATTCAGGATCTAAAAACAGCACCTTCAAGATTGCAAGCTAAAATGTTAACATATTGTGAAGTCCAGAAGTGGAAAACAATCTTTAAAATACAAGACTGACAGATCCCATCAGCAAAGAACAATGACCACAATATATGTCCAACCATTTCCACTCATTTATGTGCAAACACGTGTGAATAGAGAATGCAAATGCTGCACACCCATGTACACAAACACACAGGCAGACACCTATGTTAATGAGTGTGTTAAAGTTTATGGAAAGGAAAGTTATTTCATTGCTGTGACGAAATTAAGCCCCTAAGAGTAAAGCTAGGAAAATAGAGCAGACACCTTATGCAAAGCGTGGATCACGAGAGACGGGCTGCAGTGAAAATTTTCTGAAACAGCTTTGGCACAAGCCAACTCCTGTCTGTCCCAAGCCTCAAAACTAACTCGAAAGCTGCTTTGTTTAGGCAAGATTCCTAGAGAGCTCCAGCCATGGCTCCCACTGTTTATACTTCCAAACCCGTCTCTCTCATTCCAATAACCAAGGTTTGTGCGACTCTAAGTCCACTTCAGGGATAAATGATCTCAGAAAATGTAAACCCTAGAGGACAGACAAACATGCAATAATTATGGGTCAGAAGGGCCATTGATCAATTCATCCAAAGCGATCGTGATACTAGGCCCCTGCTCACTGCACGGAGTTAATGGAGCCTACAGTGCAAAAACAGGCCATTTGGCCCAACTGATCTATTCCAACATTTATGCTACACTCGAGTCTCCTCCCTGCCTCTTCATCTAATCTTATCAGCACATCTTTCTGGTCAAAGGCATTGCCACTGAACTACACCTCCATCCCTGTGCGTAACATCCATTGTTTCATCGATGATTCTAAGGTTTTTGTCTTCACTATACCTGGGTTTATTCCACAAGTTGCTGCTTTGAAGAATTTATAGTATCTGTTCTAAAAGCACTCTTCTCCAGCTTGAACCTGGTCCCCTTGTTTCACCCTGTGAATATCCCAAGTATTTGAAACAACTTTTTCCATAGCCTTGATGTACCTCCATTAAATCACCACTTAGATTCTTCCATTCCAGGCTGGAAATCCCAGGGATCGCCAATCTTTTCTCAGAACTCATACCCTGATATTGGGGGTCAGCCTGGCAGCTCTTCTCCTCAAAGCCTTTAGTGTTTCAATAAAATCAAAATACTGCGGATGCTGGAAATCTGAAACAAAAACAGAAAATGCTGGAAAAACTCAGTAGGTCTGGCAGCATCTGTGGAGAGAGAAACAGATCTAGTGTTTCAATCTGTCTCTTGCTTTTTGGCTGATCAAGTTGGACATGACTTTCCAGATGTGGCCTAGTTGAGGATATAAAGTTTGATCTTAATCTGCTCAGACCTGCATTCTACCATTTTGCCTATATAGCTCATCATCCAGTCAGTTTTGTCACTTGCCGCTCTTGCACTAATTGGACATGGGGGTAGTTTTACCAGGCCATTGAAGGTGGGTTTCAAAATGTGGGAAGAAGCAAAATCAGAGAAAAATATGTTGCACTAGTTCCCTGACATATTCCTGCCTTCCCAATCAATTTGCATCAGTTGTTCCTCATTTCAGAACTGAGCTCTTTTAAACTTCCTGGTTTTAAACATTTCTGACTCCTAGTTCATGCTAAACTATCTCATCCCTCATGATCTGATCAAAACAAGATAAAGGCACTATTGTAGGGTGGACGAGTTGTGCTATTAATGTAGAGCTGATCTGCAGACATTTCTTGGGTGGAAACATTAAATTCATTTACAATATACTCAGCAGCAACTACACACACGCTTTCAACTCCAACTCTATCTCTACACTGACTGCTGAGGTTGCCTGCACTACTCTCCTATTGGTTACTACAGATCATGTGATCTTGCCTAACAAGTATTATTCTTAAAGGCACATTACTAAATAAAACCATAATTACTACAGGCACCTTAAAATTCCAATGACCTGTCCCATCTAAAGAGTTGAAAGGGAATAAATTTGGAGCATGTTTGTGCTAAGGTGCAGAAGATGTGCCAGAACACAGCAGCCAGGGAAAATCTAGCAGTTTAACAATGCTCTCTCAATGAGATGCGTATTTGTTGAGCAACACACCCTTATAACAGGTACATTAATCCTGTTATAGGAAGTAGCTTTTTTTTTTAGTGGTTAGATACAACTGAGCAGCTTGTTATGCCTGTGTTCACAATTAGGCCAGACCAGATGAAGATGGCAGATTTCCCTTCCCTACCGGGCATAAGTGAACCAGATGGGTCTTTAACAACAATGGTTTCATGGTCATCATTAGACTTTTAATTCCAGATTTTTATACCATGGTGGGATTCGAACCCAGGTCCCCAGACCATAACCCTGGTACTCTGGATTACTAGTCCAGTGATAACACCATTATGCCACTGCCTCCCCACAGGAAGACCCATAACTGCATCACAGGATTCACATCGAGTGTTACTTATACTTCACTGAATATTAAAGGCAGTGACATCTCTTGCATGCAAGAGCATTTCCTGAGTACAGCTAGCCTAGTGATATGGCACTGGGCTACCAACCCATTTTATTGTTGACCATGTGTTCAAGCCCACTGTGACAAATAACGGGGAGAATTTTCACACGAGCATGCTGGGCAACGCGTGGTGACATTGGGCATGTGTCCCAACGTCACCACGCATCATTCTGATCTTTCATTCAGATAATGCCAAATAATGCCAAAGGCCATTAATAAACCAATTAAGCTAATTCTCAACGCTGCTCGTCCAACCTTAAAGTTGACAGGGCAGGCGAAGAGCCCAAGCGGCCTTCGCATTCCACATGAAACCTCATCCACAGGCGGGATGAGGGTTCAAGAAGTTTTTATTAAATTAGTAAGTAAACTTTGCTCTTTTCATGAACATGTCCCAGCCCACGTGACACTGTCACATGAGGGGACATGTGTAAATGGTTTTTAACTTTCTTTATTAAACATTCTCAATATGAACTTAATCTCCCTGAGGCCTCAGGGAGATTTCTGCCTTAATTGGCCCGCCCATGTAAAATGGCAGCACGCAGCCAATCGTGGGCCGTGATTGGCTCCAAGCTTGCCTGCGCCCGCTCCCAACCAGCCTACCCAAAAGGTAGAAGATTCTGCTCTATGTAGTTGAGTTTAATAAATCTGCTAATTTGGTATTACAAAATGGCAGCAGAAAACCCAGCTGGCTCACTATCTGAGGGAATTAGGGAACCTGCCACCCCTTACATGTGACTCCAGTCCCATGTGCCTGACTCTTAAATACTCTCAGGGAAACAAGGGTTAGGTAATAATTTTTGCTAATGTTGTCCACATCCACAAAAAAAGGTAAAAGATCAATTACTTCTCAAATATTAAAGCTTTGTAAAGAATTGTGTGTGGTAGATTAAAATTCCAGCTGAATATTACAAATCAGTTTTTACATGTCAGTGGTAAATTTGCCTGACTTAAAGATAAGTCATTTCAATTTTACAAGGTGAACGTGTCTGATTTAATATTATAACATTAGCTAGCTCTTCAATAAATAATCAAGGAGGCCATGGCAACTCAAAAAAATACAAGCCTTCAGGTCAAGACAAAGGCCCAGATTTTATTTAAAATGTACAGTGCAAAACAGGCCATTCAGCCCAACAAGACAGTGCTAGAATTTATACTCCGCATGGGACTCATCTCATTCTACCTACCTTGTCTCACGTACTTGCCTGCTTCCCTTTTGAAAGCTATTTGCCTCAACCACTTCCCATAGTAGAGAGTTCTACATTTGAGCCATCCTCGGAGCAAAGACATTTCTCCTATTTCCCAATTCGATTCACCAGTAACTCTCTCAGTAACTATGGCCCCACATTTTGGATTCTCCCACAAGCGGAAAAATTCTTTCCAAAACTACCCTGTCCATTCCGTTCATAGTTTTCTTTCCATTGCATCACTAATTTATTTGGTGGGCTAGCTTGGGTCAGGAGTAGGCCTCCATGGTAAAGGGAAGCCTTGTCACTCCTTCCAGGGCTGAAAAGTCTCAGCAAAAATGTCTGGGGAAAATCTACCAACAGCAGAGACAGTGAGCCGCTCTCAGTACTGCATGTTGGATATAGCACATGTTCTTGGTTGTATCGAACTCCGTCAATATTAGACTGAATGTTCATGCAAAGATGCCTGGTTCCCAGCACATAAGGGATCCCCATCTCAGATACACTGATCTACCGCACGAAGCTCTGTTGCCTCTTGGCTCAGCTCAGAATAGACTTTGAATTGAGACTAAGCTTTACAATGAAGTCAAGGTGTGAATGATACCTGGACAAAGAGCCCTGGAAGGAAACAAAGTGGAACCAGACTGGGAAATCAAATGATCCTTTATGACTAAATTAGCCAAGGGCGCATTATGAGAATACCAATAAATCCTCAAAATAGTAAATCCTAATGAGGACATTTACTGACATAGTTTTGAAGTTTGCTGTTGGCAATTTTTAAGTTTCTGTCCAATAACTGTGAAACTTCGAGAATTACCACTGGTTTCTGAAAATAATAGCTGCTCATATATTATACAGCAGCTGGGAAATAAAATGCGTAAGTTTGGGGTTGCTTGCAAAACAGGATGACACAAAATCCTTACCAAATTAAATGGACAACAATATACTTCATACTTAGCTGAGAAATATTTGGTGGGACCAAAATTAGCACAGTGCTTTCATGTGAAAGACTCGTGTTCAGTGAAGCTGGGCTTCTGGCCAGGAATACTTTTTTTTTAAATTCTCATAGCGACTTTAATGAGTGTATGCTCCAGTTTACTGGAAGTTCAGTCACCTCTTCTATGCTAGGTAAGTAGGGGGTCAGAGATCGCTGTGATAGACCATGGCTTTGTACCTTTCCCTATTCGTACTACCTCTGTGTTGCAACTTAATAGACAATGCATACATCTAATTAATGATTACATTGTGGGATTTCAAAAGGAGTGACTCAAGCTAACATATGACCAGAACATCGTTAAAAGAAAATGTAACCTAGCCAAAGAGTCCTGGAAGTAAACAAAGTGGATCTGGACTGGGAAAACAAATGATCTTATATGATTAAAATAGCCTAAGGCCGTATTATTGGCGTAAAAGGCGGCCGCACTCTCTTCTGGAACATTCCCACCCAATTTAACTGGGTGGGCTTGCTTGTGGGTGCTTGCATCTTTGTTGTAAGGGTGCCTAAAGGATTAAATCTTTGTTGCTCTCATTTTCTGAAGAGTGAGGGAGCAGCAGACAGTTCGATTGTCATTCCCAGCATTGTCAACCCACTGCCCCAACACACGAGCCTGCTCGGAATCCAGAAACTGCACCCGAGAGCCAAGGTTTTCTTCGAGGAACCGAGGTGGATGAGTGTGGACAATGACACAGGAAAGGACGTCAAAGTCAAAAAGAGAAGAGGAAAAATAGCAAGTGGTGATTTAGTGTGACTGACTAAATGCTCCTAGATTAAGAGAATTGCACATGTACGAATGCAAGAAATAAGAGCTGGAGTAGACCAGATGGCCTGTGAAGCCTGCTCCGCCACTCAATAGGATCATGGCTAATCTTGGGTTTCAACTCCATTTTCCTGACCACTCCCCATCTCCCTTGATTCCCTGAGAGACCAAAAATCTGTCCATCCCAGTCTGAAATGTATTCAAAGATGGAGCATCCACAACTCCCGAGGTAGAGAATTCCAAAGGTTCACAACCCTATGAATGAAAACGTTTCTCCTCCTGTCTGATCTAAATGATCGGCCCCCTTATCCTGGGACAGTGGCCACTTGCTTTAGATTCCCCAACCAGGGGGAAACAATGAAACAGCATCGACCCTATCAATCCCGTGTCAAATATTTAGACATGCTGCCTGTAATTTTTTACCGTATAGATTAATGAGAAATAGTGTAAGGACACCCTTTATGTCTTTATTCATGATTGTCAGATAAAAACCTCACCAGGAGTGCAAAGTTAGAAAACTACAACGTCCCTCACCCAGCCAAATTTGATTTTTAAAAATCTACACATGTAAAAGAAACATTGAGAGAAGTAAGTAATGAATTTACGTAACTATTGGGAATCTTTGTATCACTTTGGCCCGCGTATCACTGCTTTCATACCGCCCTCGTGATGTTTTACTATATTTAAAGGAGCTGCATAAATGTAAGCTATTGTTTTGAAGTCATCTGAAAAACTCTTTCCCTCAATGTCATGAAGAAGCTTAAGTTAGCATAATAAAATCTAACAGGTAAATCTACTCCTGCAAAAGAATGGAATGTGTGGGCTCTTCCAGTACATCATCACTCCAGCAAGATGTGCGTCTGTTTAGAATTATTTTAGATTGATGCATTTAGATTGATGCATTTTGAAATCACTCCCCCGCCCCCCACACCCCCCAACGCCCCCCACACCGCCCCCCCACCCCCCCCCCCACCAACCCCCTCCAACGGCCTAGAGGTACTTGCTGTTATTTAAACAGAGAATCCCAGCAGCCTGCCCTGAGGTATCCACTCAGTACTCGCCCTTTCCACACTCAGAAATCACCTCTCCCCTCGCAGTGTGTCCTTTCTAGCACCCAGCTTCCTAACCTTATTCTACCTGGAGTTCCCACAAGGAGCCGCGAGGAAGGATTTCCAGTAAACCCAAAGCACCCAGTCACATGACTTAAATACAGCCCAGCAAGGTCAGCGAGGTAGGTTAGACACACTCTGATGTTTAATCAGTATCCCTTTACCTGTTATTGACACAAGGCCATTGGTTCTCCATTTCCCCTGACTGGGTTTCTTTTGGCTGACAGGCAAGGTTCTCAGTCGTCTTAACAACAGAGATGGTTATACAGAATTCAATTCTCCATGTAATATAACACAGCTGTGCACTTTATTTCTTTAGCTAAGAAGGAAATGTGCAAAATTCCACCTGCGCTGCTGGCATGTGCTCAACCTATAGAGGGGGCATCTACGGGAGGGGGTTGGGGGGAGAACACTAGAGCACTTCACATGAAGTCTGATAGACTATTTCCGTAGATACAACAGCTTACTACTATCTCAAGTGGATGTGCGGTGAACATTTATTGCAAGGAGGGAGTAATTCCAGGCTGCAGATTTCTTGGTTCCTCATGACATTTGTCAGAGGACAGCAAGAGGCATGAACGCAGCAGGATGAGATATATTCTGATGGATTGCCCCTTGAGCTGTAAATATCCACTATCGTAAGGATTTCTCTTAGAGGCCTGATGTCAAATCTCGTCTTAACTGAGTCAGACAGATTCAAGTGTCAGGCAATTGAATGTGAATAAAAGGATTATGAAATGTGCTATGGCCTGAGCGAAGAGGGAAGATAATCTTTTAATGACAGTCAAAAAGGATGAAGCCAGAATATGGAGCATGAGTATGGCTGCCTAAAGCAGGATTTGAACCTATTAGCTTTGGATCACAAAGTGCACATAACAACCACCTGCATTTATATAGCAATGTTAAAATGGCAAGCATCCCAAGTGGCTTGGAGAGTGGAGTAAAAATCTAAATTAAACGAAGCAAAGGAAAACAAACTGAACCGTGTGGGAGGAAAAGGAGAGGTATCTCCTCCTTGACGGCTTGGTTGAATTGGTGGGTTTATAGAACGTCTTTAAAACTGGAAAGAATCATGTGGAGGCGGACGGCTTTGGAAGGGGGTTCAGAATGTGGAGCTAACAGCGAAAGGCTTGTCCACTAATTAGTGGGATGTGGGTTAGTGGGCAAGGTGGGGCGTGGGTTAGTGGGCAAGGTGGGGAGTGGGTTAGTGGGCAAGGTGGGGCGTGGGTTAGTGAGCAAGGTGGGGTGTGGGTTAGTGGGCAAGGTGGGGAGTGGGTTAGTGGGCAAGGTGGAGTGTGGATTAGTGGGCAAGGTGGGGTGTGAATTAGTGGGCAAGGTGAGGTGTGGGTTAGAGGGCAAGGTGGGGTGTGGGTTAGTGGGCAAGGTGGAGTGTGGGTTAGTGGGCAATGTGGGGTGTGGGTTAGTGGGCAATGTGGGGTGTGGGTTGGTGGTGCAATGGTCAGAAGGCCAGAGCTGGAGGCCCAGCAGGGAAATGAAGTTACAAGTTAAAATCTCATGCTGCGCAGGTTTCTCAGTCACCTTGGCCCACATCACTTGCCAGCTGCTGTCAGGGCTTAAAAACTGAGATTTTGCTTTGAGGGAAAAGCCTCACGGGGAGGAATAGTAGAGGAACGAGGATTGATCCAGGGAAGCCATGGTGTGCAGTCCAGGAAACCAAGAAAAGGGTTCAGCCCTTCAGAAAACAGAGGGAAAAAGCAGAGCCTAAGGCTTCAGGCTGAGAGCCGGCAGATAAAAAACTTGGATGCAAGTTGGGTTTAATCCAGGAATGAAGGAAGTAAATTTAATATCGTGGAGGGTTACTCCAGGAGTCGAGTAGCACAATGGGAAAACAAAGTCCCGATATTCGAGAAGCAGGAGTAACAGAGGAGCCTGAGGAGGGTGATAGGATAGAGGAAATCAGAGTTCTGATCAAGATCAAGTGGGAGCAGAATTCAGCAGTGAGGCACTATTGGGGTGAGATTCCGGGGAGCTGGGAAAAGGTTACGCAGCATGGTGTGGAGCAGGTAGATTTAGTCTCGTCAATAGAAGAGGAGGGGAGGGGTGTGGGATTGCAGGATTATCGGGGGATGACTACATATGGAATTGCAGAGGAACTCAGCAAAGAGCTACCAACTTGGAATAAATGTTTGCACGTCTTTCCCTCTAAAACTGCTGAGTTGCAGTGCTCTTAATAGCCTGTCACCACAGGTGAGGCAACAATGAATCAATATTCAGGAACATTTTAGTTGTAGTTGGAAAGGATTCGAATTATTGAGAGCAAATGAAAAGAAACAGGTTTGAAATGTACACAGTGCGGTTAATCTTTTATTAAACCCTGTTGTATAAATAGGAACTCTGAAACCAATTGTGTTATCGGGGCATTGCTACTATTAGTCTGGTGCAATTACTATTTATCAGTAGGTCAACAGTGCGTCAAATTTCAGTTCACTATTAGTGGAGGAACCGGATTTATATGTTTGCTTTTATTTTATCTTTACATGTTTAGCTCTGGCTGCTTTTTTTTTGGATGATAACTTTTGCTAAGCAATCACATCTCTCAAGTCGTCAAACATGAGCTTCACCAAGGCAACAGTCACAGGTCATTGACCCACCAGCACAGGTGGAACTGTGAATTTTGCTAGTTTCTGATTCAGCCTTTGGATACAGGGCACCTTGATACAGATTCACACTTGTTTGCCATTTTCAAATGCAAATCTGCATTGCTGTCCCACAATGCTGGTTTGTACCGCCTGCTCCACTGGTTCTACTGGTTTTAGGTCCTGCAGTCCTTCAGGCTTTGTGGGTGCTCTCTGCACTGGTATTGACAGATCCATTAAAAAATATATTTCCTTCCCTCAATTTCTTATTGGGAGCTCTGAAGAAGAGTGGTATGGACTCGAAACCTTAACTCTGTTTCCCAGTCCATGGATGTTGCTGAGCTCTTCCAGCATTTACTGCTTCTATTTCAGATTTCCAGCATCTGCAGTAATTTGCTTTTATCTTTTTGAGAGTTGTTGCCACCCACCCCCACCCCCCCCCGCCCCGCACGTGAAGCCTCAGTAAGTCAACAGACAGTTGGCCTTTGGTAATTGGTCATCACAGCAAGGCCATGAATTCAGTCTATGATTCTCCATTCCTCTTTGGGTGGTAGCATCAACCTCCCAATTTTCTTTGATTCTTCCTGTTAAAAGTTCCTTCACTTCCACTCACTGCCTCCCCCCTGGAAATTGTTCCCTACATTGAAGAAGTATTTAATTAACTATAAAGAAAAGAAAGACTTGCATTTATATAGCACTTTTGTGACCACCAGATGTTTCAAAGGACTGCACAGCCAAAGAAGTGCTTTTTGAAGTATAGTTACTGTTGCAATGTAGGAAATGCAGCAACCAATTTGCACTCAGCAAACTCCCACAAACAGCAATGTGATTGTTATCAAAAAACAAAAACAGAATTACCTGGAAAAACTCAGCAGGTCTGGCAGCATCGGCGGAGAAGAAAAGAGTTGACGTTTCGAGTCCTCATGACCCTTCGACAGAACTTGAGTTCGAGTCCAGGAAAGAGCTGAAATATAAGCTGGTTTAAGGTGTGTGTGTGGGGGGCGGAGAGATAGAGAGACAGAGAGGTGGAGGGGGTTGGTGTGGTTGTAGGGACAAACAAGCAGTGATAGAAGCAGATCATCAAAAGATGTCAACGGCAATAGTACAATAGAACACATAGGTGTTAAAGTTAAAGTTGGTGATATTATCTAAACGAATGTGCTAATTAAGAATGGATGGTAGGGCACTCAAGGTATAGCTCTAGTGGGTTTTTTTTTTATTTTTTTTTATTTTTTTTTATATAATGGAAATAGGTGGGAAAAGGAAAATCTTTATAATTTATTGGAAAAGAGAGAAAAGGAAGGGGGAAACAGAAAGGGGGTGGGGATGGGGGAGGGAGCTCACGACCTAAAGTTGTTGAATTCAATATTCAGTCCAGAAGGCTGTAAAGTCCCTAGTCGGAAGATGAGGTGTTGTTCCTCCAGTTTGCGTTGGGCTTCACTGGAACAATGCAGCAAGCCAAGGACAGACATGTGGGCAAGAGAGCAGGGTGGAGTGTTAAAATGGCAAGCGACAGGGAGGTTTGGGTCATTCTTGCGGACAGACCGCAGGTGTTCTGCAAAGCGGTCGCCCAGTTTACGTTTGGTCTCTCCAATGTAGAGGAGACCACATTGGGAGCAACGAATGCAGTAGACTAAGTTGGGGGAAATGCAAGTGAAATGCTGCTTCACTTGAAAGGAGTGTTTGGGCCCTTGGACGGTGAGGAGAGGGGAAGTAAAGGGGCAGGTGTTGCATCTTTTGCGTGGGCATGGGGTGGTGCCATAGGAGGGGGTTGAGGAGTAGGGGGTGATGGATTGTTATGTTCCTTCTGTCGGGTCGCTAGCTCAGAGAACACGACTGCATGCCTATCTACTAGTGAGTGAGTTGGTAAACAAGATACTGCAGACCCAGAGACCGGTGTAAGATGAAACACATGCTATTTATTAACACAAGGAGCAGAGAACTAACACATGTGCTTCCCCAACCAGAACTTATGCCAAACTACTCATTAACATGATAGCCTGTGCCACACAGCAATTGGGTCCCTACAGTCATGTGGTCATTCTGCTCCCATTCTCTGATAGGTGTGTTGCATCTCAGATTACCCCTCACCTCCCTCCCCCTTTACCTGAAAGTACAATTGGCAATCTTTACAATATATCAACTATTTACATAAATAAACTATTTGCAAATTCAGCCTCTCTGGAGGCTTCTTCAAATGTGTCGAACATCGTAGTTCCACAAGTTCAGATGGTTTATCTGAGGCCTGCCTCTCAGGAACCATCTGTCCACTAGGCTCTCCACTAGGCACCTGTAAATTTGTTTCTTCGACTCTCTCAGGCTGAATGGATCCTACAGGCACTTCCAAACCAAGTGGAGTTCCTTCCACATGCGGCGTAGACACCAACAGGAATGCTTTCACCCTCTTTCAAACACAATCGCTGCCACTCCCTGCCAAGTTCAACAATATGAAGGTCAGCTGTCAGGGAGGTTCTCGAAACCAGGATGTCGGGCAAGGCTAAATTCAGCACGATATAATCAGCTTCCTGTTGTATAAAAATAAAAGATAAAAATTCCGGGGCCTTGTTAGTAATTCCGCTTTTTCTTTATACTTTTTCTTTCCTCTTTTGGTGGGTTTTACTCTTGGCAGTGCTGACTTTAATCTCGGCCTGCTTTTCAGTTTCCCATTGGCCAGATTAGGCTCAGGCATAAACTCAACTTGAGTGAACTCGTGGTTGAGTCTTCCAGCCTTTCCTCATCTGTCAGTTGCTCTGAAAACTCAGGGGTCTCTATTTTTAAAGCTTCTTGGCTTTCACGAAGCTGATTCTTCAGCTCTTCCATTTCTCTTTTTATACTTGTTAGTTGTTTCCTGGAGAATTAAGTATTGTTGCGCTTTCTCAGCTAATTTATCCTTAATCTCGGTCAGTGATATGCTGAACTCTTTCTGTTCTTCCTCATACCTTTTTAGTGGCACAAGTTGGGATCTGAGGGAATCTTGCAATATGCGTAAGTCCTTCAGCAGGTTTTCTGTTTCTTTTTGGAGGCTACTGACTTCAACTCAAACTCTGTTCTGACGTGTCACCTCTACGAGTTCCTTTTGCTGAGACCTTACATACTCCTTTTTCCCAACAGTAACATTTCCTGCTTCTGATTGAGATCTCAGTAATCTCTCAAGATTAATCTCTCTCAATTACTTTCTTCCGAGGAGACTCGGTCCTCTGCCTGTTATCACTATTAAGGGTAGATTACTAGACTGATTTCCATACTGTACTGGAACCTTACATATACCTCTTACTCATATGTCTTTAATTTAGCATCTGAATTTTCCAGCTTTAGTGAGTGGCCTCCTCCATTCAGATATTTGAACGTGTGTTCCCCTATAACTGTCGTGGATGCCCCTGTATCCATCTCCATTTGGATGGGTTTCCCATTGACTTCCACTGTCAAGTAGATTGGCTCTGTTTTACCCACTTTTAAGTTGCATAGTGAGTAAATATCTGACTCTGATTCTTCTGGTTCCTCTTACGTGGATTTCACTATTTCTACCTTTTTGTTTGAAATTTTGTCTCAATCTGTCTTTACAATATCGCACAATGTACCCATTCCGATGGCAGCAGAAACAATCGATTCTTATAAACTGTCGTTGGCTTGCAGGCTGTCTGGTTCCATTTCTGATGTTATTATTGTGAGTTTTCTCTGTTACACCATTGCTTTTTGCTGGTCTGTTGATGGCGGTTGACTCTCGCCTTTCCACAGAGCCCTGCACCATTTCTAACTGGTACCTCCCTCCTGACGCGAAGGATGGTGCCATTTTTTGCTGCCTTGATTGCTCATGAGTCCCTGACTGTGTCTCCATTGCAAGCGCCAACTCCAGCGCCTTGCTGAAGTCTAAATTAGTTTCTGACAGCAACCTTTTTTAAGTTCATTAATCATTAATCCCACATCCTAACTGGTCTCTTAACACATTGTTTATCGACATCCCAAACTCACAGTGCTCTGTCAGTTGTTTTAAGATTGCTGCATAGCAAGCGACTGTCTCTTCAGGGGTGCGAAACCTTGAATTAAATTTTAAACACTGCATTATTGCCGAGGGTTTCGGCTGAAAGTGGCTTTTCACAAGACTTACCAACTCAAAGCTCTTGGAATCTGGGGCATTGGGTGCCGTTAGACTGCAAGTTATGCCGCATGTTTTACTGCCACATGTCGATAAGAAAACCGCTCGCCTCTTCTCCTCCCCCGATATATGTCGTTGGTCAAAAGGAAGTTCAATATAATGTGACCAGTCGTCGGTGGTCTGATCAAACAGTTCCATACGGCCAAACTGTGACATACTCCAATGACTATGATGAAGGCTGTACTTACAATCACCTTGCAAGGTACAGCTGATTTACTTCTGTTGAAGTTTCGCGGCTTTCTTTGGAGCCATCGACTGGTCATGTTTTGCCTTGCTGCCATTTATGTTCCTTCTCCATCGGGTCACTTTGCTCAGTGAACACGGTTGCACGCCTACCTGCTGGTGAGTGAGTTGGCAAACAAGATACTGCAGACGCAGAGGTCAATGTAAGATGAAGCACATGCTGTTTATTAACACAAGTCACAGGGAACTAACATGTGTGCTTCTCCAACCAGAACCCATTCTAAACTACTGATTAACATTGTAGCCTGCGCTACATAGCAATTGGGTCATACAGTCTCATGGTCAATCTGCTCACATTCTCTTAAAGGTGTATTGCACCTCAGATTACCACAGCGATAATGACCAGATAACACATTTTTTGCAATGTTGATTAAGAGATGAATATTGGCCAGAACACTGGGCATAATGCCCCTGCTCCTCTTCGAAGTAGTGTCATGGGATCTTTTACATGCAGGCGGGGCATTGTTTAATATCTCATCCAAAAGGTGGCAATGCTAATTTGATTGAGTGGTGAGTGTGCTACCTACTGAACCATGGCTTTACAATGTCCCAAGGTCTTGAAAGGCACTCTATGAATGCAAGTTCTTTCTTTTTCTGATTAAAACTGGAAGCTCACAGCATGGGAAAAGATTGAATTAAAGGACTAAAATTCGACAAACTCCAAGGACATGGTGGCCTACATCTTAGGCTTCTAAAAGAGATAGCTGCAGAGATAGCAGATGTGCAAGCTATGATTTTCCAAAATTCCCTAAATTCAGGAATGGTCCCACTAGATTGGAAGTTGGCAAATATTACACCGCTTTTTAAGAAAGGAAGGAGAGAAAAAACAGTGAATCACAAACCAGTTAGCCTAACATCTGTTGTTGGGAAAATGCTGGAATCTATTATTAAGGAAGTCTTAACAATGCATTTAGAAAGGCTTAGTATGATTACAAAATCAGAATCACAGAATCACACAGTGCAGAAGAGGCCCTTCGGCCCATCGAGTCTGCGCCGACACGTGAGAAACACCTGACCTACCTACCTAATCCCATTTACCAGCATTTAGCCCGTACCTTGAATGTTATGACATGCCAAGTGCTCATCCAGGTACTTTTTAAAGGATGTGAGACAACCCGCCTCCACCACCCTCCCAGGCTGCGCATTCCAGACCGTCACCACCCTCTGGGTAAAAAAGTTTTTCCTCACATCCCCCCTAAACCTCCTGCCCCTCACCTTGAACTTATGTCCCCTTGTGACTGACCCTTCAACTAAGGGGAACAGCTGCTCCCTATCCACCCTGTCCATGCCCCTCATAATCTTCTAAACCTCGATCAGGATCGCCCCTTAGTCTTCTCTGCTCCAACGAAAACGACCCAAGTCTATCCAACCTCTCTTCATAACTTAAATGTTTCATCCCAGGCAACATCCTGGTGAATCTCCTCTGCACCCCCTCCAGTGGAATCACATCCTTCCTATAATGTGGCGACCATAACTGCACACAGTACTCCAGCTGTGGCCTCACCAAGGTTCTATACAACTCCAACATGACCTCCCTACTTTTGTAATCTATGCCTCGATTGATAAAGGCAAGTGTCCCATATGGCTTTTTCACCACCCCACTAACATGCCCCTCTGCCTTCAGAGATCTATGGACACACACGTCAAGGTCCCTTTGTTCCTCAAAACTTCCTAGTGTCATGCCATTCATTGAATATTTCTTGTCAAATTATTCCTTCCAAAGTGTATCACCTCACACTTTTCAGGGTTAAATTCCATCTGCCACTTATCTGCCCATTTGACCAACCTGTCTATATCTTCCTGTAGCCCCAGACACTCAACCTCACTGTTAACTAGCCGGCCAATCTTTGTGTCAACCGCAAACTTACTAATCCTACCCCCCACATAGTCATCCATGTCGTTTATATAAATGATGAATAATAGGGGACCCAGCCCAGATCCCTGTGGTACGCCACTGGACACTGGCTTCCAGTCACTAAAGTATCCTTCTGTCATCAAGTCAACATGGCTTTACTAAAGGGACAAATTTATTAGACTTTTTTGAGGGGGTAACTAGTAAGGTAGATAAAGGGGAACCAGTAGATGCAGTGTACCTTGATTTCCAAAAAGCATTTGATAAGGTGCCACACAAAAGGTTAATAAGCAAAATTAGTGCTCATAGAGTTGGGAGTAATATATTAACATGGATATAGATTGGTTAATGGATAGAAAACAGAGAGTGGTCATAAACAGGGCTTTTTCAAGTTGGCAGGCAGTGAATAGCGGAGTGCCACAAGGATTAATGCTGGGGCTTCAGCTATTTACAAACTATATTAATGACTTAGATGAAGATACAGAGAGTAATGTACCTAAGTTTGCTGGTGATACCAAACTAGGTGGAATGGTAAGCTGTGGGGAGGATACAGAGAGGCTACAAAGACATTTGGACAGGTTAGGTGTATGGGCAACAAGATGGCAGATGGAGTATAATTTAGGGAAATGTGAAGTTATTCACTTCAGTCATAAGAATAAAAAAGCAAAGTATTTTTTGAAAAGGTGAGAAACTTGTAAGTGCGTATGGTTTTTTGGCTGGTCTGAAGGCATGTGCCAACCTATCTGGAGATGACAGTCTCCGCGAACACAGGACCCCCACCCTCACCCAATGATGCTGCCCTGCACCCCACCCTAGCCCATCACCTTGGCACACACAGTCTAAAAGTCAGAGTCAGACCTTTCATGAGTGCAATGGGATCTCACTTCCGTAAAGTTAACTAAGGTTATAAGGGATTGTAAGTGTTGATGTTCAAAGAGACTTGGGTGTGCTGGTGCAAGGAATGCAAAAAGTTAGCATACAGGTGCAGCAAGCAATTAGGAAGACAAATGACATGTTGGCCTTTATTACAAGGGGATTGGAGTACAAGAATAAAGAACATTTGCTATAATTATACAGGGTTTTGATGAGACCACATCTGGAAAGTTTTGGTCTCCATATTTAAGAAAGGATATACTTGCATTGGAGGCAGTACAGTGAAGGTTCACTAAATTGGTCCCTGGCATGAGGGAGTTGTCCTATGATGAGAGACTAAGTAAATTGGGCTTATATTTGCTGGAGTTGAGAAGAATGAGAGGCGATCTCATTGAAACATACAAAATTCTGAAGGGGCTTGATAGGGAGGACGCTGAGAGATTGTTTCCCCTGGTCGAAGAGTGTAAAACACGGGGGCACAGTCTCAGGATAAGGGGCCAATCATTCAGGACTGAGATGAGGAGAAATTTCTTCACTCAAAGGGTTGTGAATCTTTGGAATTTTCTACCCCAGAGGGCTGTGGATGCTCCACTGCTGAATGCATTTAAGGCCGGGGACAGACAGAGTTTTGGTCTCTCAGGGGATTAAGGGACGTGGGGAGCATGCGGGAAAACGGAGTTAAAGCCCAAGACGGCATTGGATGGTGGAGCAGGCTCGATGGGTCGTGTGGCCTACTCCTGCTCCTGTTTCTTATGTTCCCATGATGTAACTCACACAAGTGCACAGCATCTTTGAGCGTTAGAAACATTTTCACATCTACATGGTCACACCATTGGGTGAATAAGAGGGATATCGGAATAGGTAGGACAAGAAAAATCCATGTGGTCCATCAGCCCGATTCCCTCCACTGACCACTGAGCTGTTTGTTATACCGTTTGGGATCTACCAAACCTTCTCAATCTCTTGAGGAAGGCAAATAGCCACAGAAAATAAAACCATGTTAAACTTTCCAATGACTTACAGTTAATCGGTCGGAAGTACAGGATATCTCACAACCCACATTGTCCAAGTGTGACTGGCAAGGCTTTGCACCTGCTGGAACTTCTGTTGTCTCAGCAGCACAGTAGAACATTTCTATCATCTGTGTCTACATATAATTGGAGAGAGTGGCTGGGGAAAATAAAAAGATTTAAATTTCTAAAGTACTTTTTAACGATTTCAGTACCTCCCAACGCACTTTACTGGCAATGAAGTGCTTTATGAAGTGTAGCCACTGTTGCAGTGGAAAGACTTATTTAGACTTAGTAGCTCCCACGTCTAGAGATGCATGAGGCAGACAAAGCTGTCCATTCTCTCCTGTCCACACTCAAAGCTCTCGCATCGTCCCAGTGTCTGTTGGCCAGCAGGAGACCCCAACTGACAGTCCGGCGCCAGCTCATCTAGGGTCCCTCTTTTCTCCTCCGTCCAGTAGGAGCCCAGTGCATGTCCTGATGGGCAGGTTGCGATCAAGGCATTCAAGTGACATGGCCAAACCAGTGGAGCCATCTTTTGCAGATGATGGATGAAACTGGAGGCTGTTCTGAGTGATTTCTTACTTCAGTGTTGGGTATAAAATCCCACTGGTACATGCCTAGAGTCCTTCAAAGACATTTGGTATCAAATGGCATTTGGTTTCCTTTACTGGCACTTTTTCAGGTTCTGAGTTTCACGAACATATCAAAGGATGGAGAACACGTTTGCACTGGAGAACCTAAGGTTTGTTTTCAGAGAAAGATTTTTTACTGTTTTACCCCACAAGAGCAGGTTTCCTAAGTCATTATCACATTGCTGTTTGTGGGAGCTTGCTGTGTGTAAATTTGCTGTTTCCTTTCCATTGCTTGGAACAATAAAGACATGCAGCAAATGTGCACACAGCAAGCTCTCCGAAACAGCAATGAGAATGACCTGGTGACCTGTTCTTGTGACGTTGGTTGACAGTTGAATAGGGGATAACACACCAGGAATAACTCCCCTTCCTTTTCTTTGAAGTAGTGCCATGGGTAATACTTTACGCCCAACCGAGCCGATAAATGGTTTAATTTCTCATTGAAAGCACCTTAGACAGTGAAGCACTCCCTCAGTACTGCACTGCACTGTCAGCCTAGATTTTGTGCTCAACTCCCATGGACTCAAGCCCACAAACCTTCTGACTCAGGGTATCTATTCACTGAGGTAGAGCTGACCTAACGTGTAAGACCACGAGAGAGAGAGAGAGAGAGAAAGTGGAAAAGACAGAAGAGAAGTTGCAGAGAGAGAGAGAGTGAAGAAGGAAAGCGAGGCAGATATGAGAAAAGGAGAGAGTACTTTCTTCAAACTTTACTCTGTACCTTGGCCAGGATTTCCAATCCTGCCCACTGTGGGTTATCTTTAGTTATGGGGCAATGAATTGCTTTCCTGAAGCCAAGTATTGCAGAAAATAAAGCTTTTATGAACTGCTAAAGCAGAATGCTTTATTGTCAAGCCTGACTTTGTGTGAATGAGCCATTAGCAAACAGAGACTTTAAAAAAATGGACAAGTAAAATATAATTTTCCTCCAGTAACAGCAGCTGCTCCCACTCCAAGGAAAGAAAAATAGTTCAGTGACTATGAGGAAATGAATAATTAACGCAGTGTCACAAGATCACAAGATGGAGCGAAAATAGGAAGGTCATGTGCTCCATTGTCACTCAGCGGTCCTGAAAGAAGCTCTGATAAGATCACAACACCAAGGCTTTTCTTCAGTGCTGCGCGGATTGTTGCTTCAATGCTGCTACTATTCATGCTTGTGAAGAAGGAATTCCTGATATCAGTCCTAGGTTTGGAAGCAGGGCAGTGGGAGGGCAGCAGGGTCAACCATGAGGGACGCATAACAAATTAAAGGAGGCCTTCTTAGGTGGGGGTGGGGGGGGTGGGGGGGGGGGGGGCGGGGGGGTGCGCAGGGTAGTGGTGGTTAAGAAACCTGCGGGGAAAATTCTGCTTGGGGCATCCAATAGACAATAAATGCCACATTTCCATGTTATTATGCTCAGTTTAAAGCGAATTGTCAGATTTTGTACAGTCTATAAACCGTCCCGAAACAATAATAGTCAGATGCCTGGGCAATTCTTTTCAGTACCTTTTAACTGCATTTCTGATCAAAGCAGGAAAAGGTAGAACTTGCATTTACATAGCATCTTATCACAGCTCTCAGAAACATCCAAGAGATTAGCACAATGTGCCCAATTTTTACTCTGTGCAAGTGAGTGGCTTTTAAATGAGTTAAAATCTCACCCAATGAATTACTTTGAAGTACAGGAACTGACGATATCAGAGTCGTGGGCCAACCATATATTTGGCATTTCTTCGATATTGAAATTGGCTTCTTTGAAAGACAGATAGATTTTTTTCTCAATCATTAATTAAAATATGAACAATTTCTAATCTTTTATGGTGTGAACATGAGGGTCCTGGTTCACTTGCTTTTTCCTTGTGACTACAGCAGAAACACATCTTAATATTTGATTAGAACCTCCAAATAAAACACTCAATGTCCATCCGGAGCCACAAATTACAATGTCCTCTTGGAACTAACCTATTGTTTCCTGGATGCTTTGCACATCAACAACCTGCTGTCCTTCACATAGGCTGTAGGTCTCCCATAAAAATTGTACATGCAGTTCGGACCATTTTGTGTCAATCATTTCCAGGTCACGACAAGGAAAAAAGGTCTACCTTGAAATTATTGTTCAGCAGCGTTACTTTTCAAATTGCACCGCTGCCTATCTAAAATCAGAAAAATAATATTACAGTAATTCGCCCTATTTCACACATGGAACAGTTTGGTGTCGGTCATAGCCTTTTCTTCTTAAGAAACAAATGTTCCTCTTCGTGGTTGACGTGAGTGGTACTAGTCACAGTGAGTAAGGAGGAGAGTTAAAAACCCTTCTATCCACTCACCTAGCCCAGCACCCGTAGCATCAGCAAGACTCAAAGATAAGACCATGTAGAAAAGGGCGAAGGAAATTAAGAGGTTTGTTTTTAAATATTCGCCCTAAAAATACAAAACCGAGACTAAATTAAAGAGAGTGGCTCCTTTCAAAAAGACAATGTTAGTGTTTTTTTCATAGAATGTACAGTACAGCACAGAAACAGGCCTTTCAACCCTACTGGTCCATTCTGATATTTATATTCCACATCAGCCTCTTGCCACTCCTCTTCATTGAATCCAATCAGTGGATCCTTCTATTCCTTTCTCTCTCATGTGCTGATCTAACTTCCCCTTGAAGACATCTATGCGATTTGCCTCAACCTCTCCCTGTGCTTCCACATTCTCGTCACTCTCTGGCTAACATGGTTTCTCCTGACTTCACTATTACTTATTGATCAATTAGTGACTATCTTCTACAACAACAGGACTGTCTGTAGACATGCTGCCATGGATATTATTTCAAAGTATGAATCTTAGCCCTTCACAAGCAATATCCGCACAACAGATGAGGATTTATCTTCATATTGTTTCCTTTGACTCTCCGCATTGATGACATTTAGTTCAACAGCATGAGGCTGGATGCTCGGTAACCATAGGGACATTGAAAATTCTCCCATTCTACAAGGGGTCCCTAAACTACTTTGTACAAAACACCAAGAGGAAATCTCCCCACATTTCAGCACTAAGTGTGCATCCTTTGCACTATGCTCCATTGCTGTTCTGCGTGATACATCAGACATGAATTTTAAAATCGACCTTTTTTTAATTCTTTCATGGGGTGTGGGTGTCACTGGCAAGGCCAACGTTTGTTGCCCATCCCTAATTGCCCTTGGAACTGAGTGGCTCGCTAGGCCATTTCAGAGGGCAGCTAAGAATCAGCCACATTGCTGTGGGTCTGGAGACCCATGTGAGTCAGACTAGGTAAGGACAGCAGATTTCCTTCCCTAAAGGACATTAGTGAACCAGAGGAGCTTTTACTACAATCAATGATAACTTTATTACTGAGATTTATTAATTGAATTTAAATTCTACCAGCTGCCGTGGTGGGATTCGAACCCCCGTCCTCGGGACATTAGCCTCGGCCTCTAGATTACCCGGCCAGTGATATCACCACTATACCACTGTCTCCCTCTGACCTGACAATAGATAACGATGTGACAGTAGAATATAAGCAGACAGCAATTTCTGGAGATATTTTCTACATTGTTTGAGCCAGCACATATCAACCTTCTGCTTCCCAGCCCTAGCGTAGGAGATCAAACAAGGAGCACCTCGCTCAAAAAAATGGGCCATTGTGGTTGAAACTCTGGCAGGGATAAGCGTTTGCCTGCTCGAATCAACTTTCAGGCACTCTTAGAATGTGTGCCCTACATTCTGCCCATATGGGTCCATTATCTAACGCAGAACAACAACCTGCAATCATGTAGTCACTACAACATCAAAAAAAAGTGCTCAGAAGTGTTTCACTGAGGAGCAATCAAAAAATACAGGGAACAGTGGGCGGGGGAGGCAGTGATCTAAATCTTGCGCAAAGGAGTGTATTTTAAGGAGGAGAGGGAGGTGGAGAGGCAGAGGGCTTTAGGGAGGGAATTTCAGAGTGTGGACAACTTTGACCAGGCTATTATTGCCCACCCTAGTATTCTCCCGCTCAGTTGTTCATCCTGCTTCCTACCCTTAATGTCCTCATTAGCACATTCCTTAGCTAATATCACCACCGTCAACACTCCTTTGTCCTTTTGTCTATGACATCTTTGGCAATCGCTTCTTTGCCTCCACCTATCACTGGCCCTCTATCCAGCTCTACGTGTCCCACCCTCCTCAACCAGCTTATATTTCATCTCTTTTCTATTTTTCCTTAGTTCTGTTGAAGAGTCATACGGACTCGAAACGTTAACTGTGTTCCTCTCCGCAGAAGCTGTCAGACCTGCTGAGTTTTTCCAGCTATTCTTGTTTTTGTTTTAGTATCCTCCTTATTTAGCTTGGCGTCTTGTTAATGGACCTTTTTGGAAAGGTTTTTCTACATTAAAGTCGTTACGTAATCACAATTTGTTGCTGCATAACTAGATATCTGAACAGTACGAGCATATGTTAAATACCAAGACCCTGAGACTGCTTACAGGAGCGCCCTGCACTGATGCTCCTGAATGAATATCTTGAGGGGAAATCTGAACCTTGTTAAACACTCTCAGTATAAAATTCTCCACAATTCATTTTGGCCCAGTTACTGCAATTCAGTCGAGAAGAGAAACCTGCTAAGTCAGCACATTTGTAGTCAAATGTTGCATAATTAGGGAAGTGAATCAGTTTTATGACACAGTGCTGGGAATGTAAAACTGGGTGGGTAATTTCATATAATTTGTGGCTCGTTTGTTCCTATTCTGCCTTCTCCCCTGAAGCTGCAGACTCTCTCTTCTGCATCTGTTCTATGTGCGCCAGCAGCTGTCTGGCGCACAAGAAACAGGAGCATCACTGGACTGTACAAAGCCTCGAGCTGACTCCACATTTCAATAAGATCACAGCTGATCTTCTATCGCAACAGCTTTCATAATCTGTATTGGCTGCCGGAACAGTCGCGAGGGGCTGAATGGGCTACTCCTCCTCTGCTCCTGGTCCATATGGTTCGGCGCGATACATGGGAGTGTTGTCTCCCACCAAAACCATATGAACATAACAGGAAATGGGAGCTGAATCAGTTGGCGGGCTATCCAGGTGCAGATGTTCTATGAATATACGAATTAGAAGCAGAAGTAGGCTCCTCAACACCTTGAGTCTGCTCCGCCATTCAATAAAGTCATGTCTGCTCTGACTGTATCCTCAACCCCACATTCCCACCTAATGCCCCCCCACTCCCCGATAACCTTTCACCCCCTTGCTTATCAAGAATCTAAGACTCTGCCTTAAAATTATCCAAAGACTCTGCTTCCACCACCTTCTGAGGAAGAGAGTTCCAAAGGCTCACCACCCTCTGAGGGGAAAAATTTCTCCTCATCTCTGTCTTAAATGGGCGACCTTTATTTAAACAGTGACCCCTGGTTCTAGATTCTCCCAAAAGGGGAAACATCCTCTCCACCTCCACCCTGTCAAGACCCCTCAGGATCTTATATGTTTCAATCTTTACTTGATTTACTCTTCTAAACTCTAGTGGATACAAGCCTAGCCTGTCCAGCCTTTCCTCATAAGACAACCCACCCATTCCAGGTATTAGTCTGGTAAACCTTCTTTGAACTGTTCTCAAGGCATTTACATCCTTCATTAAATAAGGA
The DNA here is from genome assembly GCF_017639515.1 of Carcharodon carcharias. Lineage (NCBI taxonomy): Eukaryota > Metazoa > Chordata > Chondrichthyes > Lamniformes > Lamnidae > Carcharodon > Carcharodon carcharias. The sequence goes on along the minus strand of NC_054481.1, from coordinate 126,299,493 downwards.
GACCAATACCATACACAATACTCCACATGTGGTCTCACCAATGCCCTGTACAACTGAAGCATAACCTCCTTACTTTTGTATTCAATCCCCCTCACAATAAATGATAACATTCTCTTAGCTTTCCTAATTACCTGCTGTACCTGCATACCAACCTTTTGATTCATACACTAGGACACCCAGATCCCTCTGCGTCACAGAGCTCTGCAATCTCTCACCATTTAGATAATGCTTTTTTCATTCTTCCTGCCAAAATGGACAATTTCACATTTTCCCACATTATAGTCCATTTGCCAGATCTTTGCCCACTCAATTAACCTATCTATATCCCTTTTTAGCCTCCTATATCCTCTTCACAACTTACCTTCATGCGTATATTTGTGTCAACAGCAAATTTAGCAACCATACCTTCATGCAAGTCATTTACATAAATTGTAAAAAGTTGAGGCCCCAGCACTGACCCCTGTGACAGACCACTCATCACATCTTGTTAACCAGAAAAAGACTCATTTATGCCTACTCTGTTTCCTGTTGGCCAGCCAATCTTCTATCCATGCCAATATGTTACCCCCTACACCATGAGCTTTTATTTTCCATAATAACCTTTGATGTGGCACCTTATCAAATGCCTTCTGGAAATCTAAGTGTAGCACATCCACTGGTTCCCCTTTATTCACAGCATGTGTTACTTCTTCAAAGAACTCCAATAAATTGGTTAAACATGATTTCCCTTTCAGAAAACCATGTTGCCTTTGCCTGATTACCTTGAATTTATCTAAGTGCCCTGATATAACACCTTTAATAATAGCTTCTAACGTGTTCCCTGTGGCAGGTGTTAGGCTAACTGACCTGTAGCTTCCTGCAATCTGTCTCCCACCCTTTTCAAATAAATGAGTTACATTTGCTATTTCCTAATCTAATGGATCCTTTCCTGAATCTAGGGAATTTTGGAAAATTAAAACCAACACATCAACTATCTCACTAGCCACTTCTTTTAAGACCCTAGGGTGAAGTCCATCAGGACCCGGACACTTGTCAGCCCGCAGCTCCAACAATTTACTCAGTACCACTTCTCTGGTGACTGTAATTTTCTTGAGTTCCTCCCTTCCATTTCCTGATTTGCAGCAATTCCTGGGATGACACTCGCGTCCTCTATAGTGAAGACCGATTCAAAATGCCTGTCGAATTCACTGCCATCCCCTTATTTCCCAGTATTAATGCCCCAGACTCACTTTTTATAGGATCAATGCTCACTTTGTTGGCTTTTTAAAAAAAAAATATCTTTGGGAACCTTTGCTGTCAGCATTCTGTGCTACAGTGACACCCAGGCCCCTGTAAGATGGCTGAACTCAACCAGTCACACGGGTGCCGTTGTCCCAAGTAACAAGCGAGATTCTCATCAGACATGAAATTGCCATAGGCTTTTAGCTTCTCAAATTCCCTCTTACGGAAATATACTTAACATAGGCCATAGCCAGTGAGCATGACGGGGAGCTGCAGCTGTGGGCCGCATGTGCAAGTTTCAATTCCTCCTGGTTGCTAAGAGTGAACATTAATGCAGAATAGAAGCATGTGGCACAATGATCTGGCACAGTGCGTCAGGAAACAAACGAGGCTTTCAGTATGATTCACCCGACAAGCAGTCAGTGCAGAGTGATTGTTCTGGAGGTTGGAATTGTCATGTCTGTTCTAGTCTGTTGGGAGGTGAGGATTCTCAGAATGCAGGGAGTACATTGAAATCTGAATTTTAACAAGGCTTTGTGACATTCGGGGAATATCCCAGCTAATTTTCCAGGATTCTGCTGGGGGAGAAAACAAATTGGATACAATACAGCTCTGCTCAACGCAGAAATAGTCAGAAATGGGCACATCAACCCACACACTGCACACGATCCCGTACACATACACACACACCAAAAACCCCCTACACACACACCACACACACCCCCGACCTACACACACACACCAAACACCCCCTACACACACACCAAACACCCCCTACCCACACACCACACACACCCCCGACATACACACACACCAAACACCCCCTACACACACACCACGCACACCCCCGACCTACACACACACACCAAACACCCCCTACACACACACCAAACACCCCCTACACACACACACCAACCACCCCCTACACACACACCACACACACCCCCGACCTACACACACACACCAAACACCCCCTACACACACCACACACACCCCCGACATTCACACACACACCACACACATCCCCTACATGCACGCACACGCACACACACACACACACCCCGACATACACACACACACCCCCTACAGATACACATGCACACCACACACCTCCTACGCTCCTTCTACACCCACACACCCACACACTCCCGACATACACACACACACCACACACATCCCCTACATACACACACACACACATCCCTTACATGCACACACACGGACACACACACACACCACACACATCCCCTACACACACACACACACTACACACCCCCTACACCCACACACACCCCTACAACCCTTCTACACCCACACACACCCCTACACCCACACACCCCACTACACCCACACACCCCCTACAACCCTTCTACACCCACACACACCCCTACACCCACACACCCCTGACACACACACCCCTGACACACACACCCCCAACATACACACACATCCCCAACACACACATACCCCGCTACACACACACCCCTACACACACACCCCACCGACACATACACATCCCCTGACACATACACACCCCCCGACACACACACACCCCTACACACACACACCCCTGACAGCCCCTACACATACACAAACCCTACATCCCCTATACACAGACAACCCCTACACATAGACACACACCACGTACACACAACACGCACACCCCCTACACACACGCACACGCCCCCTGCACACACACACACACACACAACTGCACACAGCCCTACACACACACCCCACCGACACATACACACCCCCTGACACATACACACCCCCTGACACACACCCCCTACACACACACCTCTGACACCCCCTACACATACACAAACCCTACATCCCCTACACACAGACATCCTCTACACACAGACAACTCCTACACACAGACACACAACACGCACACACAACACGCACACCCCCTACACACACACACAAGCCCCCTACACACACACACACACACACACACACACACACACACACAGCCTACACACACACATCCCCTACACACACACAACTGCACACATACCCCTACACACACACCCCACCGACACATACACACCCCCCCGAGACATACACACCCCCCTGACACATACATACCCCCTACACACACACACCCCTGACACCCCCTACACATACAGATCCCCTACACCCCCTGCACACAGACAACCCCTACACACATATACACACACACCACGCACACACCCTCTACATACACACACCACGCGCACACCCCCTACACACACACACCTCCCCCACACACACACACACCTCCCCCACACACACACGCACACACACAGACACACACACACACACACACACGCACACAGCCTACACACACACACCCCCTACACACACACACCCAACCGACACACACACACACACACACACACACACCCCCTGCACTCACACACAAAACACGCACACACTCTACACACACATGCACACACATTCCCTGCACACACACACACACCCTGCATACACATGCACACCCGCTACACATACACACACAGCCTCTATACATACATGCATACCCCTACACACACACCCCCCCCACATACACACACACCCCTACACACACAGATGCGCACACCCTACACACACGCACATACCCCCTACACACACACATGCACACACCCTACATACACACGCACAGCCCCTACACACACATGCACACCCCTACACACACACGCACACCCCCTACACACACATACGCACACACCTCATTTACACACACATGCACACCCACTACACGCATCTCCCAGACACACACATGCACACACTCCTTACACACACACATGCACACACCCCCTACACACACACGCACCCCCCATACATGCACACACCCTTTCACCCTCTACACACACATCCTCTACACACACACACCCTACACACACACACATACACACACACACCCTACACACCAAACACCCTATACATACACACCCTACACATACACACCCTACACACGCACAACCTCCACACACACACAACACACCCACCCCCTACACACACACACACACACACACACACACAGACACACATACACACACACCCTCTACATACACACACAACGCGCTCTACACACACACACACCATGCACACACCCCCTACACACACACACACACCACGTACATACTCCCTACACACACACACACCACACACATACCCCCTACACACGAACACTATGCACACACCCCCTACACACACACCACACACACACACTCTACGCACACACACACCATGTGCACACCCCCTATGCACACACACACCACGCGCACACCCACTGCACACACACACACTCTTACACACATACACACGTACACTACACACACACACACAAAACCTATATACACACACACCCCCTACACACACACGCACACACGTTACACATGCACACGCAAACTCCCTACACGCACACCCCCTACACACACACTTCCCCTACACGCACACCCCCTACACACACACCCACTTCACACACACGCATGTACACACCACCTACACACACACGCGCTCACACCCTACACACACCATGCACACACACGCACACACCTCCCAGACACAAACACACATGCGCACACCACCTACACACACACGCACCACCCATGCACACACACACCCCTTCACCAACTACACACACACCCTCTACACACCATGCATACACCCCCCGCCCCACACAGACACACACACCATACACACAAACACACCCTACGCACACACACACCCTACGCACACACACCCTACACACACACATACATACCCTACGCACACACACCCTACACACACACACACACACCCTACGCACACACACACCCTACGCACACACACACCCTACACACACACACACACACCCTATGCACACACACACCCTATGCACACACACACCCTACGCACACACACACACCCTACGCACACACACACCCTACGCACACACACACCCTACGCACACACACACCCTACGCACACACACACACCCTACGCACACACACCCCTACGCACACACACACCCTACGCGCACACACACACCCTACGCGCACACACACACCCTACGCGCACACACACACCCTACGCGCACACACACCCTACGCGCACACACACCCTACGCGCACACACACCCTACGCACACACACCCTACGCACACACACACCCTACGCACACACACACCCTACGCGCATACACACCCTACGCACACACACACACACACCCTACGCACACACACACCCTACGCACACACACCCTACGCACACACACACCCTACGCACACACACCCTACGCACACACACACCCTACGCGCATACACACCCTACGCACACACACACACACACCCTACGCACACACACACCCTACGCACACACACCCCTACGCACACACACACCCTACGCACACACACACCCTACGCACACACACACCCTACGCACACACACACCCTACGCACACACACCCTACGCGCACACACCCTACGCACACACACACCCTACGCACACACACACCCTACGCACACACACACACCCTACGCACACACACACACCCTACGCACACACACACCCTACGCGCATACACACCCTACGCACACACACACACACACCCTACGCACACACACACCCTACGCACACACACACCCTACGCACACACACACCCTACGCACACACACACCCTACGCACACACACCCTACGCACACACACACCCTACGCACACACACACCCTACGCACACACACACACCCTACGCACACACACACACCCTACGCACACACACACACCCTACGCGCACACACACCCTACGCGCACACACACCCTACGCGCGCACACACCCTACGCGCGCACACACCCTACGCGCACACACACCCTACGCGCACACACACCCTACGCACACACACCCTACGCACACACACACCCTACGCACACACACCCTACGCACACACACCCTACACACACACACCCTACACACACACACACCCTACGTGCACACACCCTACGCACACGCACACCCTACGCACACGCACACCCTACGCACACGCACACCCTACGCACACACACACCCTACGCGCACACACACCCTACGCGCACACACACCCTACGCGCACACACACCCTACGCGCGCACACACCCTACGCACACACACACCCTACGCGCGCACACACCCTACGCGCACACACACCCTACGCACACACACACCCTACGCACACACACCCTACGCACACACACACCCTACGCGCACACACACCCTACGCGCACACACACCCTACGCGCACACACACCCTACGCACACACACAACCTACGCACACACACACCCTACGCACACACACACCCTACGCACACACACACCCTACACGCACACACACCCTACACACACACACACCCTACACACACACACACCCTACACACACACACACCCTACACACACACACATCCTACGCACACACACCCTACGCACACACACACCCTACGCGCACACACACCCTACGCGCACACACACCCTACGCGCACACACACCCTACGCACACACACAACCTACGCACACACACACCCTACGCACACACACACCCTACGCACACACACACCCTACACGCACACACACCCTACACACACACACACCCTACACACACACACACCCTACACACACACACACCCTACACACACACACATCCTACGCACACACACCCTACGCACACACACACACACACACACACACACACACACACACACACAACACTCCTACACACACACACCCCTTTACACACACACACCCCTACACACACACACAACACTGCTACACACACACACCACCCCTACATACACACCACCACCATTCCCCACCCACTCAAGCACTGACTGAGAGGGGGACTTGAACCTGGAACCTCAGGGGGGCTCAGAGGCAAGACTGTTAGCAACTGAGCCATGACTGACGCTAAGAGGTTAAAATGGGGCAGGGGTGAAATGGGGCAGTTAACCCACTGCCAGCCATTTCCCATCCGGCAGAAACAGTAACAGCAGCAGCAGCCGCTGCGTACACGTGTCCTGTACATATACAGAGGGCAGAATGTTCCTGTCGGCAAGTGAGCCCCACCCACCAACCCCCCCTCGCCATTGTCACCGCGTCCTATTTAAATTTTCAGAGAAGCGGATTTCAGCAGAATCAGCTGTGGGCCCGCCGACCTAACAATGGCCAATTGAGGCCACCGACAGGGTCATTAAACTAATTAATGGACCTGCCCGTCCAACCTTAAGGCCGGCGGGAAGGCTGGGAGCTCCAGCGGGAATTAGAAAAAAAACATGAAGCCTTGTCCACCAGCGGGATGAAGTTTCGTGCAGGGTTTTAAAACATTTGATTAAAGTTTTTAAAAGAGGTTATGGACCTGTCCCAACTCACGTGTCAGTGTCACAGGAGGGGGCGTGTCAGGGAAATGTTTTTTTTCTCCATTTTAAATATTTTTTAATGCGCAGCCGATCTCCCTGAGGCAGCGCTTAGCCTCGGGGAGGTGAACGCGCTCTCTCGTGCGCTTGCGTGAAAGAGGGCACTCTCAGGTTTGGGGATCCCCCCCCCCTTGCCCGCACAGGGGGCGCTCAGCGCTTCCATGCAGACGTCACGCTGGGCGGGCCTTAACTGCCCCCAATCAGGGGGTAAATCCTGCCCATAGAAACACAAACAACTGACACCCAGCACACGTACAAGTGTGCACTCAGCTTACACACATGCATATACGTTCGTGTACGTGTTGCTATGAACTCAATTCATCACGTCTGTGCGCGCTATGTAAGTTCTCAGTCTATGGACGTTGTGACTTTTAAGGGACAGGATGTTCCAATGCCGTTATAGTGGTTCCTGCCTAGTATCAGGGGGTGGGACCTGCTGTGAGGGTGTTGATCGGCCACCAGATCAGTTCAAGGGTCAGTGAAGAGCAATTCAAGGGTCGGTCAATTTTAGCCAGTCAGTTAGTCAGGAGCAGGTGAAGAAGAAGTTGGCTAGCTCCATGCAGCTAAACTGATGCTGTTAACCCTGGAATCCATCTGGTAACTCTGTGCAGTTGGGGCTCAGATGAAGCCCCTGTAGACATCTGCTTGCTCCGTGCTGCTGAGAGAGTTCAGCTTCGGAGAGACATTGGTAGCTCGGTGCAGCCAGGAGTTGGGGCTCAGGAAATCTGTTTTTTATTCGTTTACGGGACGTGGGCTTCGCTGGCTGGGCCGGCATTTATTGCCCATCCCTAATTGCCCTTGAGAAGGTGGTGGTGAGCTGCCTTCCTGGACCGTTGCAGTCTGATGTGACTGGGTGCGTTCAGTAGCAGGGAGGAGAGGCTCCAGTCAGCAGGGGTGTTGTGGTGAACAGTCTCCAGGCAGCCAGGGCTCAGGAGGAGCCCTGAGGGGCAAACCCTGGAAGAGAGCAGTCGCTAAGGCAGTCTGAGTCGAAGTGGCTTTGAGGGAGTTCCAAGGCTAGGTCTTTGAAAGTACAGAATTGGAACCCCTTGTGAAGAAGACAGAATTCAAAGAGATTGTGTAACTCACAGTGAATATTAACATCTGGATGGGTTCCTGAGAAATCCATTGGCCTCATCTGCCATTTAAAGTTTATTTGCATTTGCTCAATATCCGTGGAATCTTGGGGCTTTATTCCAAAAGCAGGTGTCCTTAATCTCGACCTCTAACTGCTTGAAACAAAACGTTGCTGGTCCCCAACTGGACCTACCCCCACATCCTGGGGTCTGCCTAAGGGTCTTAACAATGTAACGCCCAAATGCACACACACAGATTAATGTCCATCTCCATAGGAATGTCTCCACTTTATTTCCTTTCAATGGGCAACTGGAGTTCAACGTTGGATTCCCATGAATTAATTGATAGAAACTCCATTCAGCCAAATTCAGACTTCTTTCCGAATTATCCATAAAACCTGAGTCGGGAGTTGCCAGGAGGTGGGGATGAGGGGAGGGCTGTGAATTCTATGGATTTCCACACGTTAGAAATGCTTCCAAAAGGAAAAAAAACCCCAGTAAAACTTGAAAACGACACCCTCCGAACTGGAGCCCATTTTAAGGTATACGAGACCCTGTCTCTTTCTCTCTGCTGCCTGTGTCTATTTAAGTTACACTGCCGCAGAGTAAAGTGCTGTGTGAAGCAGCAGTGAGGACACACTGCAGGGATATAATGTTAGCAAGTAAGCTGGCCGTCCTGAAAGCAATGGCAACTGAATCACCCTGAGTCTTAGCTGTCTCGTAGCTGAGTGTTGTCCATTTGAAGCCAAGGTCAGCTTCTGACCTGAAGGCATTTTTAATTTCTGACTTTCAAAATACTCACACAGCACATTTTACATTGTACAAAACTGACAGGAGATGAAAACCATCTTCGTTCATCCATCCAAAACAGCCTACAATTCACCCTCATTCTAATATCAGTATCCATTTCTTAAATGGATCCAAGAATTATGCCACCCAGACTCATCACTTTTCTGCCTCACCAATCAAGTTTTGCTTGAAGGTCCAAAGGTAGAGGGACAATATTTGACCCTGTGGTCAATAGCCTGGCAATACAGCTTCAGAAAGCAAGTGAGTTTAAGAATCCCAATAAATGTCTTCTCAGTCCAGACCTTGGGCTGGGTTTTCAGGCCAGGCTGGGCATGGGTGCAGAGGCTGGCAGGGTCAAAAATTAGCCCTACCAGCTGGTGTGTTGGTACCCCAGCCCTATCCTTGGCAGAGAGCCAATCGAAAGGGCCTAATTAAGTCCATTCATAAGGAGGCCAACTGGAATTTTCCATTTGGCCACCAGATTCTCCGACCAGCCAGCGGTGGCTGCTTTAGATACCTGAAGGTGGGCATTTGGTGGCAGGTTGGGGGAGCAGTACCTTAGGCATGCCTAAAGGACTTCCCTGCCTGCCTGGATATGAGGGCAGCCACAAACCGCTCTGTAGAGTGATTTCCCTTACCTCCTGCAACTGTAGCAGCTTGGCTTCTGAACCTCTAGGTTTAAAACAGTTAGTGAGAGAGTGCCTCCATCTTGAAGCACCCTCTCTGTGTCCTACCCTACATTGCAGCCAGCTTCTCCTCTCAAGCTTGAGGACCTCTGATTCACCTTCTTGCTTCATGGGCCTGCCCTTTGCCTTTAATTGGCGGAAAACTGGTCTCCATGCCAACTACAGGGGATGGCCCAGTCAAAATCCCAAAGAGTGATTGTTGCATCCCAAGGTAATTTCAAGACTCAGAAACAATCCTGACTCCTGTTTTCCTACTTCCAGAGGCAAAATCCAGCCTTACGTTTTTATAAATGATATCACAGCTGTCTACTGTCATTGATAGAGATTTCAGGAGCTGAAAGTTTCTACTTATCTCAACAGGCACTAACGGTGTGCACTAACTCCTGCTTTTACTCCGATCAGCCTTGGCATTAGCTTGGACCATTGGGCAAAGATGCGACACAAAGACGAGATGCTCTCTTACTCGAAGGCAATGTGAGCGCATGATCCAACTTGTATCACATACACACATGCGCACGCACACACACACGCACATAGGGAATCCTGCGGCAACTAACTCACCTCCTGACTCCCCAAAGCCTAATTTACAAGGTACAAGTCAGAAGTGTGTTGGAATACTCCCTGGATGAATGCAGCTCCAACAACACTCAAGATATTTGACACCATCCAGGACAAAGCAGCCGCTTGATTGGCACCACATCCACAAACATTCACTCCCTCCATCACCGACGCACAGTGGCAGCAGTGTGTACCATCTACAGGATGCACTGCAGGAACTCACCAAGGCTCCTTTGACAAGCGCCTTCCAAACCCAAAAGGACAAGTGTTGCAGACACATGAGAACACCACCACCTTGCAAATTCCCCTCCAAGCCACTCACAATCCTAACTTGGAAATATACCGTCATTCCATCATTGTTGCTGAGTCAAAATCCTGGAACTCCCTCTCTAACAGCGCTGTGGGTGTACCTACACCACATGGACTGCAGCAGCTCAAGAAGGCAACTTACCATCACCTTCTCAAGGGCAATTAGGGATGGGCAATTAATACTGGCCTAGCTAGCGAAGCCCACAACTCTTGAATGGATAAAAAAAAACACACACACAATCCCAGGTAATTAATACAGATTGACATCGGCAGAGAAATGGAAATATGAACCCAGCTGACAACTCTGGGTGGGAGGGAAGGGAGGGAGAGAGGGAAGAAAGAAAGACTTGCATTCCCATGGCGCCTTTCTTGACCTCAGGACATTCTAAAGCACTTTACAGCCAATGAAGTACTTTTGAAGTGTAGTCATGGTTGTAATGTAGAAAATACAGCAGACAAATTGCGCATAGCAAGCTCCCACAAACAACATTGTGCTAATGACCAGATAATCGGTTTTTAGGTGTTGATTGAGGGATAAACTTTCACCAGGATATGTCATAAGATGTTCAAGCCACCATACTGTGTTTCCATCCAACAAGTCTTTTTTTTAAATGAGTTTATATGATTGCACAAACTTGAGTTATCAATGGGAACACCATCACCTGGAAGTTCCCCTCCAAGTCACTCACCATTCTGACTTGGAAATATATCGTCGTTCCTTTACTGTCGCTGGGACAAAATCCTGGAACTCCCTCCCTAACATCACTGTGGGTGTACCTACACCACATGGACTGCAGCCGTTCAAGAAGGCAGCTCACCACCACCTTCTCAAGGGCAACTAGGGATGGGCAATAAATGCTGGTCTAGCCAGCGACACCCACATCCCATGAATGAATTTTAAAAAAATCCACCTTCACGTTGGCAGGCTGGAATTTTATTGATCAAAATGGAGGACGTGGATTCAACCAACGCAGTAGAAACAAGTACATAACGTCCTGATAGAAGCAAAATACTGCGGATGCTGGAAATCTGAAACAAAAACAGAAAAAGCTGGAAAAACTCAGCAGGTCTGACAGCCTCTGTGAAGAGAGAAACAGAGTTAACATTTCGAGTCCGTATGACCCTTCTGCAGAGCATCCTGCCTGGACTGGAGCTAAAACTGGACCGAAGGTAACAGAACTAGTGCACAGGCCACTGGGACACCTGAGAGAGTCAGATACAAATGGGTGAAAGATAAGGTTATTTAAAAAGGAGGATCGTATGGTTATAGCACAGAAGGAGGCCATTTGGCCTGTTGAGCCTTTGCTGGCTCTCTCTAAGAGCAAGTCGCCTCGTCTCACACCTGTGTCATTTCACCGCGGGCTCGCAAATTCTCTTTAGGTAAATTATCCAAGCCCCTTTGAAAGCCACGACTGATCAAACCTCCACCACACTCTTACGCAGTGCATTCCAGACCTTAACCACTCACTCAAAGAAATGTCAATCCTCATGACATCTCTGATTCTTTTGCCAACTACCTTAAATCGGTGCCCTCTGGTTCTCAACTCTTGTGCCAATGGGAAAAATTTCTCTCTATCTACTCTGTCCAGCTGCCTCACGATTTTGACTGTGGGGCCCATATATCATTTAGACGGTGGCCCTTGTATTTTGTGATCCTTCAAACAAATAACGTCACCTAAGATTTGCCAGGATGTCTGCGGTGTAGCTCTATGGTGCTAGATTAACTGTTCTGTTCTTCATCTCCCACTGCATGTGTACAGAGAACAGATAAGTGTGCACTGTCAAAAATAGCAATGAACTTATTTTCACATCATCATAAAGAGAATAGCAACGGGGATCTAAATCAGGGAATCAGTCTGGCACTGAGGGGAACTAAAGAGGGGAAACAATTGGTGAAAGCACAGAGAGATTGAGTAAAAAAGAAACAACATCCTTAACCTTTTCACTTGAGAAATATCCAACTTGTCATGGCTTGCAAAGCTCAATTAACTCAGACTTAATAATTCTCTTGAAAAAAACAACATTGGGCCCAAAATTCCACTTGTAAAGGAAAAAAACCAAAATGTCTTTCACTAATGACCCACCAACTAAATTGTAACAATATACAACTTTAACGTGTTATTTCTGAGAATATGATTTAATTTGCAATCATTGGTTACGCAACGAAAACTGACATTCTCTGATTTCTATTTAAAAAGGAACCGGGCGCTTCATCTCTGACAAAAAGCACATCTGCAAGCAAAACTGAAGAAGTCAATTAATATTTTCCACATTTTTTGGCCTCCCTTCAACATTCTAAAGGCTGCTATAATGTCCACCACCGCTCAAATCATATTCCAGTTCCCTGTTAAGTCTTAACAAAGTCGAACTTGCACCGCATTGTGAAGGCTGAAGAACCAATTTTGTGCGTCATGTTCAAATTAAACACAAAAGCAGAGCAGGAAAGAGCCTTGGAACATAGGACATGGGAGTAGGAGTAGGCCATTCAGCCCATCGAGTCTGCTTCACCATTCAGTTAGATCATGGCTGATCGTCTACCTCAACGCCTCTTTCCCGTGCTATCTCCATATCCCTTGATGTCATTAGTCTCCAGAAGTCTATCGATTTCTGTCTTGAACATGCTCGATGATTGAGCTTCCACAGCCCTTTGGGGTAGAGAATTCCAAAGATTCTGATTGAAGAAATTCCACCTCATCTCAGGCTTAAATGGCCTAGCCCTTATCCTGAGATTATGCCCTCTGGTTTTAGACTCGCCAGCCAGGGGAAGCATCTTATCTACATCCACCCTGTCACGCCCTGTAAGAATGTTCTAAGTTTCAATGAAGTCACCTCCACGTTTTTCGAAAACACAGAACCAATATCCTCAATGTCTCCTCATAAGACAATCCCACCATCCCAGGAATTAGTCTGGCAAACCTCCGTTGCACTCCCTCTATGGCAACTGTATCCCTTCTTAGATAAGAGGATCAAAACTGTACATAATACTTCTGGTGAGGTCTCACCAAGGCTCTATACAATTGCAGCATGACATCTTTATTCCTGCACTTAAATCCCCTTGTGATGAAGGACAACATGCCATTTGCCTTCCTAATTGCCTGCTGCACCTACATGTTAGCTTTCAGTGACTCATGAACAAGTACCCACACTCTCCAACCTCACAACATTTAATAAATACTCTGCCTTTCTGTTTTTTCTACCAAAGTGAATAAATTCATACTTATTCACATTATATTGCATCTGCTATGTCCTAGCCCATTCATTTAGCCTGACCAAGTCCTCTTGAAGCCTCCTTGCATCCTCATTACAACTCACGTTCCCACTCAGTTTGGTGTCATCAGCAAATTTGAAAATATTACAGTATTTGGCAAAAGAAAGTGGCAATAATTTTGATTCCCCAAGTGCGCCTGGCAGAGTGGAGGCTTCCATCTGCTCAATCAAGCTTCCAGATACTGAGAGGAATTCTACTTTGAATTTGAAGAATGTTATGTAAGGGAGAGAAAGAAAGAGGAAGAGGGGATGAAGGAGAGAGAAAAAAAAGATAAAAATGTGATAAAGAGAGAGAAAGAACTAAGGTAGCAATAGTGAGATAAAGATATCAAGATAAATAAAGAGTTAAAAAAAGGGGAGGATAGATGGACAGCTAGATGGATGGAGATGGATAGAGTTAAAGAAAAGGTGAGGATTGAGAAAGTAGCAAAGAAAAATAAGGAGGTCACACAGTAAGGGGATAATCTTAAAATTAGAGCTAAACGTTTAGAAATCAGAAGGCACCTTTTCACACAAAGAATAGCAGAAATCTAAAACTCACCGCCCGCCCCCCCCAACCCCCCCAACCCCAATGAAAAGGCTATGGATGTTGGGACAATGGATATTTTCAAGACTGAGTTTGAAACACACATTCATATATAATGTGGGGGACAGCTAATAATTCGAATAGTAGCAAGGATGGACATTACAGAGAGAAACCATTGACTCACACTTGAATGTGTCCCAACAGTGGAATAAAAGATGGCTGGGGATATATTATATGGTCTAAACACAGTTTAGGTCTGATTTCATTGTCAAGTCAAAGAGTGAAGACTTTACACTACTCTCGGGCTCTGGGAATGCACAGCTTTCAGCACCCTCTCATATAACAACCCATTTCTTTTCCTCCTCAGTCAACTTCCATGTTCAGGTTTGGCTGCTTGAGTTTGTCATTTCCGTTTACGCTGCCTTTACTCTCAGATATCACATGACTCGAGCCACGCAGCCAATTAAAAACCTTGGAGAGGGCACAGGAGAAATGTAATCGAATGGCAAGAAGTGGTCAGGCTGGTGGAGGAGGCCAGATTGTTGGTGAATATCATCAAGAAAAGGGAACATGGTTGGATTGGTCGCATTTTAAGGCACGAGAGCTTGTGGAAGGAGGTGATTGAAGGAAGATTAATGAGATGTAGACAAAGAGGGAGGAAGAGAATAATAATATTAGACAACTTGAAATTGAAAATAGGAGATCCCTAAAAGCACCTGATGAGGAAAGCGCAAGGCTCGGAGACCGACTGGAGAAGCTGGGGCTGTTTCCCTTAGGGAGGAGAGGGTTAAGGGGAGATTTGGTAAGGATGTTGAAAATCATGAAGGGTTTTGATAGAGTTATTAAGGAGGGCGTCTTGGAAGACGTGCACTCTGAAAGAAAATAGTGCCTGCATCACCAGAGGGAAAAGATGTCACAGCTTAACATGTTATTGCCTCTGACACCAACTTCCCACAGCCAATGGGCCAGCTTCATTTCACCAGTGTTTCAGGCGCTCACCAGTGTAGAAATATTTCCACTTGATTTGATGGGACATTCTATCCAATTCGATTAACACACGTCGCAATTTCCACTGCAACTTCCAAAGGCAGCTGAGCTGCAGGAGATTGGGGAAAAAAAATTATTTACATGGCTGGATGACAGAAACCAGTTTACAAATAGCTTAAAAGCACAGACGTTCAAAAAGGCGATATTCAATGTTTGTTACTTTAATTTCCTAAGCTGTACATTACTTCCCTTTGAAAATCTAAACTGAAACAGTAATCGCTCCTGAATGAACAGCACATTTCCCTTAGCATGGAATTGAAAATAGATAAAGATAAATAATCCCTGTCACTTACAGCAGTGTGCTGCCCATCTCTGTAATCTCCTCACGTCCAAAAACCCTCTGAGGGACCTATGCTCCTCTAATTCTGGCCTGATGAGCATCCCCAACTTTAATTGCTCCACATTTGGTGGCTGGGCCTTCAGCTGCCTGGGGCCCTAAGTTCGGGAATTCCCTCCCTATATAACCTCTCCACCTCTCTACTTCACTTTCCTCCTTTAAGCCACTCCTTAAAACCTACCTCCTTGACCAAGCTTTTGGTCATCTGGCCTAATATCTCCTCATGTGACTTGGTGTCATATTTTGTCTTATAGTGCTCCTCTGAAGCGCCTTTATTATGTTAAAGGAGCTATGGAAACTTAAGGAGTTGTTGACGTTGGTGGTCTACAGGTGTGATTGATGGGAGAATTCTCCAAACATTTTCCATTCTAGCCAGGAACTGTAGTGCCACTGTCTACAGCCCTAGCGACCAGGGCCGATGCCAGAGTGTTGGGGCCCGAGATGAACCCTCCCTGCTCCCGCAAAATTAGCTTACAAAAATGAATACAGTAAAATGGTAACGGCACTTGCTCCCCATCAGTCCCACTCTCACACAACCGTTAAAAATACTCAAACTCGCAGGTCGTTGGTATCTGCAGCTCCGGGATCAGCCTCCCGTTGTTCTGGAGCACCATGTTCCCTCAGCCCCACTCTCAAGACTTGCATGCGCTCCCACATCTCACAAGAGACCTCAACGCCCCGCATCACCAGCCTTCGCAGAGTTTTCTAATTGGTTGAAAACGCAGGTAGACTGCAGGAGTGGCAGCAGAGAGTGGGAATTGGGGGTGGGGGGCAACTGTGATTGTGGGATCGCTGAGCACACGGGGGTGGGGGAGGATGCAAGGAAAGGGAAAGCTATGACTGGATGGTCAGCAAGCAGGCAGGGGGACTGGAGGATCAGCCAGCACCTGGGTTGGGTGCAAAGCAGGGAAAGGGGCTGGCTGTAATTGGTGGGTCAGTAAACACAAAGGGGGATGGGAAGGCTGTGATTGGTGAATCAACAAGCACAGTGTTGGGGGGGGGGGGGGGGGGCAGGCTGTGATTGCTGGATCAGTAAGTACAAAGGGGAATGGGAAGGCTGTGATTGGTGGATCAGTAAGCACAAAGGGGAATGGGAAGGCTGTGATTGGTGGATCAACAAGCACAGTGGGGGATGGGAAGGCTGTGATTGGTGGAGCAACGAGCACAGTGGGGGATGGGAAGGCTGTGATTGGTGGAGCAACGAGCACAGTGGGTGATGGGAAGGCTGTGATTGGTGGAGCAATGAGCACAGTGGGGGATGGGAAGACTGTGATTGGTGGATTAGCAGGCACAGAGGGAGAAGGGGAGGTTGTGATTGGTGGATCAGCAAAAAAACAGGAGCGATTCGATTTGAAACCTATTTGCTGATATTGGTAACTTACTATTCTTTCAACTTGAGTTTTGTGTAAAAGTAGGATGTATTGTGGTTTTAGGTAACAATAGTTTTAGAATCAGCCTTTATATGAATGAATGATTGAACCTGAATATATTGACTGACGGTGACTGAAAACAATAGCCACCATCCTCGTTTTCTACTGTTGAAGAAAGTTATCAGTTGAGAACAACAATGGATTGAATTGGACAAGCTAATCATGACCAGCCATGCTGAGCAAACGTAGGACACCTTACTTCCAAAATCTCTCCCAGTGCTTAGACCTGTAATAACCTTCAGTGGGAAAAATGTATCTTTTATCCCACTTAAAAACATACCTTCTGTAAAAGAATGTTAAATGGTTTATTGTTTGTGGGCTGTATAAATGTAATTGAGAGCGTTGGCAGTAATTCGATAAACACAGAGCACCCTCTCCCTTTAAAGGTTTTTAAATGTGTTATCTGGAATGCCAGCATGTGATAAAAGCTCTAGCTTTGACTTGTGGCAGCTTTGAAGATCTGTCTTTGTAGCTTAAATGTAAGCTCATTAAAGAAAAAAATGAGAGTCAAGAATTCTTCTTTTATATAAACCTGTCCCATTAAAAATAGCACAACTGAAGGTCAACTCATCGGAGTAATTCAGACAGGAATGCAGTGGGAAGTGTATCCACAGGCCAGTTAAGTAAGAATGCTATAAATTCTGTTGAAGCATCTTCTTAATTTACTGCGAGACATTCAGTCAGTTGTAATGAAGCTAACTACCTCGATATGCATATTATTTGCGAAAATTGGCCATATTTTTCTAGTTGAAATACAAAACATTTCTCACTTATATGAGGGAAGGGCAGAAAGGAATACAGAGCCACGACAGATTTTGAGGTATGTAGGGACCCAAATTCGAATTCAGTGGTGCAGCAGGCTCAAGGGACCGAATCGGGGGGCCAGCTCTTCCTCCTCCAACCCCAGTGTCTTCTTTTCCCCTCTCATGGGTAAACCCACTTCATAGGCGAGTTGGAGCACTTCAGTTCCTTGTCGGCTTATCACCTTAGTTATAAAGGCTAGCAGGACAAGTTGCTTGGTGGCATAGAACTTGAGTATTGTTGTTGAAGCTTTTCATCTTGCACTCATCAGGACAGACTCAAGAATGCCAAATTTCAAAGGGAGCAACTATTTATACTGCATGAGAAAAGGGTGCTGAATGGCTGGCAAGACAACTCTGACCGAGGCATCGCCGTAGTTAACGCACCAACTATTATTTCCCTTTAAAATTTGGTATTCTTGCATCTGTCCTGATGAGTGCAAAATGAAATGCTTTGACAGCATGTCTCTTTTTCTGCAATACTCAAGTTAGCAGAACAGTCAGTCAAAAATCAGCACCACACTGGGTGATACAATAACCAGACTTTCTAGTTATACCAAGAGTTTGCAATCAGATAATACTTCCTATTAATCTTTTCTCTGTCTTGCCATCCCTATTCTGTAACTCCCTCAGCCTGACAACCCTCCAAGGGTTCTCCATTCCTCCCATTTTAGCCCCACGTGCAACTCCCACTTCCTTCACTCCACCATTGGAGGCCCTAAGCTTGGAATTCCCTCCCTAAACCTCTCTGCCTCATATCTCTCTTATTGTTCATGATCTCCTTAAAACCTACTTCCTTGACTAAGCCTTTGTTCACCTGTTCTACCATCTCCTTCTTCGGCTTAGTGTCGAGTTTTGTCCGATTACACTCCTGTGAAGTGCTGTGGGATGTTTGTGAGAAAGGCATTGTTGACACTCTTTCTTGTCTATATTTACATGGTGCTCCTTGTATACGAATGGAGAAGCTTGTTATGAAGCATTGGGTTATAATCAGCGTGCAATTATTCAATTTAGTTGGGTCCTCATGCTCACAGATATCATTCAGTATGACTAATGTCATTCAATGAATCATTGAGCTATGAACGTAGTTTAATTTGGGAATTTTGTTTTGCATCAGTTTGTAGAATAAGACCTATGCAAATCAGAAAATCGAAACCAAGATTGTGAAGGTGACATTAGTGATCTTGAAAAAGGACCCTGCATATTATGGGCTAGAAGTTCCACCCATTGATGGTGACTGGCATTTAATCCAGGCTATATTGGGAGATGTGGTCCAAAAAACAAATTGCCTCTCTCCATCTCATTCCCTGAAAATGCCCAAACAGGTCAGAAAGGGACAAAGCAGATTTTTCTTCAATGCATAACTGACTTCAACAGGATGCCTTAGAAACAGAAACCTTTTGCTGATCATGAAGAAATTTCAATCTGTAACTATTTAAAATAACTAAGGTGTGCAGCCAAATCAGCCCCTGAAGCAACAACCACTGGTCTTCGAAAATATTTCATTCCATGAAGGGCCTCAAACCATTTTAATGAGATTTTATGTAAATGCAACTAGCATCAATTCTTTATAAAGTGGGCACTTCAGGTTGGTTAGTGGAGATCTGTCTCAGAGTTTGATAGATGGAGCTCAGTAAAGCAAAAATGACTCCTCATTTGTTCAGCTGCACCTCACTAATACTGGCTTCTAATCTAGTTTTTAGCCTGTTGATCAACGGAATAAGAATTGCACCTGTAATAACAGCATGTATTTATAACACCTTCAATGTAGCAAAACATCCCTGAAGTGCTTAACCTTGCAAGAGTCCATGTTACATGCAAACAAGCGAATTAGGAGCAGGAGTAGGCCATTCAGCCCATCGAGCCTGCTCTGCCATTCAATAAGATCATGGCTGATCTGTTTGTGTTTTGAATTCCACACTCTCCTTTGATTCCCTTGCCCAACAAGAATCTATCTACCTCCACCTTAAAAATATTCAGTGACCCCATCCCCAACACCTTCTGAGGCAAAGAGTTCCAAAGTCACACAACCCTCAGAAAAAATTTCTCCTCATCTCCGTCCAGAAAGGGTGAGCCCTAATTTTAAAGCAGTGCCTCCTAGTTCTGGACTCACCCACAAGAGGAAACATCCTTTCCATGTCCACCATGTGTTGTCCCTACCTACAGAGACAGCAGATTCCACAGACATGTCAGCAAGTATGAGAGGCTCAGTGGGTAGGACACTTGCACCCCACCCCCCACCACCCCCCCCAAGGTGGAAGATTCCTGGTTCAATTCCCACTCCCAAGGCTTGAGCACAAAAAAATCAAGGCTGGCACTTTGGTGCAATGCTGAGGGAGTCCCCCACTGTTGGAGGTGCTGTCTTTCAGATGAGACCAAGGCTCCATCTGCCCCCTCAGGTAGAAGTAAAAGATCTCATGAGCAGGAGAGTTATCCCCAATGTCCTGGTCATTAGTTATCCTTCAATCATCACATAAACAGATTACCTGGCCTTTCTCATTATTGGTGCTTATGGGAGCTGGCCCTGTGCAAAGTGCTGCCAGGTTTCCTGGATTAGAACTGTGACTACACTTCAAAAATTGCTTCATTGGTTTAAAGCACTTTGAACATCCCGTGGTCATGAAAGGTGTTATATAAATGAAAGCTTTTTGGGAAAAAGAAAGAGTTTCAGAACCATGGGAGATAGATGGACATAATGTACAGATCAACCATGGTCTGATTGAAGGACAGAATGTGCATAAGGAGCTGTATATCCTACTCCTGGTCCTATGACTGGCCACAATGGGAGAACATGTCAGAGTGAAAGGACTTGATAGTAAAAGATCAAGGCAGAAAAGAAAAAGCACATTGCATTATGTTCACTAAGTGATTCAGGCACTACCTCCCTCACTGATCTAGCCACGCTCGTCAATGCACCATGAACTAGAAACAAACCCTTGGCTAAAGGTGGACCCAAAACTATCACCAAAAGGAGGCGCAAGTATCCAATTCCGGGGGGCAAAATACCTTCACGGTCCTTTATGCAGCTTTAAGACAGAGTCTGAGCAGAGGTAAATGATCTATTATCAGCACGATGAAGGAAGTCTTCTTCTTCTGTCTAGCAAGGCATCAAACGGAATTATTTGACTTTTATTGTTGGGGGGAAAAAACAAACCGAGTTTAATTTATTACAATGTCAATGTGTCTGACCCAGTCTAGACAGCTGGTATTATTACTTGAAGCCATACTGGATTCTTGAAGTCAGTTTTTATGGCAACATAGTGTGAGAGAGAACAGCTCATAAAATGGAAAGCCACAAACTGACTGTCAGCATCTGAAAGTTAGGTAATAGTGTCTAGTTCTATCATATTCCATTTCATTACAGGATGTAATTACAATCAACTAATGCCACTTAAAAATGAGCTCTTCCAGATAAATTTGCTGTCAGATATCTCTGGATTAACATCACATAATTTATCAGAATTCTCTGTGCAGATGGTGGACAGAAGGAGCTTTGGAATGAATAACCCGCTATTCTTTGTCTTCTGCACTGGCTTCCTTCTATTACTTTTATTGGATCCTTCAGTAACAGGGCAGGATAACTGTTAGATTTTGGGAGTTGCCTTGCACATTGTTGCTAGGCTTCCTTCACCTTGACCTCGACAGGCTCTGTCGTGTTGGTTTTTCTGACTCACCTCACTTGCTATTGTCTTATTGACCCATTCGGGATTCTCGGTCACTGCTCCTCCTTGTGATCCTTTCATTTTACTGCTGGTGATCCTGCTCCCTGGAGTTCTCGCTCTGAAATGTTCCTACCTTATCGTTTCTCTCCGTCCTTTAAAAGTCCACCTACAAAGTCCCTCCTCAGTACTGTCTCAGCCTCACATCTAAACCCCATTTCAACAATGCCCTTTCTCCCACACAGGGTCCATTTCATTTTCAGATTGGTGTCGCTCGCTGGAATGAGTACATATTCCTCAGTATCCACATTGGCACCTCAGTGCCCAAAGTATTTAGTGTTTATTTTGCAGGACAGTGCATCATCTCCTGTCAATCTCATGGTCCTTTTAAGTGCGAGATGAACATAATTGTTTCAAATAGTTGTTTGGTAGTACAGAACTAGAGTTCTGCTCAAAAAAGACATTTTGTTGAAGCTTTTCATCTTGTACTCATCAGGACAATCGCAAGAATACCACTGGAAGCTACATGTATTAATACACAGGGCCCTGTACTTTGAAAACAGAAAGAACATGTACACACATTGTGCCTATTTCAGCTAAACAAAATAAGTGACAGCCATTCGCTGGTTCATTCCTCGGGGCAATGCCTTGACCAATCAGAGTCAAGCTGCCTAGTTTGAATTTCAAACAATGTTTGGCAGTTAACTGTCAGTCACCATTAAATGGTGCATTCTCCATGGCAAAGCCTCTACCAATCAGAGTCCACTTGCCAACCAATCCCCACTCTATTCTCATACAGTATAAAGTTGTTGTTTCCCCTGACATTGGTATTCCTGTGATTGTCCTGGTGAGTGCAAGATGAGAAGCTTTGACAAAGTGTCTTATTTCAGCAATAATTCTTTCAATTCCTCACAGTGTTTTACCCAGTTTTAATCATCTGGTTTTAAATATGCAAGGTCATCCTCTACATGGCAAACCAAGAATAGATTGGCGCAGGGTGAAAAATCCCAGGGAGACCTTTGGGTTAAATCTTCCAAATAAGCCGGCAAAATTTCCTTCCATCATCCTCCCCAGTGGTACCAACATTGGCTTTGCCCGTTATCCACACTGCCACCTATAAATGATACCAAGTGGGCTGGTGCAGGCACAATGGGCCGAATGGCCTCCTTCTGTGCCGTTAAAATTCTGTGACTCGGTGGTTCTGTGACTTAGCGCTCCAGCAGAGTTCACTCTGCTCCTGCACCACTGAGGAAGGTCAAATGGTGGTGGTGGGGGGTGGGGTGGTGGGGGGTGGGGTGGGGGGGGGGGGGGGGGGCCGGGGGGGCGGAATGCGGGAGGAGTGGGGGAGGGTGACTTTGGCAGCAGGAGGCTAATGGGGAGGATATTAATGGCTCAAAAGCACACGATCTGACCAAGTTACCCTCGCAACACGACTCAAGGTGCCTGTTCCTTGGCCACTGTGCTCGTTCAATGCTACTGCAAAGTTCTATTTCACAACATCCTGGGTGATTCCGCTCCCTTTGACATTTGCCCTGCTCAATTCAGGTGCCCCGCTACCGGATTGTGTCGTTTCCTACCCCTCGCAGCCATGGACTCCGCCGGTAGGGCGGAATTTAATGCCCTCCCCCCGGGGCGAGTTTGGAGGCAGGGAGAATTTAATTGGTCGGGAGGGTGCTGGGCAGATATCTGGCCTTCCTGCCTCTGCCCCGATTAACTCTGGGGCAGGAAGGCTCATGGTCGGCCTTCCCACACGTCCAAATTAATACCACAAGCGCCTCGTCCCACGGCCACTGGTACTCCTTCGATGTTTGCTTGGGGGATCCTGGGAGGGTGGAGCGTTGAGGGTCACAGGGTCCCTTGTTCAAAGGCACTCATTACCTAACCGAGGGACCCAGCCTTGAGGAGGAGGAGGGACCCACTGAGAGCTCTTGCTGCCGACTCCCCCCTTCTCCCATGACCCACTCCCTGCCAGCCACGACCCCGCCCACCTGTAGCCTGTTCCCTTGGCGATCCTTAGGTCTCTCCCAGGGTGCATTGCCAGTAGCTGCCACCAGTCACCCAGCAGCACTGTCTGCAACGGACAGCTGCCAGCCTCTGATTGGCCAGCAGCCTCCACCCCCACCACCACCCCCCCCAACCCCCACCCCACCCCCTCAACCAAGGGCAGGAGGGGGGGGCGGGATTTCTTCCCCCATGATCCTTGATTCCAGCAAAGGCCACTGGCCAGAGGCACTTAATTCAGCAGCTCTTTCCCAAAGGAGTCCACAGGGCTTTTGTCAGCTCTTCAGCCAATGGGCAAGCCCCCTGTCGCATGCAATAAATACAACCCATAGAGTGGAAACCCCACTGGGGACCCAGTCGATCGAACTTAACCCAACAGGGTCAAATCAGCAAACATGCATCCTACCGACCTCTTGCGGTAATTGACATGAAGAAAAATCCTCTCTCCCAAATTTTCTTTCTATCCGCCAATCATTGGGAAGTACGACCTACTGAAGCCCATACGTGACATTGCTCACTTGTTTGGTGGGCAGGATATCTTTTTTAGACTGAAGGCAGCATCCGGTTAGTGGAAAATACTACTCGCGGAGCCAGTGCACAGCAGCAGCGTGGAACAACTTGCTTAACTTGTTATTCAAATTCCGGAGGTACTTTGTCTTTCCAGGGTAGTTTCTCTTTCGCACCAAACAGCACGTTCCTTTGGTTGAAAGCAAGATACTGCAGATACTGGAAACCTGAAACAAAAGCAAAAAAGTGCTGGAAAATCTCAGCAGCTCTGGCAGCATCTGTGGAGAGAGAAACAGGGTTAACGTTTCGAGTCCACATGACTCCTCTTCAGAGCTACAACGAAGCAGAAATGTGATGGATTTTATACAGTTTAAGAGGGAGTGGAGCAGGTGGAACAAGATAGAAGGTCAGGGATAGGTGAGAGCTCAGGAGAGATTGAGAAAGATGTCATGGATACAAGACAAACTGAGTGTTAATGGTAGTGGTGAAGACTAAAGAAGGTGCTGATAGTGGCAAAGAGGTAAGATAGCAGAATGTGTTAATAGCAGAACAAGGGTCAGCGCTCTGTGAAAGTAAAACATTAAAAGCGAGTGACAAATGGGGTGGGAGGGGCATTGGGGAAACGGATTTTTAAAAATGAATAAATAAAAATAAATTAAAATTAAAATTAACATTAAAAAAACAGCTGGATTAAAAAAGGGGGTAAAGATGGAGGAGAGAGTTCACGGTCTGAAGTTGTTGAACTCAATGCTAAGCCTAGAAGGCTGTAAATCAGAAGATGAGGTGCTGTTCCTCCAGTTTGCGTTGAGCTTCACTGGAACAATGCAGCAGGCCAAGGACGGACATGTGGGCATGAGAGCAGGGTGGAGTGTTGAAATGGCAAGCGACAGGGAGGTCTGGGTCATGCTTGCGGACAGACTGAATGTGTTCCGCAAAGCAGTCACCCAGTCTGTGCTTGGTCTCTCCAGTGTAGAGGAAACCACATTGGGAGCAGTGAATACAGTAGACCAAATTGGAGGAGGTGCAAGTGAAGCACTGCTTCACCCGAAAGGAGTATTAGGGGCCTTGGAGGGAGGAGGTAAAGGGGCAGGTATTCCACCCTCTGCAATTGCATGGGAAGGTGCCGTGGGAAGGGGATAAGTTGTTGGGGGTGATGAAGGAGTGGACCAGGGTGTCCCGGAGGGAACGATCCCTACAGAATGCTGATGGGGGTGAGGGGAATTTGTGTTTGGTGGCAGCATCGTGCTGGAGTTGACAGAAATGGCGGAGGATGATCCTTTGAATGCAGAGGCTGATGGGGTGGAAAGTTAGGACAAGGGGGACCCTATCATGGTTCAGGGAGGGAGGGGAAGGGATGAGGACAGAGGCTTGGGAGATGGGTCAGACACAGTTGAGGGCCCTGTCAACCACAGTGGGGTGGGGGAGGGGATCCCTCGGTTAAGGAAGAGGGAAGACATGTCAGAAGCGTCGTTTTGGAAGATGACATCATCAGAACAGATGCAACGGAGACAGAGGAACTGAGAGAATGAGATAGAGTCCTTACAGGAAGTGGCGGGGTGAGGAGCTGTAGCCAAGGTAACTGTTGGAGCCGGCGGGCTTGTAATGAATATTGGTAGACATTCTATCACCAGAAATGGAGACACAGAGGTCAATTGAGGGAAGGGACATGTGAGAGATGGACCATGTGAAGGTGAGAGATGGGTGGAAATTGGAAGCAAGATCGATAAATTTTTCCAGATCCAGACGAGAACATGAAGCAGCACCAGTACAGTCATCAATGTACCGAAAAAAGGGTTGTTGGAGGGAGCCTGGGTAGGACTGGAGAAAGGAATGTTCCACATACCCCCCAAAAAATACAGGCATAACTGGGGCCTAAGCAGGTACCCAAAGCCCCACCTTTTATTTGGAGGAAGTGAGACAAGTTAAAGGAGAAATTTTTCAGTGCGAAAACCAGTTCAGCCAGATGGAGGAGAGTGGTGGTGGATGGAGATTGTTTGGTCTTCTGCTCAAGGAAGGAGCAGACAGCCTTCAGACCATCCTGGCAGGGATGCAAATGTAGTGGGATTGGACGTCCATGATGAGAAGGAGACGGTCAGGGCCATGAAATTAGAAATTGTTGATATGATGTTGGTTGTTTGCAATAGGCAGTGTACAGACCATACTCACCCAGCCTGCACTTGTAAAACCCAAAACAAAATGACTACTATTAGATGTGACTCTGCAATTGGACAGGACATGCTGCACAATCCTGAGTGCGCTAATAGCTACACTGACAACCAATTTAAGATAATTAGCCGAGCTTGTAACGTGGTTCATTTATGTTTGCTAGAAGCAACATACATTCATACATGGGGGTTCATTCTCTGCAAACAGAAGGATTATGTTCAAGCCTTACGCCTTTTTTGAGTTACCCGGCAGTTTGGGGAACCTATAGTTCCCTGTTGCTTTTTCCACGACTACACCTCAGCCAATCAGAGTCAACTTGTCAACCAATCAGCACCCTTCTATCCTGCAATATAAATTGTTGTGATCATTTGAAATTTGCCATTCTTGCATTTGTCCTGATCAGTGTAAGACACAAAGCTTTGGCAACATGTCTCTCTTTTCAGTAATTTTCAAGTCTTGTTTGACCAAATCAAATATTGTTTTCATTTCATAAGTTTACAGAATTTTAGTCTGTGTTTATAGCAATCAAGCAATTCTGTCAATTTTTTTTCATGAAAATTGTATATCAGTGGCCTTGGGTATATTAGTCAATGGCTTCCCAAGTTATGTATTGATTTTGGTAGATTAACAACATAAGGAGTTATTTTGGACAGCAAGTACCCAGCTGTTTTCTGGCCTAGTTCAGACTTTACTCAGCATGATAGGTTAATTATTACTTACCACCCAGAGCCAATTAAAGAGAGAGTTGAACAGTGGGGGAAATGCTTCCCTGAAAACAT
The DNA here is from genome assembly GCF_017639515.1 of Carcharodon carcharias. Taxonomy (NCBI): domain Eukaryota; kingdom Metazoa; phylum Chordata; class Chondrichthyes; order Lamniformes; family Lamnidae; genus Carcharodon; species Carcharodon carcharias. The sequence continues at coordinate 126,271,930 of NC_054481.1, read as the reverse complement.
TCAGTGGTGATTTACAACATGAACCACTAAGTGGCATTTTGCCTAAATTGAAGATTTGGATAGATTTTTAGGGGTCAAAGGCCAAAATCATCAATTGAGCTCATAATCTGGGCTGGCACACCAGTGCAAGACTAACTCAAATGGTGCTAAGTTAAAGGAGTGACAGCATTGTGATAATAGTACAGGACTAGTAGTTGAGAGGCTAATGCTCTGGGACCTTAGGTTCAAATCTCACCACAACAGCTGGTAGAAATGAAATTCAATTAAATAATAAAGTCTCAGTAATGAAGGTATCATCATTTGCTGTAAAAATCCATTTATTTCACTTGGGAAGGGAATCTACCATTCTTAGCTAGGCTGGTCTGGTCTACATGTAATTCCAGAAACACAGCAATGCAGTTAACTCTTAACTATCCTCTAAATGGCCAGCAAGACACTCAATTGTACCAAACCGCTACAGAAAAGCTAAAAGGAAATAAAACCAGGTGGACCATCTACCCAGGCACTGGGAACAAAAATGGCACATCCTGCTCTGTTGATCTTGCAAAGTCCTCTTTGCTAACATCTGCAGATATGTGTAAAAATTGGGAGAGCTGCCCCACAGACCAGTCAAATGATGCATAACATAGCCATACTAACTCAAATGGAGCTTTGCTGATGCACTAACATTCACCCCTCAACCAGTACTACTTAAAAAAAGATTCACTGGTCACTTGTCTCACTACTTTTTGTGTTGTTAAATTTTGTGTGCAGAACAGTTATTGCACTTAAAAAGTAATTCGATGTACTATTTTACATCTATCTGCAGTTTTATATATTATATATCCAAACATACATGTGCACACTATATAATATACATATATATAACACACACACACAAAGGAAGATCCTATCTCCCTTAGCAGCGAGGTCAGTGACCAGAGGGCATACATTTAAAGTGTTTGGTAGGAGGATTAGAGGGGAGATGTGGAAAACATCTTTTACCCAGAGGGGGGCAGGGGTCTGGAGCTCACTGCTTGAAAGGACAGTAGTGATAGAAACCCTCAACTCATTTAAAAGGTGCTTGGATTTGTACCTGAAGTCCTGTAACCTCCAGGGCTGGGGACCATGTGATGGAAAATTGGATTAGGCTCGGGGGGGGGGGGGCTGGTTTTTCAGCTGCTGCAGACTCGATGGGCAGCGTGGCCTCCTTCTGTGCTGTAAACTTTTCTATATTCTTCTACATTTTCTAAATATCTGTAAAGGAGGGAATGTGCAGGGATGCGAAGGTGGAATGGCAGTGTGTGAATTGCTCCTTAGGAGAGACAGCATGGACACAAAGGGCTGAATGGCCTTCTTCTGTGCTGTAGCAATTCTATGATCCTTTGATTTTACATATACATATATGTGTGTGTATATATATGTCACACACAGGCACACACGCACACGCACATATACACAGACACGCATAAAACTTGCTTCAAATTGTCGTCATATTATGTGCTTGTGCAATAACAATCTGAACAACTTTCTAGAAATTTCTTAGAGGCTGGTGCTTTTCAAACCAATCAGAAACTCTTGTTCTTCCTTCACTGTCTCCTAAATGATAAATTGAACCATCTTCTCTTCAGTGGGAATCCAGGACCTTTGAGGTCCTCTCCCATGGAGTGTCGTAGTCTCTGGATGAAGCTCACCTTATCCTGGGCTAAATCACCCATGTAGCAGCATCGCAGTGTTCCTGCAGTCATCTAGCACTCTTCTCATCTTTAGCAATTTGCCGCCATAGGCACTTCTTCATGAAGGTTCAAATTTCCTGGACCCAGATATGCAGGAAAGAAGGAAGTTATATTTCAGTAGCACCTTCTCTCAATTATCCCAAAACACTTCTCATACAATGGATGATTGAACTCATTGGATGATGAGCACATGAATGCAGCAGACACATTCTGCAGGGTAAGGCTACACAAAGAGCAATGAGCTGAGTGACCTGTTAATCAGTCTTTGGTAATGTTGACTAACAGAAGAATGTTGGCTCTTCTTTAAATACTGCCACCAGATCTTATATTAAACATCTGAACCAACATTTTTAAAATATTACTCACAAAATACTTTAAAAAGTAGTTTCTCCCTTCCCTCCCTGATTTCCCCCGTTTTTGTCCCCCCAGATCTTACAGTCAGTAGGAACAAGGATTGAGTGGCTCATTTCCAGGTCACTTGTTCCCATTATTATTTGGGAGACTAAATGTACCAGCAGAAGATTTGTTCGTGGCTTATCAGTAAATTATGGATTGCCTGCGCACATAGTACAAATAAACCTTACCACCCACCAAGAGGGAAATCTGGATGATGACGTGATTTATATGATGTTTTCAAGGCTAGCTGAAGACCACAGCAAGGTTACATGAAGATCAAAAGAGCCCACATCAAATTACCCATACTACACTGTGTTGTGTTTCTTTTAAGATCCTTCTAGAATAACTCTACAACAATTACTTTGTGTTTCCCAAACATTTTATTCTAATTATAATTCAAATGTTTGTAATTAGCGGAGGCCCAATAAAGTTAGTTTCTCAAATATGTAGAATCATCGAGTGGTTGCAGCACAGGGAGAAGCCTTTCAGCTTGTTATGTAAGTGCTGGCTCTCTGCAAGAGGAACTCACCTAGTCCCACTCCCCCGTCCTCTCTCCCTAGCCCTGCAAACTTTTTCTCTTCAGATAACTTTCAATTCTCTCTGAGAGACTCGAATGAATCTGTTTCCATCACACTCTCAGGCAGGGCATCCCAGATCCTAAACCCTCGCTGCTTAGAAAGCTTTTTCCTCATGTCACCTTGTTTTATTTGCCAATCATCTTAAATCAGTACAAAAACAAAAATACCTGAAAAAACTCAGCAGGTCTGACAGCATCTGCGGAGAGGGACACAGTCAATGTCTTGAGTTCTGATGAGGAGTCATTTGGACTCGAGGTGTTAACTGTGTTCCTTGCCGCAGATGCTGTCAGACCTGCTGAGTTTTTCCGGGTATTTTTGTTTTTGTTTTGGATTTCCAGCATCGGCAGTTTTTTGTTTTTATCTTAAATCAGTATCCTCTCATTCTCGACCCTTCCCCCAAAGGAACAGTTTCTCCCTATCCACTCTGCCCAAACCCCGCATAATTTTGAACGTCTCTGTCAAATCTCGTTACAACCTTCTCTTCAAAAAGGAGAACACCCCCAACTTCTCCAATCCATCCACATAACTGAAGCTCCTCATCCCTGGAACCATTCTCGAGAATCTTTTCTTTACCCTCTCTCATGCCTTTATATCTGTCCTAAAGTGTGGTTCCCAGAACTGGACTCAATACTCCAGTTGAGGCCGAACCAGCATTTTATGCAGTTTCTTATAGAACTCCTGATCCAACTGAAATAAAAAAGAAAGACTTGCATTTATATAACGCCTTTCATGACCTCAGGACTTCTGAAAGCACTTTGCAGCCAACGAAGTTTTTTTTTGAAGCGTTGTCGCTGTTGTAAATGTAGAAAACATGGCAGCCAGTTTGTACACAGCAAGCTCACTTTGCTATTTGGCTCCAGACTACAGTTAAGAATCCTTCCCTTGGAAGTTGACAGAGCATTCACAGAGCTGCCAGCAGTTGTGCCTGTAAGCCTTGGCCCCTTGCTGTGCCCTGATAGGAGAGTCTGGAAACATCTGAGATGATTGACTTCTTAAAATATCGTGGGCATGAAAATTGAAGCAATCTGGAAGTGTAATACCTTAACTTGGAATAGTTCACCAGAAGGAAATGCATATCTCTGAGCCTCCCATGGTTCTGCTCCCAGTAAATCAGAAGATGCTCTGTTATGTAAAAGCATGGACATTACAAGTGCCAAAGAACACAATGCAGGCTGAAGTTCGAGACTAGAAGATTTCACTCCCGTGGCCAGGGATTTCCGGATGGCAGAGTTTCCCTCCCTGCCATCCAAGGAGTTGGCATCGAAAGCATTGCTGCTGATAGTGCCTCCCCCACAGCCATTTAATGCTCCAACGCGGGTTAGTCGACTGGGATGGGACTTCGGCCCCTTGCTCAGGAGCTACAGACTGCCCTCAGCTGCCGGCCAATCTGATTGCTTGACAGCTCGGGTCCCAGAAGCACCAGAAGCTACCCTGGCCAGAACAGTCTCCGGAGCCTAAGTCCCAGGAGTCCAGGACCAGGTAAATGTTCGTTTTCTTAGGATGGGGAGGGAAGGTGAGGCCCGGGAGATGAGGAGGTGGGGATTGGGGGGAGGGTGGTGGGTGGGAGGTGGGAAAAGGGGTTAGAGGTATTGGTGAAGAAGCTGGGTTGAGGAAACAATCAGCAATGGCTAGACCTTTCGGGGAGGTTGGGGTTAGGGTGTGGGAGCGGGCACCCGATGTTAAAAGGAGGCCGTTGATGGAGACCCCTCGCCCATCCCTACCCCCCGACTTCGGTCTGAGCAGAGTCGCTCTACATCCCTGAACTCCTCCTGCCAGCCTGAAAATTGAGGCTGGGTGGGAAATGGCCCTTAAGTGGTCTTTAATTGGCCACTTAAGGGTTTTAATTGGGACGAGAATGGAGGTGTCAGCCAGGGCCTCACCTGTCCCACCATAAAACTATTGGCCACTTAAGGGTTTTAATTGGGACGAGGATGGAGGTGTCGGCCAGGGCCTCACCTGTCCCACCATAAAACTGCGGAGAGGTTGGGATGGGCATGAGTCCTGTGGGAAGGCCATCCGGAGAATTTTACATCCACTGCCCCCTGCTGGCTGGGGAGTGTAAAGTTCTGCCCCATGAGTTTTATGCTTTATATATTTGATATGCTTCAGAGCAATGCAGAGATGACACTAGTTTCTAAGCGTGCAACAGGCTTATTAACAAGAGTTTTAAAATATCCCAACAACCAAAATGTCTGCACTCATGCGTATTCCAGTTCTAGCTTCTTCTGCCTACTTTGCTCTGAGTCCACAACCAATCAAGCACAGTGAGCATAGATCAGTTACCAGACTCTCATAATCACACACAGAACAACTGAACAATTGGACCATTGAACACTCCACCATGCAGCTTGTAAAAGCCTGGAAACAAACAACATCTCAGCCTCAAGCCTGTCAAGTCCGCCCAGAATCTTAAAAATTTCAAAGAGATTCTGTATTTAAAACATTTTAATTACCCAAACATTTCAAGTAAGCAACATAAGTAACTCGGCAAAATTGGAGTTATTTTCCTTTAAAAAATTGAATTAGCAGTAATTAGAATTAAGTAACATTGTGTTGAGGGATGTGGACTGTACACCTTCTGCGACTATCACCACCAGCATTGGCCTTCAGATAGAGATCAGCCATGATTAGCCATTGAGCAGCGGAACAGGCTCAAGGGGCTGAATAGCCTCTCTCTGCTCTCAATTCCAGCAAATGATCTTCCCACCTTTCTTCTGGTAAGAAAATAACACACACTGCAAAAAAAAACAAGAGTTTAAAAAAATACCTGCAGCAGTGATCCAGCAATGGGGCAGTTCAAGCAGGGGTCAGGACTACTGCCAGTTGAGCTACTTAATCATCTGACCTGGTGACTGCCAAAAAAACAGTTCCAGCTTCTCAAGTGAAGGCTGCCTGCTCAGTCTCTGTACTCGAGCCTACAGTTACAAAGGCTGGAACAACATCCTAAATCGAAAAAGAGATGACACGGTTTCCCCATGCGGGGATCGAATTCTCTTCTGATGATAGCGAAGTGAAACTTTGCTCAAATTATTTGAACATATGTTGTGTTTTAGCATGTGGAGACAAGGACAGATGTCCGAAGCATCATTGAGCTTCCTCCACAGGGTAACCACCAGCTACCTCAACTCGGCTCCCACCTTCTAATTAAGTAAGATAATATTTTGAACTGATTGATGCAATAGTTTTGTATTTTTACAGCCAGGCTGTTGTATTGTGATGCACACTTCACAGACCATTCAAGAGTAGAATTTATGTAGATCCTCATCTAGTCCTCAGGATGTCCTGATGTGCTCTGTGACCAGTTAATTGCTTTTAAAGTGCAATTAATCTTGCACGCTGAGCCAATTTGTGACAGCAAAAGTCCTACAACAACTTGTGTTTATACAACAACTTTAATGTGGGTGAAAAGTCCCAAGGGGCTTCACAAGCATCTTAGCCAAAACAAAATTTGACACTGAGCCACAGAAGGAGACATTTGGGCAGATGATCAAATGCTTGGTTAAGGAGGTAAGTTTTAAGGAGTGTCTTAAAAGACGGAGAGGTAGGGAGCAGAATGGTTTAAGGAGGGAATTCCAGAGCTTAGGGCCCAAGCAGCTGAAGACATGGCCGCCAGTGATGGAGTGATTGAAGTTGAGGTTGTTCAAGAGGCCGCAGTTGCCTCAAAAGCAAGTGGCAAATGTACAAATGACCCAGGTAACCAGTTTTCAGTGATGTTGATAGAGGGAAGAATGTTGGCCAGCACACAGGTTCTTCTTCAAACAGCACCATGGAATGTTTTACATCCTCTTAGGAAGCAAACGGGACCTGAGTTCAATGTTGATTACAAAAGGTATTGCCAACACTGTAGCATTCACTTTGTATTGCACTGAACTGCCAACCTAGACTATTTATTCAAATCCATGGTGGGATTTGAATCCACAAAAGATTGACTCTGTGATCATTTAACAGGCTCCATCCAACGTGTCTTGCACTGAAATATAAAAATACATGCACTTGAATTGAAATATAAATACTCTTAAAATTACGTTTCTGTGTTTATTGTGACAGAGAATCACAGTGGAGTCACCGAGAGCAACTCTTCAACTTCATAATGTTATTTTTCAATATGCGAATCGTGGAATGGTCTGTATCACAAAACTTTACATGGCTGTACTGCAATCAATGCCAAGCGAGGGTAAGAGACAAGTCACCTTCTCCGAAGCAGCTAAGTAACCCTAGCTGCAAAGTGACAACAGCACCTGACTAAATCTTCACAAGACTGTTTATTTAAGGAGGTGCATGTTTAAAAGGACATTGAACTCAGCAACTAATGAGTTTCCAAAACAAAATTTAGTTGCATAAAACAAGCACCTGACCCACTGATCACTAAGCAAGGCAGTGGGGAACTGAAAGGATATCTCTGCCTTGCCATATAAAGACCTTTCAGTTTGAGGTCAGCAGTAGCTGGCTGGTAGCCACTTCACTCTAGTATTTTTAGTGTTTGCCCCTAGTCAGCCTCAGATGTGAATGAAATTGCAACATGGCTTATTCAAAATCATCTTCTGGAATTTTTTCTGAAGAATTGCACTGCTCAAACTGCAAAACGACATTGAAAAGGCCAAGCAACTAACATGACATTCAATACCAACATTACCATTAGAAACACTAACCCCAATTATATTTCCTTAAGATTTAGATTTTCTGCTATTTAAAACTTATTCTTCCTCTTCATGTTCACACATACACACCCTATACCCCACCTTTATTTTAATGTAAATCCAGGTCACCCCTTCCTATCTGCCCGTTAATCCAAGGGGGTCTGATTAATGTATTAGGCTTAAACCTGAAGCTACACTAGTCTTGATCCCAATGCTTGAAGCTGTGAGACAATGGTTCAGGTTGGCCTGCCCCCAGACTTTTCTCGGTGTGGAGTCACAAAGAGTTGTTATGGCAGGCGGGTGGTAAATGCCAAGCTGCCCAAACCCCAGAGGGAAACTTGAAGCAGCTGCCACAACTATTTGCAATTTGCAATCATTTCAAGATGCAGACTTTGAATTCAGTAAAAAAGAAGGCCACCAAGTCTTACAGGTTTCTTACAAAACTAAATTAAACCTTTATTAATAGAAGAAATGATTTTAAGTACATAGATCTACAAATTACTACTATGATAACTTCTAAATCCCTTAATTAATCTCAACCCCAGTTACACCTCTGTTAAGGCAGCAGTGAGACATAAATTTTAAAAGACCCAGGCACTGCGATACACAATATCCTGAATAGTCGAATTCAAATTGAGTTTTTCTCAGCTTCAGTTCCTTGTAGACAGCAGCTTGAGGCTTAGATGCTGGAGGCTTTTCACACTTGTTTTTAGATCTTAGAATTCCTGCCCTTACACGCAACCTTCACACTGTTTCACTATGTCTTTGAGCTTTTACCTCTCTATCATAAAAATCTATCATAGTACCAATTTTATCAGTAATCTTTGGAAAAATAAACACACTGTTCCTTAACTTCTCTTGGCTGGGTGTAACATTTCACACCCTCTTTTGAATTCAAGCTGGTCTTGTTTATTTTAAAATACAAATGTTCCCTTTACACCTTGCATTCTAAAACATCCCCCATGATTACCTACTTAACATTTCAAATCTAGCTTATCTTCTAATACATCAAAGCCTTCAGAACAGCTGCGTTTAATTCAATTAAGCCACACGCACACGTAGACACAGATCCTACTAGTACTCTACTTTGCAATAAATTCCAATAATATTATGAAAATTATTAGCTTTCTCTGACAGAGTGAACCCCTGACCTGCCATTCCACACATCAGGTTAGTACATTAACATGCCATACCATCCGACAAAACATAAAACTGTTATAGCCACAGCACTCCTCTCTCGCCTGGCAAAGGTTAAGTACTCAGGTACTGACAATATCCCTAATGGTGTTGTACCTGAAATGCTGTGTGCATTAAACATGGACAAATGTCATCAAGTTCCAATAAAATGTAGGAACAGGGGCCTTACAAACCAACCCTAAAAATCTCAAAAGCTCTTTAATTGGGTGGAGTGGCCAGATTCAATTCAATTAAAGCAACACCTTTTGCAGTTGTTGTTCATTTAAGTGGCTTGTATACAAATAATCTCAGTACAGAAGGATCAAAGTACCTCAATTTCTGCTAATCATTTAACTGGAAAATCAAGGCAACCGGTCATTCAGCCCAGAAAAAGGACAACAGTGTAGCCTTTGCCAATACCTTGGCTGCCATTATTATCCTGTCAGATGAGGTGGGTACAAATGGAGATTCAGTATCACGGTAGAAGATTTATGTGAAGGGGAGTGTGTACATGGCAAGAATGTCACAGCAGGATTAATGCAGGTTAATATCTGACGAAGCCAGGTCTTCTAATTCAGAGCATGAACCATTTTGTTTAGCCGTTGGTTTGTCTCATACACCCTGAGGAAAGTGAATATCTCACATCACACCAAATAAGGATGGTTACCAACATACAAGATGCAACAGATGCAAGGATCCAGATGTTTTGTCAGGCCAGCCGTTTCCGATTCCGTTTCAATATTTAGAAGGATGACTTCAGTTCTGTGCCCTGGTTGGCTTCTCCAAGGTCTTTAGTGTAACTCCCTGCACTCAGTTGGAGATTGGGATGCCCAGATTCATCCCCATCTCCTAGAACACCTGCAAAGATTTATTTTCAGACATACGTCAATATGATACTAGTACACAACAAAACTGCTCATTGCTCAGCCAACCACCTTGCATTACAGCATTTGAAATGGTGACTAAACCCATGACTTGGTTCTGGGCGTGGTGGTGCAGAATGGTTCTGTTCTCAGGGCAATCTGAAATCTTCTGCACATGGAGGATAGATATTACATGGTCAAAGTGATTTGCGATTTCTTTTCACATGTGATCACCCAGTTCATGATGTTGTCCCACAGCTGCTCTCTGGCCTATGTACTGGGGTGGAGATGGGAGAGGGAAATGGTGGTGCCAAGTACATGGCAAAACTGATATGTAGTATTAGAGGAATGGGTCATGGCTCCCAAAATGTCTGTTAACAGACATTTGAGGGAGACAGTAGCATAGTGGTAATGTCACTAGACCAGAGGCCTAAGCTAATGTCTGAGGACATGGGTTCAAATCCCACTAAAGTAGCTGATGGAATTTAAAGGCAATTAATTTAAAAAATCTGGAATTGAAAGTTAGTCTCAATAATAGTGACCATGAAATCATCTGGTTCACTAATGCCCTTTTAGAGACTGAAATCTGCTGCCCTTACCTGGTCTGGCCTATATGTGACTCCAGACCCACAGCAATGTGGTTGACTCTTATCTACCCTCTGAAATGGCCTAGAAAGCCACTCAGTTCAAGGGCAATTAGGGATGGGCAACATTGGCCTTGCCAGTGTCATCCACATCCCATGAAAGGTTGGTTTCTCAGGAGCTTCACTTCTTATCCATTAGGATGCTAAATTATATTCTGATTTGTTCTCTAAATTTCTCAAGTAACAGCATTCCCATATGTTTGTGAACTGTTAAATGTGTATGAAAATTCCATTAAAGGTCCCACCATCCATGGCAGCCTGGTTCCCAAAGTTACATCAATCATTTGGAACTGCACAGGTCCCCATTTACACCAGAAGACTTCATTCTTTCATGATTGGATTGTCTTTTGTCCAACCCTCTCCTGGGAAGTTACCTTCAGATGGTCAAGTGTTTCCACTTGTGGGGAAGAGCAAAGCTGGAGGCCACCAAAACCGGAAAACAAATAGGAAATTCTAAAGAAACTTTTTTACCCGGGAAGTGGTAAGAATGTGGAACTCACTGCCACAGGAATGATGGAGGTGAATAGCACAGATGCAATTAAGAGGAAGCTGGTTAAGCACATAAAAGGAGAAGGGAATAGAAGAACATGCTGATGGGGGCGTGGGGATAGCGTGAGTGGAGCATAAATGCCAGCACTGGCTGGTTGGGCCGAATGACTTGTTTCTTTCTTGTGTGTACTATACAATTGCATCTGTCAAATGGCAGGCTTTGAACTACCGCGGGCGAGAGTTGTCCTTGCTGGACAGGTTCAGGACAGGCCAGGGCCCCTGTACAGCCAACCTCCACGGCTGGGGCCTCGACACCAACTCCTTTATGCACTTGGTGCAGAGGCACAAACGATGCTGCACATTATCAAAAACTCTCTCCTCCACAGATCAAGTGGCAGACGGTCAACTCAGCAAATGAGGAGGCTATCGCTCGGCTTTGGGGATTCTGGTTCGCTAAATAATAAATAAAGTTTCACCCTCAACAAGTGATGGTCAAAGTACAGGAATCAGTAAATAATGTGAACAAACTGCTTTTCTTTTTCAGTTAAATGTGCTTTACATGTGCTGCTTAACTGCAGCCAAGCTGGAAATAGTGTTGTTGTAATTAAAGGTTTCCTTATGCTTCCAGTGCCAGCACATGAGATCCTAATGAAGCCAATTTCTTAGCTACAGGCTGGATAGCTCTACTCATAGAGCCAAAAAGTAAAAGGCCTCAAAAGAAAGCTTTGCTTTTTACCTCCACGCTCATGCATGTAATAAAAAAGGCTGTTGTGAGGGCTATTTGTCCTTGACACTGTCCTTTTGAAGTTCCACCTGGTGAGTATTTTGGGATTGTAAAGCAGAAATTCCTTTCCACAAAAGGTCACTCACAGGAAGATGAAGCTGAGAAATTAACTTGGTGAATATGAAGATTTTGTGTTATGTATTACTTTGGCCAACACGTTTATATAAAAGGATGTTGGCTTAAAATATGTTTAATTTTACTGATGAGCTCAATGTATTTTACTCAAATATATTCCTGTTATAAAAGGACCCCTGTACTCAACAGTACTGACATTCCTCAGAAACTGCTCACAATCAAAAGTTTTGTGTCCTTGCATTCAGGGATCTTAGTTTGCACACTTTTCTTTCTCTCCTGTCATTAAAGTATGTCAGAAATAGTCACACTCATACACATCTTTTTTCATACTGTATATCAATTCGAATAGCTAAAAATCTGGTCTGCAGCTGAGATTCCAATGTAGTACTCACTGTGCTGCGTTGTCGAAGGTCCTATAGAGGAGACGTTAAATGTAAGATCCTGGCTGTTGGCTGTATAGCGAACATTAGGGATCCTATGGCACTATTCAAAGAAGAGGTTGAAATTCTCCTCTCTGAACCAACACCACCAAAAATATTAATGGGTCTTTTACTTCAGTTATTCTTTGTGGGATCTTGCTGTGCATTTGCATACAAAACAAAAGTGGCTAACTTCCAAGTAATTAATCAGCTGGATGTGATAGCGTGCTAACGCAAATGCAAGTTCTTCCTTTGAGAGTATAATCTGGATCTCACAGTGCTTTCCCCCATCCTGCTCAGGTCTTCAACAAGTAAGTCTTATATTTAAAATAAGCTCACATTCCTTGTTTGATTTTTCTCCTCTCCCCTTCCCCAGCCCATAAAAGGATGCTGTTTGATATCAAAGGTACTTTATCAAGGTCTTTACTATTATGCAACGTATTGATCGAGTGGATAGAGAGAGAATTTTTCCTCTTGTGAAGGAAGAGCATAACTAGAGGACATCAATGTAAGATAGTCACCAAGGAATCCAATAGTGAATTCAGAAAAAAACTCTTTGCCTAAACAGTGGTGAGAATATGAAACTTGCTATCACAGGGAGTGATTGAAGCGAGTAGCAAAGATGTATTCAAGGGAAAACTAGACACACATGTGAGGGAGAAGGGAATAGAAAATAGGTTTAGATGAGGAAAAATGAGAGGAGGCTTGAGTGGAGCATAAACACCAACATGGACTGATTGAGTGAAATGGCCTGTTTCTGTGTCTCACATCCTATATGATGTTATGTACATGGAGAGGTGGAATGGATGAGATGGTACCTTATCCCACTTTCGCTATAATAATGTTTCAAATATAGTCAAGAGGACATGAACAGGCCAGGTATAATGTTTCAAACCCTTTCCCATCCAAACTACAGTGACCCACCCTGTTCCTATTTACCCACACACCCCATTAACAAACCTGTGACCACGCATCCAACGCAGAAATACAATTAAAGCTGGATCTACATGCCAACATACTGTATGAATACTGTGTGAGTTTTATGTTCCATCAGTACAAGCGGTGACTTGAATTACACGTCAATCAGTAGTTTTCAAAATTGAATGTTTTTTTTTGCTTAAATTTCCTTTTCAAAAAGAAAGTTCCAGACAACAGAAGTGTTGCAGTCAGCTACAGCATCCCTGACTAAAGACAGAATCGAAAAATCAGGTAGTGTTCTTATCCTGATCCCTGTTGGAAAGATGCACCGGCAAGGATTGGAGAGACAACTGAGAGAAGTTATTATTTATTTATTTTAAAATTATCCCTTTTTATTGATAGATTTTCCTCTGTTTTAATGTTCGCTTGCCTCATTCCTGTTGGTCTGGGCTAAATATAACATTATGCACACAGTATCCATGATGTAGGAGTAGTCAAGTTTGAACAGAAACCCCTGCTACTGTAATTCACTCACTGCAATTGACAAGAATCGCCTCTCATTTTCTGAGCTTGCAGGAAGTGAAAGAATATACAGACACTCAGACAGTGTGTTTCAGGCTATAAATTACCAATGCAATTTATTAAATATAAATATTATAGAGAAGCAAACAATCAGTACTGTAGGTTTTACTTATACAACTTTTAACTTACACTTTCTCATTAGATATAAAAGTTAAAATACACAACATATGGCATGGCCAACTTTTTTAATACTATCAAATGTGGGCCAGAATCATGATACAAATTTATATGGGAGCTCTTCTCTCCCCTCATACAGTTTCGGATTGTTGTATCTTAGTACACCCGGAAGTATCAAGGAGCTGCAGCTGGCTGGGAAAGATTTACTTCTTGTCCCCTTTGAAATTCAAACAAAATTATCAAATTAAAATAAGGTTTCCTGAATTTCATCTAGTTGCCAGATACAAACCATTTGTTTGTGGTCTCCCAGGGTCTTCATCTTCCATTTTTTAAAAATTCATTCATGGGATATGGGCTTTGTTGGCTGGGCCAGTATTTATTGCCCATCCCTAGTTGCCCTTGAGAAGGTGATGGTGAGCTGCTTTCTTGAACCGCTGCAATCCATGTGGTGTAGATACACCCACAGTACAGTTAGGAAGGGAGTTCGAGGATCTTGACCCAGATTTTGATTACTTTCAGGATATAGTCAACAGTTTAATTTGCGGTTTTGATTTCCTTTTCAATTAAACCATGTTTGTACAAAAACGATCTTGTCTTTGTGAAGTGGATCCCCTACACAATCAATTTCCTGAGCAGTGTCTTGGTGTATTCTAGCCAGACCAGCTGCTGTAAAGAAACAATATTTAAAACTGACCACAGGATATTAAAATTGAGTCTTTTCATATTTTGAAATTTATATGGAGATTCTTGTTGATCTAATATTGATCTATTTTACGTAAAAGATCCCTCAGTGTCCATCACACTTCAAAGTGTCAGAAATAACTAAAAAAGAAAGTGAAAGGGAGTTGGAAATTTACAGGATCTGGCAATCTGAAAACTTTCTTCACCAAGCAACAATTAACGTTCCGCTCCAAGACATACATCGTCCTGATTTAGAAAGAAAGGAGACCAAGAGTGGTAGGGGATTCTATTGTTAGGGGAACAGACAAGCGCTTCTGTAGCCGCAGATGTGATTCCAAGATGGTATGTTGCTTCCCTGGTGTAAGGGTCATGGATATCACCAAGCGGCTTCAGAGCACTCTGGAGGGTGAGGGGGCACAGCCAGAGGTCCTGGTTCACATTGGTACCAATGGTATAGGTAGGAAAAGGGATGAGGTCCTGCAGGCTGAGTTTAGGGACTCAGGAAAGAGATTAGCAAGCAGGACCTCAAAGGTAGTAATCTCCAGATTATTTCTAAGGCCATGTGCTAGTGAGTATGGAAATAGAAGAATATGCCAGATGAGTAAGTGGCTGGAGAGATGGTGCAGGAGGGAGGCCTTCAGATTTCTGGGGCATTGGGACCAGCTCTGGGGAAGGCGGAATCTGTACAAGCCGGACGGTCTACACCTGACCGGGACGAATGTCCTTGCAGGGAGATTTGTTAGTGTTGTTAGGAAGCGTTTAAACTAGTTTAGCAGGGGGGTGGGAACCTGAGGGCAGATTCAGATGGGACGAAGTCACAGCAGGGAACGGGAGACTCTGACAGACAGAAGATGCAAAGGTTAAAAGGTTTACAGCACAGGAATTTGGCAATGTTAGAAGGTTTTTGTTTAAATGCAATGAGTTTAGCAAAGCTGATGAGCTGAGGGCACCCAGACACAAGGCAGCATGATATCGATGATATAACAGAAACTTGGCTTAAAGGGGGGCAAAAATGGCAGCTGATCATCCCTGGATATAGAGTTTTCAGGCAGGATAGAGAGGGGGCTAAAAAAGGTGGGGGTGTAGCATTACTGGTTAAAGCATCAATTGCAGCTGTGAGGAGGGATGAGATACTAAATGAAGCATCAAATGAGCCCATATGGGTTGAGCTCAGGAATAAAAAAGGGGGCAGCCACACTACTAGGGATATAAACCCCCAAATTGTGAGAGGGAGATAGAAGAGCAAATATGTCGGTAAATTTCTGAGTGTAAGAACAATAGGGCAACAATAGTTGGGGCCTTCAACTATCCTAATATCAACAGGGACACAAACAGTGTAACAGGCACAGAGAGCACAAGATTCTTGAACTGCATTCAAGTGAACTTTTTTAGCCAGTATGTAACAAGCCCAATGAGATGGAGTTCAATTCTAGATTTAGTATTAGGAAATGAAGCTGGGCAAGTGGATGAAGTAGCGTGGGGACCATTTTGGAGATAGTGACCATAAGACATTTAGATTTAATATAATTATGGAAAAGAATAAAGATAGAACAGGGTAAAAGCTCTAAATTGGAGAAAGACAAAATTTACGAATCTGAGAGGTGATCTGGTGAAAGAGGACTGGTTACAACTACGTGAAGGGAAATCAGTGGCAGATCAGTGGGAGGCATTCAAAAGTGAGATTCTATAGGCACAGTGTACACTTGTCCCCACAAAGAGAAAGGGCGGTACTGCCAAATCTAGAGCCCTCTGGTTATCTAAAAACCTTCCAAGTAAGACAAAGCAGAAAAAGAAAAAAAAAAGCTTATGATAGCCACAAAATACTTGATACTGTAAAAAGCCTAGAGGAGTATAGAAAGTACAGGGGTCAAGTCAAAAAGATAATTAGGAAAGCAAAGAGAGGATAGGAAAAAATATTGGCAGGTAAAATCAAAGAAAATCCAAAGGTGTTTCACCAGTACATTACAAGCAGGAGGTTAACTGGGGAAAGGGTAGGGCCAATCAGAAATGCACATGTTACCTTGTGCTCTGATACTGAAGATGTGGGCAGGGTTTCAATGAGTACTTTGTCTCTGTCTTCACTGAGGAGAGGGATGAAGCAGATATTCTAGTTAAAGAGGAGGATTGTGAAATAGTAGATACAATAAGCATAATGAGAGAGTATGTACTGGAGGGACTGACATTCTTGAAGGTGGATAAGTCACCAGGGCAGGATGGATCATATCCCAGGCTGTTAAAAGAAACCAGGGAGGAAATACCGGATGTTCTGTGGATGGTTTTCCAATCCTCACTTGATACAGGTGAAGTACCAGAGGATTGAGTGTCTGCAAATGTTGTACCATTATTTAAAAAGAGTGTGAGGGATAGACCAAATAATTCTAGGCCAGTCAGTCTGACTTCTGTGGTGGGCAAATTATTACAATCAATTCTGAGAGATGGGATAAAGTGTCACTGAGAAAGGAACAGATGAATCAGGCTTAGTCAGCATGATTTTGTTAGGGGAAGATCGTGTCTTACTAATTTAATCAAAATTTTGTGGAAGTAACAAGGAGGATTGATGAGGGTAGTGCGGTGGATGTTGACCACATGGATTTCAGTAAGGTGTTTGACAAGGTCCCACATGGCAGACTGGTCAAAAAAGTAAAAGCTCATGGGATTCAGGTGAATGTGGCGAGTTAGATTCAAAATTGGCTCAGCGACAGGAAACAAAGGATAATGGTTAATGGATGTTTTTGCAAATGGAAAGGGGTTTCCCAGTGGCATTTTGCAGGGCTCAGTGTTGGGTCCCTTGCTGTTTGTTGTATATATTAATGATTAGGACATAAATGTGGCTGTACGATTGGGAAATTTGTAGATGACACAAAAATTGGCCATGTGGTTGATAGTGAAAAGGATAGCTGTTGTCTCCAGAATGTTATCAGTGGTTTGGTTGAATGGGCGGAAAAGTGGCAAATGGAATTCAATCCATAGAAATGTGAAGTAATGCATTTGGGGAGGGAAAACAAAGCTGGGGAATACACAACAAATGGGAGGATATTGGGAGAGGTAGAGGAAATGAGAAACTTTGGAGTGGATGTCTACAGGTCTCTAAAGGTGACAGGACAAATGGATAAGGTGGTCAAGAAAGCATATGGAATGCTTTCCTTTATTGGGCGAATACAAAAGCAGGGATGTATTGATGGAACTGTATAAAACGCTGGTTGTGTACAATGTGTACAGTTCTGGCTGCCACCTTACAGGAGGGACAGAACTGCCCTAGAGTGATTGGAGAGGAGATTTACAACTATGTTGCCAGGGCTTGAAAATTGCAGCTATGAGGAAAGATTGGAAAGAATGAGGTTCTTTTCCTTAGAGCTGAGGAGGTTGGGGGGGTGGGGGTGACTTGATTGGGCTGTACAAGATTATGAGGGGTCTAGCTAGAGCAGACAGAGCTGCCCTGTTACCAGCAGAGAGGTCAATTACCAGGGGGCACAGATTTAAGGTGATTGGTAGAAGGATTAGAGGGGACATGAGGAAAAACTATTTAACCCAGATGGTGGTGGGTATTTGGAATTCACTGCCTAGTTTGGTGGTGGAGGCAGAAACCCTCAACTCGTTTAAAAGGCACCTGGATCTACACCTAATGTGCTGTAACCTGACAGCACTGACAGTTTTCACACGTTTAATGTATAGTTGATGCATATTACAAGACATTGCACAATTGTTTAAAAAAAAGACTTGTATTTTCAAAACCACAGGGTGAAGTGAAGCCAGTGAAGTACATTGGAAATGTACTCACTATTGTGAAGTAGGAAATGTGGCAACCAATTTGCGCACAGCAATGTGAGTCATACGAACAAGCAGCAGGAGTAGGCCATTCAGCCCCTTGAGCCTGCTCCACCATTCAATAAGGTCATGGCTGATCTGACAGTAACCTCAAATCTGCATCCTGCCTACCCCCGATAACCTATTAACCCCTTGCTTACCAAGAATCTATCCACCTCTGCCTTAAAAATATTAAAAGGCTCTGCTTCCAGCGCCTTTTCAGGAAGAGAGTTCCAAAGACTCACGACCAGGTGCTGGAAGGTGGAATTAAAATGGGCAGCTAGTTTTTTTTATTTTTCCTGTTTGGTTGGCGCTAAGTGGCCTCTTTCTGTGCTGTAACTTGTCTATATTTCTATATCGCCGTTCCTTCACTGTTGCTGGATCAAAATCCTGGAACTCCCTTCCTAACAGCACTGTGGGTGTACCTACACTGCATGGACTGCAGCGGTTCAAGAAGGCAGCTCACCACCATCTTCTCAAGGGCAACTAGGGATGGGCAATAAATACTGGCCCAGCCAGCGACGCCCACATCCCATGAATGAATAAAAACCTGACTGACCACACCACCTACATAGGTCACACACTCAGAGTGCAACTTGATCAGTGAATTTAAAGGGATAGGACCAAGTTCCCAGGTGAACTTTGCAATTGCGCCCCACCTCCCTTCACATACTACCCATGAGCAATGCCACAGGAGCTCAGCGAGAACAGTAAAATGTCCTTTCCCTTATTCTAATAGCATCATTGCAGCCCCTCAAAATTGAAACAAAGAGGTCAAAGCCCCTTTAACGCTGATACTCATGTATCCCACGTACAGCAAGATAGGACTACAATGCTAAGCAGAGCTGTTAACATCACCTTGGACTTACTCTGCTGGAGGGTTTGAAAGGAAGAAATGCATTGTTGTCTCTCTTTGTCAGGAGCAATCTCATGATCTTTCAGCTCTTCCTCATTTCCTAACAAGCATGTGTATTGTGCCAGTCACTTAGAAAATGCAGGTGCTCCACATGTTGGGGAAGAAAAATAATGGTAAATTGCAAACAGCCATCGTTGGATAATGGAAGGCTGTTTCCCCTTGTGGGGGAGGCTAAAACCAGGGGACCTAGTTTAAAAATAAGGGGTCTCCCGCTGAAGACAGAAAAGAAGAGAATTTTGTTCTGAGGCTCGTGAATCTTTGGAATTCTCTTCCATGGCAAGTGGTGGGGGCGGGGTCATCGAATATTTTTAAGGCAGAGGTAGACAGATTCTTGGTTAACAAGAGAGTCAAAGGTTACTGGGGTTAGGTGGGAATGTGGAATTAAGGCCACAATCAAATCATCCATGATCTTGATGAATGGCAAAGCAGACTCAAGAAGCCAAATGGCCTACTCCTGCTCCTAATTCATATATTGATACGCTCGTATCAAACAACTAATTTAGACTGTCGGTGGCCGTTAAATCTAAAAAGAATTGGTTCTGCCCGTTACCAGGAAGTGGACAAATTGATAATTAAAAACACATTCCTTACCAACCAAATGCCCAACTGGTCAATGTCTGCAAACACTAGAACAAAACCATGACACCATGCTCTGTATATATCTCTACAAGTTGTTAAGGGCAAATCGTGTTTACCTAACTTGCTTGAGTTTATTTGATGAGGTATCAGGGAGGGTTGCTGAGGGTAATGCTGTTGATGGGCATTTGAGAAAGTGCCACACAACAAACAAGGAGCAAAGATAGTGCTCGTGGAATAAAAGGGGCAGCAGCAACATGGACATGAAATCGGCCGAGTGACAGGAAACAAAAAGCTGTGGTGCACAGTTGTTTTTCAGACTGGAGGAAGGCTTAAAGTGGAGTTCCCCAGGGATCGGGGTTTGGATCCCTGCCCTTCCTGATATATGTTAATGACCCAAAATTTGCATATGATACAAAGCACGCAAGCATTGTGAACCATAAGAACATAAGAAATAGGAGTCAGCCATTCAGCCCTCCTAACACCATTTTCCTGCACTAGCCCCATATCCCTTGAGGTTTTTAAATATGTAGAAATCTATCAATCTCAGCGTTGAACATACTCAATGACTGAGCATATTCAACAACAACCATGAGGAGGATAATGTAGAACTTCAAATGGACATTGACAGGTTAGTGAAACAGATGGACAAGTGGCAGGTGAAATTTAATGCAGAGAAATGAGAAATGATTCATTTTGGTAAGAAGAGTACAGAAACAATATAAAATAAAAGTTACAATCCTAAAGTGGGTGCAGGAGCAGAAGGACCCGGGTGTATATGTGCATAAATCATTGAAGGTGGCAGGACAGGTTGAGGGAACGGTTAATGAAGCATACGGAATCCTGGGCTTTATCAAGAGGAGCATAGAATACAAGAGCAAGGAGGGTATGTTGAATTTGTATAAGTCACTAGTGCGTCCAGTTCTGGGCACTGCATTCTAAGAAGGATGTGAATTAAGGCTTTAGAGAGGGTGCAGAACAGATTCACGAGAATGGTTCCAGGGATGAGGAAAGATTGGAGAAGTTGGAACTGCTGTCCTTGGAGAAGAGAAAGCTGAGAGGAGATTCAATACAGGTATTCAAAATCATAGAAGTCTGGATAGAGCTGATAGGGAAAGACTGTTCCCACTCGAGAAATGATCAAGAACCAGAGGGCACAGATTTAAAGATTGAATTGGCAAAAGGAATGGCGAAATGAGGAAAAACTTCCTCACAAAGCAAGCGTTTAGGATCTGGAATACACTGCCCGCGAGTGTGGTGGAGGCAGGGTCAATTAAGGCTTTCAAAAGAGAATTGGATCATTATCTGAAAAAGAACAATTTGCAGGATCACAGGGAAAAGGCAGAAGAGCGGCTCTAGGTAAATTGCTCCTTCGGAGGGCCAGCACAAATATGACAGGCTGAATGGCCTCCTTCTGCGCTATAATGATTCTATAATTCTACATCCAATTACCTTATACAGAATACAGTTCTAACCTTACTGACTGCTGGATATTGGAGAGTTCACTGTTACAGTTAAGTTTTCAATACTTTGATGTATGGTTGATGTTATTTGACCTTCCAAGGCTCACAGGTTAAATGGCAGTCAAACCCACCAACTCCCACAGCTATCTCGACTACAGCTCCTCACACCCCGCTTCCTGTAAGGACTCCATCCCATTCTCTCAGTTCCTTCGCCTCCGTCGCATCTGTTCCGATGATGCTACATTCAAAAACAGTTCCTCTGGCATGTCCTCCTTCTTCCTTAACCGAGGTTTTCCACCCACGGTCGTTGACAGGGCCCTCAACCGTGTCCGGCCCATCTCCCGCGCATCCGCCCTCACGCCTTCTCCTCCCTCCCAGAAACATGATAGGGTCCCCCTTGTCCTCACTTATCACCCCACCAGCCTCCGCATTCAAAGGATCATCCTCCGCCATTTCCGCCAACTCCAGCATGATGCCACCACCAAACACATCTTCCCTTCACCCCCCTTATCGGCATTCTGTAGGGATCGCTCCCTCCGGGACACCCTGGTCCACTCCTCTATCACCCCCTACTCCTCAACCCCCTCCTATGGCACAACCCCATGCCCACGCAAAAGATGCAACACCTGCCCCTTCACTTCCTCTCTCCTCACCGTCCAAGGACCCAAACACTCCTTTCAAGTGAAGCAGCATTTCACTTGCATTTCCCCCAACTTAGTCTACTGCATTCGTTGCTCCCAATGTGGTCTCCTCTACATTGGAGAGACCAAACGTAAACTGGGCGACCGCTTTGCAGAACACCTGCGGTCTGTCCGCAAGAATGACCCAAACCTCCCTGTCGCTTGCCATTTCAACACTCCACCCTGCTCTCTTGCCCATATGTCTGTCCTTGGCTTGCTGCATTGTTCCAGTGAAGCCCAACGCAAACTGGAGGAACAACACCTCAGCTTCCGACTAGGGACTTTACAGCCTTCCGCACTGAATATTGAATTCAACAACTTTAGGTCGTGAGCTCCCTCCCCCATCCCCACCCCCTTTCTGTTTCCCCCTTCATTTTTTTTTTCCAATAAATTATAAAGATTTTCCTTTTCCCACCTATTTCCATTATTAAAAAAAACCCCACTAGAGCTATACCTTGAGTGCCCTACCATCCATTCTTAATTAGCACATTCGTTTAGATAATATCACCAACTTTAACTTTAACACCTATGTGTTCTATTGTACTATTGTCGTTGACATTTTTTGATGATCTGCTTCTATCACTGCTTGTTTGTCCCTACAACCACACCACCCCCCCCACCTCTCTGTCTCTCTATCTCTCCGACCCCCACACACACACCTTAAACCAGCTTATATTTCAGCTCTTTCCTGGACTCGAACTCGAGTTCTGTCGAAGGGTCATGAGGACTCGAAACGTCAACTCTTTTCTTCTCCGCCGATGCTGCCAGACCTGCTGAGTTTTTCCAGGTAATTCTGTTTTTGTTTTCTCACAGGTTAAATGTTGGTTTTTAGCTATAAGCTAAGATTGAGTGACCTGCGCCCCTTAAATGCCACTCGATATTTTTATTCAAAACAGTTTAGAAGGAAGATCCCAGCTGGAATATATATGTGCACATTCCACTTTGGAGGATTTTCCAACATTGAATGTAGCTGAGAAATGGGCTCTGAGCCAACAATCAGCCCCACTCTCAAATGGCGAGATGCACAAACAATAGGTCTATTGCTTAAAAATGAAGGAAGGCAACAAGAAACTCCTAGTTGCTTTATGCTTTCATGTGCTGTTACCTCACTAAAGCAAGCCCACACCATGCTGTACAAACATGAAAAATGTGAGGCAGGAAAAGGTGCACTGGTCTGTTCAACCTGTCTCATCTAGTTGTGTTGTCCTGTTTCACAATTTTTGTTTCACATGATGCATGGACACAGGCAAAACCAGTCTAAACAAGCCTCATTGTGTTGGGTATTGAGTAAAAGCGCAAGTCACCACTAATGTTGCTTCACCATCTGGTGACTTTCCAGTTTGAACATCCAAATAAAATGAGGCAACGCAGATTGAAAAGATGAAAGGGAAATCCACAAACAAAAACCATTATGAAATATAAAACCAAGGCAGGGAAAACAGATTGTGCTCCCTGTTTCATTTTGTTTCAGCAGAGAAAGTTGCCAAAGGGATTAAAAAGTTGTATCGGAGTGTATGAAGTTTAACATAGCACTGAAAAGGTAGCCCAAACTGTTATGGGTCCCAGCCACACATGTCCATGGGGTCTGCTGCAGTGTATGTCTGGGCAAAAATAATATTCAAGGCTTTAAACAATGAAGAAGGAATTCAAAATCTTTGTGATGAACAGATATTTTTTTCCATTTTCACATGTTTAATGTATCGTTGATGCATATTACAAAATGTTGCACAATTGTTTAAAAAAAAGACTTGGATTTTCAAAACCACAGGGTGAAGTGAAGCCAGTGAAGTACATATGAAATGTACTCACTATTGTAAAGTAGGAAATGTGGCAGCCAATTTGCGCACAGCAATGTGAGTCATACGAACATATGAACAAGCAGGTGTAGGCCATTCAGCCCCTCGAGCCTGCTCCACCATTCAATAAGATCATGGTTGATCTGAGAGTAACCTCAAATCCACATCCCGCCCACCCCCGATAACCTATCACCTCCTTGCTTACCAAGAATCTATCCACCTCTGCCTTAAAAATATTCAAAGGCTCTGCTTCCAGCGCCTTTTCAGGAAGAGAGTTCCAAAGACTCACGACACAGGAAAATACCTCCCCTCATCTCCTTTTTAAATGGGCGACCCCTTATTTTTAAACAGTGACTCCCCTAGATCTATATTCTCCCACGAGGAAACATGCTCTCCACATCCACCATGTCAAGACCCCTCAGTATCTTATATGTTTCACTCAAGTAGCCTCTTTATTCTTGTAAACTCCGGTGGATACAAGCCTAGCCTGTCCAGCCTTTCCTCATAAGACAACCCACCCATTCCAGGTGTTAGTCTGGTAAAACTTCTCTGAACTGCTTCCAACACATTTACATCCTTCCTTAAAGAAGGTGACCAATACTGTACATAATACTCCAGATGTGGTCTCACTAGTGCTCTGAATAACTGAAGCATAACCTCCCTAGGTTTGTATTCAATTTCCCTCACAGTAAATGATAACATTCTATTTGCTTTCCTAATTACTTGCTGTACCTGCATGCTAGCCTTTTGTGATTCATGCACAAGGACACCCAGATCCCTCTGCATCTCAGAGCTCCATAATCTCTCACCATTTAGACATGCTTCTCTTTTAGTCTTCCTGCTAAAATGGACAATTGCACATTTTCCCCCATTATACTACATTTGCCAGATCTTTGCCCAATCACTTAACCCATCTACATCTTTTTGTAGCCTCCTTATGCCCTCTTCACAATCTACTATCCTACCTATCTTTGTGCCATCAGCGAATTTGGCAACCATCCCATTCATCCCTTCATCCAAGTCATTTATATAAATTGTAAACAGTTGAGCTCCCAGCACTGATCCCTGTGGGACATCACTCGTTATGTCTTGCCAACCTGAAAAAGACCCATTTATGCCTACTCTCTGCTTCCTGTTAGCCAGCCAACCTTCTGTCTACGCCACTGTGTTACCCCCTATACCATGAGCTTTTATTTTTTGCAATAACCTTTGATGTAGCATTTTATCAAACGCCTTCAGGAAATCTAAGTGCAGTACATCTACTGGCTCCCCCTTATCCACAGAACATGTTACTTCCTCAAAGAACTCCATGGGCAGAATTTTACGAGTCAGCGAGCGGGTCAGGGTCCGCTTGCTGATGCGTAAAATAACATGTGTTGATGTCAGGGGGAACTCCCAAGTCACCGCGCCCGATTTAAATTTTCAGGAAGGTGCGAGCACAGCAAAGTCAGCTGCGCACCCGCCGACCTGTCAATAGCCAAGTGAGGCCATTGACAGGGTCGATTAAGTAATTAAAGGACCTGCCCGTCCAACCTTAAGGCTGGCGACAGGCCAGGAGCCCCGGTGGGAAGTAGAAAAAACATGAAACCTCATCCACGGGCGGGATGAGGTTTCATGTAGGCTTTAAAAAATTTTAATAAAGATTTTGCAAAAATTATGGACATGTCACATGAGGGGACATGTAAGGGAATTTTTTTTTTCTATTTTTAGTATTTTTGAAAGTAGAGGCGATCTCCCAGAGGCAACACTTATCTTCACGGAGATGAGTGCGTTCTTTCATGCGCACGCGTGAAAGAGCGCACTGTCGATTTTGGGAATCCCCCCGCCCGCACAGGGAGCGCATAGCACTTCCCTGCGGACGTCATGCTGGGCGGGCCTTAATCGGCCCACCCATGTAAAATGGCGCCGCACCACCAATCAGGGGTGCCGATTGGAAGCGCGCCCATACGCGCTCGCCCTTCAACTTCCCCTCCAATTCAGCCCCATATGTTGGTTAAACATGATTTCCCTTTCACAAAACCATGTTGACTCTGCCTGATGACCTTGAACTTATCCAAGTGCCCTGCAATAGCTTCCTTAATAAGAGATTCTAACATTTTCCCTATGACAGATGTTAAGCTTACTGGTCTGTAGTTTCCTGCTTTCTTTTTAAATAATGGAGTTACATTTGCTATCTTCCAATTGAATGGGATCTTTCCCGAATCTAGGGAGCTCTGGAATATTAAAACCAGTGCACAAGCCACTTCTTTTGAGATGCTGATTGGGGGATAAATATTAACCAGGATAACTCCTCTTCTTCAAAATAGTGCCACAGGATCATTTATGTCCACCTTGCAAAGCAGGCAAGCCACGGTTTAACATCTCATCTGAAAGTCAGCACGTCTGACAGTGTAGCACTTCTTCAGTACTGCACTAGAGTGTTAACCTAGATTTTTGTGCCTAGGTCTCTGGAATGTTACATGAACCCACAGCCTTCTGACTCAGTGTGAATGCTATCCGCTGAGCCATGGCTGACACACAAAATGCAACACTCAAGACAAACAAGACTCAGATTCACTGACAGTTTCTTTATAACGAAATAGTTGATAAAGAGTCTTTGGTTTGGTGGTCACATTCTTGCCTCTTGAGTCAGATGGTGCAAGGTTCCAGACAGTCCCGTGAGTGGAGACAGGTGCTCCTGCTCTGAAATCTGAGTTAACATCCAGTGGGATACTTGTGACCTGTGGTTGTGGGGAAACACCTTCCCTCATCGTATGGGTTGCAGGAGCCTTTAAACAGCTCCTGCTGAATAGGACTAACCACTCTACTAACTGGCAAATATAGTGATCAGCATGGGAGGAGCTCCTTCACAACACTGGGGGTTGGGGGATAGGGTTTCTTTGGTGGAAAACAATGAGACGATACGAAAACAAAGCAATTAATAATGCATCGGTCCAATCTGGTTAAAAAAAGAGACTGAATAATTATCTAATTGGACATGGGATTCAGGTTAACTCTAGTTGCTCACAAAAGCTGAAGGATGTCGAGCAGTAGTTGCCATAAAATGATTTACATGAATGACTTTCTAGTAAGATATTTGATGCACTGAAAATAAAGACAGTTACTTTACTTCTAATTTGCTGATTATCTATTTGCATAATGGTGTCAAGGGCATCTGTTATCCTCTGTACAAAACATCGACAAATTGCAATTTAATCTGATACCGAAAGAGAATGAAGAGCTAATGACTCCCTGCTGTTTATGGGAGCTCCTCCCATGCTGATAACTATATTTGCCAGTTAGTAGAGTGGTTAGTCCCATTCAGCAGGAGCTGTTTAAAGGCTCCTGCAACCCATACAATGAGGGAAGGTGTCTCCCCACACCCACAGTTTTCAGACCTTGGTCTCTTCCAGACAAAATCTTCCAATCTAGAAAAAGTCTAGCAATAATTAGCCTCTACTTAAGGATTTTATTTTTATGTATTTCCTCACGGTACGCAAGCAGTGGCCAGGTTAGGATCTAGACTGCACAACTTTGTGCATGATCCAATTGGCAGTGCCAACTCTTGTTGGATGTATTCCTGGAGGTTGCATCACATGACTTCCACATTCAACCCCGTCATCCTCACCATTGGTCACCTGACATATCCAATTAGAAATTGGACACGTGCTTCATTGTCTGATTGGATGATTTTTGACTGCCAGTCCAACAGCCTCTCTTTCCTGTCTTGGGCATTTTTACTTATCCCTCAATATCACACAATGAGATTATCTGGTCAGTATCTCATTGTACACAGCAAGCTCCCAGAAACAGCAATTTGGCTGCTGCATTTCCTACATTACAACAGTGGCTACACTTCAAAAGCACCTCATTGGCTGTAAAGCGCTTTGAGACATCCGATTTTTGAGAAAAGCGCTATATAAATGAAAACCTCTCTTTTCCCTGCCCCAATTTCCAATATCCTCACTGCTAATAAGCTCCTGAGCTCACAACAGCGTCCAGAAGATTAATTTTTAATTCATGGAGACCCCAGGACAATCCTGGAGGTTGGCAGCTTTAGACCCAGATCACCTATAAGCAATACAATGGGGTATGTACAATACATATTTGTCACATTTGAGTGCCAGAAGTGTAAATAAAATAAGGAAAAGCAATTATTTCCTGCTTTTTACTTCCTGATTTCCATTTTGAAATTTTACAGGAATCTGTCAATTTGTGAACTTCCTGCAATCGCCAGGATAATGGATTTTGTTTACAGTGCCATCTGTACGTTAATCAGAAGCACAAAGGATCAACAATGTGTGTTTTTCTTTCAATGAGAGAGAAGCAATCATCGTGCAAAATAATGAAACAAATGAGGGAACTCTCTGACCTACATCAGTTTTTTTTATTTTATGCCTTGTGAATAGCACGCTTCAGGATGTGGTCACCCCGCAGCTTAAGGAAGTGCAAGCAGATGGGGAGTGGGTGACCACCAGACAGGAGAAGGGGACCAGACAGGAAGCGAGGGAACCCCCTGAGTGCATCTCAGTCACAAACTGTTCTTTGGCCTTAGGAAATGGTGAGAGCGACGGTTACTCTGTGGACGTCAACCAGAGTCAAGGCTATGGCACCGTGGGTGGTCCAGCTGCTCAGCCGGGGTGGGGGGGGTTGGGAGACGAGTGGAAGGGCAATAGTGGTAGGGGATTCATTAGTGAGGGGAGTAGACATACACTTCTGCAGCTATAGGCATGACTCCAGGATGGTACATTGCCTCCTGGGTGCTAGGATCAAGGATGTCATGGAATGGCTGCAGGGCATTCTAAAGGGAGTAGGGTGAACAGCCAGAGGTTGTGGTCCATGTTGGGACCAATGACGTAGGAAGAAAGTGAAATGAGGTCCTGCAAGCAGACTTTAGGGAGTTAGATGGAAATTGAAAAGCAGGACTTCAAAAGTAGTAATCTTCAGATTACTCCCGGTGCCACGCAATAGTGAGTATAGGATCAGATGAATGTGTGGCTGGAGAGATGGTGCAGGAGGGAGGGCTTTAGATTCCTGAGGCATTGGGACTATTTCTGGGGGAGGTGGGACCTGTACAAGTTGGACGGGTTACATCTGAACAGGAATGGGACCAACATCCTCAGGGGGAAGTTTGTTAATGCTGTTGGGGTGGACTTAAACTAAATTGGCAGGGGGATGGGATCCTTAAAATTAGTTCAGAGGGGAGAGAAGGGGAGATGGAATTAGAAGTTAAAACATTAGTAAATGAGCCTGGAAGGCAGAGGAAACATAGGCTAGATAAGAAAGAGGTGGGGTTAACAAGGGTAAATAGAATATATTTTAATGCAAGGAGACTGAGGAATAAGACAGACGAGCTGAGGGCACTGAAGGGCATGTAAGAGTATGATATCATAGCTATGACCGAGACTTGGCTAAGAGAAGGGCAGGATTAGAAGCTCAATGTTCCTGGTTATAGGGTATTCAGACAAGATAGAGAGAGGGATAGAAGAGGAGGGGGTGTCACAATATTGATCAAGGAATCAATTTTAGCGTGAGGACGGATGATATCTTGAAGGCTAATCAAATGAGGCCATATGGGTAGAAGTAAAAACCACAAAAGGGGCAAACACGCTGTTTGGTGTGTGCTATAGGCCTCCAAACAGTCAGGGAGAGATAGAGGATCAAATATGTAATCAAATTTCAGAGAAGTGTAAGAATAATAAGGCAGTAATAGTAGGGAATTTTAACTACCCAAATATTAACTGGGATAGTTTTAGTGTGCAAGGTAAGGAAGGAGCAAAAGTCTTAAGTTGTATCCAGGAGGACCTTTTTAGCCAGTACATAGAAAGCCCAGCAAGGGAAGGGGCAGTTCTGTACCTAATATTCAGCAATGAGCCTGGGCAGGTGGAAGGCATATCAGGAGGGGAGCATTTTGGAGATGGTGACCTTAACTCAGTTAGATTTAGGATAGTTATGGAAAAGGATAAGGTTGGGCCAGGAATAAAATTTTAAGGGCCTTAAAAGTGGATAAATCCACTGGCCCGGATGAGATGTATCCCAGGCTGTTGAGGGAGGCAAGGGAAGAGATATCAGGGGCCCTGGCAGTAATTTTCAAATAGTCTCTGGCGAGGTGAGGTGCCAGAGGACTGGAGGGCTGCTAACATTGTCCTATTATTAAAAAACGGAGGAAGGGATAGACCAGGAAATTACAGGCCAGTCAGTCTAACATGGGTAAGTTATTAGAAAGAATTCTGAGGGACAGATTATATCTGCACTTGGGAGACACAGATTAATCAGGGATAGTCAGCATGGATTTGTTAAGGGAATGTTGTGTTTGACAAATTTGAATTTTTTGAGGAGGTAACCAGGAGTGTTGATGAGGGTAATGCTTTTGATGTGGTCTACATGGGCTTTATCAAGGCTTTTGATAAGATCCCTCATGACAGGCTGGTCAAGAAGGTAAGAGCCCATGGGATCCAAGGCAAAGTGGCACATTGGATCCAAAATTGACTGAGAGGCAGGAAGCAGGGGGTGATGGTAGAGGGACACTTCTGGGACTGGAAGTCTATTTCCAGTGTGGTTCTGCAGGGCTCAGTGTTGGGGCCTTTGCTGTTTATAGTGTACATAAATGATTTGGGCTTAACTATAGGGGGTATAATCAAGAAGTTTGCAAAAGTTGGTAGGGTGGTAAATAGTGCAAAAGTTGGTAGGGTGGTAAATAGTGAGGAGGATAACCATAAACTGCAGGAGGATATCAATAGACTGGTCAGGTGAGCAGAGCAGTGGCAAATGGAATTCAACCCAGAAAAATTTGAGGTAATGCACTTGGAGGGCTGACAAGGCAAGGGATTACCCTATGAATGGTAGGGTCCTGGAAAGTACTGAAGATCAGAGGGACCTTGGTGTGCATGTCCACAGATCACTGAAGGTAGCAGGACAGGTATAAAAGGTGATTGAGAAGGCATATGGGATACTTGCCTTTATTGGCTGAGGCATAGAATACAAGAGCAGGGAAGTTATGCTGGAACTGTACGAAATGCTGGTTAGGCCACAACTGGAGTACTGCGTACAGTTCTGGTCACCACATTATAGGAAGGATGTGAATGCGCTGGAGAGGGTGCAGAGGAGATTTACCAGGATGCTGCCTGGGCTGGAGGCCTGAGATATGAGGAAAGATTGGATAGGCTGGGGTTGTTTTCCTTGGAGCAGTGAAGGTTGAGAGCATGTATAAGATTATGAGGGGCAGAGATAGGGTGGACAGGAAGGCACTTTTTCCACTGGTAGAGGTGTCAATAACCAGGGGGGCATAGGTTTAAGGTAGGAGGCTAAGAGGGGTGTTGAGTAGAGATTTTTTCACCCAGAGAGTGGTGAAAGTCTGGAACTCACTGCCTGAAAGGATGGTTGAGTCAGAAGCTCTCCTAACATTTAAGAAGTATTTAGATATTCACTTGCACTGCCACAGCCTCCAGGACAATGGGCCAAGCACGGAAAATGGGATTAGTGTAGTCAGATCTTTGTTGGCCGGTGCAGACACAATGGGCTGAATGGCCTCATTCTGTGCTGTAAATATCAATGAGTCTATGAATCTGTCAAGGTCCTGTTGCATTCTCCTCAACCCTCTGACAAAGATCATTCTCTGGCCAAGCGTGTCGGCAGTTGTCCTGCCGATCTACCCAATCCAATATGCAGTTCAGATGACTCACCCTCGGAGCTGGTCTGCTTTGGGAAAATCCACAGGCTTACCAAAAGGTGATGGAAGTGGCAGTAAATAAACATAACAAGGCCTGAGACACAATAGAATTACTGTATTTCTTATTTATACCAAATAGAGTACTAAGCTGGTGCTTCCCCTGACATTGGTATTCTTGCGATTGTCCTGATGAGTGCAAGAGGAAAAGCTTTGATAAAGTGTCTTTTTTCAGCGATACTTAAAGTTCTGTACTACCAAATGACTATTCAAATGTACATGTTGCTTTTATGTTATTGTAGCACAATATCATTGTGTACTTTTACAAATCATTTTAGAATATGTTTTAAAGAACAATCTATGCAGTTAAACTTTTTGTTAAGTGCTGGTGAAATAAATGACCACAATTTTTTTGTCCAAAGCCACCAACTTCCTGATCAAGACATCACCTTCATGCACAAAAGCAAAATACTGCAGATGCTGACAATCTGAAGTAAGGAAATGGAAATACTCAGCTGGTCAAGCAGCATCTGTGGACAAGAGAAAAACAGTTAATGCTTCTGGTCGATGACCTTTCATCAGAACCTGACTATCTCTAGTATTTTCAGTTTTTATAACTTTGCAGATTAAGATCGTGAGGGATATAACACATCAGCGTTAAACTGCTTTGTTTCTTAACCAGACAATAGCTTCACTTATTGTCCAGAAAATTCAAATGTTAAGTTATACTCTAGCAATAAACTTAAAGAGAGAAGATTAATTTTGCAGACACAGTGTGGTCCTTCTATTCTCAACATGTTTAACTTTTGATCTGCCAGGACAATATTAACTAATATTTTAAAACATCTGCTCTGTCTCTGATGAGAACAGGATTCCACTAATTTGCTTCTGATTCTGACACCGCATACTAAAATTCCCTTTCTTCGGAACTAAACCTCTGGGGAAAAGAAGACTGCCTCAAAAGGGTTTGGGAATGTGCTGCATAATTCCCCACACCACACAACCCTCCGCAGATCTCCTTTACAGTTTAAGTATGTTAATTACCCAGTTTGTTTGTTGTGGGGTCCACCTATTACGCCATCTGCATTTCATTCGCTTTTCTGATTTTTTTTGCTTTAAATGGTATCTTTCGGGATGGTTGGCCTCTGATGTGGAAACAATTCCGGCAGCCATTAATGACGGCTATATAAAAGAGTACATTGTTGACAGATTAAGATGCATCTGGGGCTTGTAATGTACTCCTCGATTTTTAAAAAAAGTAATTATTTTTCTAGCAGGTTGGTTGGCTGCATTTCAATACGGGTATACGCTACAAAGAAGCCTGTCCTGTACTGAGGAAAAGCTTCAAGCTCAGGAAGAGGGAGCAGTTTGATACACAAACCCTCAGCGTGTATTTTGGAAAGCTGGAGAGTTTCTAAACTAACTCTTTGGTCCATGATAAAGTGCAAATGAGAACTGCCTTTAACTTAGTTTTTCCAAAATCAAATCATGGTTCCTTCCTTGCAAAAACATGAAGCTTTCATCCTCCAAGTCTTCAGTATCTGTTTCCCCTTCAGTAGCAGTGATTCCAACTGGTGGGAAATGTATTACATTCTTTTGGTGACTGTGGGCTAGACCTGTGGGCCAGGCTGGTGGGCATTAGGCCAACTTTGGGTTTCTTTCCTGATCATATTTTTGATCTGCAACATAAGTCTTTACCCTATAAACCAAATATTCCAATTTTAGGAACACTGATTTTCTTTAAAGGTGAAGTTTTATTGCAAAATGGTATCTATTACTGATTAACAAATTGTTAAATTGATTGAAACTTGGGAGGAATTCAAACCTTTGGCCTGTTTATTTTGGATTTATTTGAATTGACTGCAATGGAATAATATTTCTTTTGAAGTTGTTTCAAGACCACACCTGAAGTATTGCTTCTAGCTATGGTTATGCCTGAAGACTTGCTCAGGTCATACATTCAACTTGAAGCTACAGCTCCGGCCAAAAACCAATTCCAAGCCCAAGCTTTTGAGTGGGTATGAGGCCTTCAAACATTGAAGACATTAAAAGACACAAAAGATAATGGAATGACTAAATAAATGGTGATGGTGGCATAGTGCTAATATCACTGGACTTGTAATCCAGAGGCCCAGGCCACTGCTCTGGAGACATGGGCTCAAATCCCACTGGTGGAATTTAAAGTCGATCAATAAATCTGGAATTAAAAAGCTAGTCTCAGTTATGATGACTATCATTGATTGTTGCAAAAACCCATTGGGTTCACTAATGTGAAAGCCTGCTATCCTTAGCCAGTCTGGTCCCACAGCAATGTGGTTGAAACAGCAAAGTTTTTTTTAAAAAACTATTTATAGGAACCTGGTGGCCAGATTGCAGCATCGGAGTGATGAGCTCACACAGGAAAAATCCATTATCAACGTAAACCTAGGAATTTATAACCGGCAAAAATGTTGACAAAAAGATGATTGAAATCTGATGAGTCAAGTTGGGCAGGCAGGTAATTCATGCACACAAGATTTTACTATAAATAGTTAATGGCATGGCAGAGTCAGATCATAGAATTCAAACCATGAGCAGGAGTCGCCGGCTTAAACAGTAAAAAGCAGACGGAAAACGGATGTGAGCAAGTTCCTTCACATCAAGTGATCAACATATGAAATAGGCTGTCAGCTACAACAGGAAGAAACTGGTCTGGGCAACAAATGCTGACCTTGCTAGCAGTGCCCACATCCCATGAAAGAATACAGAGAGAAAAAAAAAATCAGTGCTATGATGGGAAGACTGTAGAGTCTTGGTGGATGAATGAGGCACACGGGCATATGTATCAGACTTGTGAAATTAAGAACGTGACATTGACTTAAAGACCACTGTCCTGTAACAGAGCTAAGTTAAATGAGCCGAGTTACTGTACATCTCCTGTTTTTTTTTAAAATGTATAAGGATGCATCCAGGGGAGCTGGTTAGCTCTGTTGGCTAGACAGCTAGCATGTGGTTCAGAATCATGGCAACAGCGCAGGATTTGATTCCAGTTCTAACTTGGATTTTGCCTCCTTGTCCCCATAGTAAAACCACAGAATAAGCGAATAATTGAGGGACGCTACCTGGAAAGGAAGAAAAATTATGTATCGCTTATTCATTTTGTTCTTTTTCCCCATCCTGATTCAAATTGAAAGCACCTCAATGGTTGGCAAGAGTTACTGAGGCACAGTACATCACCAGCAGATCTGTACAAATCACTGCTGCAAGTGCCTGGAATCAAAACTTTTGGCCTGGGTGTTATCAGGGCATACATAAACATTATTCTAAGGGAATCCAGGGCGATGGGGAAAAGGCAGGAGACCGGAGCGGAGGATTAACAATCAGCCATGATCTCACTGAATAGTGAAGCACACTCGATGGGCCGAATGGCCTACTTCTGCTCCTACGTCTTATGGTCTTAATAAATGTTGAGGTAGGCACAGGATGAGTGGTGCTCTTTGAATAATGCTCTGGTTTCTGACTCTTGTGAAAAACTTTCTTGTATGTAAGCTGAGCCTTGCAATTCTTTGTCATGTTCCCATTTGTGCTATTTCATTTCAATTCTGTGTTCTCTGGTGAATAAATCTCAGAATACCATGCTGAATTGCTTGAGTGTTTTGGCTAGACTTGTGTAGTTGAATGATTTTAGTGATTTAGACACCAAGGAAACAGTCAAACCATAGGCGTGATATAGTAAAGATCCAGCAGAATGCACCCCCACCCCCACCCCCACCCCAACCCCAATCCCAACCCACTCCAAGCATTAGAAACACAGGTATGGTAGCACAGTTGTAAAGTTACTGAACTAATCCGGAGGCCTAGACTAATGATCTGGTGATATGAGTTCCAATCCTACCAGGGGAGTTTGTGGGTTGAATTCAAGTAAATAAGTGAGCCTGTAATAAAAAGCTAGTATCTGTAATGGTGATTTATGAAGCTATTGAACTGTTGTAAAAACCCATCTGTCTCACCCATGTCCTTTAGGGGAGGAAATCTGCCACCATGTTTGGCCTATGTGTGACGGTGGCATAGTGGTAATGTAACCAGAACTAGTCATCCAGTGGCCCAGGTCAATGCCCTGAAGACAAGGATAGCTAGCAGCTGGTGGAATTTAAATTCAGTTAATAAGCCTCAGTAATGGTGACCATGAAACCATTGTTGATGGTCGTAAAAACCCATGAGGTTCACCAATGGCCTTTAGGGATAGAAATCCGCTGTCCTAGCCCAGCCTGGCCCACACATGACTCCAGACCCACAAGAACGTGGTTGACTCTTGACTGCCCTCTGAATCAATCAGCTCACCAACACCTTTGCAAGGAATGAGCAAGACTTGTTGGCCTTTCCAATGATACATGGAAAAAATGAAGGTAGCGATGCGAGGGAAGGTGCTAGTATTTTAGGCCTGAAAGGTCAGAGGGTGGAGTGGTGGTGGTGGGGGGAGGGGGCCGGAGGGAGGAGGAGGAGAACCTGGCAATGCCAATCCCGATATTGATCAATAGGTAGAATACCTGTGCCTTTGAAGTTGGTTTCTTTTCTCTGACCTGGCAAGCTCCCAACCAAACACTTACAATGTCATGCCCATGGCTGGGGCATAAGCTTTTAAAATGTATCATTGGGCCAGAGATTAAACTGTCTGGTTCAGTTTGCACTATGCACTAATTAAAAATGCTCAGGAATGGGAACTGTGGCTTAGCGGGTAGCATTTTTGCCTCTGAGTCAGAAGGCTCCAGGTTCAAGTCCCTCTCCAGGACTACAGCACAAAAATCAAGACTGCACCGTGAGAAGGTGCCATCTTTTGGATGAGACTTTAAACTGAGGCCCCATCTGTCACCTTGGGTGGATACAAATGAACTCCTGCCACTGGTTAGCAGTAGGTGTGCTGGAGGATATTTATCCCTCAAATCACAAAAGCAGATTACCTGGTCATTAATACATTTCTGTTTGTGGGAGCTTGCTGTGTGCAAATTAGCTGCTGTGTTTCCTACACTCCGACAACACAAGAAATTTGACACCACCCAGGACAAAGCAGCCCACTCGACTGTCAGTGATGGAGAGAGTGAATGGCACCCCTTCACAGTGGCAGCAGTATGTCCCACCTACAAAATGCACTGCAGGAACTCAGCAAGGCTCCTTAGGCAGCACCTTCCAAACCCAAGATCGCTACCATCTTGAAGGACAAGGGCAGTAGACACATGGGAGCACCACCTGGAAGTTCCTCTCTAAGCCACTCGCCATACCTACTTGGAAATATATCGCTGTTGCTGGGTCAATATCCTGGAACTCTTTCACTCCCCCACCCTCCCCAGCACCGTGAGTGTGCCTACACCGCACAGAGTGCAGCGGTTCAAGATGACAGCTCACCACCAGCTCTCAAGGGCAATACTGGCCTAGCCAGTGACACCCACATCCCAAGAAAGAGAAAAAAAAATGTCTGACTAACGAGGTCACGAAATGGGCAATATAAAGGCAAGTCAATGATTCAGCAGTTTCCAATTGTATGAACACATGCATGTACACACGAGATCAAGTAATTTGCAATTTCAGCCTTTGGGCTGCACAGAGTTAACTGATCACACCCCGAGTGTTGTGGAATTCATTACAATTAAGCCTCAGCGGCCACAGGTGAAGGGGAGTTCTAAAAGAGAGACAAAAAACGTTCAGAGTTCCTGCTCCTGATTCTGATATCCAGTTACCCACTACAATATGAACATTGCGTAACATATTTCAAGTATCAGCGCGATGGCTCCTGCAAATCAAATCGCCTGCCAACATCCCACCAAGGCTCAGACATCAACAGTGGCCACTTGTGAGAGGCACCAGGAGACGAGAGATACACCAAGAGAACTGTGGCCCAGGAAGGTGCCAACATTTCTGGGGATTAGAGGGGAGGCAAGATTACAAGTGTCAAAATAACAATAAATGTTAAAAAATAACTTGTTCTTTTCTCATTTTACATTTTGCAAGTGTTTCAAAAGGCCAAAAATTACTAGTTTGCGAAAAGAACAGCTGGGGCTTCACAAAGATTGGTTGCGTTTACACTTCTGATGCTGAGGTAGGTAGAAGAAATCTGGGTGAAATCTGGGTGATTCAGACTTCTGCTAAATCCAGTATACGTAGGCCAAACTGTTCACATCGACGCCCAACAGTTCAACTAAATAAAAAGAGAGAGACAGTCGGAGAATCTGCCAGGAGGTTAATTACCCTTGTGTAATGTGTCAGCGTTTCAGATAAGGTCATGTGATTCCTTTAAAAACTGTTTATAGACAGACTTTACCAGCAGTTGCCAATTGAAATGTCTGAGAACAACTGACGACTGCATTCTTGGTTGCTACATTGTCCTGTTCGAACAGTGAACACGTCAAGCTAAGAGAAGAGGTCATTCATTTCAAATATTCAGCGTAGCTGGAACCAAATCCTGTTTGGGTGTCTGGGTTTGACAGTGCAATTTTTTTGTTCTAAGACAGCTTTCAGATTTTGAAACAGACATTCCAGAGAAAACATTTTAGGAAGAAAAAGACAGTTAAAGCCTGATTATTTTACCACATATGGCAAAGCAGGAACTTAACTACTGACACAACTGTATTAATTTGGGACTCTTGCTACAACAAGGGACAGTTTAAAATAAACTCTTGAGACTTTACATTGTTTCCAAGCAACGAACTACTTGGATTTTAATTCTGACTGCAGCTTCCTTTTAATAAACTGCTTCCTTCTCTAATTTTTCAAGATTAACTTGCTGGCAAATGAACACCTTGATCAAAACTAAAAAAAAACTATCCAAAGGCTTGTAAAGAGTTGTTCGAGAAGCGTGGTTGCAATAACCATCACCTGCACTGACTGTGGAGATTTTTTTTGCAGAATGAAGCCTCACAGCTTGATGGGTCTTTAAAATTGAGCCTCATAGACAAATTCTATTTGTATTTATCATCTTGTCCATTTCAAAAAACGAAATAAATAAATATTGCTCCCCCAGATACTTATGACCAAAATTTGAGGACTCAGCTGTTTGACCATTTCTATGATCCCATGGCAGCTTCAGCCTTCATCGGTCAGTCAATGGGATCGTCACTGCATTCTTCTACTTCAGTTCTCGAAGGTGGGTCCGATCCATGGCGCCACAACCTCCAGCGCAGATAGGTCGAGGAGGCAGGTCCCAAGTCCACCCCATCCAGAATGGGAATCAAACCCCATGCTATACACCTAGCCAGCCAGCAATGTCCCACAAAAGGGGCTCGAGTTGCTGTAGCAATATAGACTTTTACATACAGGTTGTAGTCTGGAGCTATGGATAGTGATGTTAGAGGCTCCAATTTTCTTTCCAACACATGGCTGACCAGGAATCTCTCCCGCTCTTACCACCTGCCATTGGCCTGTGTTGGAAGGATTTACCACATTATGAGCACACCGGCCTTAACCATCAAGTCCTGTCATGGGACTTGAATCCAGAGCTTCTGGGTCAGAGGCAAGGACACTACCCACTGTGCCACAAGACCTCCCATCACAGCATTATTAGAGTGTACTAAATATTTATTTCACTTTGGTCACTGCACAGTTAACAAACACACACTGATGATGATGTAAAGCAGCAAGTCATCGCTGCCCTTTTTGACAAAAAAAGTCATTTGTTCCAGAAGGATTCATCATCCACTATGAAAATAACATGATCTTTACATGGATTAAACTCAGGAAGCCTTTTCAAAGTAGAAAGAAATCTGTTCAGATTTTATCTACCGTACGATTCTTCATCGGCCCACTATGGAGGTTGAAAAGTCATTTACAGCAGATTGGAGTGAATAAATGGAGGGTATGTGTCTCACCCACCTTGAAACTTACCAGGTATCTTAAATTATCCAAAGAGGAGTCATATTAGAGTTGAAACTTTAACCGTTTCTCTCTCCACAGATGCTGCCAGACCTGCTGAGTTTTTCCAGCATTTTCTGCTTCTATTTCAGATTTCCAGCATCTGTAGTAATTTGCTTTTACGAACTTTAATTATACACTTCAATACTATCCATTCTTCTTTCCCCCAACCCCTCTCCCCGCCCACTAAGGTTGTCGTGCACAGAAGAGGCAAGCAACTCCAGGAGTAATAATTAGATATCTAATTTCAACTTTGTGAATGTAAAATGTACCTGCAGGATTCCACATACTTTAACTTAATAGGGTAAGGCCCAATTACAAAATATTTCAACTGTGATTGTTCTGAAGCTTAAAAGATGATACTCTACATTTGCAGCTTTAAGATCATTTTAAGAGTGTTGGTAGAGCACAAGTAATCATTTACTTCAAAGTCAAGAAGGACTAGGATTGAACTGATCTGGTTAGTAATGTAAAATCACTGGAGATAATTGTCCAGCAATGCACCTTATATTTATTTAGTACCTTTATTGTAATAAAACATCCAAAGACATTTATCAAACAAACACACATACTAAGCCACATATTAGGAATATAGAAGGAAATAGAAGTAGGCCATTTGGCCCATTGAGCCTCTTCGCCATTCAAACAGATCATGGCTGACCATTTAGCTCTACCCCATTCTTCCTTACTGTTCCATTATCCCTTGACGTTATTATTGTCTAGAAACCTATCAATTTCCGACCTGAACATGCTCAGTGACTGAGCCTCCACAGCCTTCTGGGCTAGAGAATTACAAAGATTCACCACTCTCCGAGTGAAGGAATTCCTCCCCCTTATTCTGAAACTGTCCCCACCACCCCCCCCCCCCGGGTTCTAGACTTGCCAGCCAGGGGAAAAAAAAAAAATCCTACCCAAATCCACCCCAGAAACTTAAAATTTCTTGCAGGAGAGGGGTGACGATGAGATCACTTCTCATTCTTCAAAACTCTAGAGAATACAGGCCCCGTCTCCTCAGGGACAATGACCAAAAGCTGAGTCAAAAAAGAGATTGGGCTTTAAGTCTTAAAGAAAGAAAGTGGAGGGGCAGGGAGAGGTTCGGAAAGGAATTCCTGTGGTAAGGCCAGGCAGCAATGAAAATAAGGAGTATGCACAAGAAGTCAAAATTTAATTTGTTTTCAATTTTAAAAATGCAAAAAAAAATAAATCTACTCTTAGAACCAAGGTTAGATTTCTACTTAATCATAGAATTATACAGCACAGAAGGCAGTCATTCAGCTCTTCATGCTTGTACCAGCTCTTTGAAAAAAAAGCTATCCAATTAGTTTAACTCCCCTGCTCTTTCCCCATATCCATGCACTTGATTTATATTGGAATGTTTCCATAAAAAACACTGACAGGCTTTATGCAGATGGATAGATTTCATAAAGGTAAACTAATGCTCTGTTAACAGGGCTCCACACTGCTCTTAATATCTGCCAGTTAAACATTAGGAAGACTGAAGCCATTGTCTTTGGCCCCGTCATAAACTCGATTTCCAACTACCTCCCCCACCACTGTCTCAGGCTGAATTAGCTGTTAACAACCTTGGTGTCCCATTTGACCTTTTGAGTTGAGCTTCTGAGCCAAATCCTCTCCATCATGAAGACCACCTACTCCCAACCAACTCCATAATATCACCTATCTCCAGCCTTGACTCAGTCCATCTTCTGTTGAAACCCTCATCTATGCTTTTGCTAACTCCAGCCTAGACTATCCCTATGCTTTCCTGACTAGCATCCCATCTTCCACCCTCCATTAACTTGAGCTAATCCAAAACTCTGCTGCCCATATTCCAGATCACATTACTGGCCCTAATTAACTATTACCCCAGTGCTCACTGGCTCCAGATTCACCAATGCTTCAAACTTAAAATTCTCACCCTTGTATTCAAATCACTCCATGGCCTTACTCCTCCCAATTTCTACGATCTCCTCCAGCCCTACAACCCCCAAGAATTCTGCCTTCCAATGTTGGTCTCTTGGGCATCCCCAATTTCTTTCACCCCACCATTGGCAGCCATGGCTTCAGGCATCGAGGCATTGAAATTGTCTTCCAAAACAGCTCCGTCTCTCCTTTTAAAGGCATTTCTTAAATGCAGCTCTTTAATCAAACATTTGGCCATTTGTTTGAACATCTCCCTCTTTGGCTTAATATCAATGTTCTAAAATCTTACTATACTCGTGTGAAGTGCCTTGACAAGTTTCTACAATGTTAAGGCACTATATATTCATTCAGAATGTCAACAACATGTCCATCAAGCTGCATCACGCTTAGAGACCCGACGCCTTATTGATGATGTGGAGCAGCAGCAGAGAAAAGGAGCAAAGCTGCACTCGGGCTCCCACTACCTTGAGAGACACACTGCCTCACGTGCCCAAAGATCAGCAATGGATTGAGAACTGGCCTGTTCAGTCACATGAAGTCCCACGGCAGAAACCTGAATAGAACTCTTCAAATCGAGGGACAACCAGCAAGAACGTGCACAACAAAATAAGTCTTAGGGTAAATTAGGAATCTTATTGCTGTTTGCATAGCTTTTCACTCTCTCTTCCCCCACCCCCCTCACTTGCAAGTCAGAGATTATTTCAAAACAGAATATTTAAAAACAATGGCCAGTTAATCTAGTCTCGCAACTAGTTAGGGCTGTTGTATGCACCTATTGCAAAAGTTGGTGGCTTCCTCCAAATTCCAATACGGAAATCTTGTAACTCATCTTGCACATGAGCAGAGTGCTCAATGTCAACACTGGGTTCAGAAATTGGGAAGGTTTTCATTTAAGAGGAATTATTTTTAAATACTTTAAAAAAAGTTTACTTGTATTTTGAATGTAATTTGGGCACCCACACAAGCAAGCACCCTCATAAAAGCCTTTAGCAAAAAAGGGCACAAATCTACCATGTAGAAGAAAGCAATTATCAGGTATTTCAACTGAGTGCTACTTTCATCATTCCTGTGTAATACAGGTCTAGATTTGGCCTGACCACAATAAAGTCTTTTTCTTGGTAGCCTAGAGAGGCAGGAGTCTGTAGAAGAGAAAACTGGACTTGGCAGAGGTGGTTTTGCTGGAGTCAGTTTTACTTAACTCGGGTGGTCTCCAGGTCACCCCTGCTCTTTTGCAAGTTGCCCCAGACCCATATAAGTCTCCCAACCTCAGGAGTTATGACCCATGGACAATGACAGAACCAGTGAATTTTCAGTTATGGTGGTGAAAGATCCATAAATCGAGAGACAACAGCCATTTACAGGCAGAGGATACTTTGGGAAGAGTTGTGGTGTTTCCTTAAGCAGACATGAGGAAGGCAATGGGGAGACTGTCTCAGATTCTTCTCCCTAGTCATGTTGCTCATCGAAATTGAAAGGAGGCAGCTTCTAGAGGAAAATGCAAGACCACGAGAAATGGAGAGAAAAGTGAGCAGAGGACCTATCCTTGGACAGATCACTAATACTATCCACATTACCATGTGGTTGCACCCCAAAATGTAAATTCAGGTTGAGAAATTAATATTCCAATTAACAAAATGCTACGCAGAGTATTTTTTAATTGATTGACTTTGGGATAACCATACTGTCAATAAACCTCCCCAATCCTCCTCCTCCTTCCAGTACAATGCCCTAAGAGGGCCTTAGCAACAATGGACTTCCATTGGATTGGCCCATTATTATGCTTGGCAAAGTACTGCTGTGGTTTGCTGTTGTCTTCTGCAGTATGACTGCGAACGGCAGCAAGGTTTGCTGTTGTCTTCTGCAGTATGACTGCGAACGGCAGCAAGGTTTGCTGTTGTCTTCTGCAGTATGACTGCGAACGGCAGCAAGGTTTGCTGTTGTCTTCTGCTGACCAGAAAAAACTCTCCCGCTCTTAGTACCTGCCATCAGGCGTATTAGAAGGACTTACAGGCTGATAATCTGTTTGGCCACGTTAATGAACTCCCCAATCTTTTTTTTTTTTTAAAAAGCATATAACAAACTCCACTCATTTTACAGAGCTACATACACATGACCTGACACCAAGTTCATTTTTGTGATTGATGGGGGATAATACACTTTAAAGTCAGAACTTTAAAAATAAATGCCTACTTATAAAATTATCCTGTTTCAGTGCAACACAGCCCAATCCATAGAGCTAATGAGTTTGGTACTGCCTCAAGCCAAACAGCATTTTCTCATTTAATACTTCTCTTGCCTATGTAGTGCCAACCTTTTCTGGTGCATGTTCTGCATCTAACTGAAATCAACTAGATTTTCTGTTCAACACTATTGGCGTTTTTAAACACTCCAAACGTGTTGGCTCCTCACTGTGACACAGGTCCATGGTATCATATTCCAGATTCTTGCTCTAGCATTGGCTTGAGGGCGAACGGCAGCAAGGTATGCTGACCATGGTTTGTTGGGTGGGTGGAGACGTAGAGTTCAGCCCAATTTTATCCTCACCTATTTTCACACAAGCCATGTCAGTGGAAGTCATGGGCTGAGCTTTTAAAATGTGTAAAAACAGCATCTGGTTCAGGTGGAAATGCAGTTCCAATCAACAGCGTTTTGATCTTAATAGAGCTTAAGATAGCTATATAAACCCCAGGAGATTGGAGAAATAAGTATTCCACTGGCTTCTGGTTATTGAAAAAAAGACAGATGCTACAAAGCTAATTTAATCCAGCCTCATGTTTCAATTAATGTAAGAAAAAATTCTCACAGGTGTTTCTCTCTGCTGCATTCAAGCTGGAGTGCTCAATGCACCTTTCCTGGACAAAATTCAGGGAAAAATTGACACTTAATTCACTGCGCATCCACCCCCACCAAAAAAAAAAAGACCCTGAACCAAGAGTCTTCGCACAATTGAATATTGCTGAAAATATGTTTTGCTGAAGCTTTTTGTCTTGCACTGCGATCAGGACAAACACAAGAATGCCAGATTTCAAACAGTCATAACAAATTATACTACAGGAGAAAAGGGTGCTGATTGGTTGGCAAGTCAACTCCGTGTGAGCTGTTTCCATGGAGAAAGCAAGAGAACTATAGGCTCCCCAAACTCCTGGGTAATTCAAGAAGAAAACT
Organism: Carcharodon carcharias; assembly: GCF_017639515.1. Classification (NCBI taxonomy): domain Eukaryota; kingdom Metazoa; phylum Chordata; class Chondrichthyes; order Lamniformes; family Lamnidae; genus Carcharodon; species Carcharodon carcharias. The sequence goes on along the minus strand of NC_054481.1, from coordinate 126,228,010 downwards.
GTGCAAGACTAACACGTCCCTGTTGTTTGCAGAGAACAAGTCTGTGTGCATGAATGTATGTTGCTTCTAGCAAGCAGGAAGCAGCCATAATACAAGCTCAATTAGTTATCTTAAACTATTCAGTAGTGGGCTACATTAGACTGTTGGTCTTTACATTGTTAAACCCGGTCATGTATTTTCTATTGGTGTAAGTGTTTCAAGGCATCATTGACAATGCTATCAAGCAGCAATCAGTCAGCAAAAACCTGCTCAACAATGTTCAGTTTGAGTTCTGCCAGGGCTGCTCAGCTCTAGAACTCATTAAAGCATTCACCCAAAGAATAGAATACCGGAGGTGAGGCTTGAGCGCCTACCCTTGACATCAAGGCAACATTTGACCAAGTAAGGCATCAAGCAACCCTAGCAAAACTCAATGGAAATTGGTGGGAGAACTCTTCACTGGCTGAAGTCATACTTAGCACAAAGGAATATGGCGGTGGTTGTTGGATGTCAATCATCTCAGCGCAGGACATCATTGCATGAGCTCCTCATGGTAGTGAACTAGGCCTAACCATCTTCAGCTGCTTCATCAAAGACCTTCCCTCCAACAAAAAGGTCATAAGTGGGGATACTTGATGATTGCACAATAAACAGTGCTGGAAAAACTCAGCAGGTCTGGCAGCATCTGTGGAAAGAGAAACAGAGTTAACTTCTAGTCCAATGGCTCTTCAGAAAGGACTGTGCGACATTCAGATACTGAAACAGCCCACGATTGCATAACAGCAAGACCTGGACAACATTCGGGCTGGGAATTGTGTGGGGCCTGAATGTTAATAGCCAATTAAGTGACAATGACGATCTTCAACAAGGGAGAATCTAACCATTGCCCCTTGACCCTCAATGGCATTACCATCACTGAATCCCCCACTATCAACATCCTGGGGTTACCATTGACCAGAAGCTGAACTGGACTAGCCATACAAGTACTGTGGCTACAAGAGCAGGTCAGAGGCTGGGGATTCTGCAGCGAGTCACTCACCTCCTGACTCCCAAAGCCTGTCCTCCATCTACAAGAAGTCGGGCGTGTGACAGAATACTCCCCCACTTGCCTGGATAAGTGCAGCTTCAGCAACACTCAAAGCCATCCAAGACTGCTGCTTGCATGACTGACACTTCATTCACCACAAACATTTATTCTCTCCACCACTAGTGCATTATGGCAGTAGTGTACAGCATTTTACACTGCAGCAACTCACCAACGCTCCTTTGACAGCACCTTCCAAATCCATAACCTCTACCACACAGAATGGCAAGGGCGGCGGACACATGGGGACACCACCACCTGCACGTTCCCCTTCAAGCCACACACACCATCTCGACTTCGAAATATGTCACCGCTCCTTCACTGTGGCTGGCTCAAAATCCTGGAACTCTCTCAGAACTGTGGGTGCACCTATATCACATGGACAGCAGCAGTTCACCACCTCCTGCTCATGGTTCATTAGGGATGGGAAATAAATGCTAGTCTTGTCAGCAATGCTCACATCCCAAGAACTAATTTTAAAAAATATCCAGCCCATCCAGGCTCCAAGGAAATAAAGGGAGCAAGTCCAAGACTTTGAAAGAATGTGCAAAATATGTAGTGGCAGAATAAAAGAAAGTGGTAGTGTTGTTAGATATTTTTATCACCAGGCTTATCATAGAATAGTGTTTTTGGAGGGGGTGGGTTGGGGAGGGAGGTGGTGAATGAACTACAGGACTCATACCACCCCCCACCCCCATTCAACCAGTTAGGATTCTTCCAATCAAAATTGGACGAGTGTCTAGAAACTGGTTACATTTTTGCTAAAAAAGCCTCTAATAGCCAAGTGGTTATGGTACTGGGCTTGTAACCAAGATCAAGAGTTCAAATCTCACAATGGCGAAACTATGAAACAATGTAACTTCATCTGAAAAAAACAGATGGAAACGTGTTTGTACTCGAAAGAGTTACAATCAATCCGCGAGATATTTGCAGTCAAGAGTACCACAACATTTCTTCCATTCTTAATAGACTTTATTAAGTAGTTGTATACAATATCTACAGCATAGTGGATAAAGAGTTAATGATTCAAAATCATACAGGACTGCAATGATGGAATATTGTTGAGAGGACAGTTCAATAGATTTAAGTTCATGTACATGCTGCACGAGATTATTGGAAAGCAAGTTCTCTTTCAATGATGGACAAAATGAGCACCTTGATGACTGAAATTAAGAACAGATGCATCCCTTCAATCTGTGCAATATTCCAAATCTGTGCAATATTCCAAGGAGAACACAAGAAAGGCAACCACTTAGTCTTGTAATAAATTAAAACCTGTTTTAACAATCTAGATTGGCATAAACCAGTCTCACCCTCTACCACAGGCAGGATATTTAATGCATTAAAAAGATCCTGATCATTGCTGCAGTCACCTGAGCACTCCAGAACGTTCAGGAAACAGTGGATTTTCTTGTTGGACAATTACTGGGGCTTTTTTTTTTTTAAAGGTACAATTAGAAAAGCATTCAATTGGTACAAGGTTTTGCTGGTTGACTAGATTCTCTTTCAGGTTTAGCCAAAGAGCTTCAAGTCCACCCAGCAATTACTGCGACCGTGCGTGCGTGTGTGTGTCAGATACATTTTCATTTTTTTGTGAAGCAGCCAATATGCTAAAATTCTTTGCCTTGTGGCTCCAACAATGCTCCTTTTAGAAAACCACCATTTTTAGAGGAAGCAGATCAGCAGAAGATGGGAGAACTCTTCACAAAAGGCTTTGGGCAGACATATTCTTACTTGCACAGGTGGAGATCAGATTGATGGAAGATGGATAGTTCTTCAGTTTCTCCAGATCAGAAGTTATCAAAGAAAAAGCCCCTTACGGGTGACACCCCTTTTGTTCGATTACAGTAAAGGATGGATGAAATTAGCAGGTATATACAGTTAACATTCAATGCAAGTTCAGGTGGTTATATACTGTATTCCAAAGGAATAATGAGCAGGAAAATTGAATATGTTGTTACCAAAATACATCCAAACCAAAATTACTCACCTATTCAATATTGGAGTTTTAGGCCAATATAAGCAATTGGATCAGCAGTTAATTTGTCACATTCCATGAGATACATTCTCATGTTGACTGTAAATATCTGCTAATGATCAGGTTGGTCAGCCTCTTTGAATTCTCCACATGAATCAATGTTGAGACAATTATGAGCTATGGACATCTCTTGGTAAAATCATTGCCCTTTAGACAATCCCTTCCCTGGATACACAGGATTTCCCTTCCAAATACATGGCAAATGAAATTGCTTAAGGCTTGCTAAAAAAGGCACACCCTACAGCAGCTTTCAATAGATGTTTACTCTTATATATATGGGATCCATTTTAAACAACATTGGTTGTTCTTAATCCAGGTTAACATCCTGCTGCTAAATTGAAACAGATTAGAAACAAGGAAATTGTACAAACTTGCATCAGCAATGCCTTTACAGAAAATTTAGATATTTGGAAAATAGTAAGTGTGCAAAGATAAAGTGAAAAAAGATTAGCAGTATTACATGTTGGAGAATATATGAAAAGTGCAGCAAGGACAGGACAATGACAAGGGAACTGAGCAAGTGGCATAATTAGCAGGCATTCTGTTGATGTCCTATTGCAGACATCTGTAGGATTTCAACTCTGTCACAACCACTTTTTTTTTTGCTCTAAAAGTAAACAAAACCCAACTGAAAAGTTAAATTTTATTTCAAGATAGCTTTAAAACAACCATTTCATTCACATATTGCACATTAAAACCAATAGATGCTGCACCACATTAGGACATGTCAGGTATAGGTCCTAAACCTAGTCACTTATACAGTTATTTGCGAAGTGAAGCTATTATAGGAGTTTGCTACCAGACCTGCTAGTAAGAGTCTTTGTGTGTGTGTGTGTGTGTGTGTGTGTGTGTGTGTATATATATGTGTTTTTTTTCCCCAAGTGTTTGGTTTAAAGAGACAGCAGTCCTTTAATTCACAATGTAGATACGTTCTTGTGTACTTCAGTTACCCCAAAAGGAGCAATAAGTCAACTAAAAGAAAACAAGGAGATTGGACCAAAGAGCGAAGGTGAGGTAATTTAATAATTTAAAAACAGAATTGGTTTAGTTTTCTACCAGGAAAAACAAACCATGGAGGTAAGGAAATCAATGTTAGATAGCATAAGAGTTTCCTTTGGATTCTTCGAGGACTCCTCTAGAATAGTGCCAGTCTTGAAAAAAAATTTCCCCAGTACTCAAAATATCCAATACAGATTTTATCGATCCCTCTTCCCCCTCCCCAATCCTGATTACCATCTGACAGGTTTACCCATAAAGACTTTTGTAGCAGCTATAATGTATGCTCAGCACTATTTGCACTTGGCAGAAAACAAGGATAGATTTCCATTTGGAAAACAGTTTTACACCAAATTTAAAAAGGAAAGCTGCTCTTGAAATTAAAAATGACAAGCAAATCCCCAAATTGGAAAAAAAGTTAGTTATATATTTTGATTTCAGAAAAGGATTAATGGAAAGGTTTGCACTGACATACACTAAAATATATTCACATCCCCAACATGTAAAATCTCTAGATCCTCAAAATAATTGAATGAAAAACAGACATTTGTTTAAACAAAAAAAAAAAATTGTTTCATGGAGCTGCTGAGCCTTGGGGATAAAGACCGGAGTTTGAAAATAATGCCCACCACACAATGGATGGAGGATAAGCAGAGTAACTGCCTGTATACATGTCTTTCAGTTCCTTGCTTAAACCATCACTGGTACAGAAGGTAACTCTTCAAGGAAGCTGGTAGTGGTAGTGAGTGGATTTCATTCAAGCGATCCTTGCCTAGAGCGACCCGTACTGAACGCCGACAAAGATCCATCAACGGCAGTGGTTCAGCTAAAAAAGGTGAGAAAACAGGGTTTTTTTTGTTGCATAAAATTATATTGATGTATAACCACATACAGTAACCATTCTAAAAGTTATACAAAAAAGTTTAAAAATGGAAAACATGCACTTATCAAAATGTGTTTCAGCCTTTGAAAGCATTAACAATATCAAAGATCCAAAATTAAAAACATATCACCTACCATACACTCCATCCACTCCTGTTATTCACCTCCATTGTCACTTACCATTCTTGACATACAACCAATTACCATCTATTAGTGCTACAAGCTGCATTACTTTAAATTATTTCAACTACTGAACACTGAAGATTACTTCAGTCAAAAATGCAAAAGATTTCTAAGTGAAATGACCTTCTGGTGCTCCCTTAATTAGACTAGCTTTCAAAAGGTTAATGACAGCTGCAGTTGCACACTAAGTAAACGTATACAATAGCTTGGTTTATGGGATTAGACAAGCGCTTCAATTTAGCCTCAAATATTTTGTTTTCCTTCCCCACTGTCTTGTAATGCACGGAGCGTACACATCATTTAACATCCTTAAAAAGTTGCATGAAAAGCAACACTATGGAAATGTGACCAGTCTTCACATTACAGTCAAGTCCTAATGATTACAGCCAGCTTTGCACAAAAGAACTTAAATTAACAAAGTAAGAATTTAGTAATGAAAAATAGAATTCATTCTAAATCAATTGGGAGAAACTGTTCCTTCAATATCCAAGTAGCTAGATGTATCAATGTGCAAATATTCTTTATTAAATGAATGAGCAGATAATGCAGATTCAGCAAGTTTGAATTACAGTGAAGACAATGGGACTGCTTCATTGAAAGAATTGTGAAAAAGATCTTTTCCCCATGGGAGCACAGGTAGAGACACCAAGAGAAGTTCCCAATCTTAAATGGGCAAGAAAGCCAGGTTGGCAAAGATAAATATTCTGAATTAGATAATGTAAGTATTTCTATTACCCTTCTGACTATTCACCACACTTTGCTCCATTCCCACACAGGCTGGTAGCTTGTGATGGAACTGCAAGTTATTTAATTAAAAACATTTAGAAATTTACTTTGCCTTCAATATCTAAGTTGCTGGTAGAGTTCCTCCCTGATTTAGAGCAAAGCCCATTTCAAGCAGGTCACCACAAAATGTGCTCTTATGAAATCAGAACATATTACAAAAATTGTAACCACAAAATTATGGCTTTTGTGCAATCTGATGACACCACACTTTGTGTATTGTTCCAAATTGAATGAATCAAACAGTGGATGACTTTGCTTAAAATCTATTAGATATCTAACTTTTCCCAGTTCTGATGAAAGGTCATTGACTTGAAATGACCAGAAACACAGTCTCATTTTTCTCTCTGCACAGGTGCTGCCAGACCTGCTATGGTCTAGCATTCTGTCTTTATTTTAAGATGAGTTTCCTTGCTCACAACCTAATGGCGCTCGAACAAGGACATTTATCTCGTGGTTAAAAACACGACCTGGTCACATTATTAGGTCTTTTAACATCCATGTAACTGCTGGGAGCTGGCAATCCCACCTCAAAAATCAGTGGAGGCAGCAGGAAATAGCTAAGTAAAGGGTTTTAAAAATGGAAAAAAAATGTTATAACTTACTTTCTGAAATAAGAGAAGTTGCAAGAGAGGATGAGGAAAGAGGGATCAGAATTGTTGAATTTCCGATATATTTTCTACACTTCAAAGTTGGAGTAAGTTCTGTAATAATCTAGATTGAGCAATATACAAGCTAAGCTTAAAATTCAGTCAGCACAGGGAAATCGTTATCCTTCGTCCTGCTGGCTTTTTTTAAAAAAAGCAAGCTCTCCCATCCCAGTCAATGAGTCAGGCAGGTATTGACCTCATTAAAAGATCAAATTGGCTGAGGTCTGTTGAGTCAGCTGTTATACAGAAAGCATAACATAGAAGTAGCTCGTTTTCCCAACTTGCCTTTGTTGCTTGTTATGCCCCCCATGGACTGTCTGCCTGGGTCCCATATCCTTGCATTCCCCTTTCTTTTAACCATGGAACTTGTAGTATAAGGGTCTGGCAATATGCACATATAGGGTTAACGTGAGACTGAGTACAGTACTGCCCACAAGTGATGCAAGAGTGCACATGACCCACACCTAGGAGGTGGTCAGTCTAGCATTGGACAAAGCTGTATGCACAAGCACGGAGACCCTAGCTTGAATTCATTACCGTATGTGTTCATAAATACTTAGGTTAACTATGTACTAAGACTACAAAGACTTCATTAAGATCTTCTTAAATGGTATCCAACATCCTACATTGGAACCAAACTATCCTTTCAGGACAATATTGTCTCTGCTTCCATTGCCAATTCTGGTAACGTGTTGCACAGCCTCACAGCCCTTGGTATAAATTAATCATTAATATAGGAGAGTTGAATAGCCTGGTGCTATACTTGCTCAAGTCACAGTTCTCCCTTCACACTTTGACAACCTGACCAGAATCAGGAACAGAATAATCCTGTAGCGTAAAAGCAAAATACTGCGGAGGTTGGAAATCTGAAATAAAAACAGAAATACCTGGAAAAACTCAGCAGGTCTGACAGCATCTGCGGAGAGGAAGACAGTTGATGTTTCAAGTCTGTATGACTCTTCATCAGAATGCAGTTCTGATGAAGAGTCATTTGGACTCGAAACGTCAACTGTCTTCCTCTCCGCAGATGCTGTCAGACCTGCTGAGTTTTTCCAGGTATGTTTGTTTTTGTTTAATTCTGTAGCGCTTTGATGCATTATCACACTGTGCTACATACCACATCTAAAGTTAAGTTAAACGCAGATAACTGAGTAAAGCTCAAATTTTCGTGGAATGATCCCACTTGATCTGTATAAACAATTAAACTGAACAACTAGGTGAAGAACAAGATTCATTATATCATTTTATTCTAGTATGAACTCAAAAAAGGTCAAACAGAAAGCTGATACCTCCCACAATGTAGGCCAAATCCTACAGAATATACTAGAAAAGGATAACTTGGGTAATCACCAACAAATGCTTCGCTACGGTTTAATTATCAAAGTAAACTGAACATTAAATCTTTGCAAAAAAAGTGCACGGAATCGTTTTGCATTTGTGCATTTCTCAATATCCCTCATGACACAGATTAGTCAGTCTCAGAATCAAACATCCCAAAAACCAGCTGCTCAGTGCCACAGAAAAAGATCCTTCCACTGTTCCAAAGCATACTCACTCCCAAGCTTAAGAGGAAGAAGCTCAAGGAACGTATTTTCCACACCGGCTGGCCTTGTGCCCTAGTAATTTAGCCAATTAAGTGCCAATGAGATTAAGCCATCAAGCCAGGGGATGAACCCTGGTTCAATGAAGAGTGCAGGAGGGAGTGTCAGGAGCAGCACCAGGCATACCTAAAAATGAGCAGTCAACCTAGTGAATCTATAACACAGGACTGTGTACCAAACAGCATAAGCAGCAAGGTGATAGACAGAGCTAAGCGATCCCACAACCAACAGATCAGATTTAAGCTCTGCAGTCCTGCCATATCCAGTCGTGAATGGTGGCGGACAATTAAACAACTCGCTGGAGGAGAAGGCTCCACAAATATCTCCATCCTCAATGATGGAGGAGCCCAGCACATCAGTGCAAAAGATAAGGCTGAAGCATTTGCTACAATCTTCAGCCAGAAGTGCCGAGTGGATGATCCATCTCGGCCTCCTCCGGAGGTCCCCAGCATCACGGATGCTAGTTTTCAGCCAATTCAATTTACCCCACGTGATATCAAGAAACAGCTGAAGGCACTGGATAGTGCAAAGGCTATGGGCCCTCACACTATTCTGGCAATAGTTCTGAAGGCTTGTGCTCCAGAACATGCTGCACACCTGACCAAGCTGTTGCAGTACAGCTATAATGCAGGTATCTACCCAGCCATGTGGAAAATTGCCCAGGTATGTCCTATATACAAAATACAGAACAAATCCACCCAGCCAATTACTGCCCCAGTCTACCCTCCATCAGTAAAATAATGGAAGGAGTCATGGACAGTGCTATCAAGTGGTACTTGCTTAGCAATAATCTGCTCACCATCACCCAGTTTGGCTTCCACCAGGGCCACTCAGCTCCTGACCTCATTACAGCCTTAGTTCAAACATGGACAAAGAACAGAACTCCCGAGGTGAGGTGGGAGTGACTGCCCTTGACATCAAGGCAGCACTTGACCAAGTGTGGCATCAGGGAGCCCTAGCAAAACTGGAGTCAATAGGAATCAGGGGAAAACTCTCCATTGGTTGGCGTCAAAGTGACCTAGCACAAAAGGAGGTGGTTGTAGATGTTGGAGGTTAGTCATCTCAGCTCCAGGACATCATTGCTGGAGTTCCTCAGGGTAGGGTCCTTGGCCCAACCATCTTCAGCTGCTTCATCAATGACCTTCCTTCCATTATAAGGTCAGAAGTAGGGATATTTGCACAATGTTCAGCACCATTCACAACTCCTCAGATACTCCTCAGTCCATGTCCAAATGCAGCAAGACCTGGGCAATATCCAGGCCTGGGTTGACAAGTGGCAAGTAACATTCGCACCACACAAGTACTAGACAATGACCATTTCCAACAAGAGAGAATCCAACTATCGCCCCTTGACATTCAATGGCATTACCACCACTAAATTCCCCCACTATCAACATCCTGGGGGGGTTAACCATTGACCAGAAATTGACCTGGACTAGCCATATAAATACTGTGGCTACAAAAGCAGGTCAGAGGCTAGGAATCCTGCAACGAATAACTCACCTGCTGACCCCCCAAAGCCTGTCCACCATCTACAAGGCACAAGTCAGGAGTGTGATGGAATACTCCCCACTCACCTGGATGGCAGCTCCCATAACACTCAAGAAGCTTGACACCACCCAGGACAAAACAGCCCACTTGATTGGCACCACATCCACAAACTTTCACTCCCTCCACCAATGATGCACAGTAAGTGGCAGCAGTATGTACCATCTACAAGATGTACTGCAGGAATTCACCAAGGCTTCTTAGGCAGCACCTTCCAAGCCCAGACCACTACCATCTAGAAGGACAAGGGCAGCAGATGGGAACACCACCACCTGGAGGCTCCCCTCCAAGTCACTCATCATTCTGACTTAAGAACTCTATCGCAGTTCCTTCACTGTTGCTGGGTCAAAATCCTGGAACTCCCTCCCTAACAGCACTGTGGTTGTGCCTACACCACATGGACTGTAGTAGTTCAAGGCAGCAGCTCACCACCACCTTCTCAAGGGCAATTAGTGATGGGCAATAAATGCTGGCCTAGTCAGCAACATCCACACCCCATAAATGAATTTTTTTTTAAAAAATTGTCATTTTTATTATAAACCAATTAAGATTGTCCAAACTAATTTCACAAAAAATGCTTAGAGCAGGGACTCCGAATAAGGTGGGAGACAAAGCCTGATCTGTAGGAAATTGTGACATAATTTCTTCATTTAAAAAAAAGAGTGGCATATACTAACATGAACATAGAATGAATCTTTACAGGAAGGGGGAAAAAAGTGTAATTACAACTAAAACTTGCACCTGTACAACACTTTTACATAAAAACGTGCCTAGGTGGTTTAACAAAGGCATAAAATCAGACAAAAATAGATGGTCAAGGAGAGGGGGCAGCGGCAGAAAGAAAAAAACTTGGAAGGAACTTTAGGTGGCAGTGATCCTGTGATATTGCTGCTTCTGTTCCTGGTGGTATGGAGGTAACAGGGAAGGAAGGCGCCATCAAAACAAGCTTGGGGAACAGGAGTAGGCCATTCTGCCTCTCAAACTTGTTCCACCATTCAATCAGAGCATGGATGATCTGTTTAACGCCATCTATCCCCTTGGTCCTATAATCCAATGCACTTGGATTAACAGAAATCTAAGCAGTTTAGAAATTGTCAATTGATCCCCAGCATCAACAACTTTTGGGAAACAGAATTCTAGATGTCCACAACCCTTGCACATGAAGCACTCCCTGACAACACCCCTGAATGGCCTATATTTAAAAAAAGGTTATTCCTCCATGTTCTAGACTTCCCCTATCGGGTACATAAACTACTTTCCTCTATCAAAGCCTTAAGCCTGGATGTTGCTCCCGCTTGACCTACCAAGAGAAGATATTGTAGATAAAGAGCACCTGGTAGGCACCAATCAAGCAGATTTTCACACTTTAGTTGTAAGCATATCTTGGTCATTGCAATCTGTTCATGTTTTTCCCCCAAAACGCCTTTAAAAATCTTGTGCACAAAAATAAACTTCCAAAGGAGGAAGTACAGCAAGTCAACATATCAAACAAGTATTTTAAGCTACGGTCAGTAACTGAACAGCTTCTGTCCAGCTGCCTAGTGACTCTAATCTTGATAATAAACTTTGGAAATCTGATACCATCTTTGTTTATCACCCAGGGACAGGATGATAGATAACCATTATTTCGTACATGTATTATGTACATAAACAGCTCAACCACCTGAACAAAAACAGGGAGGCACTGGACTAGTGGTCTCGTCACTGGGCTTGTATGCCGGAGACCTAGGGTAATGCTCTGGGGACCCAGGTACAAATCCCACCACAGCAGATGGTGAAATTTTAATTCAATTAAAATCTGGAACTAAAAGTCTAATGAAACCATTGCTGATTGTCATAAAGACCCATCTGGTTCGCTAATGTCCTTTAGGGAAGGAAAGCAGCCATCCTTACCTGGTCTGGCCTACATGCGACTCCAGACCCACAGCAATGTGGTTGACTCAAATGCCCTCTGGACAAGGGCAGTTAAGGACGGGCAATAAATGCTGGCCTGGCCAGCGACACCTGTAGCCCATGAACGAATAATGAAGAAAATACACGATGATTAAAAACCTTCAAAGGAATAAAGAGCAAAGTACATCTGTGCAATAGGTTCTGTAAAATTCTTAGGCCAAATACAAATAGAATTAAGAAATTTTGCTTAATCTAAAGGACGCGTAGGGGCATTCTCTGAATAAACTGTAAACTGGCACAAGAGAAAATGCTACAGCTGCCTTCAAAGGTTACTCGATTTTGAGCAGCAACTGATCCCACTGCACACCTCCGAGAATCTGGCTATTAAGTGGCTGTTAAAGTCCAGTCATTGTTCTAATGGATGCACGGGACACTGCCAAGAAAAGCAGACTGACCTTTCTAGATGGATCCTGAGCTCAGTGCAACAGTCAAACTCATTGACAAAAACAGAGTACTGTTCATACAGCTTCCAGGACATCTGCTCCGATCGTATTTAAACTTTCAACAGCAAGAGCTTGAATCTGAAAAACTAGCCACCTTTAGTTTTGCTGAAAAAAAGGTATACAATTGTTCTACAGAGTTGCAATGCAGTTAAAGTTCTGTATTGCCAAGTGACAAGGAGTTATTTTTTTTCCAGCTTAGTTCAAAATAGCTTTATTCAGCCCAACACGTCCTCAAAAGCCCAATGTTTGAAATCCACTTGACCAATTATCTCCTTCCAACCCACTGCAATTTCAAAAACACGTCTTTGCAGTTGAAACTCAATAAATTGAAACTGATGCTCTTCAGCAAAGCTGGTCATTAAGATGGCATAGCTCTTATTCAGATGTTGATAATAGGTCCTTTGAAAAAAAAATCAGAGTTGAACTGCGAGTGGTGAGAGAGAGAGAGAGAGAGAGAGAGAGAGTGGTTCATCCAACTCATACCTCATAGAAGGGTCAATGTGAAGCACAGGAAACCCTTCAAAATCCTGTCAGTCACCCAAAATTTATGCTCCCAATAATTGTTAAGTTAAAAACTATAGGCCAGAAAATAACCTAGAAGTTCAAGCCAGTTAAACCATTCGGCCAATTATACGAAAAACTCTTAAAAAGGTACACTAAAGGATTTTTAAAAAATTCCCTTGCATCATTCTCCAAGGGCAGTCAGCCAACTTGTACAAGACTCAAGCAGACAAGTTACAATAGAGTCTTTAATATTCAGACACAATTATCTGCCATCCCAAATATAGACAGGAAATGTCACAAGACAAATCCTTCTACCAAATTGCTTCATTGTGTAGCCTGCCAACTTCCTCTTACATTTGCACTGTGCCATCTTCATTCTTGCATTTGGATATTGCTGCCTCATACACATAGGCCAAGACTTCAAACTTTTCCATATCAATGGTCAACCACCCCATGTGTTGCATTGGAATTCAGATGAGCCAATTGATCCAACACCTAGTAGGTTAACTTTAGGGCCAAGTGGAAATCCTAGGTGTCAATCTTGGTTCAGTGGTATCATTCCTACCTCTGAAATCAGGTCGTGTGTCCAAAGCCAACTCCAGAGACTTAAAGAACACTTAGGAGGTTTGCAACATTAAATGCAGAAAGTTTTGTTAGAATCTGACCTTGGACATGTTTAGACATCACTCAGCCTCACCCAAAAAAGCATTTCAAATCATGTGGCTTAATCACGAGGTGCGATTCCAGTCCCTGCTGGAAAGCATTGGACAGCCCACTCTACAGCAACATAAGGATTTTGGAAAAAGAATAACCCTGTGAAATAAATCTTTGTTTTCGATCCTGAACTAAAAACTTCCAGCTCTACAACTACATACATTATAGTTCCAAAACATGGTTCAGCCTATGCTTGTCATTGGTGCGTTAATGGAGGTAGCCAGAATAAGATTTGTGCCTATACCTTTAAGTCAGCTGAACATCACTTGCCATCTGCTTGGAACAGGTTAAAATAAATACAAGCTGTTGGCTTTATATAAAAAAAAGTTGGAAAGGATCATCAGAAGAAGAGGCTGAGCGAAGTTGTTTGCAGACAAATTGATTTTTGTTCCAATTCATAATACTCCGAACTAGAAAAATTCTGCCAAAAGCATTTACCAAACAAATGGTAACTAGATTGGGTGGAGTTTATAACTAAAAGCAATTCAAATGGCATCACCCTACAGGTTTAACCTGTATTTGCACACATTAAACAGCTTAATGTTCAACATCTTGCAGAAACCAAAGAAGAAAAAAAAGTTTGCTGAACAGTGTAATTTGTGTTCAGAAAAATGATAATTATAACATTTACATTTACTTTCCTAAAGGCACAATGTTCCAAGGAACTTGAAACCAGAAATGGAAAAGATTGGACATGGACCCAAAAAATTAAAAAAATGACCAATTTTTAGTGCCTTTCATGAACACCAGATGTCCCAAAGCACTTTCAAAAGGTAGCATAGCAAGGTTGTAATGTTGGAAACGCAGCAGCAAATTTGCACACAGCAAGCTCCCATTAATAGCAATTTGCTAATCACCAGATTTTTTTGTAATGTTGATTTGAGGGATAAATATTGGCTAGGATGCCAGGGATAACTCCTGATCCTCTCCAAAATAATGCCATGGGATCTTCTACATCCACTTGAGCACACAGATAGCGCCCCTGTTTAATGCCTCATTTGGCAGATGCTCAGATAGTGCAGCACTCGCCTAGTACTGCACCAGAGAGTCAGCCTGGGCTTGTGCACTTGGGTCAGACTTGAATCCACCACCTTCTGACTCAAGTTCTGTCGAAGGGTCATGAGGACTCGAAACGTCAACTCTTTTCTTCTCCGCCGATGCTGCCAGACCTGCTGAGTTTTTCCAGGTAATTCTGTTTTTGTTTTGGATTTCCAGCATCCGCAGTTTTTTTGTTTTTACCTTCTGACTCAAGGTGAGTGTACTTCCAACTGAACCACAGGCCACACTGGACATCGTACCATATACAGAAAGTATGATAAAAATGAGGTCTGGCCCATCCAGGTATCCACTTTTACCAAACATCTCCACGAAACAAAATTTTATTTCAAAGAATCAACATAAAAATTGCATGACGTCATGTGCAGCTCGAGGAAATTGATGTGTTCTAAGAATCAGGCATGAATGCAAATCAATATAGGACTGGCACCAAGAATGAGGTCACCTTCCATATCTGACCAAATGCACAACTTAAGAGCAGAGGAAAATAAAAAAAAGTGTGCAATTCTAGCTTCACCCAATTTCTGTACAAAGCTCACTTTTCAGCAAAGGTCCCTGTCTAGAGATCTGGAATGGGAGCTGTGGCAGGTTTTTCACACCCTAGCCCAGCGATACCGAGATGAATTGCAACACTCCTGCAGCTACTTGAACTAATGTGATGGATGCTGGGGATCCTTTTGATCTATTCAATTTGTCTATTTAATGGATATACTTGAGCTGTAGGGAGAGCAGTCAACAATGGAAATTAAAACCAAACTATTTATGGTCACTTAATTCTAATGGATTGGGTAAGAGAAATGTTTCTCAAGTTAGTTTTGCTTATATAAACAAAGCTGAGTTTATGTAAAGGAGACCATGGACAAAAATTAAATATGGAAAATACATCTGTTATGCTTGGTAAGCAGCTTCAATTTTACTGCATTTAACAACCTCATGGCATATACTGTGCCGCTATGAAGCGCATGGTTTTACTAGTCACACTACAGCGCAAGGCATGCAAATCCCAGGCTACAAACACGTTGTCAAAAACAAAAACAGAATTACCTGGAAAAACTCTGCAGGTCTGGCAGCATCGGCGGAGAAGAAAAGAGTTGACGTTTCGAGTCCTCGTGACCCTTCAACATCTGTTGAAGGGTCATGAGGACTCGAAACGTCAACTCTTTTCTTCTCCACCGATGCTGCCAGACCTGCTGAGTTTTTTCAGGTAATTCTGTTTTTGTTTTGGATTTCCAGCATCCGCAGTTTTTTGTTTTTACAAACACTTTGTGCTCAGTTTGGTAAAATAGATGTATCCTGTGCTAAATCATTCCTACTGTGTCACCTTCTGAAATTACAAAACTGAGCTTTGCTTCTAATGTGCATGACTGATTTTTAGTTGTAATGAAAATTAATTACTATGGGCAGGCAGGGGATAAGGAAAGAAAGAGAAAGAACGGACAAATGGTAACGAAAGCCACCAACAGTCCATAAATCCACACACACTTGAGTTATTTGTTGGGAACTTGCAGCAATCTATTCTTCAATGTTGCCATCATACAGCAGCATGGAATATACTGCACATTGGTCCTTTCCACATAAGAGCAGGGAACAAAACAGGAATAAATCAAGGTTTCCACATAGCTGGGATACATAGAGAATCAAGCTCATGAAACCCCAACCGACTTTCCATTTATATTTCTAGTTCTCACTCAGCAAGTTCTTGTTTTAGTATTGCCAATCTGGCAATTCAAAAGGACAAACTCTGTTGTTCCTTCATCGGCTGCTAATTATAATTTATTCACCAATAAATGCAGAATGGGATCAAATTACACTTTCAGGAGCTGCGGAACAGCGTTGTACATACTATTGTGTGGATTGTATTTAAGTCTAACCACTCAAGATATCCATTTGTGGAAATCAATTATATATTGAAAGCAGTGCAGCTCCAAACACAAGGAAAATGTAAATGATCAGCACGTGAACCCATTAGTGCTTGAAGATATCCCCTAGGGTAACAATCTCTAATCCATATAAGAGTTTCATTTTGGAAAAATGAAGCACAAATGTAAGACTGCTTGCTGCAGATTGGATTGCAGGCATGAATGAGAATATATGTTTATTGATGGTGAAATTCTTGAGGCCATGCCCCCTTTGGGGATCAGCTCTGTCATTGACTTAATTATTTTTCAAAGACATTTCTCTCACAAAAGGGAGTTTTGACAGCCTATTTGGAACATTTTTTTGTGGCTATAAACAGAGTCAAACATGCATCCAAACATTTTTCCTTGGACAACTAACAGGCTGTATACAACAGCATGATTACCACAATAGCTATAATGTGAAATGGGAAGTTAGAGTCAGCATATCCTCCCAATGACATGAATTGTTCTCACAGGAGTTTGAGGAGCTAGTGGCACAAATTCACAAGCATCATCAAGTCCAATTTTTCAGCCAATGTCATTTGGAGACCATTACGAAACCATACCTTAATTCCCTCTGCATCAATCTCTTCTGTACAGGTAATTTCAGAGCCAGACTAATGAAACTTGCAAGGCAACAGAGCAAAGCTCTTTAAAAACTGATTATGAACGTCACATTCTCAAAATTGATTTACAGCACAAATTCGTGACTTGGCATCACTACAGCATTAATACCAACCCAAGCAACACAAGACTGCCTCATTATATGTAGACAGCCACCAACATGCTAATCCACACCCATTGCTAACTGGGTGTACCAGGCGAATTGGATCCAAATTAGACAGTTCAACACAATAGACTTGGAACCCAATCAGTAATAATGAAATAAGCCTTGCTTTTCTTCTCTAACCATCAGCAATGAAGCTATTATTCACCAGTCAGAAGAAAATAGTACTCCCTTGACAAACTTATTTAGTCTAACAAATTCACAGGTCACAGAGAGCAGTTTTTTTTCTATTTATTTTAATCAAGCCTCTGATTCAAAACCACCTACACAGGACAGTTCCAGTGAATGAATTCACAGGCTTCAAAATAATGCAGACTTTTGAGTCTTTTGATGAAACCACCCACAAATGTGGTACCAAGAGATGTTTGAGCACACCATGCTGGGAAGTTAGGACTCATTTGTATTAGTTCATAAGAGTCTAGACAGTGGGCTGGTCCTCATTTTTCAGAAGAATGTTTGACTGTAAATAGCATTAAGTGTCTCAAAACAATTGCATTTGGTGGTTCGACATTGCAGCTAATGATACAGAGTCTTAAAAGAACTGGACAGAATTACATCATCTTCCTCCTTCCATTCCCCCTCATCATGCAAGAATTAGTGCTGATCTTCCCTCTTGTGCCATATAATTTTCACTATTGCTGACACTGGTTCTATTTTTAAAAAAAGAGGGAGACATAACCAGAATCAAATTAAAGCTGCCTCTGTAGCTGTCTGGAGTCTGGAAAGGATTCTGGTACTGTCATGCTCCATTTTTAAACAATAGGTAATGTGACGTGATTGCAATTATCAGAAATTTACATTCTACTTTCAGACTAGACAGCCAACAGTCCAGATTTGGAAACTGCACTTTTGTGTACGTTTGTGGCACATTTTTGACCAGCTGCCTGTATGCTGGGCAGCTCTTCACCAAAAACAAAGATATACAGTCATAATAAGCTTTAAAAAAGTTACTGCCAACTCATTTTTCATTCTGGGCACATTTCACTCAATTGCCAAACAGCATTGTCCATTTCAACCCTTTGCACTACACTCGAATTCCATCCCCCAACCTCTCCTCCTCCATCAAGGTGCCCTTAAACCTACCTCTTTTGACTGAGGATTTCCTGCACTAATACATAACTGCCCCCTGTTCTGTTCCTTCCATGGTTGATTGCTGAGAAGCCAAGCAGGGCAGGTCTTGTTGAAAAAAAATCATACAACAGGCAGTCTGTACTGAATTTCAAAGGACACAGATGGCAGGCCGGCTCTAGCTGTATTGATTTGACAGCATGAAAAAGGAGCTTATTAAATGAGAACCTTAACTTTCGAGAATTCAGAACAAACAAAATCCAGTAATAAGTGCAGTTTATTGTGGATAGTCAAAAACATTTAAAAAAAAAAATAAATAGTTTGTTTGGCACAAGCTATTGCTACTTAACATAGACTGGCTTCAACAGGAAATCCTAAAAGGGGCCAAAATGCACATTCCAGGTCAAATCATTGCGCAAAACATTGAGCTATTGAATTACACAGTATGACCAGCTCAGGCACAGGTGAAAATCACTCTTATTTCTGAATGAAACAGAAACAGCATGCAGGTGGTGTGATGCAAAACACCTCTACGGGAAGCAAACATTCCTATACAACCACCACCATTATTTACACAATACCTTTAACATAATACTCCTGTGAAATGGTAAAGAAAAATTTGACCCCAAGCCACATAAGGAACTATTAGGACAGGCGACCAAAAGTTCGGTCAGTGCTCTTATCCTAACGTTTTTTTTTGAAAAACTAGATATCCAAAAGATTTTTATTCCATCATAATTTCCTTTGTGATATTTGTTACAAACTTAACAGGCTAGCTAATAAGTAAACACACACTGGTGGCGGGGCGGGGGCAGGGTGGAATATCTAAATCAGACTTAGCGCTCCCATGCCTTCCTCAACTTTAGCCATCATCTGGCTGAGGAGATTCCTTCAGCAACTCAAAATGTTTCAACACAATCGCGATCAACATCAGTAAAAGACCAATGGTTGAGCCATCTTGATTTTGAAAAATATTTTTAGTGTAGAACAAGTAGTGATAGCTATAACCGCTCAACAGCAAAAACACAAGCACACTAAAAGCATCATGTGTACTGGGACACTACCTGCATTTAGTTGATTGTGGTTTACTTGTACTGTATATGAATTTGGAAAATCAGCCCTTATTTCAGGAACTGGAATTTGCAACTGCTACCAACCCTTGTTCTACACATGGACTTTATCCGCTAATTTTGTTTGGGCAAAAAGTCCTCAAAGCGGAGTATTCCAAAATATTTACCTCCCATCATTCCACTTGGTCCTCAAGAGCATCAGTTACCCAGCTCAGTGGGTTCTACTCTCCTCAAAAGTCACAAGGTTTTGGGTTCAAGCACAAGAGTCAAGGCTGGCACCCCAGCGCAGTACTGAGGGAGTGCTGACTTTCAGAGGAGATCTTTAAAACAGAGGGCCCCATCTGCCTATTTAGGTGGATGAGAAAAATCCCATGGCAAAGAAGAGCAGGGCACTTCTCTCCAGTGTCTCAGCCACTATTATCTCTCCATCAACATCACTAACACTGTTTGTAGGAGCTTGGAAATTGGCTGACACGTTTCCTACAATACAATAGTGATTACACTTCATTGGATGTCTCGAGTGGTTTACAACCAGTGGTCATGAAAACACTATATAAATGCAAGACACACACACACACAATCTTTTCTTCCTTATCCCAAGTCCTGAGCACCAATCTGTGCCTCCAAACCACTCCTCGACATCCAATTCTTACTTGAATGAATCATGAAACGCAGTCTGAACAATGTCAGACTACATTCACCGGGATTTTCCACGCTCACAGGCCGCCGGAATCTTCCGGTCCCGCCACAAGTCAATGGACTTCTGGCTGGGGCGCTGCACTGCCTCGTCTACGGTGGGTCCCGCCCGTGACAGGGCCAGAAAATCCCAGCCATTAAGTTACAGATGACATGGACATCACTCGTTAAGTAGCACCACATGGAGCAGCAGATTAATAGCCACTTCTCAGCAATGCTGCAAACCAGGAATTAACTGCACGCCATCAAAATGCAGCTTTTTGAAATCAGTTCTGAGCCTAGATCTTAAATTAATTTCCCTCCCTCCAGGATCAACCTGGAACCTTTGTCCCAAAATATCATGAGTCACTACCCAGCGAGCAGGAAACAGTGGAGACCTACACCCAAGCCTCTTCCAGAAATCACTCAAGCTTACATCATTAGAGGTGGGAACACTGTCTCTTTCCTGGCTAGCCAAGTCAAGGCCAACAACAAGAGGCAATCCTCCCATATCAATCTACAATCTACTCAACTGCACTCACTAGAGTGATGTGGGCTGAGCTGAGAGAAAAATCAAAGCAACAGCTATTGACGGAAGGTTCGAGTTTTAAGTTTTAGACTTGTAAAAGCAGCTTAAGATTTGCATTGCAGAAGTTTAAGGCACCATACACATTTAAATAGCACCCCCACTGCTTGTTGGCATTTTACAGTAGGTCAGAAAATTTCAGGGAATGAAGCAATTAAGAGCCAAATGCATCATTTTGCTTTAAATTGTAAAAGTTCATGTACTAAGTGAAGGCTAAGATTGCCTGAGGCAGACATCAATTGTGCACAAGCTTTTTAAGATAAGCTTGCTTATATCCTGGGTACCAGATAAAAAATCAGCAGCATTGTTCATCTTAATCTATTGAACCAAACAAATTGCCAATTTATTGGCAAAATTTCTCTCTCTTCCCAAGACATACATACTTCAATCTCTTCAAATGAAAATCTGGTACAGTTGGAGAACTATGAATAAAAATGTAACACTACCAACAAGGCATGCCAGGAGTGTGATGGAATGCTCTCCTTCTTTCTCAGATGGGCACAGCTACAAAGAAACTCAAAGCTTAACACCATCAGCACATTAGACACTCAGTCCCTCCATCACAGCACACCATGGTTACGCTGACTGCTACCTACATGATGCACTGCAGCAGCTCAAGGTTACTTCAGCAGCGCCTCCCAAACACATGACCTGGATGATCAAGTAGGTGCATGTAAACACTACTGCCATGACAACCAAGTTCTCCATCAACTTGCACAGCACACTATTCATTCATCGTTGCTGGATCAAAATCCTGGCACTCTCTGCCCAACTCCACTGTGGAAATACCTTTGTGTGGAATTCAGTGGTTCAAGGTATACCACTGTGGGCGGACCCTGATGGACACCAATATCCAAAAATCAATTTTAAGTCTCTGAAGGAAACAAGACATCCATCCATGGACTCTATCCCTTCTTCCATTTAATGAAGGGCTTTCCCTGGGATATTAAGTACACCTCTATCTCCAAAGCCTGCCCAAAATAAACAAGCAAAAACCCAGAATATTAATTTATCTCTACTGATCAGCCCAGGCCTGCTGCCATTCACTGTTGGTGCCTTCACTGGTACAACTATCTAGCCTCATGGAATATTTAATTATTTCAAGTAAGGGCTTCCTTCAAGGGAAAAAAATAGTTTCCAAATCTTAAACCCAACCTAAAAAAATGACGAGGTTTCATAATGGAATCTTCAACCATGGCTAATATGGGAAGGTAGTAATTGTAGGGATTTTCATAATTCATAACTGCCAAGTACCTCTTCAGTGAAGTCTGAACAAAAGATCTGGTTGAAAACTACATAAATTGAGATGTTGGAATTTTTGAACAACAAGATCCATTGCTCCCAATGTGTCTAGTTGTATAAGAGGACAGGCAGGAGTGCCATTACCGAAGCAAGTGAATGAGAAGCTACATACATGGTGGACACGGTTACCTTTCTGCACCAAGAGCTTATTCCGTTTATTGGTCACAGGCCAATCTTGTGAATCAAGGCTTACAAATGGCTGTCCAAGTTGGCTTGGAGGCAATGAAATCCCAATTCACACTAACCTCCACATGAACCCAGAAAAGTATAACAAATTTAAAATTTGCAACAGGTATCTGCTTGGATTCAATGGCATCAATCACCTGAAGTGCTGTGGTTGGCTTTTGTTTAAAAACAGCAGTCAACTCTTGAATTGTGCAATTTGCTACTGTACAGGGAGGTTAAGAGTTTAACTATGAAACTACTTTGCAATCTGGATTGGATCAGTCTCTGTGCATGTGTACTCCTTCAGTCTCTCTAGACCAACCGACTAGGCAGTATTTGGTGCTGTTTTTAAGCTGCTTTATTCCAATTCAAGCATATATGAAGAAAGTAAATTGGCACAATCAATGCAAATCCTGTTTGCCTACCAACACAAAAAAAAGACTGGCATTTATATAGCACCTTTCACAACCACCACATGTCCCAAAGTGCTTTACAGTCAATTAAGTATTCTTTATGAAATGTCGACACTTATGTCAGAAACACAGCAGTCAGTTTCTGTACAAAGTCATAATGACCAGATAATCATTTTTGTGATGTTGATTATGGGATTCATTTTGGCCACAACACTGGGAATAACTGCCCTGCTCTTCTGCAGAACAGTACCATGGTATCTTTTATCCACCTGAGGGGGCAGATGGGGCCCCAGTTTAGTAACTCACTTGAAAGACAACAACCCTTCATCACATCACTGCATCGCCAGTCTTAAGTTTTTATGCTCAGATCTCTGCAGTGGATCTTGAACCTGGAGCCTTCCAACCCAAGAGGCAAAAGTGCTAACCACAGACACGAGTGACACTAAGATGATGAACACATGCACTAGCAGACTTGGGTTACTCTTACGTGAGAATAACGGTTCCTTCTGCTAGCTATCCCGCTTAGATGGCAAGGGTTATTCATTCCTCCTGGCCTCTCTTCTTCCCCTGTTAACTTCTGGGTCTGGACTCAATTCTTGAAAAGGCTCCCTTCAAAGAATTGCAGAGACCAAAACGTTTGTCAACAAAGTGCTTGTAAGTCTTTCTGAATGGCTACACACGATTAACAAGCGGGCCATTGTTTTGTATCGGAACAAAACAGCTGCCATCCTTCACTTAAAAATCACCTCTCCTTTCCCTACGGATTGTAAACTCAGCACAGGGTTCTCTACCTGTTCAGGCAAGCTTCAGTCAAAATAACATTCAGGCAACACGTATGAGGTCTACTGGGGAAAGGCGATGGGTACAAAATCCTGGGGAAGAGGGAAGTAGTTCATTAATCCCATAATGAAAACATGCAAAAGTTAATTACACCAGGTAGATTTTTAAGTTGATTCAGAAAGAAAAACAAAGGAGTCATATTTCTGGAGCAACCATCCAACCAACAAGCTGCCCTCTGACTGCACCAAAAGATAAAAGGACTCTCCTCTCTGCATCGAGTACAATGCAGGGAGGGAGCTTAGACAAGTTTTCAATTCAGTGATTGTAATAAAAGGCAGCAAGTATGCTTCCAAAATATACAATGCATTTGCGTGCACTGGAAGTGACATATTAATACACAGGGCTCCATTCTTTGCAGACAAAGGACATGTGCATGCATTACACCTGTTTCAGCTAAACAGGGTAAGGTGACAGCCATTCATTCCATCATTCCTCAGGGCAATGCCTTGACCAATCAGGGTCAAGCTGACTGGTTTAAACTTCAAACAATGCTTAGCAATTAACTGGTCAGTTATCATCAACTGGAGCATTCTCCATGGCAACACCACTTGCCAACAAGTCATCACTCTCTTCACATAGTATAAATTGTTGTTTTCCCCCTGATATTGGAATTCTTGCAAGTGTCCTGATGAGTGCAAGGCGATAAAAAGAGACATGTCTCCCTTTTCAGCAATACTCAAGTTCTATACTACCGAACAACTAAACTTACACTGCAGTCACTGGGAAATCCAACAGGGGGAAAGAAAAAGCGTTTCCAGCCTTCAGTTTTTTTTATAAAAAAGTGAACAAGGAATTTTATTAAACTCTGCAGATGTGAGTATTGGAAATTCAAGTTAACCCAAATAATGTTAAACTCCAGACAAGGAAAATTTGGGGAAAGCCAGGATCACAATTTGTGGCTTGCTCTTCCCTCTCTCTCTGCTTCCCTCTCTCCATTACTTAAACAACAATGAGTAATTCGCAGACACTGATCTGTAGCAAACTACTAGCTACAAATGCAATTTCCACCCACGTCTGGTGGTTTGCCCAACACTTCTGGCTTTCTTACTGACTTGTAAACCCGCAGCTGTTGTTGTTTTAAATATAGGTTTTTCTCTGGTTTAAACACAGCTTTGCAAAAAAAAATAAAACCTCATTCAATCATCCTCAGCTAAGGAAGAAAGGGGGCAGGGTGCAAAAAACTGATTTTGTTTCTAGCTTGACATGTCATTTAGAACATGGGACAGTTCACTATTCAAAAATGATCGGGGGAGAGCCAAAGCCAACCCTGTACATTGTTAATTTTTGACAAAAGAAAATGACTGTGAAAGACCTTGAAATTTTCAGGAGGAGCATTTCAGGAGGCTCCACAATGGCCTGATACCATAAGTTAAAAAAAAAAAATGCCAAAATACAGGGTGGACTTTTAAAAAAAAACTAACTATGATGGAATGCACTATTGTGTACCCAGTTTAAGCCACACAGTGAACTGGGAAGATCTCGAACACACGTGGAATATTGGATGGCTGCAGCTATTTTTAAAAAAAAGTGATACTGGGAGCTCATTGAAGCCATCTACAAAATTAGAACAAAAAAGCTGGAAAAACAAATAAGAACAGGGGATATTGGGGCATTATCAGAGAGAACCTCTTAAGCTTATTATATAGGGTGCCAACTAAGGGACTGACCTGAAACATGAGCTTTACGATCCCCTTTTTAAAAGATGTCACTGAGCTTTTGCATAATTGTGATTTCTTCTGCACGTTTTTGTACATAACAGAGTAGCTGGTTTTCTTAATCAAGACCAAAATAGTAAGTGTTTCAGCTTTAAAAACAAAAAACTGCGGATGCTGGAAATCCAAAACAAAAACAGAATTACCTGGAAAAACTCAGCAGGTCTGGCAGCATCGGCAGAGAAGAAGAGTTGACGTTTCGAGTCCTCATGACCCTTCGACAGAAGGGTCATGAGGACTCGAAACGTCAACTCTTTTCTGCTGCCAGACATGCTGAGTGCCGATGCTGCCAGACCTGCTGAGTTTTTCCAGGTAATTCTGTTTTTGTTTAAGTGTTTCAGCTTATCTGCATTTGTGAAAGTGACACAGGAGTGCTAAAGGTTGGCTCTACATACACCCACTCCCTGCCCACAGACTGAAGTACAATATCTCAATGGACACTTTACTACACTTAAAATGATTTCAACAAAAAAAAAAGAAATGCAATGCCAATAATTATCCCAAAAGCACCAGGCAAACATAAACCATTAAACTAAATTCTGAACCTGCTGAGATAAGTTGGACCAAAAGGAGAATAGTCAAAAAGTTTTTTTTTAAAAAAGCAGTTGCTTTTTATGATTGTTCAGCTCAAATAACTTAGCGACATGCTTTCAGCACTGAGCACTGTACACATCCACATCAGTACAAAGTGCAATAACAGTTAGGGCATTAGCCAAGTTACCTGGCTGGGTGACAGCAATTTAAATAGGAGTTTTACATCTTTATTGGACAGTAAAAGCATCAAGTATTTCAAATAAAACGAGACTGAGCCACAAAAGATGTTAGTACAGGTGACCAAAAGATTAGTCAAAGAGGTAGAGTTTAAGGATCAACTTAAAAAGGGAGGGAAAGAGAGGCTTAGGAAGGGAATTCTAGAGTTTAGGGCATGACCACCAATGATAGAGGAGTGATAAAATTAAGCAATTTTGGCAAGGGACTAGAATCGGTAGCACCAGATGATCTTAAAAGTTTTACGATTAGAGGAGGTTTGAGAGAAAAGGGCAGGATGATGCCATGGAGTGGGGGGGTGGGGTGGATTTGAACACAAGGATTTTAAAATTGAGGAGGAGTTCAGAGCAGGTGCCAAATGGAGGTCAGCAAGCAATGGGCTGATTAGGTAAACTAGTCTGAATTCGTACCCATCATCTGATTTTGTAAAGACAAGAAGATAACAGATTTGGTTCCTGGTTTAGCATCTCTGGGCTGAGATGGCAGGAGCAGAAGTAGTATCGTCATTCTCAGCCGCTATTCAGTGACCTTGAGCAGAGTGTCCCCTCCATAGCTGAACAGCACTCCCTGCCTCTTGGCTCTCTTCCTTTTATAAGATGTCTCATCTGCAATGTTCCAGTTTTGATTAAAGACACATTTAAAGCATCAACACTCTGTAGATGCTGTCTGACCCATGAATGCTTCAAGCATTTTCTGGTTTTTTTTGCTTCAGATTTCCAGAGTCTACAGTATTTTTGCCTTTTGCTCATTCACCATCATTTAGACACGGGTATGATGAATGGTCATTTCTGTGGGCTATTGGAGATCTGTTGCTGTGCAAGGAATCAGATTCCAGAACTTTGGAAGGTGGGGTGGAAGGAAGGAAAGGGAGATATGTATTTAAAAAAAGAGGCTGTGGCATTGTGACTGCACTGGTATTCCACAGGTGAAGGGTAATGCTCTGGGGACCTGGGCTCGAATCCCACTATGGCAGATGGTAAAATTTTAATTCAGTCAAAAAAATTTGGAACGACCATGAAACAACTGTTGGTTGTCGTAAAAAAAAAACACCATCTGGTTCACTAATGTCCTTTAGGGAAGAAAATCTGCCATCCCTACTTGGTCTGACCTACATGAGACTCCAGACCCACAGCAAGATGGTTGACTCTTAAAATGCCCTCTGAACAAGGGCAATTAGAGATGGGCAATAAATGCTGGCCTGGCCAGCAACCCCCACATCCCATGGACAAATAAAAAAAAAAACCTGAAGGATTTTTAAAAATTCCACAAGTTTCACCTATGGAAAAGGATAGCGACTCCCAGAATATTAGGTATGTTTTATATGGTGTGTTATGAAAGGAGCCACTATTATATATGTGGCGTCAAGCAGCTCTCCAGAATGATAAATTAAAGATGCACATATTTTCTGCAAGGGAAAACTCTCAATAGTGAAGGCCACTTCCTTCAAACTGGAAGGATTTTTTTTGTTAAAAGAAAACGCCCACAAATCACAGCTTATTTTGTAGATTTAGAACATTAGTATAAAAAGGAAGCTTACTGACGACAGTGGAACAGTCAAGTAAAATTGGCTCCTCCTCACCACATGGGAAAGAATGAAGAACAAGTGAAAAGGTGATTATTTCACTGGAAACATTGCTGGCCACTATTTTTACAGGTCTTTCTTGCATACTTTAAATTCAGCAGTGATTCAATATACAATTCTTCAAGTTCAGCGACCACCCCGAGCACCAATATTTAAGCATTCGATATGTTAATTACAGATCTATTGATGACCTTGATCGGTACGTTAATTTAAATAATCAGCATTTGGATTGAACTGTCCGGTAAAATGGGAAACTGATGGTATTCAAACTTGCCTTAACTGGAAAATCTAAAAAAAATGTTCAATAAAGAGAATGCTCAGTGTTAAGTAATTTTGGACAAAACAGGTGAAATATAAATAGTTGGAGATTACTTACGGTCCAGTCCATTAATGTAGCGCATTCTTATCTCACAGTGACCCCAAACAGCACTTACAACAGGATAAAGCTTTTTCCCTTTAAGTCCTCTACATGCAACTCCCAGGTAATGTCCATCCACGATATAGCTTAGAGTTCCTTCATCCATGTCCAAAACTACCAGGAATACATCTGGTACTATAAAGGTTTCATGGGGCTCCAAGAAAGCTGGATAAGTCTGGCTTGGTTGATTTTTGCCATCAAAATAAAGTTTGTTACGTCCAAGGTCCCAGCCCCAGGATTCACAATTACTACCAACAAGTGCTGTATAGCCCACAGAGTGCAAAGGAGCATCGATCGTAGCAACACCAACCACTGCATGTGTTCCCCGTTGTCTCATTGCCCAAGTGATTTCCCACACGTGTAGTCCTCTGGTATATCCGACTTTGCCTCTGATACCATCAGTACTCTGTGCCACTGGATGCCGATGAAATATTAACTTGTCATCTTCTTTCACAAACACGTTTAGCGACCGATCGTCATTGTTCCACGAGTGCAATAGCTGGACTTCACAAGTAGCTGGTGGCATGTCCAGCAACATGTCCAGTCGAGCAGGCTTACAATAGTCAAGCCCTTGCTGTTCATGACGAAGAGGCCTGTAAGAAGGATCCCTCACATCCACAGTCTTGAGTCCAACAGTAACTCGCTGGCCCATAGTTCAATTTCCAGGACAAAAAGCAACCCAATCTGCCCCCCCCACCCCCAACCCCACCCCCACCCCCACTCAGTCTTTCAATTTTCTTGTTCAAATGCGTTCAGGTTGGAAAACACCAGGTGAAGATGGGGACTTAGCTGAAGTTCCTAAAATATAGAAGCAAATTATTAAAAAGAGTAACAATTTTTACCCAGTTTCATAGAGTCACATTACAACAACAACTGACGATAAAGGCTTGCTAACAGAAAACACATTGTCAGAACTGAGGGGTTATAACCATCAAGCTTGGGTTCATTTCTTTGGGGGGTGGGGGGAAAGAGAGGTGGAGGGGTGACCCAATAGGTCTTTAAAATGATTAGGTGGGGTTTGACAAGATAGATAAAGCATTTCAAGGGTCATAAATAGTAGATAGTAACTAATAAATCCAGTATGGAATTCAGGGGAAACTTTTTATGGAGGTGGAACTTTACTGATGGCCATGGGATAGAGTCCAAGGCAAGCGGATGAAGTTTGCTATCACAATTGATTTTATCCTATGAATGACAGTACAGGCGCAACGGTTGAATAATCCAGTCCATTTCTACATTACCCAGAGAGAGTGGTTAGAATGTAGAAGTGGCTACTTCATGGACTACTTGAGGAACCTAGATAAGTACACAAGAGACAAAAGGAATAGAAGGATATGCTGTGGGAGGGGTTTTCAGTGCAGAATAAACATTGCATAAAGCCGGTTTGTGTAAACCCATTATCTGACCACATTAATGCTTCTCTACTCAGTCGCAGAATTGTTACTGTGCAGAAGGAGGCCATTCAGCCCACGGCTGCACCGGCTCTCCGAATGAGCATTACGACTCAATGCCATTCTCCGCTTTTCCCTGTAACCCGGCGCATTATTTCCTATTCAAATAAATCATCTAATGCCCTTGACTGCCTTGATTAAACCTGCCTCCACCCCTCAGGCAGCGCATTGCAGACCTGAACCGTTGTGTAAAAAAAGTTCGCTCATCACTTTTGCAAATCACTAAATCTACACCTTCTCATTCCTTTTACAAGTGGGAACAGTTTCTCCTATCCGCTGTCAGGCAAGAGAGTTTCTACTTCTGACACAGTTAGCAATCAGGTGTAAATCAGGTTAATTTAAGTTTCTTTGCTCACTGTTCCACTCAAGTTCATCTGCATATCACCAAACGTAAACAAAATCCTCCATGGACCTTTTCTCAAGAGTGGTAACTAGTTTAAATACAGCAGAAAATGGGTTTAATCACATACAAAAAAAAGCACCCATAATCAGAGTGTCTACTCCACCACCTCTGGCCAACCCAATTTTAAGAACTGTAAAATGACAAAGAAGGATACAGACCTATTTACAAGTTAAATGAGTATTCAGTTTAATAAAATATATTTGTATGTTAGTGCCCTTGCATCTTAAAAGGTCAATTTAGAGGCTAAAAGCTCAAAGAGGTGTAATTAGCAGAAATCCACCAGTGATTAATTCAATCTGGGGGGTGGCCAATTTATGGGTGGGACCAACTTTTAGTACAAAGTTTGTTAAACTAGCATGAATCAGGTAAACTTACATCAGGTGTCATCTGTGGTTGAAATGCTCATTTATACATGTGTTGGGTTTGCAGACTTGCACTCAAATCAAAAAAATAATAGTGCAACCTCCCAGATACTCCTGTCCATTACAGCTCCCCAATTTAGTTTCAAACCATTTCTTTGAAATGCAGCTTCAGCACGCTTGTCCTCTCATTTGAGAGATCAGAGATCAAATCCAACTCTGATGGATGAGATAGACATTTCTGATATGCATCAAATCTGTGCATGGACAGCCCCAGTCCAGTAATTACAGCAGGTGATGCTCCTGAAGGTGGAGACACATGTCTGACACATATTAGACAAAAGGTAACTTCACAATGGGCAGTCTGATAGCTGATCAGCGATCTCTCTCTCCATTCAGTTAAAAAAGAGAAAAACAAAACTTACTTTTAGATCTCTTGTTATTTGTCTTTACTCAGACACACATACACACACCAACCAGAATAAGCAGCCCAAAATGACTGGTCCCATTTCCCTAGGAGGTTAAAAAATTGCAGATGCAGTGCTGTACTCACTCAATTCAGTCCATGTACAAATCAAAGAAAACGAGGACAGGCTGCAACTCCCTTCTAATAGTTTCATAAATCACTGCCAGCCATCACTTTGATTTACATATAAAATAGGTTTTCAAGAATAAATTTTATTCCACGAGCTGTTTTGTACTGTTGGCTTGATGCAGCTTTACAAAAGAAGTGCATTTCCTTAAGAGGCTCAGTGTCATATAATGTTTTATAACACATTAAAAAAGATGCTATATATAATGTGAGAGTGTAATGAATTCTCCTGCTTTGTGGTTGCAGGACCCTTCTGTTGAAAGCCACAAGTGTTCACCTATTGGATTTCTTGTTCATCTCCCTCACCTACTACCATGACTGACCAATAGAACACAATCTACAATTCTTACAATGGACCTCTTCAGGCAAAGCACCCAATCTTTGGTCCTGTGGCAACAGAAGGCAAGGGGCATCTGTTGCCTCTTGCACCACAGACTATTGCAAATAGCATCATAATCTTGATTTGTCCCCAGCTGCTTTGAGAAACAGGAATATGGCTGTTGGTGGTGGGGGTAGAGGGGTGGTGACTGAAATCTAGGTAATTCTGGGTTTGACACCCCATCAAGGTGATTGCTCTTTTTTTTTAAAAGCGGGAGCTCAGTGCAGAGGGAAAAAAGGTCAGATTGGGGATTGTGGAGTTAAGCAAATTAAATCTGGTACCTCAAATCTGCTTGAAATAACAAAATTACCACCAATTTATGTTGCCTGCTTGCCATTACAGGACCCTAGGTGGGGAGGTAGTTTGGGGAAGATTGTGAAGAAGTCTTTATCATACTTACTCTTCTAGTGCAGAAACATAGATAAATGACAGTAGACGAACATTTGTGCTAAACTGTAGTAGCTCATTAATTCAAACTCATTATAAACTTAATTGTTAAAGCCCAACTCTGCTGCTCCCTGTGGTATCTGTACAGGAACAGGCTTCAAGGTGATGGGAGCTTGCTGAGAAGTTTGAATCAGGGAGCCCCAGAGTGCACAGTAACGTGGTTTGACTGCTGTTCTGTTCTTCATCTCTTAAGTGGGAATGACTATAATTGTCATTTTAAAACAAAAAAGTGTGTCACGTTTAAGTCACCTATTCCCTGATGGATAGATTTAGGGAAAAAGAAAACTGCCTAGCAGCCCGATATTAGTTCCTGAAAATTTAAGAGCAACATTAATTCAGAGATTTTTGAAGGTTCCACCCTTGTCAATCTCTCACCACACACAATCCTCTTGGCCAGAGCTCTGTCCAATGGCTGTTTGGTTTCTTCTTCTGCCCATTTTTATCCACCACCCCCCCCCGCTGGGGTTACACTTCATTTGACAAAATCCCCAAACATTCAACTTGTGGGGTGGGATGTTGCTGAACTAGTATCAGAGCTGGGATTTAAAATGTTGGGACAAAAACAGAAAACAATGCTGGAAAAACTCAGCAGGTCTGACAGCATCTGTGGAGAGAAAGACAAAGAGTTAACGTTTCAAGTCCGTGTGACTTTGCCTTTAAAATGATAGGTTTTGGTATCAAATACTCCCAGACTTGAAAAGCTTAAATTATGCCACATTTGCTTTAAGGGCTGCCATTTATAAACTTGAATCTTGAGCTATTCAATGCTCCAAAAGCTACTATACCACTTTTTAAGTGATATGTGGAAGAAATTGTGACACTACCATCAGAGTTCAATCTTGATGTCAAGCTATCAGTGCTGGGGGGGGGGGGGGGGGTGCGCGTGGGAAGAAGAGAATTCTCCTAATTCTGGATCTGAAAACACTGGTTAATTCACTGCCACTGATGTGGTAGTGTTCATAAAGATCAATTGCTGCACACAGGAGAATAATGTGACAGCAGTTGACTATGTTGCAACAAATGGCAACTTCCTGCAGAAGGTTGCCAATCCAAGACACCATTACTAAGCTCGTGCTGAAATGAAGTGTCCTAAAATTTTTTTTTTTAAAAAAAAGTACCCCAGTCCTCCACGAGTAGAGCTCAATATGTAGCAAATCACTACTTTAAAATGCTCAGAAGGTCAGAGAGAGCACGCGAGTTAATGTTTCGGGTCCATGGCCAAACCTCAACTGTTTCTCACCACAGGACCTGAGCATTTTGTTTTTATTTTATGTTTCCAGTATCCGCGTTGTTTTGCTCGTGTCCCCAAATTTACAAATGTTGGCTTTTCAGGTAACGACTACGCTGCAAACACAACAACGTTCAACATTTAATACGGTCAAGCATTTCCTTTTTTTCCCCCCCGAGCGAGTTATGCAACAATCCCAGGGTGACCAACAGTCCCTTAATTTACGGGATCGTCCCGTATTTGAGGCCACTGTCCCGTGTCCCAGGTTGCTCGCTGCCGGGATGCCGTTCGTCCTGTAATCCAGACCTTAAAGTTTTGCCCACGTGCAGTATCCACTCTACTCATTTGCCTGCTCTCAGCATCTCCTGCCCAGCCCCTGCTTGCATGAGCCTCCATGCCAGAGTGCCCCTTACATTTTCCCAGCAAGAGTTGCTCACCCTGAATAACCCACACTTGATGGCAGCACAGAATAGCACGAAACAAACAACTGAAGTGGACCGTTTCAACCACACGATGAAAACATTCAACTTCAGCGGCTACTAAATGCATTGGATTACATACCTCACATTGCTTTTATCATTGAAAATTAATCTTCACAGGATTGAGACACATTCTAATGATCGTCCTGCAAGAAGAAAACAAAATAAAAGTCAAGATTTTTAAATCGAAACAAGAGACAATCACAATCTAGGTGGCAGCTTGAGATATACAGCACCACAGTCGTATACACTAAGCAACAATAAAACGTAGCCCATGTAGCATTCATATACACCATCAATAAGGGTTTAAAAAGACTTCGTTTCAAAATGAAGTGTTTTTTTTAAAAAATGCACCCAGAGTCAGATTTAGGCAATTGTCCAACATTGTTAAGTATTAAAAGTTAAATAGCAATTCAGGCTATCAAAATGTCAAGATAATTACAGTCAAAGACACAATTACAGGGATGGCTGGAAAGGGACTGGTTCATCCTGTCTGTGTCAATAGCAAAAATACTCTTTGTAAGGAAGCATCCACTAGCTTTTTTAAAAAAGGCATGACCATATACACATATACCAGGTTATATAAAATTCCACTTAAAAGAAACTAGCAATCATCCATCAGCAGACACACCCACCCCTGAAGACACTCCAAGAACCACTTAGACATAATTCCGAACAAAAAAAACTAAATGGTCAGAAATGAAGACGAGAGATACAAATGGAACTAAATCACCAACATAACCATACTTAAACTGTTAGAAGTCCAATGGACTGGTCATTTCTACTTACTTTCTTTCAAAAGGACTAACATACTCTGAGTACTATTTTTGAAAGATACCTTAAGATTGACTTCTGACATTTACTGCCAGATTCTCCAGTTGTCTATTCTGGACAGACAGGCAATTCTGGTTTTTAATAGACCAAAAAAAATGGAACATGTTTCATACATACTGTACAATATATCTAGAACAACTTCACATAAATTAGGGGCTATTACTCCAGAATTTAAGTGGATTAAATGACCTTTTAAATCTAGAACATTGTAATAATTCATGTAATAAAATTTAGCATGTGCGTCTAGCAAGCATTTAGGAAGGCAAATAATATGTTGGTCTTTATTGCAAGGGGACTGAAGTACAAGAATATAGGGCAATGGCAAGACCACAGCAATACTGTGTAGAGTTTTGGTTTTCATATCCAAGAAAGTATACACTTGCCTTACAGGCAGTGCAGCAAAGGTTCACTGGAGTGGTTCCTGGGATGAGGGGATGTCTTCTGCTGAGTAAATTGGGCTTACACTAGAATTGCAGAACGATTGCAGGACCAAATAAAGCACAGTTGTGCCCATGCCAACTCTGCAAGAGCATCACCTAGGCCCACTCACCTGCCCTTTTCCAATGTAGCCCTACAAATTCTACAAGGCACAAGTCAGGAGTGTGATGGAATACCCCCCACTCACCTGGATGATTGCAGCTCCAACAACACTCAAGAAGCTTGATAACATCCAGGACAAAGCAGCCCACTTGATTGGCACCACATCCACAAACATCCACTCCCCCCACCACCGACACACAGTAGCAGCAGTATGTACCATCTACAAGATGCACTACAGGAACTCACCAAGGCTCCTTATACAGCACCTTCCAAACCCACGACCACTACCATCTAGAAGGTCAAGAGCAGCAGATGGATGGGAACCACAGCATCTGGAAGATCAGCTCAACCCATCCCCACCCAAACCAAGTAACTCACATCCTGACTTGGAAATATACCACCATTCCTTCTGTGTCACTGGGTCAAGATCCTGGAACTCCGTCACTCACAGCACTGTGGGTGTACCAACACCACATTGACCGCAGCAGTTCAACAGAAGGTGGTGGTGAGCTGCCCTCAAGGCAATTCGGGATGGGCAATACATGCTGACCCAGCCAGCAAAGCCCACATCCTGTGAATTAAAAAAAAAAAATTCTTTTCAAATAAATCATCAATTCTCTTGAAGCCATGATTGAATCTGCCTCCCCCATTACTCTCAGACAGATGGAGTTTAGAAGAATGAGAGGTGATCTCATTGAAATGGAAAATTCTGAAGAGGATCGACAGGGTAGACAGAGTTAGTTTCCCCCTGGCTGGGGAATCTAGAAATGGAAGCAGTGCCTCAGGATTAAAAAGGGACTGACTATTTAGGTCTGAGATGAGGAGAAATTTCTTCAGAGTGGTTTGTGAATGCTTGGAATTCTCTACCCTCAAGGGTAAGATGATGCTCCATTGTTGAGTATATTCAAGGCTGAAATAGCTATATTTTTGATTGCTCAGGCAATTAAGGGATATGGGTAGCGCCAGTGAACGGGAAAGCAGAATTGAGGCAGAGGATCAACCATGACTGTACTGAATGGCAGATCAGGTTCGTAGGGTCCATATTGTTTTATCCCTTATGTTCCAAGATTAGAATTATAAAGATGCAAATGCCCAAGAGCTCGAAGCTAAAAACAAACAGTCAGAAGTTGAGTGCTCAATTAAACGCCCCATTGTTAAAATTTACCCAACCCACTTCAACCTTGGCATTTACACAAGCACTGATTAGTGTGTGTCCTGGAACAAACAAAAGGTGACATTTAAGGAGATGTTCACATGTACATTTTTTCCTGTGTTAAACAACTAGAACATGTGATAAAAACAGAATCCAAAATAATTTAGAAAAATAAAATGGATAACCATTTCAAAGAATTTATGGACTCAAGGAAGAGGAGGAATACTGAATAGATAGTTCCTTCAGGCAGCAAATAGATGCCGGCAAGGTGTGTTAATATTTCTCATTGTGCATCATAATTTTGTGACCTCAAATTTTTAACCCAAACAGTGTTCGACATGGATTTCTAAATATTAGAACAGGGCTGCAATGGTACTAAAGCACAGGAATCTACCAACTTCTGTGAAGCATCAGGCACACAAACTTTTGCACAGAGTTCAAGCTTGAATGTGGAACACAGATAGGAGCTGGAGAAGACCATGTTTGACCAGCCCAGCTTGCTCTGCCATTCAATATGATCATGGCTGGTCTTGGCTTCAACACCACCTTCCCTCCTTTTCCCCATATCCCTCTATTCCTCAAGACTCCAAAAACGTGTCTATACCAGCATTAAATATGGTCAACGATGGAGCATCCACAACAGAAATTCAAAGAGTCACAACTCTTTTGAGGTGAAGAAATTTCTGAATCCTAAACGATCAGCCCCTTATTGAGACTGTGCCCTCATGTTTTAGATTCCTCAGCCAGAGGAAACATCGTCTGTCTATCCTGTCAAGTCCCTTCAGGGCTTTGCATGTTTCAAATGAGATCACCTCATTTGTCCAAACTCCAGAAAATATTGGCTCAATTTACTTAGCTTCTCATCACAGACAACCCTCTTATCCCAGGGGCCAATTTGGTGAACCTTCGCTGTACTGCCTTCAGTGCAAGTAATCCTCCCTTAAGTATGGAGACCAAAACTGCACCAGTATTCCAGGTGTGGTCTCACCAAAGCCCTATACAATCATAGCAAGAATTCCTATTCTTGTACTCCAATCCCCTTGCAATAAAAAGGGCAACATGCCATATGCATTCTTAATTGTCTGCTGTACCTGCATGCTAACCGAGTGAGTCTCTTGTATGAGCACACCCAAGTCCCTCAACATTTACAATTTTCACATCTTGCAAAATATTCTGCTTTTCTGTTCTTACAGTGAGAGTGAACAACCACATACTTCCCCACGTTACATTCAACTTGCCATCTGTTGTCTACTCAACTTGCCTGTATCTCTCTGCAGCCTGTCCCCTCCTCTCAGCACAGTATGGTGCCAGCCAAAATTAAATTTCTCTCCATGTTCAGTGCATAATGGCCAAGGTTATTCAGGAGTATGTGAACTAAGAGACTAATATCTAAAATCAATATGCAAGCTCTAGGAAAGAACATCCATTCTTCTTGCTACAGGTTTCAGTCATTCCACTGCATTGCAAACACTAAGGATGCCAAGACACCTGGCTGATTTATCCCATCTAACAGTCAAAAAAAGAAAATGTTTTGTGAATTGATTCCAAGAATCAAAAACCAGGTTGAAATTATATCAATTCAAAGCTTATGCTAGCAGAGATTGTGACTGCAATGGTATCTCCATCCCACCGCTGGGAACAGCAAGCTCAAACAATATGTTCATTGGGATAAGGTATATTCATCAGTCCTTTTACTAACTGTGCTCTTGTCACAATCATGTCTTGGTGAAGAGATCAGATACACAAGGACATATGAAGCAAATACCCAAGTGTCCAACTGTACAATTCCTTCTCAGGTGCTGAAACCAATTTACAGTTGCTCTGCAACTAATTTCAAAGCAAAATAAACAATGAACACAGATCGCAGTTCAGGAAAGATGCAGCAATTCAGTCTCGCTTCAAGCATACAGTATGAGCCAGGAAAATAAGGCTTGGGCAATATTACACAGGACATCATTGCAGAAGTTCGTGAGCATGGACAGCAGATACAGGCTCAAGTCTGATTCCAACTGAGGCAAATCTGGATGTAAATGACAAAGGGACTTGGGCAAAAAAAAAAACTGCTGAGGAACACTAGGATTAGCAAAGTTGGTGCGATCCAGTGCCTGTGCATGCAAGGATGGCATAGGCTCCAACCTCTTGAAGATTAGCCTACATCCTTCTAGAACTCAACCGAAGATCGTCAGATCAGTCTCGAGCCTTCTGCACGCTCTGACGAGTTGCATGTTTGTGTAACACTGTTTTTTGTTGTCGAACAGGTGATGTGGCATCACAAATGTGTAAAAGCTACTTCAGCCTCATTAATGAACTTCAGTTTAAAAAAAAAAGGCAAATAGCTTAAATTGGAGCAAGAGCACCAACCATTGCAAATCTCATTATGGAAAACACAAAGAGCTTCAAAGTCAGATGATCGCACAGCGCACCAGAACATTTCAGTTATTCATTAAGCTTTCAACAATGACCAAGGAATCAAAAGAGCAGCACAGCCTTTTTGCTTCCAAAGCAACTAGGGTGCCTCTGTTGTAAATAACGAGGTTCTACAAAATATCATCTCTTTAGGTTTCCACCATTTTGATGGCAGGGCTTTTTTGCTTTTGAACAAGGATGCATCATTTTGGACTAAATAGTCAATTTGTACGAAATAGGACATTTATTGAATTGGCTCCTTCGTTTCTTCAAATAAACTGAGTGTTAGACTCTAATAATCAATACCTGGAGCCAATGAAGCACTGATGAGTTTAGCTGAAAACATCAATCACCCTGCTTTACTAGATTGCCAGGGTGGGTGAAGGTAGACAAGACGGGTTATTGCATAGAATTGGCACTAAATGCAAGAATGTGGAGGCTATTTGGTTGATTTCGTGAAAGAATACACATTTGGCAAGTCACTCACTGCTTAAATGGCTTCAAAACAAGAGGATACTTGCGAATTTCACTACACTGCATCACTAAATGGCAAGACATTGTGGCACTAACTGAATTCCCTAGACAAATCCCTGATGTCAGGAGGCAACTGCAGAGATTCAGTACAGAGATAGAACTTTTCCCTTCCGTCCACAAAAGGAAATTTAATTGCACATGACCAGGCCAAGAAAATATCAAATTCTGAGGGAAGGGAGTCGACGTGACAACCTACAAAAAGCTAAGCCGGATAAGCAATATTTGGATCCGTGTGGAAGAACCATGCTGGAGCAGGAATCAAAACCAACACTCGTCCTAGGCAAAAGCTAAAGACAGCACCTGAGGGAAGCTAAGTAGGAAAATAAGTTTAATTTTTAAAAATGTTATGCTTTGGTATCTTAAAACCTTTTATTTTTACCTATCACAACATAGATGTTCTTTAAGTGTAGATTATATCATAATGTAATGTCTCAGGTTTGTATCCTAACTACAACTAATGAGCACACAGTGCACCAGCTGAAATTAACTGCAACTCTCCAGGGGTCATTAAACACTACCCAAAGAGTATTTCAAAAATAAAATTCCAAGTCCTGGGAATTTTAGCACTTCAAAATGTTAATTTGTTGCTTTGTTTTATGTTCTGCTGAAAGATGACAGAGTTAAGATGCATCTTTCTTAGTTCAAATACTCCGATTGGCAAATTAAAGCCAAAACCGGGAAGTAGTATACAATAAATTTACAGTCATTATAATGCTCTTAAAAGATACCCACCCTATTGCAATTGGGTTATGTATAAGTACAACAGAAAAAAAAAAGACTTGGATTAATTAAAGCCAAGTACTGCAGATACTGGAAACGTGAAATAAAAGCAGTGCTGGAAATACTCAGGTCTGGCAGCATCAGAGAGTCAGTCAAATATGACCCTTCTTTCGCACTCTGGGTTTATATAATGCCTTTCGTGACCTCAAAGTGCTTAGACAATTAAGTATTCTTCAATGGTAACCATTGAAGTAGAGGAGATGCAGTATCCAATTTGCACACAATGAGATAACCTGTTCCATCTCATCCAAAAGGCAGCATCTTTGACAGTGCAGCTCTCAGTATGACAGTGGTGTCAAACTGCATCACACGTTTTGAGACTCTGGAGTGGGTGGGACTTGACCCACGAACTTCTGACTCAGACAAGTGTACCACACTGGGAAATAAATGACAAAATTCACATTTAAAAGCTACTGGAAAACCAAATACCATTTCATTTGCACAAAGACGTCAGACATGCCATGGTTTAACTGAGTAGCTGCTCAAATGGATGGGCCAACAACCACACTCTTGCATTTAGACATGGATAACAGCTGTAAATTTGGATCATGGATCTCATTATTGCATGCATGTGCACATTGGGCATGACAGCTTGGCTAGTGCACAAGAATTATTGATATTTGACGTTTGCTATTGAGTCACAGAATATCATTCATAGCAAACACATTGAATCAGCACATTTACTGGCCCCCAGAAGACTGGCAGAAGTCAGAATGACCAACTATAAAAAAAAAATTAGTTGGTCTACTAGGTTGTCAATTTGAAAGACCAGTGGATTTAGTCTTTGAGTTGGCTGCCCATCAAACTCTGATCATTAACCAGCAACCCCCTTTGCTAGGGAAGTTGGATTCCAATAAAACATCTCCACAAAATTTGCCATGTTATAGATCAGCAGCGCAAAAGGCCAGCATGTGGGAGGTCTACTAGAAAAATACTGTCATCCAAATTTACTTGACATGCACTTTGGGAGCTTGTAGCATGCAGT
Source organism: Carcharodon carcharias (assembly GCF_017639515.1). Lineage (NCBI taxonomy): Eukaryota > Metazoa > Chordata > Chondrichthyes > Lamniformes > Lamnidae > Carcharodon > Carcharodon carcharias. The sequence goes on along the minus strand of NC_054481.1, from coordinate 126,187,742 downwards.
TTTAGAAAAAGCTGGGTATTGTAAATGCCACGCACCAGCCTCATTTGTGTGAACTGGTTTTCCCCAATACCATTTTGAGCCAACAATGCAGTTAGACTACAAAATCAAGTGAGTTTTGGATCAGAATGGTGAGTCATCTTCCGCACTGCCACATGACAACTTTCTTAACAAAAGCAGGCAGTTTAATTACTATGCCATCATGCTGCAGTTACCCTGCAGACCTGTCAATAATTCACCCAACTTCAAAATATATATTTGGAATGGCAACAGTTGGATATTACAGTTCAAAGTGGGTATGGTGAAATTTTCAAACTTCCACCATAGCTCCTAACGTCTCTAACATTGTTACTAAGGAGATCAAGATAAACTTCCTTAAGTACTTTCATTAGGACTCCATGCAAGAAAATGCATTTACATACAACCGTCAGCTCCCAAAACAACAAAAGCTGGGAAGGTCACACCATTTCAAACCTAAACACTGCCCAAAAGTCAGCAAGACATTGTAACATTTTGTATTTCATTAGAAAACTTTCAAACCAGTTTCTGAATATTTAAAATAGTTTGACTGTACACAGTGCTGTAAACTCCCCTTTGAATGGTCACAGCTGAACAAACCAAGCGCTCTGACAGTTTCACCGGGGAAGTATTCCAGCCCGCTCCAGTTTAAAAAAAAGTGCTTAACAAGGATTATAGCCTCTCCACTGGACGCATATACATTAATTTTTGTATCCTACTTGTACATCTTGGCAGAGGAACCAAGGCCCCTTTGGAGAAATGTAAATAATAAATTGTGGAGCAAATCCATTTATATGGAATCACTTTTACCCAGTTGGTTTTTAGTGTAAATTCTAGCCCAGTTTGCCTCGTCACCTGCTCATACTGAAGAAATTGTTACCTGTGAGGCAATAGATGACATGAGCTCTGGGCACTGGATTAAAATCAACAGGTAAACTGATTGGCATGGATAAGATTAGATTAAAGCTCTTGCCAGACATATAAAATACTACACATTGTTAACCTTGCATAATTCAACAGTAGCAATATTTAATGTGCCAATTATGCAATCTGTAGCCAATCTAAAAGGAGTAGGGCACCAGCTGACAGCTGTCGAGCTCAAATCCTACATAACTCACTAGTGGCGTTTACAAATTATACAGGTTCTTTTTAAAATGTGACTTTTTTTTTTTAAAAAGCACAGCAAATACTCCATGGTCTAGGATTTTCCTATTTGATCACACTTTTGAATCAGTGTCCTCATGCCATGCTGTTAGAGTTCTAGTCCCAGTCATTTAAATTAGAATTATCATGGAAGGATTTACAAGGGAGGAGGAGCGGGGGGTGGAGAATGGCTGGAAAGGATTGAATTGGAACAGAACTGGGTGGTGAGGTTGAGATGTTAAAAAAAAACTGTCCTTTCAGCAGAAAAACCCTGAGCCAAGTTCAGTTTAAATCAACAGGAGAATTCTTCCATGCCTCAAGAGAAGTCCTACATCAAAACACATTGGCAGCCACAACCCAGGCTCTCTGGGAAAAGTCTACACCGCAAAACATCCATAACTTACCACCAAGAAATTGGCCATCATACTCTCACTACGTCCAAAAGATGAAAATGCTGCACTAGTGAAGTAGTTCCTCAAGCTCGGGGAACAATTATATAGCTACAAGCAGTGTACTAGAGGCAGTCTCATCTTGTTTCCCTCCACCAGTACACCTCAGCTGCAAACACTTCCAAGGTTACTTTCTGGAGAGATAGAATCATCCAAACATCCAGATTGGAAGCTGGCCATTTGGCCCATCACACTTGGGCTGGCTCTTTGAGAAGATTTTAAACAGTGGGAATTAATTCCTACAAGTGGTCCTGTACACCACTTTTTTTTTTGGATCAGTCAGCTATTAGTTGTGCACTGATACTGATCATAATTATGCGACCCCCAGGAGAAACAGAAATCCATACATGAAGTTTCTGCTCGTCTGGTGCAAAACGTTCTCCCCTAAAACAGCACATCTCACTGAACCGAGTCAGGAGAATGCAGGTCGACAGATCCAAAAATAGGTTCAAGGATCCGCTTCCTATGCACATTGAGGAATGCTGCACCTTCCTACATACCCCAAGAAAAAGCTGGAATACAGCACAAACCAGGAAACATTTAAAACTGCAAAATGCTGTGAAGCAAATAAAGACAGAAAATGGAACAAGCAGCAGCCTCCACTTCACCCAAAATGATAGACCAACTTCATAACCAGGTTTCTAGACGTGTAACCAGCCACCACTCTTCCAGAGATACTTGCAGTTGCTCAGAAATTCCCCGATTCCCTATGAGCATCCTCCATTATGAGGAGCAAAATGCTTACTATCTTCAGTGTGAGATGGATGAGCAAATTACCAAGTTCAAGAAGGAAAGAGTTTAATTGCATTCCATCAATCTCATTTCTCCTCCTGAAGGAGCTCATTCTTGCTGGCGTATAGTTTCACCTTCCAACGGAGATCGAGATCAACAGCACAAAAAAAAAATTCTGGTCATCATCGCATTATTATTTATGGGAATTTGCTGTACATAAATTGGCTGCTACGATTTCTGCCTTACAAGAGTGACTATTTCAAAAAGTACTTCATTGGCTGTAAAGCACTTTAGGACATCCTATGGTCATGAAGAGTGCTATATAAATGCAAGTCTGTGCTTCTGCAGAAGTCAGCAGCTTTCATGGCTATTGGTCATGTGGCCATTCATCACATGAGCTGCCCGATATTCACCGATCAGAAATAAGCCAACAAATGCTCCTCATTCAATGTCTACAAGTTATACTGTCCAGAAGTCACTAACCATGGTTCTTCCTCCAGATCCCTAAAGTCTTCCTTCCTTCCTTAAATCTGGAGACACTAATTTGACACTACAAACCATTCCTCCATTACAAGCATACTGTATTCATCTGGTTTTCGTTTCAGAAACATTCTAATATTCTCCCAAAGAAATATTCCAACAATATACATCCTCACCACAAACAAAATCATCTTAAAAACTCACATATCCATCACCTATTAAAACGCATTTGAAAGCTGAGCTTGAAACCATCATCAGGTACCAAAAGAATTCTCCAACTTTGAGATGGAGAGAAAAAAAAATTAGTACACCGGAAAAAAAAATTTAAAATTGAAACAAAGGCTTTAAACCTACCATTCAGAATCGAGACTTTTTAAATAACAAGAGCCAATAAAAATTCTCTTTTTGCTGAGGGGGAAGACATGAAGAAAATGTTGATAGTGGAATGGATTTTAAAAGAAGGTTTTCTATTAAATATCAGAATCAGGCACTTGCAGGTCAGGTATACAGTGGGCCTGGTGGAAGTAATGCCTCTACTGTTTCAAGAAGAAGGGCCTAAAGGAATATTTTTATTGCCTTTAAAAGGCAAGGAGAGTCAAAGGAGGTTTCATATTATGTGCCAAAAAGAGGGAAAAACAGTCTGGAGGGAAAAGCCCAGGATTAATATTGGATTAATTGATAAGAAGTTAGGAAAAAAAAACAGAAACAGAATTACCTGGAAAAACTCAGCAGGTCTGGCAGCATTGGCGGAGAAGATGCTGCCAGACCTGTTGAGTTTTTCCAGGTAATTCTGTTTTTGTTTTGGATTTCCAGCATCCGCAGTTTTTTGTTTTTATCTCTGTGGTAAGAGGTTAGATTTGTTGTCTCCACTGTCCACAGAAGGCAATGTAGAAATTTCCTTTCAGGAATTTAAAGGGTTAAAAATCTATGCTAGAGCAGATTACATGTTATCTATACAAGTAGTGTGCATATGGGGCAATTAACCTTTACTTGTTCCAACATTTCCTGTTCTAACACAAGATCACCAGCACTACAAGATCACTTGTGCCATTTCCACCCAAAACACTGCTGCTATTTAACAATAACATGTTTGGGCTATGGATACATTACAGGGAGGCAGTGGCGTTGTGGTATTGTCACTGACCAGTATTCCAGTTAATGCTCTGGGGACCCAGGTGGTGAAATTTTAATTCAATAAAAATATGGAATCAGAAGTCTGATGATGACCATGAAACCATTGGAAAGAAAGTCTGTTGTCCTTACCCGGTCTGGTCCAAACCCACAGCAATGTAGTTGACGCTTAAAATGGACAGAGGGTGGGCAATAAATGCCAGCCTAGCCAGCGATGCCCACATCCCATGAACAAATAAAAAAAAAAATTTTGAACTATTAGAGTTGTTTCACCTGGCTCTCTTAAGTTAACTCAAAAGGCATTACTAAAATCCCAAGATTCAAATGAAAATATCCAGACTCATGAGAGATCAGCACAAAGCTCGACATAAAGCAACTCTAGCACCTAGGGCAATTTTTTGTTTTCCAGACTAATATTGCAGCAGTGATAGTCTATCTAGGGGGGGTCATTTGGTAATCTGGGGTCATACAGTAAATAAAAAAAAGGTCCATACTAATCCATGTAATTAGCAGGCAAGCGTTGAACTGGTGAAATTAGATATGCCTTCTAACAAACCTTTGAAGATAAGAGTATGAATTGCAAATCTTATCTCTACAAAGTTACAGTATAATGAAACATTGGAACTTAGATAAGTTTGCGTCCAAGTGGTCTGACAGCAAAAAAAACATTGTGACTGCCATTTCCGAATTACCAGAAAGAACCCAACTCTCAAGGAGGAAAGGACATTGGTGGGGAGGGAGGGCGGGGTTTTCAAGTGGGTTTTCTTCATTTTTGACATTTAAAATGTACAGTTTGAGTTTAGAATTGACATCTTGGTTTTTTTGCCTACAATTTACGAGTATCTGACTATTGATTTTATAAACAAACATTTGCATCAAGATATAAACTGGGAAAGTTAAGAATGTCTACAGGTTGGCCTAAAAAGGCACTAAAGGCTCCATACCTAATTCAGTGGTCAATATGCTCTATCCTTCAGTTTCCAGTGCTTAATCTCTGGACTGGAGGGAGGGAGGAAATATTCAAGGGCATGTCCAATCTGGTGAACTTGCTTTCGTCATCTTTAGGGAAAAGAGGGATGATAGTAACACAGAAAACATTAAATGCCTTAAAATAGTCCCTTTTTTAAAAAAAGTTTGAAACCCACTAAAAATTCCCAACTTCCAGTCTGGATCCCCATTCACTTCAACATCCATTAAATAGCTTCTGGCCTTTATGCAATAATCATATTCAAGATCAAGCATTATCCTGGCAAAGGGTCTCATCTCCGCAGCAAGAGCTGTAGGCTACAGTACAATTGGTCAGTCTATTCACACCCAGATTTGGTTCAATTATTCGAAGCAATAAAGCATTGCCTTCTACATATCCAGATCTTTCCACTACTCCAGGGTAGTAAAGGGTAGGCTGGGCTTCTTTGCTCAAAATCACTGCTTGGTGAGGTAAAGATCACCCATTTGAGCCATCTCCCTCCCCTGTCCAATTCAACCAGATGATTTCATGCTACATAATTTCCCAGTCTCTACACCTAGACCCTCAAACCAACTGACCTCACCATGAGATTTTGTACGTTTACCACCTTTGAACATACAACTGCTCCCATTTGGTGACAGTCAATGTGACCTTTTCCTTAGACTCAAATCATCACACACACCCCAACCCCCTGTCCATCATTCTCAACCCACCACACACCCCCCCAGCCCCCTGTACATCAATCCACTGTGCCCCACTCCCTTATGGAAAGAAAAAACCTTCGGTCCCCCTTTTCTCTCAGGTCCTTGCCTAGCACCACTCCCATTTTCAATGCTTTCCTTCACTTTTCTCAATGGCTCTGGCCAAAACATAAGCGCACAGCATTAACAAATTACATTAAAGATTTCTACAGTATTGGGGACATTTGAACATACCAGACTCCTCCACCAATGCTGTGCCACCATCAGAGCTTGATTTTGTTGCTATCACCACAAAAACAAACACTTCTGCAGCAGCTTCTTCTGCGCTTGCATGAGTCACCTCCTGTATGGTCTCTTTCTACCCAGACCCAGATTGAGCCAATTCAGCTTTCCTGCCTATGCTAACCATAACCCATTGTATTTCTCTGGTCGCAGTGGCTAACTCAAAAGTGGAACCAGGCTCTGCAGAATTGACTCTGAAATGAGCTTCAAACTGCACAGCCATTAGGTATAACTCTTTGCCTTTCTACATTCCCCAGAGTTACTGAATCACATCCTTACTTTGGTCACCTCCAGACAGGATTACGTCAATGTCCTTGGACAGCCTCCAACCAGCAAGTCATCAAGGCTTCACTAGAGTGTAAGTCAATTCTCAATCCACCACATTTGTGCCCACCAACCAGTGATTTCAAAATCATTTTTCTTTAATTTACAAGTTCTTATATTGCCCATGACTTTGTTTCCCCCTACCTCTCATTCTCCCTTCAGTTTCACATATGCCTTATGCTAATGGCTTGAATCTACGTTCCATTTCCCTTCATTCTGTTACACTGGAGGAATGCGTTAATGCGTTCCCTGAATTTTGTGCCTTGCTACCATCCTCTCTCAAGTGCTGCCGCTTAAATTGTAATAGATTGTGACTGGTGCCCGTAATCTAATTACATGCTGTTCTGAAAAAGAGGTTCAATATAAATTATTAATGGGGGAAAAGTTGAAGCTCGAGAGTTTCAGGGTTCAGTAATTGGGTGTTTATTTGGGAGATCAACATTGTTTGAGAATTCGCCTTGGGGTTAAAAATATGAAGACACCAAGAGCATTCGCCCAATCCTGCAAAGTTTCTATTTCAGACCAGTTTGGAGAGATTTAGGAAATGAACCATGGCCAATATGAATTTAATTCTAAACACTAGTTTAGTCTAAACACTATGCGTGGGGTCTCTGTAGATTAAGCAATTGTACCTGCAGGCAACCTTGGAATGGGTGAAAATTTAATGGGCCAGTGCATTCAGCTGCTGTTGAGCTGTCTGCAATATTCAGCATAAGGGTCAAGGAGGTCACTCTTTGAGAAGCATGTCAGAATCGGCAATCACCCAATAAGATTTAAAAAATCTCAGGATGTGGGCGTCAGTAGCAAGACCACCGTTCATTGTGTCTCACTTCAAATGCTGTACATGACTCAAAAAGTTAGCATGCAGGTACGGCAAGTAATTGGGAGGCAAATGGAATGTTGCCAGTGGGATAGAGTATAAAAGTAGGGTGGTCTTATTATAACTGTACAGGGCTTTGGTGAAACTGTACTAGAGTACAGTGTGCAGTTGTGATCACCTTACTTGAGGGACATATCTGCATTAGAAGCAGATCAGAGAATATTTACCGAGTTGATCCCTGGGCTGAAGTGGCTGTCTCAGGAGCAAAAGGTTGAGCAGGGTGGGCTTACACTCAAGAATGAGGGGTGATCTTATGAAAAAATAAGATTCTAAGGGGGCATGACAGATAGATGCCAAGGTGATCTTTCCTCTCATTGTGGAATCTGGAACTACAGGGCAAAGTTTAAGATAAGGGGTCCCCCATTCAAGACAGAGATGAGGAGGAATTCCTTCTGAGGGTCTTGGTCTTTGGAATTCTCTATCTAGCACAAGGCTGAGTTGGACAGATATTTAAATGACAAGGGAGTCCAGGGTTACGGTGGCCAGAAAAAGTGCTGTTAAGGTCATAATCAGATCGGCCATGATTGTATTGAATGGTGGAGCAGATTCAATGGGCCGAATGGCCTACTCCTGATCCTATTTATCTCATCTCATGATAGGTGGTGGCATGCTGCCTTCTTTGCAATTCCCCAACCAAGCAGCTCATACAAGTATGGCTCATACAGAGGCTAGACTAGATAAAAAGTTGGAATATTTATTTTCCTAAAAAAAAAAGGACATTAAATGAACCAGCTGTTTTTTTTAAAGCTGCCCAACAGCTTTATAGACACATTTACTAGTAGCGCCTTTCCAGGTTTCTTTTCCTTAAGCTGTCATGGTGAGACAGACACGAAGTTAGTGTTTGATCACACCTCAGGTCAACGCCCCCCCAAACCATCTCCCTCCATTGTTGGGTGTCCAATTATTGAAACTGAGATATTTATTATGTAAAAGCTGTTATACAAGAGCAAACTGTTTATCAATTGACACTTGTGGCTTTTCAAAAGAAAAATTAGTAGCATAAAAGGCATTTCTGCATAAAGTTCAACTACACATGGGTATATTGCTGCTAATCACAATTGATAATTCAGTCAAGCATTAATTACTTGTGCAGGTCTTTGGAATATTTAACAAACCATTGCAATTGGAAAACTCTAGTGATAACTCAATGCTATGGAGCTGGGAAGAAAATATTGGTAAGATTGTAGATTTTCCAATTTAATCCTAAACCAGAGTGGCACAGTTGCTTCCATTGTTCAGGAAATTCAACCAGAAGATGGCAGCTCAAAAATGGATTACATCCAACATGGTTCTATTCAGGAAAAGTCTATGATCAAAGCAAAAATAAAAGCAAAAAAAAAACTGCAGATGCTGGAAATCCAAAACAAAAATAAAAATACCTGGAAAAACTCAGCAGGTCTGACAGCATCTGCGGAGAGGAACACAGTTAATGTTTCGAGTCCATATGACTCTTCAACAGAACTAAGGAAAAATAGAAGAGAGGTGAAATATAAACTGGTTTAAGGGGGAGTGGGACAGGTCAAGCTGGATAGAGGGCCAGTGATAAGTGGAGATAACCAAAAGATGTCATAGACAAAAGGACAAAGAGGTGTCGAAGGTGGTGATATTATCTAAGGAATGTGATAATAAAAGGCACAGACAGACCTAGTGGGGGTGGGGTGTGGGGTAGGGATCAAAATAGGTTAAAAAGTAGAGATAAAACAATGGATGGAAATCATTTAAAAATAATGGAAATAGGTAGGAAAAGAAAAATCCATATAAATTATTGGGGGGGGACGGGGGGGGTGAAGAGAGGAGGAATCGGAAAGGGGGTGAGGATGGAGGAGAGAGTTCATGATCTAAAATTGTTGAACTCAATATTCAGTCCGGAAGGCTGTAAAGTGCCTAGTCGGAAGATGAGGTGCTGTTCCTCCAGTTTGCGTTGAGCTTCACTGGAACAATGCAGCAGGCCAAGGACGGACATGTGGGCATGAGAGCAGGGTGGCGTGTTGAAATGGCAAGTGACAGGGAGGTCTGGGTCATGCTTGTGGACAGACTGTGTTGTGCATTCTTACCTGCTAACTTAGTCAGTCAGTCTCCAAGCCCATTGCTCTAAGTCAAACCCAGGTATTTGTAGTGATTTGTAAAGTGTTGAGGCTAATGAGGCCTCAGGCTCCAGGTGAGCAAGTGGTTCTCTTTCCACTAGATGTAGCAAGGGGATACCAGGGGAGCGGAGGAATAAAACAGAGAATGCCTTGCATATATAAGTATTGTTTATATGTACAAATGAGTTTGGATTCCCTGTCTGCTTGCAAAGAACCTAGTGGATATTACAATTGGTAAAGGATTACTCATCCAACAGCTGAATAATAAAAAAGGCGCAGAAATCCTCACTTTATATCAGGAAACACTACAACACATTCACAGCATGAAAAGGAAACTGATGTTTCCGTAGCAGTATCTCACCCTGAGCAGGGGGTCAAAAAGGAGGAGGCGAGCTGTGGCAACAGTTTCCTGAAATGCCAGTGCCACGTGTTCTCCCCTTATTCACACATCAAAACATCAACTCATCTGTAAACATGAAGCGTTGCATCTGCAGTGGAAGATCCTCACAATTTTTGCAAATCTTAATATACACTAGTATGCAACAGTTACTCCATTTCCCAAAAATGCCACAAGACTACATTTTAAAAATCTTGATGGTATTGGCACGATGTTTATTAATCCTCTGTATTTCAGTCCTTATCATCAGTGAGATCAGTCAAACAATGCAGAAACAAAGAACATGAGTAGGCCATTCAGCCCCTTGGAGCTTGTTCTGTCATTCGATTGGGTTGTGGTTGATCAGCGACCTTATAGGTACCCCATAATCCCAAGATACTTGGACTTTTTGTTAGCAATCTGATTTTAAAAATTAATTGACCCATCATCAATTGCTGTTTGAAGAGGTGTTCCAAACTTCTGCCACTCAAGGTGACCAACTCTTGAGAAAAATCAAGGGACAGCCTGGCATGGGGGTTTGTAGGGCCAGGGGAGAGAGGTGGGGTGTGCATGTTGCCAGAGCTGTGAGAGCATAGGGTGGTGGGACTGCTGCCAGAGCTGAGTGCACACAAACAGGAGGGCAGGTGACATGCATGCGCAAAAAAAAAGGTCCAAATTATGGGAAAAGCAACACCCTAGCACCGTGCAGTCTGGGACACAGGACAGTGGACTCATAGGGGACGATCCATAAAAGGGACAGTTGGTCACCCTGACCACGCTGTGCATGAAGTGTTTCTTCACTTCACCCCTCAAAAACCTGGCAATAATTTTTAGACTATGTCCCATAGTCCTAGAACCCCCAACTACTTACCCTAATAGTTTTCCTTCATTTTCAAAATTCCAGGTATTACAAATTTGTGCAGGCTGTCCTTCATTCCATTCTATCCTCGGGGTTTAAGTGTAAGAATCCACATTATGGCCTACAGTTACCTCACAGGTAATCAGAGCACAAACCAATAATTGGCTTAAAAAGGTCACAATTTTAGACACAAGTAAATTATGTATTAACTACCATGACCACTTGTGACCTGGAAACAGGACAGTAAGGAGGTCTAATTGTTTTTAAAAGTTTTTGAAAGAGACTTAAGCATTTTCATTAATAATAATGGATCAATTCTCATTTTCTTGCATAATAAAAAATAAATACAGGTCCATGTAACCTCACTACCCTTAACCTGGAAGCACTATCCACAATGGCAATTCAGATCAGAAGCCACATGGCTTGCAGACACAAAGGAGAGCTGCAGACAAGAGACAAAGCTGCTGCAAAGGGTAGAAGAGAGCACACTTACAAAAAGGTGGTGTGCACATTTGCACACAATTCAATGGTTATGTTTCAGTTTTGCAATCCTTTAATTTCTTCAGTTGCGGGTCAGTTTGTAAATTTAGTTGTCTTGGTTTACAGTTCCCAGACAGCAAGTATAACACCGCAAGATACCCATATCCAGAGAAGGAATATTGAACAATCCCATTATCACTGCCCACCCCACCCTGGCACAAAAGACCACAGTGACTTGTGTGGGTGCAGGAGCAGGTCATCTTATGTTAGCTTTAAACCAAAATGCAAATGATCTCAGGATCCTTTATTCTAACCTTCAAAAGGTATTTTGAAAATGACTTTTTGAAACAAAACGCTCCAAAGAAAATTGGAATAAATGTTTTCTGACAGGAGTTAAAAAAATCAACACTGAAATACTTGGTAAGAAATCATCAATACAAACCCTACAAAAACCAGAGCAGTATTTACATAAACAACTCCACCTCCCTCTCCTCTAACCAAATTTAAGTTACCCAAGACAATAGATCCTTCTTTGACCTGGCATTCATTTGGCTTTAAATCTCTAGCATGCCTGATGTTTTTCAACAATTGATTAAATTGCTGGCAATGCCATCAGCTGAATATTCAAGATTTTTTTTATTTGCACACAACTCATTCATCTAAAGCAGTTGAGGAACAAGTTGAATTCCAAAACGGAACTTGCCTTCGACATATACTTCCCATCAGCTATATGAGCTCAGCTCCTGTTACACAGTTCACTTCAATTGAAATTCAGAAATGTAACTAGAAACCTTTGTTAATTTAATAGAGCAAACTGCAGCTTAAGTTGTTTCTTTTAAAGCATGTGCTATGCACATTTACAATGGTGAATAATTGTAGCATTCCGAATATCAAGTTCAACGCTAATTTAAAAAAAATAAAAATCCAATTAAACAAATGTCAAATTAAAACAGATTTCACACCAAGTACAGCATGTGAGAATGCTGTTGTAGACTACAACTGCAGCACAATCTATTGGGCTGGCTGTGGGAAGGGAAAGAAAATACAAAAAGTGATTTAACATATAAACAGAGAACATTACAGTACAGAATAATCACTCTTGGAACAAGATCAAGTTTATCTTAAGGCACTGGAAGTGACCACGTTTCACCATCACTCAGCCATTTCAATTTGTTTAGGAAATCATTTTGCAACTTTGAATCATTGAGAACATAGAACAGCTGGTAACAAAAAAAAACTGAATCAAGAAGATTGGAGCAGTACATAGCGCTGTATGTACAAAGTGCAAACTTAGATATAAAAAGTCCCGACTTCAGACGAAGCCCCAAAACATACACCATGTTCTTCACTCTCCAACATGACACCACTTGAGATATTTCCAAGTGCTGTTGCACACAGACTGAAAACCCATGGATTTGGTTCTGCACTTGTTTTGAGAAATTGAAGCATAGAAACAAATAATGAGAAATATATTCTCATTATCTCAATGACCAGCCATTTCTCTTCAAATAAAACCATTTGCCATTATACCAATACCTACACTGTCACTTCCATTTTACTTAAGACGACCAGCTTCCGCCAACTTGGATGATGAATTGCCCATCACTCTCGCGAGGGTTAAGCAGAGAGTTTGGTGGTATCATTGGAAAAATACAAAAAGCAGATTTGCAATTTACAGAGTACTTATACAGCTGTTCCTGGGTTGTGCAGTGAGAATGACAGCTTTAGTTTAGGACAATTCCCACAGTGAAAAAAAAAATCAGGGGTCACTGTTAGGACAGGATGCAAGGGTGTTTTTTTTGGAACCAGTGGAACACTTCATCCAGGCATAGGTGACTGGCAGACAATGTAACGGATATACAAAGTTCATTTTTTAATACATATTTCAGATGTAATAGAATCTTAAATTAATGCTTCATACAGATTTAATTTTGCAACAGGATAAGATTTTCTGTCCCTCCCAGGTTAGAAACTGTATTGAGAGCTACCCAAATGGGAATATTTCAGGCTCTGAGAGTAGAGCAATTATATCAGTGCTCACTTGAGGGAGGGGTATTCTCTATAGCTAGAAACATTTATATGCAGATATCAATTTATCCAAGCTAAAGATCTTTGAGATTAAACATCTTAAATAAAATAAAACTTGTCATGTTTTTGTCAAATTATCTCCAAAAGTATAATGAAAAATGCCCATATAAACTGGTCATCCTTAACTGCACCATTCACTATTGGAGGAGTGTGGACCCTTAGTTTTGTACATCTTCACCTTGCACTGCAAGAGAAACCCCTTCACTCCAACTTGACTACTACTTGGTTTCACAAACAAAAACAACTTTTGACATTAACTGGAAAACACAAAAAAAAACTTAAATATAAACAGAATGCAAGACTTGTAAATTAGGAAATGAATCACTGTCATGACTGCCCACACACAAAACAGAAGCTCAAAAAGTTAAAATGCTTGTATTTATATAGTATTTTCCACAACCACCAGACATCTAGAGGCACCTCTCCACAGATGCTGTTAGACCTGCTGAGTTTGTCCAGCTATGTTTGCTTTTGTTGTAGGAAAGAGAGACAAACTGTTTCCAATGACCGAAGGGTCAGTAACCAAAGGACACAAGCTTGAGGTAATTGGCAAAAGAATCAGAGGCAACATGAGGAAAAATATTTGAACAGCAAGTTGTTATGATGTGGAATGCAATGCCTGAATGAGTGGTGGAAGATAATTCAAGAGAAATTTTTGAAAGGAAACCGTCTAAGTACCTGAAGAGAAATAATGATATTACTGTGGGGGAAAGATCAGTGTGACTTTCTCTTCAGTTCTGATGAAGAGTCATATGGACTCAAAACGTTAACTGTGTTTCTCTCTACAGATACTGTCAGACCTGCTGAGTTTTTCCAGCCATTTTTGTTTTTATCTTACTTTGGCTTTCTTTGAAGCATAGTCACTATTGTAACGTAGGAAACACGGCAGCCTATTTGCACTCACTCAGCAAACTCCCACAAACAACAATGTGATAAATGACCAGATTATCTGTCTGTGTGATGTTGATTGAGGGATAAATGCTTGCCAGGACACTGGGGATATCTCCCCTGCTCCCCTTCAAATAGGGCCTCCACCCAAGCAGGCAGATGGAACCTTAGTTTAATGTCTCATTGGAAAGGCAGCACCTCCAACAGTACAGCACTCCTTCAGTACTGCACTGGAGTCAGCCTCGATTTGTACGTTCATGGCCTGGATTGGGACTTGAAGCTGGAACCTCGTGACTCAGGAGGAGAGGGTGCTACCAAAGGAGCCACTTATGACACCGATTGGGATACCAGCATGCATAAATAAATCTATTCCATCACGAAGGATCCATCTCAAAACCGACTTGGGTAACATTAAATAAAGTTCCAGCTCCAGCCTGGCCTTTTGGACCAAGGAGGCAATCCAACCAGATACAAAAAGCAAAAAAGGGCTAAATATTGCAGATGCTGGAATGTGGAAATTAAAACAAATTGCTGGAAACACCTCAGGTCAAGCAACATCTGTAGAGAGAGAGAGAAACAGTTAACGTTTCAGAAACGTATGTTCCGAAGGCTCTGCTGAAAACCAAACACCTGAATGCAAAAGTGGGGATTGGGGGAAGAGGATAGGGTGAGCCAAACTCAAAATAAGTGAAAGTAAAACAGGTTCTCCCCCTATCTTGAAATTGCAACATTACAGCAATTAGCCAGTGACATTGGATTCAATATGGTCACTTGTTTCTTTTTCAGCACTAACGATTGAGAGACAAGGATTTGGAATTTCCCTACTTTTGGGAGATTGGAAACTCCCTGGAGCCCCAGTTTAAGAGCTAAACTCCACCTATCATTTCAACAGCAAATAAAATCCAAGGCAATATAAGCCAGCCATCCAAATGTACACACAAAAAAAGGGTTCTTCCTTAAAAACATAACTTTCCACAAACCCGACATTACTTCCAGAAACCCATTGCTTGAGGTGGGGGCAGGGGGTTTCCAAGACCATGAAGTTCTGCTGAATGCTGCATGGGAGTTCAAGTTTACTGTTCTTGGGAGCTATGTTAGTACACCAACCTCTCCAATCCTGAATGCTTGGGACCAAGTCACTTCTGGATTATGACACGACATTAGAATGCTGAACCACAAAAACACCATAGATATAAATATTTACCAAAAGCATAAAAATGGTGAAAAATCAGAAGTAGCAATAAAAATAAATTTCACTTATCCAAATACTGCATCTCCTACATGCCCACTTCCAGAGTACTGTACTAAGGTGATGCCATGGTTGCTTGGGTCTGTCAAAAGAGTTTCTAGACAACCGGATGTTTCCAAACAATATATTTCCAGGCAGAAGAGGTTACTGTCTACCTAAACGCACACATTTGCAATCTTCATTACCAGCCAGAAATGTCAAATGTTCAGGGACTCCCTTCAGCCAAACTTCCTGAATCCCAATGAATTGATGTCTTTTCACAGCTCCATTTAAAAAGGAGCGCTGGAGGGAAAAGCAAAACATCGATTCCACGCTCTTTTAAAAGCATGAAGCACATTAGAGAACAGATAGCTTACAAAAGGTTAAAAAATTTTGAATGAACTTCTATGGATCAGAATTTCTTGAGAATCAGCCTGGTAAAAAAAGATATCTACAAATGCCAAGATAACCAAGGTGAGTTATTAAACCATTAGTAGCACATTACACCACTGCAGTCACCTTTACTAGCCCTCTCCTTCCCTAACTAGCTAAGGTAGCCAATAGCCAATGTAATCAACTGATATCGATTAGGAGTGGGGGAAGGGAGCATGGAGAAAAAGGGGAGGGAAAAAAAGGTACAAATTCACCTGAAATTTTTTGTCATCTGCCAAAACTTCACAAGGTTCCCAAGCATTTTGTTCCTGTGCATTTTGTAATATCCAGTCTGAGCCCCGGATTTATACATTGTATCACACACTTATTACCAAGAGATGCTCTCGTGGTTCAATTGGTGTCGTGAAATGCAAAGTCAGTGAAAAGAAACTGCATCAACAATGCAATAAGAAAGTGGCTGACATTGCCACACGGGTGCCCTCAGTGTCCGTTTTGATACAATATTCTGAAAAATCACATCCTTCCTCATAACTGGATTCCACCAATGATCAGGCATTTTTCCTGTTAGATGGGATTTCCTCAACAAAAACGCTGGGGACAAGGTGCGGTGGGGGGTGGGGGTGGCGGTGTGTGTGGTGGAGGAAGAGGAAAGAGTCAAAAGAGTCAGGCAGCACAGGCCCACATTTTCATGGGTCCAAGTTTCCAACATATTGTCATTTACTATTCTCAGAGGTTTACTTTCCTACTCCCCCCACCCCTCCGTGGGCAAATGGATCACCACGCAAAACGCAATTTTCCAAAAGAAAAAAAAAATGGTTCAAAACAAAAAATAATGCATCTTGAAAGTTCTAGAATGCTCTATTTTGACAGGTGCCTGGGCTGATTTTTTTTTTGGTTCCTTCATGGGATGTGGGCGTTGCTAGCTAGGCCAGCATTTATTGCCCTTCCCCGATTGCCCTCGTTCAGGTGGGCATCTTAAGAGTCGACAACATTGGTGTGGGTCTAGAGACACATGTAGGCCAGATCAGGTAAGGGCATTAGTGAACCAGGAGGGTTTTTAAAAAGACAATCCACAAGGGTTTCTTGGTCAGGCTCAATTCCAGATTTTTACTGAATTCAAATTTCACCATCTGCTGTGGTAGGATTCCCTGGTCCCCAAAGCATTACCCAGAATCTCTGGGATACTAGTCCCGTGACAGTACCGCTATGTCACTACCTCTGAACTCTTATCCCAGTCTGCCGGTGTTGGTGTGGGTTTAATCCCCAAGTCTAAAGACTTGGCAGTTCAATGCAGAGGAAAAGCTGCACTGTTGGGAAGGTTTTGGATGAGATATGAAAGAAAGTCCTTGCCTGCCCTCTCGGATGGATGTAAAAGATCCTATTAATCCACAAAAAGCAGGGTTAATTCACTACTGTGGCCAGTCCAATATTTATTCCTTCAAATCAACACCACTAGACCAGATTATTTGGGTCATTATCGCATTGTTATTTATAGGAGCTTCCTGTGCGCAGCTTGGCTACCATGATTCCATACATTACAATGAGCTGCTTTTACAACTGCAAAAGCAGTCGGCACGTCCTGAAGTGGTGAAAGCCATTATAAAACGTAGGTCTCTAACACAAGACATTTAAAAAGGGGGCCTCCCGGAACAGGACTGTTTTAAGGTGCACCAGGCTCAAGAGTAACCATGGGGCAAGATGATTATCATGGTGCTGCAGGAGTGTCTGGAGGCACAAGGAGTGTCAATTTACGTATTTCAGTTTATTCAACAAATGGGAAGATTGTTGGAGCTGTGGTGGGCATGAGAAAGCTCCCCCCTCTCCCCACCACTCCACTCCACTCCACTCCATTCCCTCCCTCCTCCCTCTCCCCTCCTTTATTCTTCCATGGGATGAGCGTGTCACTTTTTGCTTCCCATGCTTAACTGCCCTTGAATTGAGTGGCTTGCTAGGGCCATTTCAGAGGACATTTAAAAGTCAACCAACCACATTGCTTTGGGTCTGGAGTCACATGTAGGCCAGACCAGATGGCAGATTTCTTTCCTAAAAAAGGACATTAGTGAACCAGATGCTGTGCAGGAGACTCCCACCAAGGCAGGGCCTTTACAGCCTCAGCTGGGGGTGCAAACAGTCAGCAGCCTTCTCCACTGCAGCTGAAAGGGGTGGGTGGGGGGTGTTGGGTCACCATGCCACAGCACCCAGATGAGAATCAAGATTAGTCACATTTGGGTGAGCTTACAATCTGAAATCACTTGCAAGGGCCAATAAATGGCATGTTGCTTGAAAATCCTGGAGAGAAGCACTGGTTTATTTCCTGTGTGAAATAATGGATGTAGATAGATTCCATGGATGGTCTTATGAATGTATCAAGTTGCAACCAGGTGGGTAAGACAGTTCTGCTTGTACTTACATGACTTGAGGAACTGGTTTCCTGGAGGGGGCGGAGGGAGAAGGAAACAGTGTACGAGACGACAAAAGGCTGCGATTGTCAGAGCTACTGGAACCTCTGGAGAATTAATGCCTCCCACATCTCCTGACCATTTAAATCACCCCTTGACAGGCCCTTGAACATCTGCAGGTGCCAGTTCCCCTACCACCTCCTCAGAGGAGTGAATGTTCTGGCTTGGTTCTTTCTCTGGAGGGGGAGGTTGTAGAGACTGCAGCACACAACCACCATCAGGGACACCCTGGGGTGCAGAAAACTGGAGAGTTCCTCCTGATCTGCCTAGGCAGCAAAAACTCATTTTGAGGAGGCCGATCATTTGTGCAATGATGGCTCTGGTTTGTACTGTGGCTCTCATTACACCAGTGCTCAGCATCTGTCCTAGGGCCTCAAGCTGTTGTCAGATTTGGTTGCAATATTGAAAGCACAAGGAGTTTTTGATGCACAGAGATTGGGGTGGTGGTGGTGTTTGGGGGGGGGGGGGGTGGATGTTTAACCAGTTGGTCTACTGTCAAGGGTCACTCAGGATGGTACCGGAGGAATGCAATTTGTAGAAACTGAATTATCTTCTGCAAGAGAAGAACACAGACTGAGGACTTGGACAGAAATGGAAAGAGAGAGAGAAAGCAAAGAGGAGCTGGGAGTGGCTCAGTGGGTAGCTCTCCTGACTGTTGTGCCTTCTGGCTCTAGACAAGTCCCACTCCAGGGCTCGTTTTCTGTGAAGGAACCCAGCCGCATGTTGGTGCGAATATATGTCATTAGGTGCCAGTCTCCAGCCCAGATAAATGGGGAGGGTTAATGGCAGGAAGGGAATCTGGCTGAATGAAAAACACCAAATCCAAAAAAATTATTATGCAGGTGACCCACCAGTCTTGTGATGACCCCATGCAACATAGGGGGAACCAAGAGAAAAGAAGAAAAAGGGAGAGAGAGAACAGGGAGGTTTGCACTTTCAGTTGCCATTCTTGCAACGATGTTTAAGTTTCCAAAAGGAGTTTTTTTTGCATACTATTTCCAAATACTATTCAAACCCAATGTAAAGACCACAAAATACAAGAGCGTGCATCTTTATTGGCTCCATTGCAAGGGTATGCATATAGGATTCTCTCCATTGTAAGGATCACTTTAAATATCAATGTCCTCATTTCCATTCGAACAGTCATGGGGATTGTAAGTCAACAAATTACATTACTCCAAATTGTTAGCTGATTGGATCTGGAAATATGCCTCGAGCATCTGAAGGTCACACAGCTGCCACAAGGGCATATAGCTGGCACAAGTCAACTTCAGCCAAATATTTCTCAACAAAAACTCATTTAATTCATCTTTGCAGTTTGAAAATGACAAAGACTTTTCAAAGCCCTGTAAAATAAGCCATGCATTGCCCACCAGGCAACAAGAATTACATAATTAGGCTTATTATTTTGCACACTTAATTTTAAATTGACACCAAGTTCAATGGGTTGTATCATGGGACCAGGCATGGTTTACAAGGAAGCCATTAAGGCACTGATGCTAATTAGAACTTTGTGACACAAAAAAAGTGCAACTTACATGCCAGAAGAGAACCTTTAAGATATAAGGAGACAGAGGGAACATATTTCAGGGAGTTATATCCCAAGCAGAAGACAACAGTGGCCTAACTGTCCAGACTGTCACTGGCGTTTCACCAGACTGCTGAGGCAACACTGAAAGCCAACTCTCAAAAGTAACACTCCACCCAGTAACAACTTCTGAAAGGTTCAAATACAGTTTGGGCGGTGATAGGAATACACCCACCAAGTGCTATTTTGCTGAAAAATTGGCTGCTTGTTCACAATATTAAAAAAATTCCTATATCGTACTTGCTTCAGTCCAAAAATGTGGTTCGTGTATAGCAGACTCAACGTTCTTTAAGCACAGGTGTCATTGTTAAGGACAGAGTTCTTCCCCCATCCTTTAAAATGGATCGTGCAATTTAAAATCTGACCATTTGTGACTGGACCTAGCAAACTGTCTCAAAATCAGCAATATCAGTAAATCAGTGTTTTCTGAATATAAAAATTAAATCACAAAAAACTCGAAAAACTTAAAAAAATCTTGACTGTACATTGTGATAACGTAAGCACTTTATAGCCTTGGTTAGCGAATGATGGTGGATGTTTAAGCATAGGCTGAAACACATCAATTTGTACTGTGCGAGTGGATACAAACTGGTGTTTTCAACTAAAATTTAGCGTCTGTGGTTAAAGTGGCATCTTTGTAGGTGTGGCTAGCCCACAATGTCAATTGGGCAATGTTGGTGCAGAACAAAAGCATGAGGTTAATATGCAATGACAAATAAGTTAAGGCAAGATGTCAGCTTTGGAAGGTAGACTAATCACTGGGACCAGCCAGTTTACATCCAAGGATCCAGAGGGAAGCCAGGTAAAATACTGGCAGACAGAAATAAACTAGGCAAATATAGGCCACAGAGTCTTGCTGGTACACAACAGACTACAGAAGGTGGAATTATTAAACACTTAAGTCAGAAGTATTCTGGGCTAAGCACATTTCTGAAGAACAATTATTTCCTCAACAAACCTCCCAGAGCTGTAAGAGGAACAAGGTAGGATAACTAAAACAAGTAAGGTGGAGGTGTGGGTTTAAAAATGTACTTTCCAAGAAGTGTGTGATAAGATACCACAGAAAAGGCTCATGAAAAATTGAAGAGGAAGTGGTCACATTGATAGACAGGGCAGAAGGGAAGTTTGTCAGACTGAGGATGTGGTGAGTGGTGTTCCACATAAGTCTGTTAGAGCCACTCTCCTTTACAAGGTGTCAACCTTGCCTCAGTGACAGTACTCTTACTCAGAACCAGAAGCCCCATCCAGAAACTTGAACGCAGTCTACGGTGATACTTCCATGTAGTACAGCATTTTAGAAAAGTTAAAGTTGTTGATTCTGATTAAGGAACCGGAGAAAACAAAAAAGGTTCCAGTGATGCAAGACCTGAAAGAGTTAACTTCAGAAGTACATCAAAAGTTAAAATGAGGAATTCTTATTCTTCAAATACATTAAAATAAAGCCTACGTATACATGACAAAAACCAACAATTACTGGAACATGCCCAAGTCTGAATTCCATCATGAGAAGGCAAGATTACTTTGGCAGCTTTCCACAATCCTCTGCACAAAAAAGGACTTCAGGAATTTTACATGAACTGAATATTAAATTTAACTTCTGCAACCCATGGAAAAAAAGATACTTGCTGCGTTTCAGAAGATCAAAACAGAACAGGTCATTACAAAACATCAGGCCCAGACCAGTTCTTCTAACCCTCATAAAAGAGGAAGATGACATTTTTCTATTAAGCGTTATGTTTCAAATGAATCAGTTGAGTCACTGCTGTTACGATGCTGAAAGAACGTCAACTGTGTCACAGAAACAAATCAATGGAGTTCAAATTCTGAATATTTGGAGTACTTTGTATAACAAGTTACCCACTCCTCTTAAAACACCTTTGTCTACATGTTGGAACACAAGCTTATTTAAAACAAGCTAGGGGGGGTGGGGAAGAAAAAAAAGGGGTAAAACAAAAAAGGAAAAAAAAACTTTAACCTCCAGGGTTCCAAAGCTGCAAATGTCAGGGTTGCTGTAATAATTGAGCACCGTACATTTGAGGTGGATTAAGAAGTTCCAACATTACAGTACCTGAAGTGCTGTAACCTGCAAGGCTACAGGCCAGGTGCTGGAAGGTAGGAATGGAATTGGGTGGCTATTTTAGTTATTTTTGGGGGGGCTGAATGGCCTCTTTCTGTGCTGCAAAAACTTTCAATGGTCCTATTCATCACCCAACCATCCGAGAGATCAGGTCGGACAATTACCAAAATATGCACTCCTCAAAAAGATTACGCAATGCGTGACACACGAGATAATGGAAATGTGTACAGGCATTAAGCATAAACATACAAATTACGCACTATATTTATATTGCACATTTAACAACATAAAAATGTTCCAAGGAGCTTCATAACATGGTTAAGCAATATTTAACAACGAGCCAGGCAAAAGGTATATAAAAAGATCAAGACAGAGTATGGTGACACCACCTGAGAGTCAACATGCATCATCACAACGATCAGCGGCTATGACCTGGCAACAGGCACTAACACCCAAAAAAAACCATCCACAGCACCGGGTTACCACGTCAAAAACAGTACTTGTGGCAGAAATTGCCTCTCACTGATTGGTCTCTTCAGGCATCAAAAAAAAACACTTGCACTATATGAAGCTATCCATCCCCAACAGATTTTATTTGCTGCATGCCCATCATCATATGTAGATGGAAGGATGCCAACACCACTAAGCTGAGTATTGACTTGCAATATCTTCTTCACTGTTCAACGAGCCACATGCTGGGAACTCTCAGTTCTAACAAATTTCCATGCTCACCAGGTATAAGAAAATTGCAGTCCACGTAACAAATTTGATCACTATTTTAAAAGACCAAGGATAATGTACCAAATTTTGCTGATGTTACAAAGCAGAGGGAAATTTAAGCTGTGAGGAGGGCACAAGAGGCTGCAAAGAGATATAATAGGCAGGTTACGTGATGGCAGATGGAGGATAATGTGGGGAAGGTGTTAGGTTATTTACTTTTGTAGCAAGAGTAGAAAAGCTGAATTTTATTTTAAAAGGCATGAAACTACCAAATGGTGATGTTCAGAGAGACCTGGGTGTAAGTGTATAAGGAACAAAAAAAAGTTATGCAGGCAGAGCATGCAATTAGACAGGCAAATTGCTCATTGGCCTTGATTGAAAGGGGATTGAATAAGTAAGGAAGTCATGTGACAACTGTCTAGGTCTTTGGTGAGGCCACACCTGGAGTACCGTGCGCTATTTATACCTCAGTATTCGAGGAAAGTGTGCTGCCTTGGAGGCAGTACACAATGATTCACTGAATTAGTTCCTGGGGAGATTGTCCTATAAAAAGGGAGAAGCTGAGTTAACTGGGTCTTTAGTTTTTTTGCTAAGCTCAAGAAACTATGAGGGGTGATCATATTGAAACATACAAAGTTTCTGAAGGGGTTTGGCAGGGTAGACAGAGGTTGTTTCCCCTGGCTGGGGGATCTAGGACAGGAGGCATGCTCAGTATAAAGGAGTCGGCCATTTAGGACTGAGAGGAGGAAAGATTTCAGCGGGTTGTGAATCTTTGGAATTCTCTACCCAAGAGGATTGCGGATTCTCCACCATCGAGTACATTCGAGGTAGAGACAGAGGGCTGGATTTCCCACACTCGCCCACTGCTGGGATCTTCCCATCCCACTGAAAATCAACAGACTTCTGGCTGGAGTGTCGTCTCGACAGGGCTGAAAAATCTCAACCAGAGACTTTCCCCTCAAGGAAATCGCAAGAGCCAGGAGAAGTAGAGATAGGCAGGAAAATAAGCCATGATTGTATTTAGTGGGGTGCAGTTGAGGGGCTGTATGGTACGCTCTCGACGGGACACTTGTGTCCTGTGATGCCAGGAAAGCACAAGGCTGCACGTTTAAAGCACTTAAACAGAATGGAGTACAGAATTTGAACTGTGGAAAAAAAAAGTGTTTGATTGATTGCAATTGGTTTTAAACAATGATTCTTTTGTCCAATTACCTGAAAGTTTCTAACATTAAGTCCTTTCCTCATATGGGCATGCACTACCTCTGTCTGCCTCTATCGTGGGGAGTGATCAGGCTCGATTTGCTGGTTTGTCAACCTTGCCCTCGCAACTTTTAAATCACAAGGACAAAACAAGCCAGGGATGTGGGAGGAAGATAATCAGTCTAATGACGTTCACTCCTCTGGCACTTTGAGGCACCCAAATATGATCAAGAACTCCAACTCTTGACTCTTACTTTAATCGGTTGCTAAATATTTGGAATCTCTCAAAAGTAGGAGATGGATCTTTCCAGTAATTTCCATTCGTGTGCTTGCATTTAGAAGAATCTCATTTTACCCATCTATTTAATATGGACACAAAATAACCAGAAACCCACACTCCAGGTCAGAAAGCATCTGTGGAGGGAAAAGATGACAGCTGATCTTTCAGGTCAGTGATCACACATGAAAATGTTAAAGACACAACAGGCTTAATTACAGGACAGGGAAAAGGAAAGAACAAAAGGGAAGACCTGGCATAATGTGAAATGCAAGAGATCAAGTTACAAAGGGATGATGACGTAAGGCAAAAGGGGATGTTAATACGACATGTAAATAAAAGACAGATCCAGAGAAAAGTAAAAATGGCAACAGCAGAGTCATTACAAACACCCGTCTAAAAAAAATGGAGCAGTGGCTGTGATCTGCAATTGTTGAACTCAACAGTGATTCCAAAAATTTGCAAGTGTGTAATTGAAAGGAGGTGCTGTTCTGTAACCTTCAGTGGAACAATGAAAGAGGCAGAGAAAAGGTAAAAGTGGGAGAGGGGTGGAGAATTAGAAGGATGGGGGTGGGAAACTCAGGTTCACACTGCAGACTGAACAGAGAAGGTGTCCTGCAAAGCAGTTGCCCATTCTGTTCGGTCTCTCCAATGTAGAGGCAACTGCATCATGGGCAGCAAATTAAAATTGAAAGTTTAAATGAAAAAAAAACTATTTTGCTTCAAGTGTTCATTGCCCTGGACAGGGGAAAGGGCATTTTCTGCACTTGCACAGGAAGGGAAGCAGGTGAAGAGTGGACCAGAGTGTCGTATGGGGTTCGGTGTCATCGGAACACTGAATGGGGAGGAGGGTGGTGGCATTGCACTGAAGGTAGAAGAGAATGAGATCCAGGGGAACCCTATCATGGTTCTGGGAGAAGGATGAGAGGACAAGGTGTGAAAAATAGACCAGGCATGGTCGACAGCCCTGTCTCACCATAGGGGCAGTTTGCTGTTGAGGAAGACAAGAGGAATGGAAGTATCATCCAAACAGATGTGGCAGAAGCAGGAGAATAGAATAAAGTATCCTTGCAGGAAGCAATGTAGGGGAAGTGTTAAGCTGACAAGTGGGAGTCAATGAGATTATAGTAGTACTGGTTAACAGCCTGTCCTCAAGTAGAGACCAAAATAGTCAGGAAAGGGACCATGTGAAGACAGCAGAGCCACAGATGAAATGTCCCAATTTGGGATGAGAGGAAGAAATGCTCTACACCAGAAAATAAGTGGTAGGGAGGGGAACCAGACTAGGCCTAGAAACAAAAATGTTTCACATATCACGGAAAGGCAGGAACTATAGAGGTTCCCGTAGCCACACCTTTCAATTGGAGGAAGAGAGGAGGAGTCAAAATTAGAAGCTGTAAACAATGTAAGGGAGACCAATAGAAATCCTGTTGGGAGAGAAGGTCAGCTTCAAGCTGGGCATTCCTGGAAGAGAAAAGGGAATGAATTAAATACAAAAAGGCAAAATACTACAGATGCTTGAAATATGAATAGAAAATGCTAAAAAAAAAAAATACTCAGCAGGGCAGGCTGGTTATGCCTGCCTGCATGGTGGGAACAGTGGAACATTCAAAACAAAAACAGAATTACCTGGAAAAACTCAGCAGGTCTGGCAGCATCGGCGGAGAAGAAAAGAGTTGACGTTTCGAGTCCTCATGACCCTTCGACAGAACTTGAGTTCGAGTCCAAGAAAGAGTTGAAATATAAGCTGGTTTAAGGTGTGTGTGTGTGTGTGTGTGTGTGTGTGTGGGGGGGGGGGGGGTGGTGGGGAATGAGAGAGAGAGAGAGAGAGAGAGAGAGAGAGAGAAAAAAGAGAAGTGGAACATTCCTTGCTCCAGCACAACTCAGGTCCCCTCCCTCCCCTTTGTTCCAGTCCACTGGTCACCAACTCTCCCGGCTAATACTTTCACCACAAAATAGAAAACTGTCAACTCTGCTGTAAACTATTTTCCTTTTCCTGACGCAAGGTCACTGAGCTGAAGTAGTAACTGTTTCTCTCAGCAAAGATGCTCCTAGAGCTGAGTTTTTCCAGCTGAGTTTTTCTGTTTACATTTCAGATTTCCAGTATTTTGCCTTTAAAACTCTGGGGTCCCCAGTTGACTTCCCTTATATATAGTGTAAAAGCTCAACCTTAACATTTCCTCTTCACTCACACCTTGGATACATTATAATCCACGTGAACGTCCATTCTGTTCACCTCTCTCCAAATCAGAACAAAAACGTGTTATTGCACTCACCAATACTTCTTCCACCCCATTCAATGGACCAATTTTGAACATTATGAAAATAAAACTAGCAGATGCTGTAAATAAACATGCTGATGGTCATTGTTTACCACTTCCAAAACACTAAACAAAAATTAAAAAACAAAAACTAGAACAGGGAATAAAGGCCACCCTCAATGCTTTGGAAAATTCTTTGGAATGTAATGAATTTAAGCGAACATTTGTTTTCATTCAAAATCAAAGCAAATAGAATTTACTGGATACAAAAGCTATCCAGTTTCTGGTATAAAATTGGCAACTTCACAAGAACTGATTCAGCTTCACCCCACCCCCAACAACCCCTCTTAAACAAGCTGTTCTACTGAGCTTTGCTTACACAGGGAAAGGAAAATGCAGAGATAAAAACAAAAAAACTGCAGATGCTGGAAATCCAAAACAAAAACAGAATTACCTGGAAAAACTCAGCAGGTCTGGCAGCATCGGCGGAGAAGAAAAGAGTTGACGTTTCGAGTCCTCATGACCCTTCGACAGAACTTGAGTTCGAGTCCAGGAAAGAGCTGAGATATAAGCTGGTTTAAGGTGTGTGTGTGGGGGGCGGAGAGATAGAGAGACAGAGAGGTGGAGGGGGTTGGTGTGGTTGTAGGGACAAACAAGCAGTGATAGAAGCAGATCATCAAAAGATGTCAACGACAATAGTACAATAGAACACATAGGTGTTAAAGCTAAAGTTGGTGATATTATCTAAACGAATGTGCTAATTAAGAATGGATGGTAGGGCACTCAAGGTACAGCTCTAGTGGGTTTTTTTTTAATAATGGAAAAGGAAAATCTTTATAATTTATTGGGAAAAAAAAAGAGAAGGGGGAAACAGAAAGGGAGTGGGGATGGGGGAGGGAGCTCACGACCTAAAGTTGTTGAATTCAATATTCAGTCCGGAAGGCTGTAAAGTCCCTAGTCGGAAGATGAGGTGTTGTTCCTCCAGTTTGCGTTGGGCTTCACTGGAACAATGCAGCAAGCCAAGGACAGACATGTGGGCAAGAGAGCAGGGTGGAGTGTTAAAATGGCAAGCGACAGGGAGGTTTGGGTCATTCTTGCGGACAGGCCGCAGGTGTTCTGCAAAGCGGTCGCCCAGCTTACGTTTGGTCTCTCCAATGTAGAGGAGACCACATTGGGAGCAACGAATGCAGTAGACTAAGTTGGGGGAAATGCAAGTGAAATGCTGCTTCACTTGAAAGGAGTGTTTGGGTCCACTCCTCCATCACCCCCTACTCCTCAACCCCCTCCTATGGCACAACCCCATGCCCACGCAAAAGATGCAACACCTGCCCCTTCACTTCCTCTCTCCTCACCGTCCAAGGACCCAAACACTCCTTTCAAGTGAAGCAGCATTTCACTTGCATTTCCCCCAACTTAGTCTACTGCATTCGTTGCTCCCAATGTGGTCTCCTCTACATTGGAGAGACCAAACGTAAGCTGGGCGATCGCTTTGCAGAACACCTGCGGTCTGTCCGCAAGAATGACCCAAACCTCCCTGTCGCTTGCCATTTTAACACTCCACTCTGCTCTCTTGCCCACATGTCTGTCCTTGGCTTGCTGCATTGTTCCAGTAAAGCCCAACGCAAACTGGAGGAACAACACCTCATCTTCCGACTAGGGACTTTACAGCCTTCCGGACTGAATATTGAATTCAACAACTTTAGGTCGTGAGCTCCCTCCCCCATCCCCACCCCCTTTCTGTTTCCCCCTTCTCTTTTTTTTTTCCCCAATAAATTATAAAGATTTTCCTTTTCCATTATTAAAAAAAAACCCACTAGAGCTGTACCTTGAGTGCCCTACCATCCATTCTTAATTAGCACATTCGTTTAGATAATATCACCAACTTTAACACCTATGTGTTCTATTGTACTATTGTCGTTGACATCTTTTGATGATCTGCTTCTATCACTGCTTGTTTGTCCCTACAACCACACCAACCCCCTCCACCTCTCTGTCTCTCTATCTCTCCGCCCCCCCACACACACACACACACACACCTTAAACCAGCTTAGATTTCAACTCTTTCTTGGACTCGAACTCAAGTTCTGTCGAAGGGTCATGAGGACTCGAAACGTCAACTCTTTTCTTCTCCGCCGATGCTGCCAGACCTGCTGAGTTTTTCCAGGTAATTCTGTTTTTGAAAGGAAAATGCAGTCCAGCAGCACAAGATTACAGGAACAAAATTTGTCACATGCCAACCTATACAACATTCAGACCACATCTCTATAGTACAATCAGTTTAGCCCAACTTCTAAAATGGAAGGTTTCATCCCCTTGATGGGAGTGAGGGAAAAAGAACAAATTTTTTTTTTTTTTTATAAAAAAGGGACTCGCCTCCAATATCTCACTCAAGGCACCAATCTTCATGCCGGAACCTGGACAGCAAGAACTGGCAGCCAAAGTGACAGAAGCAGTATCACAGACAAGCAGGATCCTCTGTCACAAGCGTCCACAGAGGTCGCGGGAATCAGGGAATAGCAAGCAAGGATTGTAGATGGGAATGAACAAAAGTGTCAGAGATACAGGTCAGTCGTGCCTCACACAAGTGGAAGTTTAAACGATCTAAAGGAAATTAAACATACCCCACAAAATTAAAAAAAACTGGAATCTCAAAGCAGATTTTAAACTCTTAAAACACAGATTTTCTCTCTCAAACCCATGAGCACAGATCAGTTGTCACACCCCACAAGCCAAGTCCATGTTGATTCTTGTACTTGACTGTACTGCTCTCACGTGGTTTATTTAACAGCCAACCCCAATTGTTTTTGTAGCAGGTAGTACATAAAAACTAGCTGGGCCACTTCAGGACATGAAGAGCTAATCACAGGTTATGAGGGGCATAGATGGGGTAGACAGGAAGGAACTTTTCCCCTTAGTGGAGGGATCAATAACCAGGGGGCATAGATTTAAAGGTAAGGGGCAGGAGATTTGGAGGGGATGTGAGGAAGAATATTTTCACCCAGAGGGTGGTGGGAATCTGGAACTCACTGCCTGAAAGGGTGGTAGAGGCAGAAACCCTCATAACATTTAAGAAGTATTTGGATGTGCACTTGCGATGCCATGACATACAAGGCTATGGGCCTACTGCTGGAAAATGGGATTAGAATAGCTAGGTACTTGTTAGACCAGCACAGACTCAATGGGCCGAAGGGCCTTTTTCTGTGCTGCAGACCCTTATGACTCTAAGTCATAAGCAGTGCCATGTGTCTGTTCCTAAAGAACATTAGTGAACCAGTTGACCTCATCACACCAACCCTCAAGTAAGCAGATTTGCTTATGGCATTTTCACAACTTGCCCACATCCCCTGGGTTCAGCTACTCAGGAGTCTTGCTTATTGAAGTCCTACTTCTATAATTGTCATTACCAACCAATGAAATTGAGGTGCACTGAAGGGAACAAGCATCCCTTAGGAAATCAGAACAAGGCAGTGTATGGAAATCATGGACATTTCTCACCAAGGTTGTGAATATACTATTTAACTGCCTCTGTTGTTTCCCTGTACTACTTTTCTCACTACACTTTACCCCTCTTGGGCTTTTTCCATCACAGTGATCTATCCTTGGCCTGCCTTTTCAGCTGCAGTTACTTGCTGCTCCTTAGTTATTACTCAAACATTTATGGAATTGGTATTTCTGGCAAGGCCAGCATTTATTGTCCATCACTGGTCACCAGAGATTGTGGCTCACCATCACTTTGAGCTGCTGCAGTCCATGTGGTGAAAGTATTTGAACTGTTGTTGGGAAGTTCCAGGGCTTTGACCTAGCGACAATAAAGGAACAGTGATATATTTCCATGTCAGTGTAGTGTGCAACTCAGGAGGTGGTGGCGCTACCACGTACCTGCTGCCTTTGATAGCATCACCACCTAACAAGGAAGCCTTGGCGACTTGCTGCAGTGTACCTCATACATGGCACATTGCAGCCACGTGGTGCCAATGGTGGAGGGTGTGAATGCTTAAGGTGGTGGGTGGGGTGCCAATCAAGTAGGCTGCCATGTCCTGGATAGTGTGGAGGTATTGTTGGAGTTGCACAAATTCAGGGAAGTGGACACGAGTATTCAGCCATACTCCTGACCTTTTCCTGACCTGCACCTCGCAGGCAGTGAGCCTTGCAGGCTTCAAGTCAGGAGGAGAGTCATTCACCACAGAATATCCAGTCTCTGACTTGCTCTTGCAGCCACAGTATTTATGTAGGTGGTTCAGTTAAATTTCCCATCAACACTAAGCACCAGATGTTGATGCCATTACATATTTACGGCACAGAACAAGCCATCCAGCCCAATAGGTTCATAATGGTGTTTGCTTCACACGCGTCTCCCCAATGTTCTCCTAATCCACATATTCTTTCTTCCTCATAACCAGGAGGTCAATACATTATACCTGTGCAGCACAAATGCTGCTTGCATTCACAGACATGGGGTCAGCTTCCAAATATATGTTAATGACAGCCAGTTCTACCAGTTCACTGCTCTCAGGCTTTCACTTGTCTGATTGCTATCCTTGGATGAGCCACAATCTCCTCTGTTTAAACATAAGCAAGACTAAAGTCATCTTTGTCCCCACCAAAAGTTTCATAATCCAGGCCTCAAAATTCCATTCCAACCACTGACTCAAGCTAAACAAAGCCACTTAAAGCCTTCAAATTCAATCCATCTGAGTTTTCAACCCCATATGCTCTCCACCACAATCTCCTTCCATGACATCACCTGACTGAAATCTGTGCGCTTACTTTTACCACCTTCAATCCCATCCTCCAGGTTGAGCCAATTCAAAACTCAGCTGCCCTATCCTATACTCCTCGGCATCTCCTGGAGTTCAACATTCATTCCCACATCTTGGGAAGCTTTTCCTGCAATAGAAGGTATTATAAACACAAGTTATTTTATCCTTCACATTCCTACCCCACCTCCCTCCAACCAAGCTTTTGCTGAGAAATATCCCACCTGGGAGAAAAACGACAAGCTGTAAAGTCAGTTACTTCCTGCAGAGCGAGAAAAGAGAAAGAAAAAAAAGAGAGAGAGAGTGTGTCCGTAACACCAGACACCAGCTGGGTGACCCAGTAACCGACAGGAAGTGTCAGAAGGAACATTTGTCCATGCGACTGTCTGACTGACACATTCTGATTTAAGATCAGGAAAAATGATAACACTCAGGAGTGGGAGAAACCCTGTCTGCAAAGCCAGTCAGAGTGGGTCCAGTTAGTAAAAAAGATAAAGTAGACAACAATGGCTAAAAATCACTAATTTCCAATGACAAGAAAAAAAATTACATGAAAGATAAATGCAAGTGGATGCTCCATGTTACTTTCATACTCCTCTACATCAATATTTGCTTGAAAATAACTTGTAACTGAGACAGCAGTGTTGGGTACACTGTACTCCACTTGAACATTCCCAAAAGCCTTTTTCTTACAGGGAAAGAAAAACACAAGAGCAGAAGGTGACAAAAATGCAAAACCAGACAACTTCTTAGGAGGTCATAGTCCCAATGCTATTAAAGAGTTGTTAGATTTATATTGCAGCCAAAAAAAAGTTATATATAATTCAGAATCCAAATACCAAGAGAACTAAATGACCCCCTTTAATTATAATCTTAATGCGCTAGGCAAACTAGCTTTTCCCCACAGGCTTCTCCTCCAAGGCACCTCAGTCATTCAAGTAACCCAAGACAATTGCAATTGTCGCTGGACTACAAACCTAGAGGCCCAGGGGAATGCTCTGGGGACCAGGTTCGAATCCCGCCACGGATGGTGGAATTCCAATTCAATAAAAATCTGGAATTAAAAGTCTATTGACGACCATGGAGCAAAAACCCATCTGGTTCACCAATGTCCTTTAGGGAAGGAAATCTGCTGTCCTTACCTGATCTGGCCTACATGTGACTCCAGAACCACAGCAATGTGGTTGACTCTTAAAATGCCCTCTGAACAAGGGCAATTAGAGATGGGCAATAAATGCTGGCCTGGCCAGCAACGCCCACATCCCATGCAAAAAAAAAACAGGACTGGAATAATTGTCACTCAGTCTCCGTTTCCAATATAGGAAATGGAGACAGTCCAGAAACAGGAAATAAATGGAGTGTGGGGGTGGCAGAAAGAAGGGGAATAGTGATGAGTTTAAAAAAAACACATCTTGGATATAGTCCTGCAGAAGACACACAGACACCTCAAAATTTCCAAAAAGGAAAATCTACTGCAAAACCTTAAAAAAAAAATCAAAATCTTTACCGTCTACATCAACTACATTCTACATGCACTGTTCATTCTCATTTCAACCAGCACATTGCTGTCAGTTCAGCACTGCAGTACTTAAAACACCAGCTGTCATCGGACCTCCCATCGTTCAGTTTAAAATCTTGTCCCAGTCTTGAGAGCTTTTAAAAAAAAAAAAATCAGACATTTGCACTGAAGCTGGAAGTCGAAGCAATTTAAACATCAAACTTAGATGGAGGAATGATCCCCAGGCTAGCCACAGAATTTGCCCCACTTGGTGACAAGATACACCGACACAAAGTGCCTCTACCCACAGTGTGGGAGATGGACTTAATGTTGAAGGACATTAAGGGAGACTACCCTCGGACATTTTGCCCTGGGGTATAGGACAAGCTACAAGTATTCTTTTGCCCGTGTTAAAATGAGTAACTGAACTGGGGTGGCAGAGTGGTCAGTTTATTTAATGGGTGTTATAAATCTGTGATATCAAACAATCTGTGCAGAAGTTGCCGTGTATATTTTATAGTGTGGGATAAAGCAGTTGAATGATTTGTAACAAGCCCTGCCTCATCTAGTGGTAGTTTGCATTACGTACAACAACAGCAAACCAAAGTGCAATATCTAGTTCAGATCTCGCACGGATGTTCGTCTGGCATCACTGAGTTATGCTATCACACGAATGAACATAAGACAATGTTGTAGAGTCACAGAGTCAGAGGTCTACAGCTCAGAGAAAGGCCTTCGGCCCATCAAGCCTGCACCAAACAAGTACCTAACTATTCTAATCCCATTTTCCTGCCTTTTTACTGGCCCTACCATTTGCTACCCAACAGTTCATCTGTTGCACAAGATGCTCCAGTTAAAATGCAACATGGTGAGTGCTTCCCTCCCCACCGACTGCCGTGACAAACTAACAAATTGACTACTTAGTTGTAGAGGAAACCAACTTGCACAAACTGCTAATCATCTGGGATCCTTCTCTTCACTCATTCACCCCCACACCCAGCCTCCAACCTTGAGAAAACATGAAATGATATTCATTTTTAACTACCTTTGAGAAGAGTATTAAAGCATTACACACATTCGCCATCACACCAACTGACATCACGGTGACAGTATTGCCCAGGACTTCCATGCAGCCATTAAATTTTGAAAAGCAGAAATATGATGGGTTTTCAGCAAGTGGAAGTGGGGAGGATGACCTGTGATAGGGTGGAGGGCAGGAGAGATTAAAAAGGTTTCATGATTCAAAAAAAAAGAAAGAGTGGTAATGGTTACATCCAGGTTAGGTGTGCATGTGGCTGCCATGCAGCTATTCAAAAGGTGAAGGAGAAAAGAAATAAGAAAAATGAAGAAGCAAACAAAAAAGCAAAGACGGAGGCACAGGTCTATGATCTGAAAACTTGTTGAACTCAATGTTAGAATCCAAAAGCTGTGAAACAAACAAACAAACGTCAGGAAGCTTTTGCTTCCAAACACCAACATAAAAAAGGGGCCATACGTTAAAAAGGAAAAGTCATCATTATCTCAGATTTCACAGCACCACAACATTCTTCAGCTTTGACCAGCCACCCCAATTTCTTGCGTAAAGGGGTCACACTGTCATGAAATCTATTCTAAGACACACCAATTCCCATATGTAAACATGGGTCTGCATAACAACTGTTAACATACCTTTCAAAAGGAGCAAGGAGATCAAGTGGTTTAATCTAACTGTATTGCAGTTAAAAACAACCCTTACTGAATTGGCCGAACAATGACTAGTGACGAGCAAGCAGATTGCACAAAAGTATTGCCAATCAGCTTAATTCTTGTGATTCAACAAACCACTAAGTCATTGCACAACCATTCACACAAGGCTAAAAAGTCCTTGAACCTATTCTTTGCAGGAAAAACACTTCAGCTCGGATGACCATTTCCAACTCTGATGGAAAGTGATGTAAATTACATTGCACAACTTCCAGACAACAAATGTTACAAAGGGGAGGAAAAGGTCTTGTGCAAGATAGGCAGGTAGAAAAATATTAAGTGCTACAATACAATCTAAAGTTACTTGTGTAAACGAGGCATGCAGGAGGGTTGAAGAGCCTTTGTTCTGAAAGGCAATGACCAAGCAATAAAATCCACTCTAAAAATTAACCTGTCAGTTTTAATTTCATCACTTTCTATATAGAGCTCACTGCTCAGCTTGTAAAAGGCAACACATATCAACTAGAATTATGGCTAAATAGCTGTTTTATTGGTCCTGTATTACACACTGCAACAACACTGTAGCCAGTTTATAGTCCTACTTCATCAAAATGGATGTGAACATTGCTGGAGTTTAACAATGTACATTAAAAAGCTGTCAAAAAAAAAAGCAGAATCAGATGAGGAAATTGCATCAGCCAATATTGGAGAAATATCCATTTCCTCCCATCTGACTCACAATGAACGGTGCAGTTGCTGTGTAAGAGTCAGCTGGACAAACCAGGGGCACAATTACCCACAGTAGTGTTATAATTTAAAAAGGGTTTCTGCACCTGCTGGCAGGTTCCAGCATGTAAAAGCCGGAAAAGCAGGATCATTGAGCATCTCCATGTCACCATTCACCAAAATGAAGAAAACATGTGAAGAACCAAGGAAACCACCATATTTTCTGGAATGGTTATTCCAGCAATTCAGGAGGGGGGGAAAAAAAAGGAGAGAAGCAGCTTTCACATAAATTATCAATGTGTTGGGATGCAAATAACATTGTGGGATCATTTGTTTCAAAGGCTTTATTCAGTAATTTTGGGGCAGATTTTCAAATTTGATTGCAGTTGAACTAGATTTTTGATGCATAGACCACAAAATCTTTCTAAAGCTATTAAATGTAAATGGTTCAATTGATGAGCAAGTGTAGCAGCAGCAGTCACTTAACGGCTCGTAAGTGGCATCAAAGGTACAGCTTTCAGACTATCAAGACTATTAGAGAATCATTACATTTTTAAAATCAAATATTGCTCCTTGTTTGAACTGCCAATGGCAAACCTAGACAAGGGATGGGTTTTCTTTTTGCCTCAAGCCAAGCTGTCCCTACCTGAACCATGACTGGTTAAAAAAAGGCTTGATATACAAGAATCAAAAGCAGAGAGACTCTTTCAGAGAACAATATGGCAGCAGATGCTTATCAGCTTTAACTGTCTACTCTAGGAGGATGTGGTTATTCCAGCTTAAATTAACAAAAGCCTAGTGTCTGATCATTGATCTATCCGACAGACATAAAAGCACATTTGCTTCAAGACAGTCAAGAGTTATGCCCACAGTCCAGCCACACTTAAAACAGCTCCTGAACCATATCCAACAGATTTAGGGAAATGACATGAATTCTAGTTTTGCTGTTAGCTGTGGGACTTTCCAGTCTAAAATGATAGGATTTAATAACTTCACATCATAGTACCGCATATTAGTCAACTACACAAATGCATTTGTTCAGTAGTTTTTCAGCTTATGAAAATAGGCATCTTGAAAGAACTGCTACACTTAGGAGAGAACACAGCCTACGAAATTCTGTGGTGACCAAACTTGCAAATCTTTTTAAAAAGCAGGTTCCTCGGTAGAAAAACATAGAAGCTGCAAAACCCTTCCTAAAAACACAGACTAGAACCAGAATTAATCATTTTAGTAAAATGTAAAAAAATTCCTGATTCTTGCATATCTCTCGACGAAAGCTCGAAATCTGGGGATATGGTTTCTGTAGAAGCCGTGTCTATAACCTATTTAAAATCGTCACTATGTCACAGCTCGATACCAAAATACAGGTTTGTATTGTCTTTACCAAAACAAACCCCTTACTGTAGCCAAGCTAACAGGACGTTGATGTCACTCCCATCTGGTCACATGACCATTTAGTCACAAGTCAACATGGGGTTGCATATAGACAACTATTCACAGCCGAAATGGAAAGTTTCCCTCAAATGACACCTGGTCCCATACTGTTAAGTGACAGGGGCTGATTTTATGAACTAAATTTGGGCCCTGCCTCCAACTCTGACAGTGGTATCAATAAACACTGAAAATGTAGTGAGCAAAAATAGAAGCTTTGTTCTTTTTATAAAACGTTTATTCAGTTGTCCATTACTATTGACAACACCTCAAAACAATCTTCCAACTACTCACTCAAGGCAAACTAACAGTCACATGCCAGAAGCACATTGATTTTTGTCCAATGTTTCAGAAAGTATTACATTTTGCCAACAGTTCGCAAGTAATGCAGTTAGCCTACTTTAATTGGGATCTAGCAGTCCAGAAAGGTTTAATTAACAGAGTATCAGGGGCAACATTAAATCATCTAAGATACAGAATCAATTTAGCATCTTTCAAGAATATCAGCATTGGAAGAGAGGCACCAAGAGAAATACCCAAACTTTTGTACAAGCAGCTACAGATCTCCCATGGCATTGCCCATAGCAAATTGGATGTCACTGAGGCTAGAAGCATTACACCACACGTAGCACAATGTGCTATTCTGTTGCCACAATGAATCTCAACAGTAAAATAAACATCTCATCCAGCAAAACCCCTCCAAGCACCAGCACCACTCGTTAAGTATGCTTCATCTGCCCCACTCGCTGCCTTTCTCCAGTCCTCAACTTCACACCAGTAACATTAGCTTGCATCTGCACCTCCTCCAAATATGACTGTTTAGGCTAAAAATTCATTGAAACATGATCAATGATCACAGAAGGAACAGCAGCTTCAATACAAAGCAAGTATCTGACTTATCTTAAGGCCAACATGAATTCAGAACCAAGGTTAAAAAACCAATAACACAGCTATGACAAAAAGTAAGCACGTCAGACCTTGCAAGACTGCAGCCCACAGAGGTATGCAAGCAAATCTCAAAAGGTCATGCGTCACACAAGTGATGCAAGCTAGGCATCACCACATACCTGACTCCCAGAGTACCTCTGCTCATCAAACTCTCAAACCACCATGCTCTCCAAATCACACATACAGCAGTCCTGGATCAGACTCAAAGCACAGATTAATTGCCCAACAGCTTCATCCAATCTGAGTTTTATGACTTCCTTGGCTTTGAGCTGTTACTCCAATGCTGGCCTCTATTTCCCACTTCCATCTATGGCAAAGCTTGCAAATTGCCCTGCCCTGACCCTGCTTTCCAGTACTCTTTCCCACCCACCACCCCCAGCACCCTCATTAAACTAGCTTCTGCCTTTGATTTTGCAAGTGCTTTGGATTTACATGCACACAAAATCTGTTGTTGCTGTTCAAGGAGTTTCAACTGGACTTGAAATTCCAACCTACAATGACTAGCCAAAAAGAAAGGGGAAAAAAAGATACTTTGGACCCATTACAGCTGCATGTTGGACACAGACTTATATATGCCAGGTGACCCCATCAGTTTTTCAGACCTCAAGGTAATTGAAATATTTGTAATGAACTTCCAAGGCTACCATGAGATCTGTTTGTTGTGAGGGCTGTGATTTGTAATGGCAGACCTTGGGGTTTCTGGGAAAACGTTTTTTGTGGGGGGATTTTGGTACAATGGTTGATACTTGATTGGTCTGCAGTCAATGGCATATGCTCCGCCATTTTAAATTTAAACCTTGATGACCCTTGCCTCCAGCATGACAATGAATCAGATAACATCTCCATCAGTTGAATGTCATTTCAATAAACCCACACATATACTGTGCAGTTGGACTGATCAACTGGCATACGTTACTTTAATCTGGAGTGGAAACATGACAGAGCAGTCCATTTCGAAGCCTCGTCAATTCAGAAAAGCCCAGCTTGAGATACATTTTCATGACAGCCTCAGCTTTAGGAGTTGAGATCCAAAAATCAAGATTGATCACAGCTTGAAGTGGCTGAAATTTATTCAAAACTTTGAGAACTAGTCAGCAGAAAAATACACAGAATGAGAAGCAGTCAAGGTCTGGTTTAAAAAAAATTGTATACAACAAATAATTATAACATACCTTTTGGCACAAGAAATACTTTCTGCTGTACTTGAACAGCAAAGAGATTTGCGTCAACTGCATGAGTAATACCATAAGCTATTATACTGGAGGCCTGTGGAATCAATTACATTCACGTAACTGGCCAATAGCTTTACATATAAAGCCAAGACAAAAGGACAGACACCCTTGCAGTACTACACCCTCGTAACTTAAATCTTTTCTCCTCCTGCATTAGTATTTTGGAAAAGCATTACTGAATCCAAATACAAACCACATTTCATGACAAACAGCATTCCTTAGAGCTGCCTGTACCAGTATGGTGATCTAATATGATTGCAACCACCATTTGTATTCTTCTGAGTTATAGATGTACAAATACAAGTTTAGCCAGAGAAAACCAAGTTAAATTTAATAGCTCACTTGCACCAAAACAGAGTTTAATGTGATATTTTAAACAAGCGCAGCCAGGCATTAAAGGATGCCATGTCAATTTGACCCTCGC
Organism: Carcharodon carcharias; assembly: GCF_017639515.1. NCBI lineage: Eukaryota > Metazoa > Chordata > Chondrichthyes > Lamniformes > Lamnidae > Carcharodon > Carcharodon carcharias. The sequence goes on along the minus strand of NC_054481.1, from coordinate 126,148,961 downwards.
AAGCTTGTTACTCTAGGATTATGGAACGAAGCTACAGCTAACTTTATAATAGTGCCACAATGAACAATTCACACCGACATCCAGCAATTTAATTATAAAAGCTGCCAATTCCAGCACAAACTGACAGCATGATGATCAGAATTCTGGTTGCTTCTGTTCTCCTTTCACCTCAACTTGTGTCCTTCAGGAAAACAAACTGGCAATATTAAAGTTTCCAGCATGCACACCATCCATCATAGAAACCTGCAGCACAAAATTTCTTCCAATCACACCCTAAGTCCCCTGTAGCGAAGATGTATGCTAGACACTATCTTGTATGAAACTTACCCTTTAGCGTCACCCATAAATTATTCTAGAAAAAAAAAGCGGCCACTGTATAGATTTCCACACTTTTAATACAATTAATATTTTAAAAAAACACCAAAGCTTCAGATGTGCGATGGGACACTATGCTTGAATATTGTTTTTTTGTTTTCATGATATTTTAGTTTGCTCCTTCAGTATTGCCATGGATAATATTTTGGAATCTAGCCTGTAGACGGAGCAGATGCCATAGAATGTGCCATAGAAATACATTTACCTTACTTCCAACAGCAGCCCAAACTTCAGTAATAGCCCTGTAAATACGAAGGTGGTCACAGAGGCACCCGGAGAGGTGACCTCACCCTATTCACAAAATACCTGTGCTACCAAAGGCAGGAACACCAAGCAGTCAACGCCCAAGCAGCAGGCTGGTAGCTGTGGCTCAAACACAGACCAAGGATTCAGGCCATCCTTAGCCACAAGTAATTTGGTCATCTGTATGTACTGCTCCCAAACTGGTTCCAGAAAATAAATGCGATACTCAGGCTGGCTTTTATTTGAAGCGGTTCTGTATAACATTAATTTGGGCCAAACATCAAAGCTTACAGCAGTTTTAAAACGAATACAGACATGCAGGATAGACACAACCCCAGTGGCTTTTAGGATTTACAGTGCATCGCCAGAGTTTTAAAGAAGCCATGGCAATGAACCTCAAGTCAGTTTTGGTTTCCCCAAGTCCAATTTAATCAACGCCTCCTTTCTCAAATGGGTATCTATGGCATACTGCATGGCACAGGGGACACTTTTATTTCACTTGGTGGGAACTTAGCCAGATATCAAACTCAAGACTGTACCAGTTGTCATTTTTGTCTATTTCTAAATCAGTTTAAATAAAACCAGAAAATGCCAAAAATAAACAAGTCAATCTACAAAGAGAAAGGAGACTAACATTTTGGATTTGTTTCCAGTTTTATGTTTAGCTCCAACTAGAGATTTTCACTCATCTAGTTAGAGATAAACTGTCAGTTTGCCTCCCCCAACAGGCTACTCTTGTACCTTTGAAAAACTCAGCAGGTCTGGCAGCATCGGCGGAGAAGAAGAGTTGACGTTTCGAGTCCTCATGACCCTTCGACAGTTCTGTCGAAGGGTCATGAGGACTCGAAACGTCAACTCTTTTCTTCTCTGCCGATGCTGCCAGACCTGCTGAGTTTTTCCAGGTAATTCTGTTTTTGTTTTTGTTTTGGATTTCCAGCATCCGCAGTTTTTTTGTTTTTACTCTTGTACCTTGTTTAGGTGTCAGTGCCAGCTCAGTGGTAGCACTCACCCTGGAGCCAAAAGGTTATGGGTTCAAGTCTCATGAAACTTGATCACAACATTTACAAAGTCTCTCCAGTGCAGCACTGAGGGACTGCTACACTGTCAGAAGGTGCCATCTTCCAGGAAGGACTTCAGTTTAGTGTCACATCAAGTGGGCATAATAGAATACAATGCAATTTTTTTTTGAAAATAGCAGTGGAGCTGTTCCCAGTATCATGGCCAAAGTTAATTCTTCTGGTCATTGTCACCTTACTGATTGTTGCATGTAAATTCACTACTTCATTTCCTACATTGGCAGTGGCTACACTTCACAAAGCTCTTAATTGACTTAAGCACTGGAAAGCCTCAATGTCATGAAAGGTAGGATATAAATGGAACAGTTTTAGCCATGTGTGTGCTAATTCTAAGAAAGTACCTGGTCTATACTCATAGGTAAATGTATATTTACCATACAACAGCCACCATTCAGTAACCAAGTAAAGCAAAGCACTCAATGATAAAAACTTATTCTGTTACCATTCAAACAGACAATAAAAGGTTTAAGTGCATGTCCACATACTCTGTGCATGTGCATTAAGATCACATGCCTAACAACAGCATTTATTATTCATTTCTTATTTACTAAGCAGATGTGGCAAATTGCATTTCTGGATTCCCAATCACCTGGGGCAAGTGACAAACAACACTAGCCCAAAATATACTTTCATGGTGATTTCCATTAGTTCAACCCGAAACGCTTAAATAAAACTGAACCAGCCCAATGAGTTAACTTGCATGTGATCTCATAGAAACATAGACACCACACTGATAGCAGAATGTAAATAGGCCAAAACTACACAGTCAGATATGTTACATACAGATTAAAGAGCCACAATTTAAGCAAAATAAGGAATTAACTTAACACAAATTAGTCCACAAGGGGTTAATACAGCTTCAGCATGCTTATGCAATGGGACTTCTGGATCAGTGTGGTGTGTCCTTTGATAAGCCCTCCAGATGTGATGTATGTGGATAATGCAAATCCTCATTCATGCATAGAATTTGGATTTTCTGCCAGAACTAAAATGGAGCAAACAACTGGAGCTGTGATTTCTGCATGAAATGTTATCCGTGTTATATATCCAAGTCCTGATGCAAAGATAGTTAATAGATACCTTACCATGTGAGGCAAGGGATCCTGCACTCTGGAGAAGGGGGAAGTGTTAATATTCTGATGTTCACCATTTCCTCCATACAAATCCCTTGTCTATTTCACTCCTCATCAATCCACACATTCATTTCAAACAACCTGTTGCAGCTGCCAAGTGACTTTCTGACTTGCAAAGAAAACCCATTAGGGCAGATGTTTCCTACTGCAGTACATAGACTGTCAAGGTCCAATTGTGCAACCAATTCTGCACATTGGTTATCAAAAGAAACAATGTGCATCTGGAGACACAGCTAGCCAAAACCAATTTGGCCTCAATGATCTGACACCACTAAATGATAAAACACAATTCCTCCATGCCCTGGTCTCTAGGACAAGAGACTGAGCACTCATTCACATGGTCTTGGAAATGCCATTGTGACCAAAACCAACAACACGCAATCCTCCACACTTCAGACGTCTGCAGTACAGGCAATCCTCTCTGAAGTGTTGAGGGTGTATTTATATTCTCACCTTCAATGCCATTATAAAAAGGTGTTTTTTGGTGTGCCAACATAAAAGCAGCAGTCCAGGGAAGGCAAATGTGTAGTGGTAATGTCACTGGACTAGTAATCCAGAGGCCTAATGCTCTGGGGATATGGGTTCAAATCCCACCACAGCAGCTAATGGAATTTAAATTCAACTCAAGTCTGGAATATAAAGCCAGTCTCATTATTGGTGACTGTGACAACTGTCATCAATTGTTGTAAAGACCCATCTGGTACACTAATGTCCTCTAGGGAAGGAAATCTGCCATCTGGCCTGAACTACATGCAACTCTAGACCCACAGCCCTTAACCGCCCCCTGCAATGGTCTAGCAAACCACTCAGTTCAAGGACATTTAGGGATGGACAATAAACCTTGCCAGCAACACACACATCCCATGAAAGATTAAATAAACCTCAAGGCTAGTATACCAACAGCTTGAACAACATTGTCACTAGTTAACACTGCAACTTTAGAATTGCTGCAAATCTAGCATCAAACTACGTCATACTGCAGCTGTAACAAAGAACAGTGAAAAATCACAACCCAATGAGACAGCCTTACCAGAATTAGATATTCTCATTCCCGTAAAACGCGCTCTTAAAAGAAATAGCATCGTGATCTGTGGAGCACCAGAAGAAATGCAACAAGTTGTGCTCCAATAGAACAAATGATTCTTTATTGTGCAACCCATCAAGGGGCATACCACACAAGTGGCCGATAGGTTTAATAATAATTCTCTAAACAACGTACAAAGAAAGCCAGTGCCAATGACTCAAACATGACAAATCTGCTGTCAATTAAGAGGCACCCAGAAGTGGTACAATAGATTATTAAGTACTGTCAATGCCAGTATTGTATGCACACACCTAAAGACAGACTAAGATGACTGAGGAAAGCCAAGCGGCACTTTCTGCCATGCCCCTTCTGCCCTCGAGGGCAAATGTGCCTGGAAGTGATGGCATTGACAGATCACCATCACCCAGTTACTTACTACCTTTACTTCTCTTAATTAAAATGTACCAGCAAATAAATGATGCAGTCCAAAAAAAAAAGCTGGATATCTACACCAGAGCATTAAAAATTTTACCCTGGATTGCATGTCATGACCAATGGTGATTAAATGGGAGCAATTAAAATATTTCTGTTCTCCTTAACATTCACGAACCGAATAGGGATATGAACTCTACAATGCCTTCCCAACATTCTTTCCCTCCTTCTCCCTTTGGTCCTCTGCAGATACACTATTTTTAGAAGGCACTTGAGATCCAAGTAGTCGCATATTTGCCAAAAATACAGAACAATCGCACAGTTTTTTTTTAAAAAAAACACACACACACACCACGGCTTAAAAGCTGCACCTTTACATGTTTAGAAGATACGCCAGCTGCAAAACTACTGACTTCAACGGCAGTGAAGACGACGCTTTCAATGCCGAGTTGTTGCTACACATGTTTAAGCTGTGGGGGGGTTGGGGGGGCTGCATTTTAAACAAGGGTTTAAAGGGTGCAGAATGTGAAGGGACGAGCGTCTCTGCGGGACTGAAGCTGCTCTCAGCCATGTGGCTATCAGAACCCACTGAAAACAAGCTGAAGAGAGAGAGAGAGAGACTTTCTGAAAGTGCTTCCCCACTGGGCGGGCGGGTGGTTGCTAGGTGACTAAAATAAACCACCATGGATCTCACACACACACACACACACACACAAAAAACCCTCGACGCATTTTATCAGCTTCTCCATAAAGGAGGACGACGACAACCCGGCTCCGATATTCCGGGTCACAAGTTCATCTATCTTTAAACTCAAGCTGGCTCGCGTTCAGATTAAAACAGTTAACCCCCCCAACAAAAAAAAAACACACTAAAGTTCATGAGAAGTTTGACAGAAACTTGATCATTTTGAATTTAAAAACAAAAATTGAGAGGATCTAACGCAGCACACGTAAAACATTAAACATGAAGACAAAAGCTCACTGCTAAAGCTTCAACACGGATTAAAGCGTTTATTACTTTAAAACCTGTATTTCTGAGAGAACTGTCACTGCTCCTGGAAGGGAAAACCATCCGTCGCTGAACATTTTGTATCCTCTTAACTTCACTGGCGCCGCTACTAAAAAGGTTACAATGTTGCTGCTCGGAGAGATACATTCGCAAAAATAGTTACCTCGGGAAAGGTCCAAGTGCCTGAAGTTTCCCTTTTTTTCTCTCCCCTCACTCTTCACCCCCTTCCCCACCCCCCCCCCCCCCCAAACCCAACCCCAACCCCCAACAGTGTTTCTTCCCGCAACAAAGCCCCGATGTCAACTAACAGTTATGGCGGCAAACTATTCCCCCCCCCCTTTCCCTCTCCAGCTTTTATCCGCCTTCATCTAACTCCGCTAGGCAGCGCCTCCCAGCCCGAGTGATACCTCTACCGTAAAGCACCGAGTATAGCGCCGCACAAACCTCTCCCGTAACACATCGAGTGGAACACCCCCTTAATCTCCACCATAAAATAGTTTGGATCCTCAGAAACCTCTACCGTAATACATCGAGTGCAACACCTGCTTAATCTCCACCATAAAATAGGTTGGACACTCAGAAACCTCTAACATAATACAGCCAGTACAACACCCCCCCCCCAACCCCTTTCATAAAACACTAATTATAGCACCTTTACTGTAATGCAAGTACAACACCCCATAATCCCTAGCACCCAACAAACCTCTACCTTAAAACACAGAGTACAAAGCTCCACCAATCCCTACTGCAAAACACGGTATAGCAACAACAAGCCTCCACTGTAAAACACTGAGTAAAATACACCATAAAAAGTACAATTCCCAAGAAAACCTCTACTGTATAACAACACTCACTCAATCCCTACTGTGAAACAGTGAGTATAGCACCAACAAAACTTTGCCATAATACATTGAGTATAACACACCACAATCCCTACTGTATTACATCAAGTATAAAACCCAACAAAACTCATGGAAAAACACTCCCTCAATCCTTACTGTAATGTACTGAGTATAATATCCCCTCAATCCCTGTCATAATATGCCAAGTATAGTACCCAACAAACTGCTACCACAATATACCGAGTACAACTTTCCTCAGTCCTTACTGTAAAACACCAAGTAATACATCCCCTCACTCCCTACTGAAAACACTAAATAACACTTTCTTTCCCATAATACACCTGGTCAACCTCTATCATAATACACCCAGGTATATACCTAACTAACCACTACCGTAATATACCCAGTTAACCTCTACCTTTAATACAAAAACAAAATAGAAACAGGATATGCTGGAACCATTCAGCAGAGCTGGCAGCATCTCTGGAGGAAGAAAAAGAGTTAATGTTTCAGATCTGTGACCTTTCATCAGAAGTTTGGAAAGCTGGAAACATTATCTATCGGATGTATTACATCACTGGCCCAAGAAAGATTAACACATCCCAACACAACAATCATGATAGGTTAAGCAACTCCTTCCCTTCCATACCTGTGGGAAGAAAAATATCAGAGAGAAAGAAAAGAGTGATGTAGAGGAAAATTACAGTGATGATCAACTGGTGTCAGCTGTTGTTTTCACTTTACTGCCGTCCATTTACTTCTCTTTCCACTAGGCAATAGGCTGCACATTACTTTCTGAAATAAGCACCTTTCTGTGATTCAGCACTTGCTATGACTCAAGCTATTTGGAATGAAAGGTTCCAAATTGGAACTCCGCTTCAGTCGTATCGAAGATTAATCATGCACATGGCAAAATCACATGCTGCATCTACCCCATTGTTCTTTAACAACATGCCCTATGTTCAGATATGTTTCAAAAATTGACATTTACAACCCTGGCACGATTACAGGGAAAGCTAATAATAGCATGTGTAGTTTGGTTATCCATTCAATGGCCTCCTGAGAAGCCAAGGGTAGAGGTGAGGTGCCTCCTGCCAGCAGAACTTAGTTGATCTGCTCCATGGTTTGGGATTCATGGCCTCAATTGCACTTCGGTTGCCTGGTGACCAGAAGTGTAAATGACCCTTTTGTAGACTTACTGCCTGTAATAGATGGAAACCCTGTTCCCTTGTGCTCAAGAAAACAAGCTAAAATGTCTCAATCTGTGCCAGTCTGACTTTCATGTTATTTATTTTCAGCTATTGAGGCAAGGTTAAAACCCTGTTAACACCTGTTTCAAATAGGTTAAACAATGCAGAACAGTGGCCAACGGTACATACCTGATGTGGCATCTCCTTTGATCAAACTCTGGAGGGCAACTCCACCTAGCTGTTGCTTTTGAGAGGAAGAGACAGCACCAGCAGGTAAAGCCTGTCAGTGTCATCAGAGAAACTGTAAGCAATCAATGAATATTCACACAGAATATACCTCAGTGTAAATTAATTTTAGTCAAAAAATGGATACCCCTTGTCAGCGCACATAACCTGTTCTGAAATATTCAAAATTAAAAGCAGAATAATGTCTGTAGATAACCCAGGGGGCAGTGAGGGCTGAGTTACATCCTGCTCTTTGGCGTTCTCTAAACAGCCTTATTTCTCTACCTTACTTCTCTAAGGAGTCTCAAAATGTACATCGTCGGCTACACTTTCAGTTCTTCTTCCCTGTTCATCTTCCCTTTGTTACTTTTCTCCTTTTAAAGCATTGTGAGTCACTGCTGTAATCTCAGGACGCTGCATGAATTCAAATCATTGTAGTTGCTGATCTAAGGAAACGGTCCAGGTATTCCTTGTCCTTTTATTTCAATTTATGAAATCATTGGCCTGGTTATGATGCTGTGTATAATTATTTTTTTAAATGCTAGTTACATGTTAATGGAGACTCAACCATTGTGCACATTAAAACTCTTTTATAGTAAAATGTTGTTTGTCACAAAGGAAGCTAATCAAATTCAGGTCAACTGATGGAGAATTTGGCAAAATGGAGAAAGCAGGAAGTTCAAGAAAATTAAACAGCTGGTCACAGGATCGCTGCATTCTTAACGTTGACATACAAATGAAAGGCAATTAAATTATTCACTTCTCCGGGTTGTGGGTGGACCTGGCATTGATGTAGAGTTTGCAAAGAAGATTCCTGCAGTTCCACCGGAATGGAGCACAATTTTATTTTTAAATCCGAAGAATGTGTTAACATGCAGACAATGGACTAGTCACAACAGAACAGGAGATAAGTTTTCAATAATTAGGCACATCCAATGCTCCTCGAGGACTTAAACCATTGGCGTTCAGGTTTTCTCGCTAAGCAGGTCATAATTCCACAACAAAAGCCAGTGTTCTTCCATTGCGCCACATGGGCATTGGACGAGTATCACAATAAATTGCAATGACAACAGTACTCCATCTACCCATGGTACAGTCAGCCTATTAAACTCACTAAGAATTAATAGGACTGAGCAACTATTAGACAGCACAGGAAGAGAGCATCTGCTGGCAAGTGTGTTCCAATCAGTAACTGTTCAACTTTAAACATTATTCATATAGATTATACCCTTAATTATTAACATTTAATACTAAGCCATCTTCAGTCACATTAAATGATCAGTCCTTATTTCTTTCACCATAACGATTAAATGTTAAAACCATCATCCAACGATTTCTACTCTTCCTTCATAAGAACTCCCTCCCTAACAGCACAGCGGGTGTACCTACACCACATGGACTGCAGTGGTTCAAGAAGGTGGCTCACCACCACCTTCTCAAAGGGGCAACTAAGGGTGGGCAATAAATGCTGGCCCAGCCAGTGAAGCCCACATCTCCTGAATGAATAAAAAAACAAAACCTTGCTAAATCTTGCCAGATCATCATCTCCTCGATTTCTTTGTTTATTTTCCTATGTCGCACATTCATTGCTCAATAATAATTCAAGGGTATTTAACTACTCAGGGCTTGAACTAGATTGAACACTACATCGTTGTATGTTTTCTCAAATGCATGATTAACTTCCTATTTTTATTATTCTGGATAGGATATCACTTTTTAAAAAAAATGGTTGTCTCCCCCCTGCATTTTCATATTCATATGCCGGTGGTATAATGTTTAAATAAACAACTTTGGAGGGAGATGGTAGACTAGTGCTAATGTCACTGGACTAGTAATCCAGAAGCCCAGGGACTAATACTCTGGAGACATGGGTTCAAATCCTACTGTGGTAGCTGGTGGAATTTAAATTTAATTAGTAGATCTGGAATTGAAAGCTGGTGGCAGGAGTGGTAATTATGAAATCTTGTCATAAAAACCTATCTGGTTCACTAACATCCTTTAGGTAAAGGGAAATCCACCACCCTTACTTGTTCTGGCTTATGTGTGACTCCAGACCCACAGTGATGTGGTTCACCCTTAACTGCCCTCTGATATGGCTAAGCAAGTAACTCAGTTCAAGGGTGATTTGCAGTGGGCAACAAATGCTGGCCTTGCCAGTAATGCCCACATCCCATCAAAGAATAAACAAAACTGGGGAAGCTCAGCATTTTCACAGTTGACAAAGTCAAAAAGTGCCATTCGCATTAATTCAATTGAACCAGCAATCTCAGTTTCAGAAATAGTAGGAACAGCAATTATTGTGTAAATGTTTCTCTTTGCTGTTTCCTGGTTTTTATATATATTTAATGTGCTCTGTCCAATAAAAGAGATGGCAATGAGCCTGCTTGGAATGGGAAGTACTTTACTAGTTGGTTAGCAACTATTTAATTTTAATGCTGACACACTGCCACCCTCTGGTACCAACTAGTACACAAATATTCTGGTTTCCAGGAGAAGATTTTCCACTCACACTGAAATCATAAACATGTTTATGAGCTTAGCTGCAGATCATGCACAGAAGAATCCTTCCCCTCCTGAGGCACAGGCTTCAAAAGCTTAAGATTAATAATATGTCTTCTCGTTGTAACATTATCCTAGATAAGCATCCATTTTCTCACCCAGTGCAAAAAGTGCCAAAGTCTATGGGTAGTGTCACTATGCGTGATGAGTTTGATGCCTTATTAAGGCATTAATCAGTGAGACTCTTAGAAACTTTGGTCCACTGTGCAATATCAGAGTGATATAGGATGGAACACCATAAAGGGCTATTGAGGCAGACATTGTAACATCATTTAACATAAAATCCTAGAATGATACAGCACAGAAGAAGACCATTCAGCCCATCCTGCCTGTGCCGGATCTTTGAAAGAGCTAACCAAATTTTCCCTTTCAAGTATTTACCTAATTCCCTTGTTGGAAGTTATTATTGAGTCTGCTTCCACCACCCTTTCAGACAGTGCATTCTAGAACTGGAAAATTGAAAATAGATGCGTATGAAAAAGTATAGAGAAACAGCAGGGCGATGGGGTTTGATCAGACAGCTCACAGCTGAAGAGTTAGCATTGACACAGGCAAGATAATCTGAATGGGCTCCTTCTATGTTGTAACTTCTATAGGTTAAGATTCTAATCACTCAAAACCCATTCACTGAGACAGAGTTAAAATCGGGCCCTATGATGAATTATCCCCTGTGTTAGGAAGGCTGCAATTTAAAGAATTGTTACACTCCAAGCGACAATATTGTGCAAACCTAGCTTTTTATTTAGTGATTCATAAAAACAACAGAATAATGGATAGTCAGGGATAGGGCAATGAAAAAAAACAGTGACATCCCTGGGCCATCTTCTGCTGTTCAAGTGCTACTTAATAAGGCTTTCAATTGCCAATGTCTATTAAACCATCAGTTTGTGTCATAGTTAATGACTGATGATATTAGCTTTTATTATGACAAATATTAAACACCATTTTATACATCAAAATCTTTACTTTGAATTGGTAGAGTACCATTGGCATTGTTCATAGATAGTGTTAGACAGAGGCAGCTAGGGGAAGCTCATTGATACCTATAAATTTTTTAAAATACTTTCTTTATTTCCCATCCCCAATTGCCCTTGAGAAGGTGGTGGTGAGCTGCCTTCTTGAACTGCTGCAGTCCATATGGTGTATGTCCATCCTCAGTGCTGTTAGGGAGGGAGTTCCAGGATTTTGACCCGGCGACAGTGAAGGAACGGCGATATATTTCCAAATCAGGATGGTGAGTGGCTTGGAAGGGAACTTGCAGGTGGAGGTGTTCCCATGCATCTGCTGCCCTTGTCCTTCTAGCTGGTAGAGGCTGCAGGTTTGGTAGGTACTGGGTCAAGTGTAATGACTAGTCTAGTCACACAAATTGCCTTCACTTTGTCTGCACTGTTCCTTCACCAGTGACGTTAAAGACCCTGCACTAACTCTACAGTTCCGTTTAATTTGTGAACTTTTTCCTCACTTTCAGAAAAATAATCCACCTTTTTTTGACCATGACTATAGTGCACTTTTTCTCCTCATCCTCCTCTGATGAAAGGTCATGGATCTGAAATATGAACTCCCTTTCTCTTTCCAAAGTTGCTGCCTGAATTGCTGAGTATTTGCAGAATTCTCTCTTTTCATATCAGATTGCCAGTATCTGCAGCATTTTGCTTTTGAATAACGCAATGTTATGTATCTGCCAAAGTGTAAGAGTCCGTCACATTTTGATTTTTCTTTTGTAATGAGAAATAATTCATGTTTTAAACCATTCCTCTACATGTTTTACATTTACTTTGGTGCAGTAATATTTAAATAAGTAAAGGGGAGCTCAGCATTTTCACAGTTGAAAAGGTCACAAAAGCACCTTCACGTAAAAATTACTGAATCAGTGATCTCAATTTCTGAAAGAGAAGGATCACCAGTAATTGTGTAAGTATTTCTCTGGTTTCATTTCTGATTGCTGTATACATTGAATGTGCTCCGTCCAACACTTAGTGATCCAGCTGACAATGGAAAACACTTTACTGGTCAAGTTAGCAGCTCTTTAACTTTAATGTGGACACACTACCACCTACTGGCACAAGCTATTACACAACTGGTGGTGGTGTGTTACATACAACTCTCTTAGGGATTCCAAGCTGCTATAGCACCGTGCAATTTTACACGCATGTTGTAGTCTAGAGCTATGGATAGTGACGGTAGAGGCTCCAACTTTTTATCTCAAACATGGCTGACCAGGAATCCCTCTCGATCTTACCACCTGCCTGGGTTTTTGACTGGAAACCTTTGGCCATCGAGGAAGACCATACCAACCTCCTCAACATTCCGCAGCATCATTAGCACCCACTTTGTGCTCTCCATCCTTACAGCAAGTTCCACTCAAAGCAGGGCAATCCTTCATGGTAAACCGATACTGCAACTATGGTATCCAAAGGAGCAGGGAGAATTAACACACAGCAGATATTAGGAACCTGTTTGGCCATGTTATGAACACACCTTCCTTAGCTCCAACCTGCACCTCCTGGTTCAGAGGCAGGGTGCTACCCACTATGTCACAAGACCAAAACAAAAACAAAAACAGAATTACCTGGAAAAACTCAGCAGGTCTGGCAGCATCGGCGGAGAAGAACAGAGTTGACGTTTCCAGTCCTCATGACCCTTCGACAGAACTTGAGTTCGAGTCCAAGAAAGAGTTGAAATATAAACTGGTTTAAGGTGTGTGTTTGGGGGGCGGAGAGAGAGAGAGAGAGAGAGAAGTGGAGTTGGGGTGTGGTTGTAGGGACAAACAAGCAGTGATAGAAGCAGATCATCAAAAGATGTCAACGACAATAGTACAATAGAACACATAGGTGTTAAAGTTAAAGTTGGTGATATTATCTAAACGAATGCGCTAATTAAGAATGGATGGTAGGGCACTCAAGGTATAGCTCTAGTGGGGGTGGGGAGAGCATAAAAGATTTTAAAAAAATGTTTTTAAAAAAAATTTAAAAAAATTTTTTTTTAAAAAAAAATAATGGAAATAGGTGGGAAAAGGAAAATCTTTATAAAATTTTTAAAAAATCTTTTATGCTCTCCCCACCCCTACTAGAGCTATACCTTGAGTGCCCTACCATCCACTCTTAATTAGCACATTCGTTTAGATAATGTCACCAACTTTAACTTTAACACCTATGTGTTCTTTTGTACTATTGTTGTTGACATCTTTTGATGATCTGCTTCTATCACTGCTTGTTTGTCCCTACAACCACACCCCCACTCCACTCCTCTCTCTCTCTCTCTCTCTCCGCCCCCCACACACACACCTTAAACCAGCTTATATTTCAACTCTTTCTTGGACTCGAACTCAAGTTCTGTCGAAGGGTCATGAGGACTGGAAACGTCAACTCTTTTCTTCTCCGCCGATGCTGCCAGACCTGCTGAGTTTTTCCAGGTAATTCTGTTTTTGTTTTTGTTTTGGATTTCCAGCATCTGCAGTTTTTTTGTTTTTGTCACAAGACCTCTCTATTACACAAGTACACAGGTATTAATGCTTTAGTTAGGAACAAAGTGTCAAGTTTGGACTCTGTGTTCAATTAACCAATCCAATCCAATATAAATTGTGCAAGAAGTACTTAAATGTTTGTAGAATACCTGCAGTCTTGTTCCCACATCTGAATTTCAAAATGGAAGAGTTTTATTAAAGTATGAAACTTACACAGAGCAGGTAGCATGGACCTGCCCCTGATTAGATTCCTCATTTTAATTCCCACTACTACTACTCTGAGATCTTATGTCCACAATTTGACTCACCTTCAACATTTCTTCTAAGCTTGTTCAAAATATCTGTTCCCTTCTCTGTAATTTCTCTTAATGGACTTCAGAATACTCAACTCTGTGTTCTACCACTTTAGCACACCACATCTCCTTCCTATTGTCTCATACAGGTTCCAAGGCTGGGAGCTAAAGGCCCCGTCTGGTGTAGTTGTATAATGCTTCACTATTACCTTTTCATGTGGTGCTGAGATAGCAGACTCCGCTGCTACAGTTGGATTAGGGGAGGGAATGATAAGCCAGGGTTCCTGTCTCTGATTGTTGTCCTATGGCCCATGCGTTGATTTGAGTTGAGAAGAGAACGGAGGCTCGGCTGTGATTTTCTCCAAGCTGGGCAACACCAATTAACTAGTCTTCGCTGTGAAGAATCAGTACCTGGGCGAGAGTGGAGAAGGCAGGTGGGAGAAAGGAAGCTTGCTTGCATCTCCAGAGAACAACAACAACCTGCATTTATATAGTGCCTTCAATGCAGAAATAGTTCTCAAAGAGCATTATCAAACAAAATTTGTATTTTTGTTCCATAAAGGCTGTTTTATGAGGGGGCAGGTTGCCAGAGGTGACAGGTTCTCACCATTCCTACTGTTCAGTCCCAAACGTCACTTCCCAGAGGCTTTCAGGTAGATGATTGTTTCCAGGGTCTGACAGCATCCAGAATTGTCGATTAAGTGAATAATTTTTTTTTAAAATTATTTCATGTTAGCGTCAATGGATAGGCCAGTATTTGTTGCCCATCCTAATTGCGTTTGGGAAGCTGGGGGTGAGCCGCTTCATCCATGTATATTCTTGTGTAGCATGGAGGGCAATTTTAAAAATACATTGATTGGTTTTGTTGAATAGAAACCATTGGTCATCAAGGAAGCCCATACCAATCTCTTCAACATTAGCTTCATGAGCACCCACTTTGTTCTCTCCATCCTTACAGTAACTCCCACTCAAAGCAGGGCAATCCTTCACAGTGAGGCTAATTCATCCGATACTACAACTGTGGTATCCAAAAGAGCGGGGTTAGTTGACACACCAAAGATATCAGGGACTGTGAAGTATGCAATGGATGCTAAGGCTTCTGGTTCAGGTTTCACATTTGGTATGGAGAGAACCAGGATCATTTAAAGTGCTGGAAGAGGTGACAGTATCTCTTAATGTGACCTTTGACCAAGCAACATGAATTTAAATATTCAAATAAAGAGGGCGGATACATATTTATTTGAAGATCTGAAGAAGAGTCATACAGACTTGAAACGTTAACTCTGTTTCTCTCTCCACAGATGCTGCCTGACCTGCTGAATTTTTCCAGCATTTTGTGTTTTTATCTCAGATTTCCAGCATCTGCAGTATTTTGCTTTTAACATATTTATTTGACTTCGCTGACCTACATTAGCACCTGGTCAAGCAACACCTTGAATTCAAAATTCTCATCCATGTTTTCAAATCCCTCCATGGCCTCACCTCTCCCCATCTACATGATGGGGTAATGGTATTGTCACTGGACTAGTAATCCAGAGGCCCAGGGTAATGCTCTGGGGACCCAGGTTCCTGGCAGATGGTGGAATTACAATTCAATAAAGATCTGGAATTAAAAATCTGATGATGACCATGAAACCATTGTCGATTGTTGTAAAAACCCATCTGGCTCACTAATGTCCTTTAGGGAAGGAAATCTGCTGTTCTTACCTGATCTGGCCTACATGTGACTCCAGACCCACAGCAATGTGGTTGGCTCGTAAATGCCCTCTGAACAAGGGCAATTAGGGATGGGCAATAAATGCTGGCCCTGGCCAGTGACACCCACATCCCAAGAATGAATGAATTAAAGAAAAATCCCCTTTAGGCCACAACCCTCCTAGATTTCTGCATTCATCTAATTCCGGCCTCTTGACCATGCCTGATTTTAATCACTCCGTCATTACTGGCCTTCCCTGAAATTTCTTGCTTAAACATCTCCACCTCTACTTCACTTTCCTCCTGTAAGGCACTCCTTCAAACCTTTCACTTTGACCAAGCTTTTGGTCACCTAACTAAATATCTCCTCACATGGCTGGGTGTCATGCTTTGTTTTGGTGATGCTCCTGTGAAGCACCTTGGAGCCCAGAAAAAAGATCATCAAAGAACTTAGCTTGAAAAACATCGAAAATAAATGAACTGAGGCGTCAGAACTCTGTTTTCAAGTCAAGAAATAGTCTGCAAGTTAAACATTCTTCTACCATAATCATTTCATTTCTGCTTCTGAATGATTAAATCTATAGTTCTAGCCTTAATGACATGACCCTGACATCTCAGTTTTCTGTCGATTGAAAAGGTAACATTATATGTATTATTGGAGTGCACTGTGGGTCTACCTACACCACAGGAGCTGAAGCGGTTCCAGAAGGCAGCTCACCATCACATCCTCAAGGGCAACAAGGGATGGGCAATAAATGCTGGCCTAGCCAGTGACACCCACATCCCATAAATGATTTTTTTTAAAAAAATCTCAGTAAAATATACTTTGCTAACTCACTTGCTCTAAGCTGAGGGTGTAAGATCAGTGTAAGCTTTGCTTGACATGAGCATGGGTCCAATGTGGTGGGAGAAAGTCTGAACACTGGCAGTAGGTAAAAAGGTAAAATAAAGTTCCCTTTCCCAGTGTTGACCACACTGACATTAACGATGAAGAAATGCCCTCCAATTAGAAAAGGAAATGTAGAAATATTTGATCTGAGCAGATTTCAGGGCGGCAGATCCCACTATATGACATTGGAGTGTTCTGCAGCCATGAAGGGGTGGACCTGTCTCAGGTGGGAATAACCAGCCGAAAACATTCTAGTGGATCTCAGC
This sequence comes from Carcharodon carcharias, assembly GCF_017639515.1. NCBI lineage: Eukaryota > Metazoa > Chordata > Chondrichthyes > Lamniformes > Lamnidae > Carcharodon > Carcharodon carcharias. The sequence goes on along the minus strand of NC_054481.1, from coordinate 126,132,247 downwards.
AGCAAATCACCTCAAACTGGGCCACAAAGATACCCAACTTGTTACTCATGTCTTGTTCCATGGTCTAGCCTTGATTTTAAAATTCTCATCCTTGTGTTCAAATTTCTCTATGGCCTCGTCTCTCCCTATCTCTGTAATCTCCTCCAGCCCCACAGCCCTCTGAGATATCCACACTCCTCTAAGTCTTGTTTATCCCTGATTTTATTTGCTCCACTATTGGTGCCTTCAGCTGCCTAGACCCGAAGTTCTTTACTAAAACCTAAACCTCTCTACCTCTCTCTCCTACATTATGACACTCCATAAAACCTATCTCTGACCAAGCTTTTGGTCATCTGCCCTAATATCTCCTTATGTGTCTTGGTGTCCAATTTTTCTTGATATCATTCCTGTGAAGCATATTGGGACATTTTACTTCATTAAAAGTGGTATTTAAGGTATTGTTTAAAAATAAGGGGTCGCCCAATTAAAATGGAGATGAGGTGATTTTTTTTTTCTCTCAGAGGGTCATAATTCTTCCTGAAAAGCTGGTGGAAGCAGAGTCTTTGAGTATTTTTAAGGCAGAGGTGGATAGACTCTTGGTAAGCAAGGGGGTGATAGGTTGTCAGGGGTAGGCAGGATGCAGATTTGACGTTACTATCAGATCAGCCATGATCTTATTAAATGGCAGAGCAGGCTCGAGGGGCCGAATGGCCTACTCCTGCTCCTTGTTTATATATTTGTACGTTCAATAGAAAGTGGGAGGAGCCATTTGATTGTAACTTGTACCTAATTTTGTGTTGTCCAATGAAACCACTTTGAAACAAAGATCTTTAATTATTCCCCCAGATTAGGTGAAACTGACTCACATCAGGATGCTGTACAAATGCTGAAGTCTTCAGCATCTGAATTCAATATGACTGTTAAGGCTCTAAAGCATGAGGATTCAGAAGGCTCGTACAGGTTACGAGTGAAACAACGCTATGTTGCCTCAAGTGCAAAACAGATGCAGAAAATGCTGAGAATATGCAGCAGGACCTATTGATTACTATCGTTACTATTGACAGTGGGTCTCACTAATTCAGTTTGTGATATTTATCATGAATGGAGGTTGGTGTGCTTTGCTAGATCACCCAATAGGGTACGGTCTCTTGAATCTGGTCTGTGGCTAAACATTGGCTGACAAACCTTCCTTTCTTCAAAAGCAGACATTTCCCTCACTTTTGAAGAACACCAGCCAAAAGTCAAATAGCATTAAAAATAAAACCTTTATTCATTCTTTAACGCACTGTGATTGTTGATGCCAACAATTGCATAAATTCACAATCTATGTGTAAACAAATCCATCAAGAAATATGGAAAATAATTAAAAATACCCGAATGTAAAAAATACATTTTTACAGGTAATCGCATCTTGATGAAAAACATTTGTTCAAAAATAGATCCACAAAGTTTGACTCACCATTTAAAGTGATTGGTTTTCATTGGGACAGTAAGTACAGTAGTTTTTGCACAAAATCTCTAAACAACAAACATGTAATGCCCAGTAATTCTAAAAGTGTCAGTAGGCACCAACTGCAGGTCCCTCCAAACTACATAACCAGGATTGTCGGAAATCGAGGGGAGGTCTGTTAAGACCATCTCTTCTAGAATAACTTGCTACTTTTATAATGGCACCTCCTTCATTTTGAAAGATCCCCTTGATTTCGGAGAGTGCTTTGGTCTCAGTGAGTGTCATCAACAATGTTTGGTCACGAGATAACACTGTGACAATGCTGTCAGATTCTTAATTCCCAGCACTTACCTGCTTTGAGGAATCTACCAACTGGGAATCCATCTGGGAATGAGATATACAAGAATCCGCAGCCCAGAGTGCTGGGCACTGGCACAGCATGCTCATACACTGATTCTCAAGAGCTACACCATCCTGACCGGGCTTTTCGCACCCCCCCCCCCCCCCAAGAATCCCGGTGAATTCTCAATGTTTATCCCTTAATCAGCATCGTAAAACAGATCACCTGAGCATCGTCACTTTGCTGCATGTGGGAGTTTGCTTTGCAAACACTCCGACACCATAATTTTCTTCACTTTCACCGGATACCCACGTGTCATCAATGATGAATTCAAGCAAAAGTCATGCCTCATTACTAAATACAGCATTATGACAGGACAACTGCCTCAGTGCAACAAAAAGTTAAACTCATGGTTAATCTTAAAAGTGTACGCCTAAGGTAATATTTTCACCAGGGCATAGGCAAGATTACTGAAATGCACAACTCTGAACTGAAAATGCAGCGCAGGTTGAGGACATTGTGAACTAAGATCCTTTAGAAGTTAAATTCAGGGCTCCAAACTGTTTAGTTAAAATTTATGAATGGATGGTATGCACAAAAGGACCAAGTGAATATACTTGCATTGAGCTCTCATGCTAGCTGTAGCTAAGTGGTAGCACTCTCACCTCTGAGTCAGAAGATTGTGGGTTTAAAGTCCCTCTCCAGGACCTGAGCACAGAATCGAGGCCAACATTCCAGTGCGGCATGTTAAACTGAGGCCTTGTCAGCCCTCCTGATGGTGGACTTAAAAGGCCCCATGGAACAATTTTTAAGGAGAGCAGGGGTATTCCCTCTGGCGCCCCAGTCAATGTTTATCCCCTAATCATCATCGTAAAGCAGGTTGTTTGAGCATCGTCACATTGCTGCGTGTGGGAGTTTCCCTTGCACAAATTGGCTGCAGAGTATCCTACATCACAAAGCTCACTGCACCTTAGAAATCCTTCGTTGGCTGTGAAGAGCCGTAGGATGTCCTCGGATCGTGAAAGGTGCCGTATAAATGCAAGTCTTTTCCTCTCTCAGTGATGTCGCAAAACATTTCTCACACATTGTTGAACTTTGAAGTGCAGTATGCTGTATAAGTAAATGCAGCAGTTGTGCCTGGCTTTAGTAAACCAAAACCCTGTTCAGTTTTAACATTTAAAAGCCAACCACCCAGGAACTTCTGAAGCTTCACTTCGCAATGGTTGTAAATTCAACTCTGGGATGAGGCACCTGGGCACTGAGGTAAAGGCACAAATCAACTCAAAGTCTTATATATGTGGTGTGTACAATAAGTGAACATTCCAGGATTGAAGTTAACTGGGCACAACGCAATAACAAAAGATTTCAAATCATGGACAAAAGCAGACTATAGCAACGTTCAAACACAACTTAATGTTAACAAAAAAAAAAATTGCCGGATTAGCATCGTCTATCTATACTCCCCACTACTGGAGAAATATCCATTCTAGTCATGTTACTGGCACAGTAAGTTAACGTTATTCTTCATTAAAATATGGCTAAGGGAACTGAACTGTTATCCTCCAAGATCACTCAAAAATTGGCAGTTTCAGTGCCTCTATAACTTTCAGTGCAAAATTATAATACTTGGACAGCACGTCTCATTCCACAGGCTGGTCTCAAGCCCTGTGCTAAATCATCTGCCCTAACTATGAAATACAAAGGCTAACACAGCATAAATACATGTTAAATGTATAATAATTGTGTTTACTTGTATGCATGCAGGTGGTGGACATTAACAGGTGATTCACAGGAATCCCTATAAATAGACATAGACTGAAACTGTTGTTGCTGGGTTAGGAGATGTATGCTTGTACTGTGCAACTTGGTAAATAAATATAAGTTTGTGTAAGGGTTGGCTCCAGTTCTATCCTTCACCAACTGGCTTTATGGAGTAGAACACTCTGTCCCCATGTGAGTCAGAGATAGGGCTGTAACCCCCAAAGTCACACACACCCAGTGCTTGTATCCAGCAAGTTTCCTCACTAGGAGACAGAGCTTTCCTCTCCTGCTTTCTTGAGATCTGCACTACATGTTGCCCATTTTGACTAAAAAAATTTCCTATGTCGAGTGTATAAGCGACTGCTAAGGCCATGTGAATTATGTTATGCTTTCTGTGAAGGCTTCCTGAATTGCAGCCAAAGTCCACTGGAAGCACTGCAAGTTGCACAAAAAAAAATACTAAATGGTACCTGTATTTTGTAACTTATATTTATTTGCTTATTCCCTTATCATTGCAGCTGTGGTTAAATGTCCCTGGCTTCTTTTCAAAATCGATACCTGAGTAAGGTGACACATGGGTGACATTCAGAGAAAACATGTTCCTCTAATCCTGGTTAAATGTTTGGGACCAACTGGTTTGCAAAAAGCATCTTGTTGAATTTATTAAGGGGTACTGTTACCAGGGATCTGAGCCATGAACACAGTTGGCTGCCCAAGACTTCAATCATTCATACCCATGAAGATGGCACCATTTGAAGATTTAATAAAATGTAGAAAAGGTTGTGGATTTGTTGTCACCTAAGAGAGATTTCTGGTTTCACCACCTGGGTGTAGGGATCTGGTGGCGAGGATTATCAGCCTGCTATAGAGTGGACCAGAGCTTCATTCAGTTAAGATCAATAGAATGGAAACCAAGTGGGTTCTACAGCAAGCATTTCATTTCAGTGAAGATGAAAATCCACCCACCCCAACGTATTTATTGCTTAAGTTATTCTTAAATTGTTTGCCAACTTGATAATTATACCCAGAATTAACATCCCCACACACCACCATAAGAATAAAAACATCATTTCATTCACAAAGAGTAACTTCAGAAAATTTGTTGCACCAGAAGATTTAGGCTTGGGTCGAGAGAGGAGGCAGTGAAGATAACATCTAGTGAACCTTGGTCAACCAAGCAGCGCATCATAGTCAATAAACCAAAGAAGGTTACCATCTGAGGGACGGACCATTGTAACAGGCCACTTCAGAGGTTTCTCCACCTCTTTACGCATTTTACTGACAATTGGATGCTTGCTCTTCCCAGTTATTAAGACAGCGACATTTTTAGCTTTGTTTATTGCAGTTAAAGAAAGGGTCATCCTCTGGTGAGGTTTGACCGAGCTTTCTGAAAACAGGACCAGTTCGTGATCAAGGGTTAGAGCCTGGCTGTTTGGAAATAGTGAAGCTGTGTGGCCATCGGCACCTGTGCCCAACAAAACAAAATCAAAACTTGCTCCATTAACCAACATCTTGATCTCGTTTGCGTAGAGATCGGCACCATGGTCTTCCTCAACGCACAGCCTTTGATTCATGTGGACGGGCATTGGGTGAATGTTGACATAAGGAATCTTGAGGTGTTTCAGGAGGTGGTCGTGTAAGCTTCTAAAGTTCGACTTGGGGTCGTTAAGTGGGACGCACCGTTCGTCCACCATCCAAAAGTGGGTGTGTTTCCAGGGGAATGTGTAGTGATGCGCGGCCAACCTCTGGAACAAGCTGATTGGGCTCGAACCTCCCGAAATGGCAAGATGGAACCTCCCAAATCCTTGCACGGCAGCTTGAGCTGCCTTTTGCAGATAGGAAGCCAGTTTGGCAATTAGCTCCTCTGTCTTCGCAGAGACCAACGTACTCCCCCGGAAGTTCGATTCTATTACCTGGTAGTCCCCTACCCTTTGATGGTCAGAATTCTGTGATATGATCTCCACAGGGTTTGTCCTGCTAAAAGAGACCACTCTCCCCGCAACACTGAAGTCCAGCAAGTCTCCATTCTGTGCCCCCCCAGGGTAAAGACGTGGGCTCAGGTTGGAATGCTCTTTAAGTAGGGGTGTCCAGACTTTCCACGATGCTAAAAGGTCCTCGGTATTGACAAATGAATCTCGTTTAGCCTGGAGAATCTGTGGTATTAACACAGCATAGGCATCTTTTTGCATCACGGGGGTGTAGATATAATAATCCGATAATGGAAGACCAAACATATGGACATCTGGAAATTCCGTCACTTGTTTCCAGCTTGATGCTTTTATCACTGGTTTGAACAGGTTTTTACTGACCAAAATAGCTGGAAAATTCAAATCTCCATGACCTACATAAAAGATTATTTGCCTTTGCTTACATTGGCTGAATTCAGCTTTTCTCGTTGACTCATTTTGGAGGCAGAAAGCTTGGTTTTTGAACACAATTCGAGTATAGCCAACTCTTTCATCCAGGGCTTTTCCGGCGGTCAGTATGAAAGGCACATTATCCCACTGAGGGCTGTCCAAGAACATTGCTATGCCTGAAACACAGATAGAAAATTGACAAAGTTACTGTAAAACGATGACAGGTGATGTCTGTGAAAATAAGTGACGCCAAGCACAGTACCTGCTGATACAATACTTTAGCCAGAAAGAAAGACTTGCATTTATACAGTCCTTTCCATGACCACAGGATGTCCCAAAGTACTTTATCACCAATGATGTACTCTTAGAGTGTAGTCACTGTCGCAATTTGGGCAACACAGAGGCCAATTTGCGCACACAAGGGATATGATAAATAGGAGCAGGAGTAGGCCATACAGCACCTTGAGCCTGCTCCATCATTCAATCTTGTACCTCAACACCACTTTCCTGCCTGTCCCCCTTGACTCCAAGAGATCAAAAATTTGTCCATTCCATCCTTGAATGTAGTCAATGATGGAGCATAAGAAAATTAGTCAGCTCACGGCTGCAATGTATTGATTACCATGCGGTTACAGAGTTCACCAAGTCAATGATTGAATTTTGTAATCTTGTAAGCAACAACACTCCTTGCTAACCAGCTGAGCTAAACAGCAAGCACAGCAAGCTCCCATAAACTGAAATGTGATAATGACCAGACAATCTGTTTTTGTGATGTTGACTAAGGGATAAATATTGGCCAAGACGTCGGGGAGAACTCTCCTGCTCTTCCTCAAAATAGTGCAATGGGATCTTTTAAATCCACCCAAGCAGGCCGCGGGGACCTCAGTTTAATGCCCTAAGCTTAAAAGACGGCACCTCCGACAGCGCAGCACTCCTTCAATACTGCACTTGAGTGTCAGACTAGGAGCTCCCCTCCGTTACTGCATAAAATGATATCATCACAACACTGCTGCAAGTTTACACACTATTAATTCAAAATGATGCTGCAACACTCATTGTCTACGGCGCGGGCGTTAAACTGTGATCCTGTCTGGTCATTATCACACTGTTGTGCCACAACACCCATCACCCACATTAAGTGGCTTCCTGAGCAACATGGGTGCAGAGACATAACGTCCACACTTGCCACTCCTGATTGATATCTAGCGAATGCTGCTGGTAAGTTTGTGAGAGGACATCAAGTGAGAACGGGATCAGGCTCAGTCCCCATAGCCTCCAGGGTCTGGCTGTGGCTGAGAGGGCAACATGGAACTCTGCCTTGGCACAGCGTGGTGCCTTTCAGCTCGGACAGAAGGACTGAACTAAAACAGAAGCAGAATTATACTTCTTGGATTCCTGACAAATTATCACAAAAATCATTGCTTTGAAATGCATACACAGTGAACTAAACCACAGGTTGTTTACGGGTCTAATGACTGGTAAGCACCAGAGCCGTGAGTTAATTATAGGCCTGGATTTAAAGATGATTTATTCCAGCTCCTGATATATGTATGTGTGTGTATATATATGTATATATGCAATAATAAAAGTTTCCCCAAAATAAACCTTAAAATGCATCAAATAAAGATTTGCTATTGTATTCTCAGATTGGTGTAGCCCAGATACGGCTCTATGAGGTGTTTTGTCACCTGATCATGGATCCAGGGTTGGATGGTCGCAAAACTAAGAGACCATTAGCCCCATCTACGTTTAACCTACAGTCCCTCCATACCACCACTCCCACCCCTCACAGCATCTAATCTCCTCTGGTGTGTATCTTCAGGGTTTTCCCAAACTATACCATCCACAAAACCAGTGCAGTTATTAATCACTCGTTCTGCGAGGAGGTATCACCTGAGGCCTATTCCGAACTTTGTGCCTATGTCCCCCCCTGTGTTGTTATGGTTTACACTAATAACTGTGCTCTGGCTTTTTCTTTTCTCTCCGTTAGTCACCTTGCAAGGTTGGTGATATTACAGAGCTGCCTTCCTCGGGCAAGATCTACAATCAGACGTCCTCTGGACCAAGGACCGGGAAACACGGGAAGTCACAAACAAGCTCCTTGCGACAAACCCCGTCTGTCGAATGGCAGGCTTTGAACTACCGCGGGGGAGAGTGGTCCTTGCTGGACAGGTTCAGGACAGGCCAGGGCCCCTGTACAGCCAACCTCCATGGCTGGGGCCTTGGTACCAACTCCTTATGCACTTGGTGCAGAGGCACAAACGATGTCGCACGTTACCAAAAACTGTCTCCTCGACAGACCAAGTGGCAGACGGTCAACTCAGCAAACGAGGGGACTGTCGCTCGGCTTCAAGGATTTTAATTCGCTAAATAATAAATAAAAAGGCTGGAAGGAGAACGAGAGCTTTTCTAAAGTTTTCTTCCAGCTCACGCCTCTGACGTGAAGGGTCCCGGTTTTAACTCGAGCAGAAGTCTTGTGAGCAGAGGGGACAAGGCCGACAAGAAGCCCTCCAGAAATCACTAGCTTGAGGCACAGGAGATTTTAACTCCTGGGCCTCACCTGCATAGGCCCCGCCTTACCCAAACACGGTGGGAGCTGCAGCTGGGGCTGCGGGTGAGAACGAAATATTGGGTGCCGGGTAACCAAGGGAACAGCCCCGACCCTCAGGAGTGTTTGGGAGAGTTTAGAGGGGGTCCTGGCAATGGGGGAAGGGAGAAGGCCCAGTCTCAGGATTAGGGGCCGGTCATTTGGCTCTGAAAGGAGGGGAAATTACTTCAAAAGGGCCGTGAATCTTTGGAATTCTTTAGCCCATAGGGTTGTGGATGCTCCGTTGTTGAATACATTTGAGGCTGGGGTTACTTTGGTCTCTCAGGGAATGAAGAGATATGGGGAGCAAATGGGAAAGTGGGGTTGAAAAAAGCCAGGTCAGCCACGACCGTGTTGAATGGTGGAGCAGGCTCGATGGACCACATGGTCTACTCCTGCTCCTATTTCTGATGTTCTTGCCTTCTTGTAAAGGTAGGGCCAAAACCTTTGCTTGTGGATTGCCTCTTAAAAGCCCAGTGAAGTTCTTCTTTGCCAAGTTTTATCTTTAACATCATCTCCACCATGGTTCGAAATTCAGGAATAACATCCTGCTCCCCCTGTTATTCTTCCAAAGAGAGTTAGGACAGGACAGAATTCTCTCTCTTCCAAATCCAGCCTAGGACGTTTGCTATTCCCGACGATCACTAGCCACTCATTGGTTGATGGCCCAAAAAGGGACATTGTCCTCCCCTGGTTCAAACCCTCTAAACCAGTTTATAATCAGAGACTGCCATTGGTGACAGTAGTCGCCTGCCCTCTACACCAGACCTGTCCAATCTTTTCACTGGGTTGGGGGGGGCCCACAAGTCAATTTTTTCTCACTCAAGGAACCATTGAGCAAATTTCAGAAAGATAAATTAAACATGAATTTCAAAAAAACCATGCTGAGTTATGAAAGGAAGCAACTTAATGAGCAAATAAACGTCAAAGCAATAAATTGATTATCACTCATTTTTTAAGATTAAGATGACCATTAGATTGTAAGAGGGTGAGAGTGTGTGTGTGCGGCTCACTGGCAGTCTCAGGGTCCTCACTCACCCCCCAGCCGCTGTCAGAGTGTGTGTTAGTGTGAGGGCGAATGAGAAACCTGAGACTGGGAGTGACACACATACACACACACACACACACACTCCCCACTTTCACACACATACACTGTCCCCTCTCGCGCACACACACACACACACACACACTCCCCACTTTCACACACATACACTGTCCCCTCTCGTGCACACACACACACACACACTCCCCACTCTCACACACATACACTGTCCCCTCTCGCGCACACACACACACACACACACACACACACACACACACACACGCTCCCCACTTTCACACACATACACTGTCCCCTCTCGTGCACACACACACACACACACACACACACACACACACACACACTCCCCACTTTCACACACATACACTCTCCCCTCTTGTGCACACACACACACACACACACACACACACACACACTCCCCACTCTCACACACATACACTGTGCCCTCTCGCACACACACACACACACATACACACACACACTCCCCACTCTCACATACTCACATAAACACGCACAGGCCCCTCACACACACACACACACACTCCTCCCTCTCATACGCACTCACACACTCTCCCCTCACACACACACACTCTTCACTCTCACATGCACTCACACACTCTCTCCTCTCACACACATGCTCTCCCCTCTCACACACACACACTCTCCCCTTGCACACACACACACTCTCCCCTCTCATACACACAAACTCTCCCCTCTCACACACACACACACACACATAATCTCTCGCTCTCACACACACTCATACTCTCTCCCCTCTCACCCACTCTCCCCCCTCACACACAATCATACTCTCTCCCCTCTCACGCACTCATACACTCTCCCCTCTCACACGCATTCATACTCTCTCCCCTCTCACACACACTCCCTTCTACACACACTCATACACTCTTCCTTCTCACACACTCTGCCCCTCACACACACATACTCTCCCCTCTTGCACGTACTCACACGCTCTCCCCTCTCACACACACTCATACTCTCCCCCTCACACAATCTCCCCTCTCACACACACTCATACTCTCTCCCCTCTCAAACACTCTCCCCTCTCACACACACTTATACACTCTCCCCCTCTCACACACTCATACTCTCTCCCCTCTCAAACACGCTCCCCTCTCACACACACTCATACTTTCCCCCCTCACACACTCTCCCCTCTCACACACACTCATACTCTCTCCCCTCTCAAACACTCTCCCCCTCACACACACTCATACACTCTCCCCTCTCTCACACACACATACTCTCTCCCCTCTCACACACTCTCCCCTCTCACACACACTCACACACTCTCCCCTCTCACACACACTCATTCACTCACCCCCTCACACACAATCATACTCTCTCCCCTCTCAAACACTCTCCCCCTCACACACACTCATACACTCTCCCCTCTCTCACACACACATACTCTCTCCCCTCTCACACACTCTCCCCCTCACACACACTCACACACTCTCCCCCTCACACACACTCATACTCTCTCCCCCTCACACACCCTCCCCTCTCACTCACACTCGTTCACTCACCCCTCTCACACACACTCATATTCTCTCCCCTCTCACACCCTCTCCCCTCTCACACACACTCATTCACTCTCCCCTCTCACACACACTCATACTCTCTCCCCTCTCACACACTCCCCTCTCACACACACTCATACTCTCTCCCCTCTCACACACTCTCCCCTCTCACACACACTCATACTCTCTCCCCTCTCACACACTCTCCCCTCTCACACACACTCATATTCTCTCCCCCTCACACACACACATATTCTCTCCCCTCTCACACGCTCTCCCCTCTCACACACTCATTCACTCTCCCCGCTCACACACACACATACTCTCTCCCCTCTCACACACACTCATACACTCTCCCCTCTCACACACACTCACATAAACACGCACAGACCCCTCTCTCTCTCACACACACACACACACACACACACACACATACACACTCCCCTCTCTCACATACGCACATAAACATGCACAGGCCTCTTTCACACACACACACACACTCCCCTCTCACACACATACATTCTCCACTCTCACACGCACTCATACACTCTCCCCTCTCACACACACTCATAGACTCTCCCCCTCACACACACGCACTCATACACTCTCCCCTCTCACACGCACTTATACACTCTCCCCTCTCACACGCACTCATACGCTCTCTCCTCTCACACGTTCTGCCCTCTCACACGCACACACACGCACTCCCTTCTCACGCACACACACTCTCCCCTCTCACACGCACACATACGCTCTCCCCTCTCACGCACACACACTCTCCCCTCTCACACGCACACACACGCACTCCCCTCTCACGCACACACACTCTCCCCTCTCGCACGCACACATAGATTCTCCCCTCTCACACGCACTCATACACTCTCCCCTCTCACACACACTCATAGACTCTCCCCCTCACACACACGCACTCATACACTCTCCCCTCTCACACGCACTTATACACTCTCCCCTCTCACACGCACTCATACACTCTCTCCTCTCACACGTTCTCCCCTCTCACACGCACACACACGCACTCCCCTCTCACGCACACACACTCTCCCCTCTCACACGCACTCATACGCTCTCCCCTCTCACACGTTCTCCCCTCTCACACGCACACACACGCTCTCCCTTCTCACACACACACGCTCTCCCCTCTCACACACACACGCTCTCCCCTCTCACACGCACTCACACACTGTCCCCTCTGACACGCACTCAGACGTTCTCCCCTCTCACACACACACACAAACACTCTCCACTCTCACACGCACTCACACACACTCCCCTCTCACATACACACACTCTCCGCTCTCACATGCACTCACACACTCTCCCCTCCCACACGCATTCCCCTCTCACACACACACTCTCCGCTCTCACACGCACTCACAATTCTCCCCTCTCACACACACACACTCTCCCCTCTCACACACATACACTCTCCCCCTCACACACACTCATACACTCTCCCCTCCCAAACGCATTCCCCTCTCACACACACACTCTCCGCTCTCACACGCACTCACAATTCTCCCCTCTCACACACACACACTCTCCCCTCTCACACACATACACTCTCCCCCTCACACACACTCATACACTCTCCCCTCTCACACGCACTCAGATGCTCTTCCCTCACACACATACACACACTCTTCCCTCTCACACGCACTCATACACTCTCTCCTCTCACACGCATTCCTCTCACACACATACTCTCCGCTCTCACACACACTCACACTCTCTCCCCTCTCACCCGCACTCATACTCTGTCCCCTCTCACAAGCTCTCCCCTCTCACACACACTCCTACTCTCTCCCCTCTCACACGCAAACACTTTCCCCTCTCACACACACTCACAGGCTCTCCCCTCTCACACACACTCCTTTCTACACACACTCATACACTCTCCCTTCTACACACACTCATACTCTCTCCCCCTCACCCACTCTCCCCTCTCACACACACACACACACTCTACCCTCTTGCACGCACTCATACACTCTCGCCTCTCACACACACTCCCCTCTACAAACACACATACTCTCTCCCCCTCACAAACACTCATACTCTCTCCCCTCTCACACTCTCCCCTCTCACACACACACACTCTCCGCTCTCACACGCACTCATACACTCTCCCCTCTCACACGCACTCACACACTCTCCCCTCTCACACGCACTCCCCTCTCACACACACACACTCTTCCCTCTCACATGCACTCATACACTCTCCCCTCTCACACGCAGTCCCCTCTCACACACACACACTCTCCGCTCTCACATGCACTCACACACTCTCTCCTCTCACACACACACACTCTCCCCTCTCACACAAACACACTCTCCCCTCTCACACGCAATCATACACTCTCCCCTCTCACACACACATACTCTCCCCTCTCACCCGTACTCACACACTCTCCCCTCTCACATGCTCTCCCCTCTCACACACTCTCCCCTCTCACACACAAATACTCTCCCCTCTCACACACACACACACTCTCCCCTCTCACACGCACTCATACTCTCTCCCCTCTCACACGCACTCCCCTCTCACACGCACTCATATGCTCTCCCCACTCACATGCACTCAAACACTCTCCCCTCTCACATACACTCACATGCTCTCCCCTCTCACACACTCTCACTTCTCACACGCACTCATACTCTCTCCCCTCTCACACGCACTCATACTCTCTCCCCTCTCACACGCACTCAAACACTCTCCCCTCTCACACACACTCACATGCTCTCCCCTCTCACACACACTCCCTTCTACACACACTCATACACTCTCCCTTCTACACACTCATATTCTCTCCCTTCTCACACACTCTCCCCTCTCACACATGCACTCATACGCTCTCGCCTCTCACACACACTCCCCTCTACAAACACACATACTCTCTCCCCCTCACAAACACTCATACTCTCTCCCCTCTCACACGTTCTCCCCTCTCTCACATGCTCATTCACTCTCCCCTCTCAAACACCCTCATACTCTCTCCCCTCTCACACGCACTCACACACTCTCCTCTCTTAGACACACACATACTCTCTCCCCTCTCACACACACTCACACACTCTCCTCTCTTAAACACACACATACTCTCTCCCCTCTCACACACACTCACACACTCTCCCCTCTCACATGTACACATACTCTCTCCCCTCTCATACACTCTCCCCCCTCACACTCATACACTCTCCCCTCTCACACACACACACACACACACACACACACTCTCTCCCCGTCACACCTTCCCCCTCACGCCCTGGTGGTCTCCGCTATCACCTCGCGCCCTCCAGGCCCTTCTCTCGCCTCAAGCCATCCTGGACCCGCTCTCAATCCAGCTTCAGCTCAGGCCCCTATCCTTGCCTCAGCCCCATCTCAGGTTCCACACTCTTCCAACCCCATTCGCCCAGTCCCGGACTCCCCCACCCCCGTCTCACCCCTGTACTTACCGCTGTGCTTTGAACTCTGGAGGCAGAGAAATGAAATTGAAAATCGTACTTTTCCAGTGCCTGCTGTTCATCCAATCACAGGTTGGTTTCTCCCTGCAGCCTATCTGAGCCTAGCATTTCTCAAATCTAAGTTTATTCAATAGACTCAATCGTACGTCCAAAGATGATCAGTGGGCCCTGTCCAGAGGTGTTGGGGGCCACACTCCAGCCCACAGGCCACCAGTTGGACAGGCCTGGTCTACACTTCACTTCGGTTTGGACTCAGTGTCAACACAAGGAAAGCTCATGACAGGAAAGGGCTATTTGGTCCATTAAAGCTCATCACTTCCATCCTCTTGTTCTTCCAGACAAGCATCCAATTGCACTTTGAACAGCCTAATGTAATTCAATCGATTAACCTGCCTGGCATTTACAAGCCTTGAGTAATGACATTTCTTCTGATCGTTTTGCTCCTCATTCAGTGAAATCCATGTCTTTCAGCCCAACCAGATTAGTTTAATGTTAAATATTACCGTTGTTTTCACCCTGTCTATGCCATTTAATATTTCAGTGAGGTATTCCCTTAACCCTTTCGGCTGCAGTCTCAAAGCATCTCTAACCATTGATGGACTACATGCCTCAGTTTCTGTCCTGCTGCTGATCCGGTTGGTCAGTGAAGCAAACTCGACTTCAACCGAGGATCATTTGCTTCCTTTGCTGAGTTGGTTTCCTCTTTGCTTACTCTGCGTAGCAGTCGATACTTTAATGTATGTATTTATAATCACCGATCCCATCACCGATTCCTTTCCTGCAGTCGATTTGCTAATGGCCGCAGAAGTATTTGGACAAGATTTTTAAATTTAAATGCCAATGATTTTTCTGTGAGCAGGGGTAGAACACGGAGATCCCAGCGCTATTAATATGCGAGAGAGCGCGTGCTTGTCAAAAAGACACTTCTGGCTTACACAAGTATGTGTGTTTCAGTAAGATGTATGAATGGAGTGCTCCATCACCGAGTTGTGTGAATGGAGTTACTGGGAGCTTGCAGATAAAACAGGAGACTATGATTTGTCCCCAGCAGATTGGGCCCTGTTCCTCATACATGATTGGCATCCTTCCATCTGCGAGAGATGATGGGAATCAGCCTCAGAGCTTTGGTGATGTCAGGCAAGATCATCTGCTGCGCTTCTTTTGATGGCTGAGCAAGCCTATTCTGGAAAAGCAAAGTCTGCCACCAGTGCCACGCGTGAAGTTGTCCCTTGCTGGCGGCACGGGGTCATCTCTGCTGACACTTTGTTGGCAGGGCTGCTATTGGCTTTGAAGCTTCTGAAACCACACGTGGTGGTGGTGGTGGTGAATACCCGCCCACAGCTAGAGTTTCCCACTTGATGTTGAGCGTTGACAGCACCTTTGAATTGGAACTTTGGGTGCTCTGTTGGTCTCTTGGCACTGGTTACCTCCCCCCCCCCCACCCCGCCCCCCGGTATAACATATCCTTAGGATGCAGTCATCTTCCATCCTGTGCACGTGCCCACGCCAGCAAAGCCTTTGTTTGATTAACGCCAGCAGGCTTGGCATGTTTGCCCTGGCAAGGACTGTTTCATTGGTGGCTTTGTCTTTTCACGTCATACCAAGGATGCATTGTAGACATTGGAGACAGAAGTTATTGAGCTCTTTCCTCGGTCGGTGTAAGTTGCCCAGGCTTCACTGCAACACAGTGATGTGCTGTGGATACAGGCCTTGTGGAGAAACATCTTGGTTCTGCAGCTCACTTTCTTGTTTTGCTATGCCTGTTTCCTTACTTGGCCTAAGTTGGTGGCTGCCTTTCCAATGCTTGCGCTGGGCTCTTCATCAAGAGACAGGTTGTCTGACACTGTAAATCCATGGTAGCAGGCTTTGCTGACCGCTCCCTGTGTGTTGTTGAGTCTGGGCCACAGACAGAGACACAATGCCCTGTTCCGTCACGGCACTTGTACTCATCCTCATGCTAAAGGCCCTTCCTTAGGAGCGGTAGAATGTCAAAACACAGGAGCAAGCTATCTGGGCCATCAAACCTCATCCAGGAGCAACCTAATCCAATCTGACTGTCCTGACCTGTCCCCTCATCATACCCTTTAATATTCCACCTTTTCAAGGAATGGGCTCAACCCCTTTGAAAAGAATTGGACTCTGCTCCAGCAAATGGGATTATGCCGGAGAATTTCACAATCTAATGAAGGAAGCGCGTTGCACGATTGGTTTGGAAGTGGGGCGCTTTTATGTATACTTCCCATGACACTGATTCCTTTTAATGGGCAGGCATGCAGAGTTTGATGGGCACTCGCACTGATTTTATGGCAGATGCTCTATGGGAAGAAAGTGGCCACTAGCACAACACAAAGGAGCCTAATGCATTGTGTGAATTAGACATTATTACATGGTATTTACCGCATGCAAACAGGACATTCAGCCTAACTGTTTGGCACTGGTGTGTTTTTTTATTCTTTCACCTGATGTGGGCACCTCTGACACAGCCAGCATTTGTTGCCAATCCCTAAAATCCATTTCAGAGGATAGTTAAGAGTCGACCACATTGCTGTGGGTCTGAAGTCACATGTAGGCCAGACCAGGTAATTATGGCAGATTTCCTTCCTTAAAGGGAACTTAGTGAACCAGAATAGGTATTTTTTTACAACAATCAATGATAGTTGTCATGGTCACCGTTACTGAGACTAGCTTTATATTCCAGATTTATCAATTAAATTTTTAAACTCCACCAGCTGCCATGGTGGGATTTGAATCCATGTCCCCAGAGCATAAGCCTGGGCCTCTGGATTACCAGTCCAGTAACATTACTACTTGACCACCATCTCCTCCCATGAGCCTCCTCATGAACCTCCTCTCACCATACCTCATCTAACTCCAATCATCATATCCTTTACTCCTTTCTCTCTCATGTACTTAACTATTATACAGACAAGTTGAGTGAGTGGGCAAATACATGGCAGAAGCAGTATAACGTGAATACGTGTGAAGTTATCCACTTTGGTAACAAAACAGAATGTCTGAGTATTATTTAAGTGGCGATAGATTGGGAAATGTTGATCTACAGAGGGACCTGGGTGTCCTTGTACACCAGTCACTGAAAGCGAGCATGCAGATGCAGTAAGCAGTTAGGAAGGTGAATGGTATGTTGGCCTTCATTGCAAGAGGACTTGAGTACAGGAGCAAGGATGTCTTACTGCAGCTGTACAGAGCCTTGGTGAGACCACACCTGGAGTAGTGTGTGGAGTTTTTGTCTCCTTACCTAAGAAAGGATATACTTGCCATTGGCAGAGTGCAGCAAAGGTTCATCAGACTAATTCCTGGGATGGCAGAATTGTTGTATGAGGAGAGATTGGGCTGACTAGGCCTGTATTCACTGGAGTTTAGAAGAATGAGAGGGGATCTCATTGAAATATTTAATATTCTGACAGGGCTGAACAGATTGGACGCAGGGATGATGTTTCCTCTGCCTGGGAGGTCTAGAACAAGGGATCAGAGTCTCAGGATACAGGGAAGGCCATTCAGAACTGAGGTGAGGAGAAACTTCTTCACTCAGGGTGGTGAACTTGTGGAATTCTCCACCACAAAGGCTGTAGAGGCCAAGTCACTGAAGACTCAGCAAAGTTGACACACAATGCTCTGAACCAGTCAAATTCAAAATGCATTTCCTTAACTTCAGTTCTTTTCAGACAGCAGTTTGAGGCATAGATGCTGAAGGTTTTTCACACTTGTTAGATCCTAAAATGCTTACCCTTACACATAGCCTCCACTCCTTTATACATATTTTCCCCTTTGAATGCAAATTCCCATTGTTTCACTATGTCTTCGGACTTTACCTTTCTGATAATAAAAACCTCTCACAATACCAAGTTTTACCAGTAATCTCTAGTAAAAATAAACACAGTATCTGAACTTCACCTGGCTATGTGACACATTTCACCCCTCCTTTGAAAACAATGTAGTCGGTTTGTTTAAAAATGCAAATGTTCCCTTGACACCTCCTTCAGGCCAGTAGCCTTTAATCCAATGGAGACATGCACGCGCACACACACACACACACACACACACACACACACACACACACACACACACACACACACACACACACACACACACACACACACACCACTACTTTACAGCAACATTATGAGAATTATTATATCTTCCTGAAAGAATAAAGAAAGAAAAGCTTGAAGGAGAAGATATTATAGGTATATCGGGAAGGAGCAAGTGAGTAGGACTACCTGGATCGCTCTTCAAAAAAGCCAACCCAGACTTGGTGGGCTAACTAGCCTCTTTCTGTGCTGGAATATTCTATGATTCTGATATGCCGCCATTGAACAACACGACCAAAGTAGCCCTGTTGAGGAGGGAACCCCTAACCCCACCCCCGTCAGCACTACCAAAGTAGCTCTTGCTGGCCAATCAGAGGCCAGCAGCCCCCCCCCCCCCAGCACTTGGGACAGAGGCATTTGGTATTGCACCAGAATTTGGCGAACAGTTGGGGGAAACTCGCCAGGTCACAAGCTGGCAGTGTCTGGCAATGAGGGTGAGGAGGGTGGAAGCTGGGATTTCAGAGGTCAAGATGGAGGGGGGAGTGGTGGGGCAATCTGGCAGAGGGGTGGGGTGGGGGTGGGTGGGAGGTGGGCAAACACACTGGAGCCCTGTTATCAACACTACCCAAAGTAGCCAATCAATTTATAATTATATTGACAAAAGACAAAGCCATCAAGAGTTTTCTGCGCTGTACAGGACACAAACAAGGAATTCCGATGTACTGAACCATACCTTACATTGAGACTTTGTGTGAACTATTACACAGGGAAATATGCAGGGTTGGTCGCTTACTGTGGGCCTCTCTGCCTCTCTTGCCACCGGTTAAATCCCAATGGCAGCAGGATGAGGTCCACTGGTGGATGGCCTGCCCGCAACTGGTGGTATAACTGCGGCTGGGGGCCAAAGGTAAGCAGGCAGGCGTTGGGCAGACATCCCTTCAAACCCACCCGCGAGGGATGGTGGGGGGGGGGTGTTAAATCCAGCCCATGGTTTCCAAACACATCTCGGGAGTCGGTTTTTACAGCGTTCCCTTTGCTTCTTTTTCTTTCATGTGATATGAGCATCGCCGGCTGGGCCAGCATCTGTTGCTCGTCCCTAATCATTCTCGAGGTGGTGCTGAGCTGCTTTCTTGAACTGCTGCAGTCTGGCTGGTTGCTTTGAAGGTATTCATCGGCTCCATTTCAATAAAGGAAACGATGAGAAGAACGGTTTATAAAACCAGAGATTTTGAACGAACTGGAAGGTTTCTGCGCCTCGAGGATACATGGAGAATATTCCCACAGGCTAGAGTGTGTGTTCTCAATGCAAGACTTTTATTTACATAAATCAAGTGCCATAAATTCTGGGAAACACTGTGCAACACAACTCGCACTGGAGAATGACGTGTGTCCTTATGTTTGAAAAATAAACCACTCCACTAGGAATGATGCACTCACTTTCCTCTGATTCCCTAGACCATTTCTGTCAATCCCATGCATTTAAAAAGCACCCAACCAGTAACTGCATCATAAGCTTGCGGAGTCATTAAAAATAATCCCAGCAAACTTGGAAGTCACTTTCAGATGAAATTTACAATACAGTGCCCCCAAAAAGACATTTTGTCCTTGTACAATTCTGGCTAGGGCGAGACAGGTTAACACTACTGTTTGATCAAACAGTCCATCCCCCAGATATCGTTAACCTACATAGAGGTCTGATCACTGTTCCGTGACATATCAGGATAAGGTAGCCAGTAGCAGTGTCTCAGTACTTAAGGATTTATTTGACTGATGCAGTAACCGGTGAGCTCACTCAGGAGTAATTTGGCTTCACAAACGCTCGTGTAGAACAGATGGGGAGAAATATATTCCTCTTTTATCTGGATCCGTCCTACGTGAAAGCCTTATTCCGCCCGCTCCAGTTCCTCATGGCTCTGCCTCACCCACATACCCATTCTTACCAACTGCAGCAGGCTGTGCAGGAAACAACCTGACACCTTCGCTTATCAGTGATCAGCGTCAGTGCTACCACGAGAGATAGCTCAGCAAGACGTTTCGTCACTCTCCCTGACAGACTGCTGCATGGGGGTCACCATGGAGTTTAATTTCCTCTGTGTGCTATTTTCAAAGGAATGATGCAGATAGAAACTTAAAAGTGAGCATGTTAGCCAGTGCATTAGGTTTAGAGCTCTGTGCAAATTAAAGCGCTCCATCCATGGCCCTCGAGGGTGAATCACTTCTGAGTTCGCTATGTGTTTCTAGGCCCCATCGACACTGGCACCTCCTGACCCAATTTCAGCTCATGTGCTTCATTTTCTGGGGATGTTACAACATGTGGTGCAACAAGCATTCCAGGTTGTAGCTTTTTTTTGGCGGGGGTTAAAAATATTTGTTACTTAGCAAAAACTTGCTCTTTGGGACCGACCGCACCATTGACAACTGTGCCTTCAGCTGCCTAAGCCCTGAGCTCCGGAATTCTCTCCCTAAACCTCTCTACCTCTCCCCGCTCCTTGAGATCTCTCCCTGAAGCCTAAGTCTGAGAAACAAATCCTCGTTATTATGACCCCCACTAATAGACACGCATTTTAACAAAGCCTGAACTTGCCTTCTGATCGTGTAGCACTGGTTTGGGAGATTAATCTCCGGAATTTGACAACCTTCCTCAGCTTTTTGGTTCCTGTTGCGGTGCCTCTACTCAAGACTCACCCTGAAAAGGAGCTGTGTCGAATGGCAGGAGGGGTCAGCCAACCAGTGGACACAGATGGAAGATAACTGGCCAGAGAATTGGGGGAGCGGATGAGGATTATTTTTGAACACAGCGAGGTGTCATGATGTGGAATGCACTGCCCAAAAGATACACAAATTCAACAGTAACTTTCAAATTTGCAGAGCTGTGGGGGATGCGGAGAGACGTGGGACTAATTGGACGGCTCTTTCAAATCAAGCGGCCACAAACTCTTTATCAAAGCTTTTGATCACCTGCTCTAATATCTTCTTCATCGGTGTTAATTTTTATCTGATAAAGCGCCTGTGAAGACCCTAAGTGATGCTTTTGCTACGTTAAGGCACTATATAAATGCGAGTTGTTGGTATTGACCTTGACCTGTGTTTGCACTGTGGTCTCGCCTCCAACAGCAAGGGCAGCTGGGTACAGAGGAAGTCACCATCACCATTGAAGCGAGCGTGTGAGCGACCCCGCACCCTGAAGGCTGCCAGCATTTGTTTTCTTTCATGGGATGGGATGCCCACCCTTAATTGCCCTTGTTCAGAGGGCATTTAAGAGTCAACCACGTTGCTGTGGGTCTGGAGTCACATGTAGGTCAGACCGAGTAAGGACAGCAGCTTTGCTTCCTTGAAGGACATTAGCGAACCAGGTGGGTCTTTACGATAATCGGCAATGGTTTCGTGGTCATCTTTAGATTTTTAATTCCAGGTTTTTACTGAATTCAAACTTCACCAGCGGCCGCGGTGGGATTCGAACCTGGGTCTTCCCCGAGCGTTAGCCTGGGGGTCTCTGGAATACTAGTCCAGAGACAATATCGCTACGCTAACGCCAGCAGCAGTGGCATATGCCAGCAACATATCAAGGTAAAAGTTCCACCGTGTGCTGTGTTAGTCAGTGAGGGGGGGGGGGGTAAGGTCAGGGATGAGTAAATAATACACTTACCAGCAAAGGTTGGAACCTTGCTTGTGTAATCAGCTGGCTTCTGGAGCTCATGTCTGACCTCAGCATTGTACGCTTGATATTGGCCAGTCACCGCGCGCCTCTTATCGAGCTTTTCCAGGCTGGCATACACCTTCATCTTGTTTCTGTGAATCTCTTCGGAGTCGCTGATATTTACTGGGGTCTCCATGGCGACAAAGGTCAGGATTTCCGTCAGGTGGTTCTGAATAACGTCACAAATGACACCGTACTGCTCATAAAAGCTTGTGCGACCTGAGGAGAGAGAGGCGTCAGACATTAATGATCCTGAACGGGACAGCTGCACATTTAAAATTTAAATCCTCCACATTTTAATGGCCAGAAGCCTGGGAGCATTAGCGATTTGCTGCTTTGGAATCTGCTGTCAGGCACTGGAGAAATATCTGTTGAGGCTGCATCTCAGCAGCTGGCTTAGAGTCAGAGAATCTTACAGCACAGAGCGAAGCCATTGGGTCCATCGTGCCCGTGCTAGCTCTTCGAAAGAGCTATCCAATTGGGTCCCGCACCCCTCCTTGTTCACAGAATTGTTACGGTGCTGAAGGAGACCATTCGGCCCATCACGCCTGCGCCGGCTCTCCGAACGAGCAACTCACTAGTGACATTCCCCTGCCTTCTCCCCGCAACCCTGCACACTCTCCCTTTTCAGGTAAGAGTCGAATTCCCCTCTGACTGCTTCAACTGAAGCTGCCTCCACCACACTCTCAGGCCGTGCATTCCAAACCCTAACCACTCGCTGCGTGAAGAAGATTCTCCTCGTGTCGCTTTTACTAAACTTCCCACAGCCCTGAAAATTTTTACCATTTTAAACTTTTCAATTAACTCTTGGAAGACACAGTTGAATCTGCTTCCCTTCAGGCAGTGCATTCCGGACCATGACGACTCGCTGTGTTGAAAAACATTCCCATCGGCTCCCCCGAATTCTCCGGCCAATTATCTTCGATCTGCGTCCACTGCTTGCTGACTCTCCCACCACCGTTAGGAACAATTCCTTTTCAGGGGTGAGTCTGCGTTAAGCCCCAACCAAAGGAGCCAAAGAGCCAAAGGTCAAGCACGGGAAGACCAGTTTTCCAAGCCAGGGCCAAAACAATCCAACACGGTCGGAAAGGTGATGCAGGCTTTGTTAAAACACATGCCTGTCACCGAGCTCCATACTAATGGGGTTTCTGTCGGTGAGGCAATTTGATGAGCACCTTCCCAGGGTACGCCTCGATTGTGTGGTGCTGTGTAAGAAAGAAGATTCTTGTTGCGCTGCGCTCTGATGTCTGGATTGCTATCCCCTAGGATGGATTGGAAAAACAGTGACACGTTTTGTCTCGCATGGTGATCGCATGGCTCGTGTGTTTGAAAGCAAGGGGAGCTGATGATACATATCGCATTGCCTAATACTAAAACATCACGCCCTGCGATGTACCTCCGCTGATGAGCGATGGAAGAAATCAGTCAAATTTTGCTTTCATGATAGAAAATGCACGCGTGGTCATCGGGGGGAAAACAAGGTGGGGTTCGATTGTGACACCTTCCACAGTTGAATAACCGTTAAGCTAGGTTCACACACAGAAAACCCTTGCCTGGGCATGGTTCTGCGGGGCTGTGGAACTGTATTCCGTTGAGGATCGGTGTCTTTAGGAGGTGGGGGAGAGAACTGAAAGAGAGCTGTTCTGCTTTGCCCGATCCTGTCATCACTATTTCTGTCTATTGAATGAGCTGCAACATGTGCTGAACACTAATGTTACAGAACAGCACCACCTGGAGGCCAAAGGAAGGTACAGTGCAGTCTGAGCAGCCAAGTGATGGTTTCAGTTGTTCTGTCGAAGGGTCATGAGGACTCGAAACGTCAACTCTTTTCTTCTCCGCCGATGCTGCCAGACCTGCTGAGCTTTTCCAGGTAATTCTGTTTTTGTTTTGGATTCTCAGTAGACAGTTAACCCCCTTTAGTTTCCTTTTCCTTTGCTGGTTTGGTTATTTTCCTTCCTTTTTGATTTTGAATGGCAGCTGTTTATCATTCTGCCATTCACACCTCCTCTAGGCACATTTTTTATCAGCTTACCTGGCCCGTTTCTACTCCCTTTAACCTTGCATCATGAAACCTCTTAATGTTTAACCTCTCCTGCCTTCCACCCTCTCACAGACCTTCCCTCTTGTCCTTTTCCCTGCTCCTGCTCCTCTCGCTTGCTCAAAACCTATTATATTTCTAACTGTTCCCACTTCCGAAGAAAGGACCGGAATTGTTAACTCTGCTGCTCTCTCTACAAACAGTGCTGGGCCTGCTGAGTGTTTCCCGCACTTTCTGTCTTATTTCAGTTAACCTGATCAACTATTTCCAAGATAATACTTTTCTAAGAACCATTCACAAAATATTTACTTGGTTATTCAACCCTAAATACTCTTGCAATGTTAATTAAATGAAGTTCACATTTTACAATACAAACACATGAACCTACAAATTAGGAGCAGGAGTAGGCCATTCATCCTACTCTGCCATTCAATAAGGGCATGGCTGATCTGAATGTGGCCTCAACTCCACATTCCACCTATCCCCAATAACCTTTGATTCCCTTGTCAGTCGAGTCTATCTACCTCTGCCTTAAAAATATTCAATGACCCTGTCTCCGATGCTCTCTGGGGGGAGAGAGTTCCAAAGATCCATGACCCTCTGGGAGAAAAAATTTCTCCTCATCTCCATCTGAAATGGGAGGCCCTTTATTTTTAAAACTGTGTCCCCTAGTTCTAGTCCCGCCCACATGGGGAAACATCCTTTCAGCATCCACCCTGTTAAGTCCCCTCAGGATCTTATATGTTTCAGTAAGATCATCTCTCAATCTTCTAACCTCCAATGGGTACAGGCCCAGTCAGTCCAATCTTTCCTCATTAGATGAGACCCCATCCCAAGTGTCAGTCGACTTGTGTCAGTCGTACTTATGTAGTCTCATCCTCAATAAGAGACTTGTACAGAATTACTTTTATCAATTTAATTGCTAGCCTTCATAGTTATTCATTTATAAGCAAAGTCCTCCTGAGGAAAGCTTTGGCGACAAAAGCAAACTATTGTCTCGTTCCTCGTTTGTAATGTAAGTTTATAGCTAATGAGACGCTTGCCTGGGAGCTATGGTAGTTGATTGGACAACTTACCTGCGAAACTCTCTCCTGTCACCTCTTACTGAATTAATACAGTTTCACATTGCAGGAGGTAAATGTAGCTCTCCCCCTGCATCGTCCATGCTCCCTGCAGTTATATCAATACCTAAGAAACCAAATGCATGAAGAAAGGCTTGCAGTTCGATGGCATCTTTCGCCACTGCAAGGGCTCTCCAAGCGTATTATAGGCACTTTTAAATTGTAGTCACTGTTGCAATGCAAGAAACGTGGCAGTCAATTTGTGTACAGGAAGCTCCCACAAACAGCAATGTGATAACGACTGGATTTTTTTTTTTGAGATGCTCACTGGGGCATAAATATTGACCAAGGCACTTCTTTGGTGGTCATCTGAGAAGACAAACGAAGCTTCAGTTTAATGTCTCATCCGAAGACAGTGCCTTCTACAGTGCAGCACTCCCTCACTAGCACACTGGAGTGTCGACCTTGATTTTTATGCTTCTGTTCTGGATTAGGACTCGGACTCACAATCTTCTGACTCAGCGCTAAGAGTGCTACCCACTGAACCACGGCTGGCCCTACGAGGAAACTTGGCATCCATTTCCTGCGTTTCTAATGGGTCAGAGACTGGATCCCTCATCCCACAGCACAGGGCAGTGCTAGGACCTTCTGACTGTAGATGGGGTGGGAGTGGGGGTGGGGAGGGTGGGGAAGACTAACAATAGACAAATATTGACGGAGTTCCACCTCCCTCACGTGAAAGCTTCCATAATTGGGCCAACTGCCTGCATCGGATTGCAGCGTTACCGGTTACTCCCAATGAACCTGTGGCCCTGGAATGGTGGGAAAGGGAATCCAGCGCCTGTCTGTTTTGGGCCGCATGGGTAGGGTTTTTAGGTTGGTGCGGGGGCGCGATCGGGAGGGCTCAGGAACAGATCACCACCCGCGATCAGCCCCCAACCATGGATTTCACGCTGGCTGGCCAATTAACAGCCCGCCTAGCCCAGCGCCCAACACGCACTGAAATGCCCAGCGCTGCCGGAGTGGGGGGCAGGGGGAGGGCATGCACTGCCATAAGCAAGGGTGCGGGGGCCGGGGGGGGGGAGCACGGTATGAAAGCTCCTTGAAGCCAGGGGGCCGCCTTGGGGAGCTGCGAAGAATTTAAAAGCGATAAATAAAGATTTTAAAATCCGGGGGGAAAACATGCCCACTCATCGAGAATCGGTCACCGGCCGCTCTGTCCCCGTACGATTTTACTCTGTTTTAAAATTTAACGACGGAAACTTCACCCCCAACCCCCACCCCCACCACCCTCCCCGCCTCGGGTGAGGTTTCGTCAAAAATGCAAAGTCCGCCCAGCAGATTCACCCGTCCGCCGGCTGTAAGGTTGGACAGGCCTTCAAACATCGCGGACGTCTGGGACTTTAATGGGCGCATTTGCCCTCCTTGTTGTCGGCGGGCATGCTTCCGGCTTCTGCACCCTCCCGCAGGCTGAAAGGTCGCTCGGGCGCGGGGTTCACGTCGGGACGCTTGCCCAATGTCATCGCGCGCTGTTTTACGTTTGAGCGGGTCGAGCTGCGTGCCCGCAGGCCAAGCTAACAGTCCTGCCCCGTGGTTCTGCCAGTTTGCCACAATAAGGAACGTGACACTACACACGTTCTCCAACTCTACTGGATTCAGCTTTACACCGGTGCTAAACCTGTGGCCTGCGTAAGGCTTAGAGTGACTCCGAAAGCAAGTCTTAAATCGGGGTTGACGTTTCGAGTCCTCATGACCCTTCAACCGTTCTGCTGAAGGGTCATGAGGACTCGAAACGTCAACTCTTTTCTTCTCCACCGATGCTGCCAGACCTGCTGAGTTTTTCCAGGTAATTCTGTTTTTGTTTTGGATTTCCAGCATCCGCAGTTTTTTTGTTTTTATCTTAAATCAGGCCCTGACTCCGGATTCAGACTGTATTTGCACCGCAGCAGTAGCGTCCATGAAAAGCGACAGTGCTTCACTCCAAAGAATTGTGCACAAAAATCTAGGCTGATACTCCAGTGCCAGTACTGAGGGTGTGCTGCACTGTTGGGGGTGCCATTTTTCAGACGAGCTATTAAACGAAGGCCCCTTCTGCTCTCTCTAGGTGGATGTTAACGATCCAAGGCACTGTTCAATCAAGGATGGGAGAGTCCTCCCTGGCGTGCTGTCCAATATTTACCCCTCAATCGGCATCATTAAAAAATATAGTCTATCTGGCCATTGTCACATGGCTGTTTGTGGGAGTTTGCTGTGAGCAAATTGGTTGCCAGGTTTCCAAATTACAACAGCGACTACACTTCAAAACTACTTCATCGGCTGTAAAGTGCTTGGGACCTCCTGAGGTCTATGCGGGCACTATAAAAATGCAAGTCCTTCTTTGACACAGCATTACAGTTATATTCTAATGGTGCCATAAGCTAATCAGTTGGTTTGGGCCAAACAGCTTGGGGTTCAAAAAGGAAACAACATGTGCATTAGCACGGGATCCAATTTACAGTTTGTGGCTTTCAGCCTCAAATCCAAAGATTCCCTTTGAGATTTATTTTCTTGATGAGAATTTGAAATTGTCCCAGTTCATCCTCATCTTCTGGATGCCAGAAAGATTATTGTAATTTAGCAATTTATTAGGAGAATATTTATAGTACTAATTCACTGAGGAGGATCAGATAGAATAATTCATGATAATAAATTGCATTTGATTAACATTCTGAAGGTACGATTCAAGCAATTTATTGGTGCTCAGTGATACAGGATTATTTATGAAATGATTAATTTAGTAACAGGATACTTATGTGGGAATATTTATTGAGTTAAGGTCAAATCCATTAACCTTTGAAGGACATGAAGGAAACGTTCACTTGTTGGAATAGACCAACCAAATAATTTATTGGGGGTGGGGGGAGGGAATATAATGATCGAGTGAATCATTTTCCTTACAGTTGGGAGAATTGTAGGACAGATGGTGTCAAATATCAGACCTGGCATTGAGATGAACTGCAACCAGTAACCGAGGTGGAGGGAGCACTCTCACCTTTCAGCCAGGAGGTTGTGGGTTTGAGCCCCACTCCACTGATTTGAGTGGATACCCTGCACTGACACTTCAGTGTAGTACTGAGGGTCTGCTGCAGTGTCAAAGGTGTGCCCCTTCAGATGAGTTATTGACCCAAGGTCCCATCTGCTCTCTCACATGGACGCAACAGATTGCGTGACATTATTCAGAGAAAAGCAGGGGAGGTCTCCTGGTAACCTGAGTCACATTTATTCCCTCAACCAGCAAACCCATTATTTAGTTAGTATTTCATTTTTGTGTGTGGGAGCTTGCTGTGCACAAGTTGGCAACGCCATTTCCTACATTACAATAGGGGCTACACTTTATTGGCTGTGAAGCGCTTTGGGATAGCTTGAGGTTAGGTGCTCTATAAATGCAAGTTCTTTCCTCAAACTCATCAAGTAAAAGAGGAAGGTTGTCAGGGAATTACATCTTAATTACTGTTTATTACATCCCAAAATACAGTGGCAGCTTGGGTAACAATCATAAACTGAGCACATTAGTACTGTCAATTAAAACATACTCTGCCAAGTAGGCACTGATAAGCAGCAGAGTGTCCACATAAAGAAGAGGTCCAAAAAAATGTTGAATTGAATGAGACAAATGACAACTGAGAGGGGGGGATGGATTCTACAAAGTAGAACAGTGGAGTTGCATGTCACATAGTGGGAGGTGAACAGGATGCCAAGAACATGTGAATAGGTTTATATCCTATTGAACAGGACAAAGCAGCACACCTGATCACACAACATCCAGCACCGTAAACAGTCACTCCCTCCACCACTGACACCACAGTGGCAGCAGTGTGTGTGCCAACTACAAGATGCACTGCAGCAACTCACCAAGCCTCCTTTGACAGCACCTTCCAAACACATAACCTCTACCACCCAGAATGAAAAGGGCAGCAGACTCTGCATTCACCGCCTTTTCAGGAAGAGAGTTCCAGAGACTTACGGCCCTCAGGGAAAATATTTCGCCTCATCTCCGTTTTAAATGGGCGACCCCTTATTTTTAAAAAGTGACCCCTAGATCTAGATTCTCCCACACGAGGAAACATCCTGTCTACATCCACCCTGTCAAAACCCATCAGGATCTTATTTGTTTCAATCAAGTCACCACTTCCTCTTCTAAACTCCAGTGGATACAAGCCAAACCAGTCCAACCTTTCGTCATAAGACAACCTGCCCATTCCAGGTATTAGTCTGGTAAACCTTCTCTGAACTGCTTCTAATGTATTTACATCCTTCTTTAAATAAGGTGACCAATACCGTACACAGCACTCCAGATGTGGTCTCACTAGTGCTCTGTGTAACTGAAGCATAACCTCCCTACTTTTGTATTCAATTTCTCTCATAATAAATGATAACATTCTATTAGCTTTCCTAATAACTTGCTGTACCTGGTTACTAGCCTTTTGTGATTCATGCACTAAGACACCCAGATCCCTCTGCATCTCAGAGCTCTGCAATCTCTCACCATTTAGACAATATGTTTCTCTTCTATTCTTCCTCCCAAAATGGACAATTTCACATTTTCCCACATTTGCCAGATCTTTGCCCATTCGCTTAACCCATCTATATCTTTTTGTAGTCTCCTTTTGTCTTCTTCACAGCTCACTTTCCTTTGTGTCATCAGCAAATTTGGCAACCAGCCCATCCATCCCATCCATCCCTTCCTCCAAGTCATTTATATAAATTGTAAACAGTTGAGGTCCCAGCACTGATCCCTGTGGGACATCACTCGTTACATCTTGTCAACCTGGAAAAGACCCATTTATGCCTACTCTCTGCTTCCTGTTGGCCAGCCAATCTTCCACCCATGCCAATATGTTACCCCCTATACCATGAGCCTTTATTTCATGCAATAACCTTTGATGTGGCAATTTATCAAATGCCTTCTGGAAATCTAAGTACAGTACATCCACCGGTTTCCCTTTATCCACATCACTTTTACTTCCTCAAAGAACTCCCTGGGATGAAGAACTGTAGCTATGAGAATAGATTGGGAGCAAAGAAGGCTGAGAGGAGACTTGATAGAGGTATTCAAGATGCTGAGGGGTATAGACAGGGTAAGTAGTGAGAAACTGTTTCCAATCAAGAAAGCATCAAGAACTAGAGGGCACAGATTCAAAATAATTGGCAAAAGGAGTAAATGTGAAGTGAGGAAAGAACTTCTCACCCAGAGGATAGTTGGAATCTGGAACAAAGTTCCTGAAAGGGTGGTGGAGGCAGGTTTGATCGAGGTATTCGAAATGGAATTGGATTGCTATCTGAAAAGAGAGAATGTGCAAGGTTAAGGCAGGAGAGTGGGACTAGGTGGAATGCTGTTTGAGAGAGCCAGTGCAGACTCGACAGGCTGAATGGCCTCCTTCTGCACTGTAAAGATACTGTGATACTGTACTGTGAATTCCAATAAGTTGTATAAACATGATTTCCCTTTCACAAAACCATGTTGACTCTGGCTGATTACCTTGAACTTATCCAAGTGCCCTGCTATAGCTTTAATAATAGCTTCTAACATTTTCCCTATGACAGACGTTAAGCTAACTGGCCTGTACTTTCCTGCTTTCTGTCTTCCTCCCTTTTTGTATAATGGAGTTATATTTGTCATCTTCCAATCTGATGGAACCTTTCTCGACTCTAGAGAGTTTCAAAAAATTAAAAGCAATGCATCAACTATCTCACTAGCCACTTACTTTAAGACCCGAGGATAAAGTCCATCAGGACCCAGACACTTGTCAGCCTGCAACCCCAATAATTTACTCAGTACCACTTCTTTGTTGATTGTAATTTTCCTGAGTTCCTCCCTTTCTTCCGTTTCCTGATTTATAGCTGCTTCTGGGATGTTACTTTTATCCTCTATAGTGAAGACTGATGCAAAATACCTGTTCAGTTCGTCCGCCACTTCCTTGTTTTCCATAATAAATGCCTACACTGTTGCTGGGTCAAAATCCCGGAACCCTTCCTAACAATACTGTGGGTGTACCTACACCACATGGGCTTCAAGAAGGCAGCTCGCCATCACCTTCTCCAGGGCAATTAGGGATGGGCAATAAATGCTGGCCTAGCCAGTGACACCCGCACCCATGAATGAATAAATTTTAAAAAAAAGGCCTGCAAAATCAATGTTGATGGACTGGAAACTGTCCAGAGAGCCAAGCACCATCTTAACCGTTTCCTCAACTCTCAAATGGCCAACATTCTGGGGAGAGCAAAGAAAATGCTTCAAAAACACTCTGAAGCTCTCCTCAAAGTGCAGCAGCATTGACATTAATGACCGGGAGGAGCTTGTTGCCAATCACTCAGAATGGCCATCGAGCTGCATCACGTTCGGAGTCCCAATGTCTTAATGATGAGGCTGGGCAGCGGCAGAGAAGGAATCAACTCCTGCACCCCGGGATCGCACTACCTCTTGGGATGTCCTGTCCCATGTGCCCAAAGGAGTGCAGGTTGAGAATCGTCCTGTTCAGTCACACGAGGGCTCAGGGCAGAAACCCGCGACCTTGAGCGGATGTCATCCTCGAATCGAGGGACAGGTGACGACGTCAACGACAAACAGGCCATGCCTGAGGTAGTCACGTAATCAATGGCTGGACATCCAGGGCCATCCAAGATGCTGCCCTGAGGGATGATCAGCAAAGGGTCATTTATATCTAGAGTCTGACAGGAAACCAAGACGTAGGGTGGAATTGTCAGCACCACAGGACCTAAAAGTTATGAGGCCAGCCAGTGTGTCACTTCCCTAACCCTGTTCCCATCGTTGGCCATTTTGGCTGAAGCAGGATCGGGGCCTAGCAAGGCCGCCTGTCCTTACAAGCTGGGCAGGCAATTCGGCTTGTTAAGAGCCCTGTTAAGGGCAAGTAATGGAGGTTGACTGGGGTTTTTCAGTCGGCCTCCAATTTCCTGACGTAAGAAGATGCGGTTTTAACTGCATGGAGGTGGGCACCCAGTGGTAGGCCAGGGTTCCAGCGCTCCAAGTTTGCCTACAGGTTCTCCCTGTCTGCCTGGCTGTATGTGCAACCAAAAGCTACCCCTATGGAGGAGCTCCCTCGTCCCTGCCAATACACTGGCTGCTTCCTGTATTTTTTATTTGCTCTTTTCAAAAAGAGGCTAGAAGGGCACCTCCATGTTGAAGCACCCTCTCAGTTACTTACCTTCTACTGTAGCTGGGAACTTTGCCGAATATGGAAGATTCCCCCTCCTACCCCGGCCCAAATTCCAGGCCAGTGACTGTTTCCCCCTCGGGGTGGGTTTGGGACCAGGAAACGGGCCGGGCTCCTGTTTCCCATCCCCAAAGCAAAAACTCAGCCCGTGATGTGCAAACACATTTCCAGAGCAACACTGAGAGATTGAATACGATAGGAAAATACTGCGGCTGCTGTAAATCTGAAATAAAACCAAAAATTGCCGTAAATACTGAGCAAGCCAGATAGCTTTCATCCTCATGAGTTCTGATGAAAAGTCATTGACCTGAAACATTAACTCCATTTCTCTCCACTGATATATTTAAGTTTCCATTAACTATGCTCCCAATGTAGTCAAACGCATTCATGTTAGTGTTAAAGGAATATATATATACTGTACGACCCCAGCCCCATTTATAGTATGTGGACATCCCAATATTTTCAATGAGAAGAGCCTGAATTAAATAAATACGTTATAGTGTCAAGGCTCCAACAACTAAACCTTGGCAATGTAACCCATAGTTCAAATGTGAACTAGTTATGGGTTATATTGCCAGGGTTTAGTTGTTGGAGCCTTGACACTGTAACTTATTTATTTAATTCAGGCTCTTCTCGTTGAAAATATTCATTCCTCCAGATGATCGCATAACATTGTACATTAATTAAGCAGGTATAAAATGTAAGCACCTCCAGCGGTGTGAAAGATTTCTGGTTCTGTGAAATGAGCTGAGAAAACAAAGCTCTGTTCTTAATCATGTGCACGGTTATTGAATCACAAAATTGTTATGGTGCAGGAGGAGGCCATTTGGCCCATCGTGTGTCCACCAGCTCTCCAATGAGCACTCAGTGCCATTTTCCTGTCTTTTCCCTGTAACCCTGCACATTGTTTCTATTTGAATAGTCATCCAATGCCCGCTTGAATGCCTCGATTGAACCTGCCTCCACCACACTTCCAGGCAGCATTCCAGGCTCGAACCACTCGTTGCGTGAAAAAGTTTTTTCTCACATCACATTTGCTTCTTTTGCAAATCATTTTAAACCTGTGCCCTCTTATTTTCGATCCTTTTAGGAGCAGGAACAGTTTCTCCTTATCTGCTCTGTCCAGCCCCCTCATGACTTTGAACACCTCTATTGAATCACCTCTTAGCCTTCTCCTCTCCAAGGAAAACAGTCCAATCTATCTTCATAACTGAAATGTCTCATCCCTGGAACCACCCTGGTAAACCTCTTTTGCACCCTCTCCAGTTTTTTCACATCCTTCCTATAGTGTGGCACCCAGAACTGTACACAATACTCCAGCTGAGGTCTAACCAGTGTCTCATATAAGTTCATCATAACCTCCCTGCTCTTGTACTTTGGCTGACAGCCCTGACTTTGAAGAAAGTCAAAGTTTAGGAGAGCTTTGAGTTGAGAGGTAGGGAGAGTACCAGAGAGAACATATTTTTAGAGGAAGTGCACCTCTAACCAAGGACACAGCAAGCTGAAGACTCAGCGTTCAGAATGGCCCTTTGTGTTTTAAACTATTGACTTTTTTCCAGGATGTACAGTCACAGATCTGTGATGAGAGTCCGGTAACCTCTTTGTGATATATGCAATGGACCCTAATGTAAAATGCTTGTTCTTCACTATATATTGAAATCTGATGTTTACTAGAATGGTTCCAGGGATGAGGGACTTCAGTTACGTGGATAGATTAGAGAAGCTGGGGCTGTTATCATTGGAGAAGAGGAGGTTGAGAGGAAATTTGATAGAGGTGTTTGAAATCGTGAAGGGTCTAGACAGAGTAGGCCAGGAGAAACTGTTCCCATCGGCGGAAGGGTCAAATCCAGAGGGCATCAATTTAAGGGTGATTGGCTAAAAGAACCAGAAGGAATATAAGGAAAAACCTTTTTGCACAGTGAGTGGTTACGATCTGGATTGCACTGCCTGATAGGGTGGTGGAGGCAGATTCAATTGCGGCAATCTAAAAGGAATTAGATGAGTACTTGAAGGAAAAAAAATTGCGGGGGCTAGCGAGACTGCTCTCAACGCGAACTGGCAGAGGCTCAATGGGCTGAATGGCCTCTTTCTGTGCTGTAACCATTCTATGATTCCACATTCCATTGCTTTATTTATACACGTTTTATTTAGTTTTATTCTGCAAGGCCCTCCTTGCATTTTGATATTTCCACCATTCCAGGTAAACTGATGATGGAGTGTCATCCCACATAAACTGTGTTAAGCAATTTAACACAAGCACATCGATTGCTAGGCCAGGATTTTGCAGACAATTTCAAGGTTGTGCCTTCTGAGAAACAGAGATTGTAAATGATGAGATTTGCTCACAGGAAATACTGCATAACCCAGTGAAAGAGAATATGGCAAGTTTAAAGGCTGAACTGCAACATGTACAAACGGTTCTGCTTATAGAACAACTTCTCAAAATAAATCGATATTTCATCCAAAAATGTTTTATAATGAAAGCCCGACATAGGACACGACCTATTGCTGCACCCTGAATACTAAAAGTCTCTTCCAGAGGGCCCTGTGATGACACATTCAACAACCTTTCTCCTACCAGAAGGGGTTTCTTCATCAAGAATTCAGAGTTGAATGTTATCGGTAAATTTGTTAAGCCGTGTCTCGTAATGGGAACATTATCTGGAAAGTTAAGCATCTTCAGTGCTGATGTTACAATAGTTTATGTTGGGAAATAGCAAAAGGTTATACAGAAAGTGATGGAGAGTTCTGGGCTCTAAACAGAGTAATGGACATAATCTAATCGAGGAAAGTTCACCTCACTCGAGCAAGAGGCAAAAAAAAAATCACTTGGTTGGATTGAGCTGAACTCATGTGAAGTCTTAACTTTGGATAATACGTTTTTAGAGCCAGTTCGATTACCTGTATTCCTTGCGGTCAGCAGCCCATCCTGAAAAATGGTGCAAGGCAAGGGACATTCTCATTTCCACTCCAATTTCCATCAGCAGTAACCCTCTTGAGCCATAACAGCTCGTAAAAAGCCAGAAAATTGCACTGGAAAGTTGAATCCACCAAGTGTGTGTGTTTGTAGTTGAAATACATCAAATGTATTACTTCCTTATTGGATCTGACTAAAGAACATAACCAGCGCTAGGAGGCAAAGTGAACTAGGCAGGTTAAAAGTGACAAATGTCCTAAACCCTGTAACAGCTCAGCACAAACTCCTTTCTGTCAGTTTTAGGATGGTATTGAATCTAAAGGTAACTGCTTACTAACAGGAAC
This sequence comes from Carcharodon carcharias, assembly GCF_017639515.1. Lineage (NCBI taxonomy): Eukaryota > Metazoa > Chordata > Chondrichthyes > Lamniformes > Lamnidae > Carcharodon > Carcharodon carcharias. The sequence continues at coordinate 126,096,369 of NC_054481.1, read as the reverse complement.
TGGATGGTACTTTCTTTGGCTCCCCCCTCCCTTTCTTTCTGTTGTACAGAACATTTTAGGAACAGGAGAAGGCCATTCAGCCCCTTCAGCCTGTTCCGCCATTCAATTAAATCATGGCTGATCTGTATCTTAACCCCATCTGCCCACCTTGATTCGGTAATCCTCAATACCCTCGCCTAAAAAAAACCTATCACAGATGCTGACCCTCACTGGGGTAACGTTCCATGGCCATCTGCACCCACATAAAACCTTAAATGCCCCTAGGGATCAATTTGTGAGCTTAGAACTAGAGCATTGGGAGGCTTTTCAACTGAGTAGAATTCCATTGCTAAGCATGACCCATTTCCCACCTGATGGCTCCAGAGACAGTGCAGTCACTATGTATTGAAGAGGAGCACGATCTCTGGCTGATTCCCACCTCTGCATCCCCAATCCATTCAGGCCCTGCCCTACCCAAAGACAGAAGCACTGAGGCCAATTTCACTGCTGCCAAGGCTGAAGCTGTTTTTTTAACATTTGCTAAAAGCAAATGGCGGGAGGGAGGGGGGGGGGGGGGGGGGTGGGGGGGGTGGGTGCTTACATGGGGGGGTGAGTAATTAACACCCACAGTATTTGCCCTCTAGTTAGTCTTTCCCCTTAAAAGGTTGCCGATGTCCCAGCTTTTAAAGCTTTGTTGCTCTGGACTCAATCCACCTTGAGAGAATCAGGTTTGCAAAGTCACATTCTATTGCAGCATGACTAATTGCAAAAGCTATGCTGATTCCCGACATCCACGGCCCACACAAAAGTGCCTTTGTTTTCCGTTCAACATTTGTACTCGCACTGTAACCTTACTGAAGCTAACCTCCTCTGCTGAGTTCGCCAGTGTTCAGCTTATCCTGGGAGATAAATTGGAAGCTGGAAGCTTTCCTCTGAAATCTGAGAAACACACCCATCCACCTATCCTCAGAAATATATTCCTGGTGCCACAAATTTTCGATTGGAATAATCACCTTGTTCCACAGTGTTTGGTACATGCCTTTTTTTCTTCTCTCTCTCTCTGTTCTTTCACATGATGTGGGCGTCGCTGGCAATGCCAGCATTTGTTGCCCATCCCTAATTGCCCTTGAACTGAGCGACCTGTTAGGCCTTTTCAGAGGGCAGTTAAGAGTCAATGACATTGCTGTGGGTCTGGAGTCACATGTAGGCCAGACCAGGTAAGGATGGCAGATTCCCTTTCCTAAGGAACACCAGTGAACCGATGGTAGTTAGTGATGACGATATTTTCACGGTCACCATTACTGAGATTAGCTTTTTATTCCAGATTTATTAACTGAGTTTAAATTCCAGCTGCCATGGTGGGATTTGTACTTGTGTCCCCAGAGCATTAGTCTGGGCCTCTGGATTACTAGTCCAGTGCCCTTAACACTAAACCATCATCGCCAGCCACAACATATGCAGATGACACAAAGCTGGGTGGGAGGGTGAGCTGTGAGAAGGATGCAGAGATGCTTCAGTGTGATTTGGACTGAGTGAGTGGGCAAATGCATGGCAGATGCAGTATAATGTGGATAAATGTGAGGTTATCCACTTTGGTAGCAAAAACAGGAAGGCAGATTATTATCTGAATGGCTATAAATTGAGAGAGGGGAATATGCAACGAGACCTGGGTGTCCTTGTACACCAGTCGCTGAAGGTAAGCATGCAGGTGCAGCAGGCGGTAAAGAAGGCAAATGGTATGTTGGCCCTCATAGCCAGAGAATTCGAGTACAGGAGCAGGGATGTCTTGCTGCAATTATACAGGGCCTTGGTGAGACCACACCTGGAATATTGTGTGTAGTTTTGGTCTCCTTATCTGAGGAAGGTTGTTCTTGCTATAGAGGGAGTGCAGCAAAGGTTTACCAGACTGATTCCTGGGATGGTGGGACTGACATGTAATTACTCAGATCTGTTGGGAATTAACCTGCGCTCTAGCTATTTGGATTACTATATCAGCAAGTTTGCATTGTGGTGAGGTTTAGCGGAATTTCATCTCAACGGGAAGTCCACAACCAGAGTTAGTTCAACAATTTTTAAAAGAATTTGGTTCTCCATTAAGGTGGGCTGTATTAGTACTGGGGAATGAAATCCTTCCCATGTTGGGAGTGTTATGAAACAGCAGTTTGTTAAAGCCGAGCTATTGAAAAATCCCAGAGGGAAACATTAACCGACTGAGATTGAGTCGGTTAGGATTATATTCGCTGGAGTTCAGAAGAATGAGGGGGGATCTCATAGAAACCTATAAAATTCTAACAGGACTAGACAGGGTAGATGCAGGAAGGATGTTCCCGATGGTGGGGGAGTCCAGAACCAGGGGTCACAGTCTGAGGATACAGGGTTAGGGCTGAGATGAGGAGAAATTTCTTCACCCAGAGAGTGGTGAGCCTGTGGAATTCGTTACCACAGAAAGTAGTTGAGGCCAAAACATTGTATGTTTTCATAAAGGAGTTAGATATAGCTCTTGGGGTGAAAGGGATCATAGGAGAAAGCGGGAGCAGGCTATTGAGTTGGATGATCAGCCATGATCATAATGAATGACGGAGCAGGCTCGAAGGGCTGAATGGCCTAGTCTTGCTCCTCTATGTTTCTATATCCTGTTGGCATTCCTCCCTTGCTCCTTGGCATCCCAACTTATACAGTCCTTGTTTCGAGCAGTGAACGGACAGGGTAACAAGTTGCCTGCGTCAACCCTCTTCTACTGGCAAGGTGCAAAGATTCCACTGATGGCTCATCAATTTTATCCAGCAATCCACACAGACCGGGAAAGCCCTACTTTCAACCTCTGAGGTCGATGATCCCAGCTAAGGCAATGATAGAGGAGTCACAATTAGCCTCGGTGGTGCTTTTGGAACCCAAGTCCATCGAGGGGCAGTGTCCATCAAGGATCCTCCACCTCTTAGCCATAGGACCATGGGTTTCTCAGTGTGCACGGGCCCTGTCTAATCTGTTTCAAAAGGAAAGAGCTTCATGGAAAATTACTCAGCAAGTACTCTCCGTCCATTCAGGGAACAAGAAAACCAAAGGAACTCAGTGCCACTTTAATCCACAATCACAGCTCATGGCAACAGCAAACTGATGCAACCAGCATTGATATGTGGTAGATTTGCCAAAAAAATGACAATGCATGTGCCAAACATTCCCTCTGAATAATGGCACTTTCATGCCTCTGGTTCACTCCCCATCTATTTCACTGTTCTCGCTGCAAAGAAGCAATTTCCATTGACAGGCCCACACCCGCTATGATGTGCAACTTTGCCCCATGGGCTTGGTACATGGGAAATAGTCCCCCATAGGAAAATAGTCCTCCTTATCAAATAAGACATATTTCACTGTCTGACACCAGATATCTGTTGTAACAAGCTAAACGATGAAACAAGTTTATTCATGTCGCAAGTTATTCGCGAAAGTGAGCAGTAAAAGGGAAATACTCAACAAATACTGCCTACGTTCTAACTGGTTAGTCAGTACACAAGCCTTTGAATTCTTGCAGAAGCGTCAGATGAAGTAATTCTTGAAAAGGACATATTCCTCAGAGATACTGAATACACTCTTCAATGTGAGTTACGAGTGAAAGGTTACAGTGCTTAATTCATCGCAACAAAAGAAACCAATCATGTTGTGGTTGGCAGTTCTGTAGCATTTATTCCCAGGATCTGCCTCCAATTCAAAGGCAGTTTCCTTGTTCTCTTGAGATTGCAGGATGACTGCACAATTGGCAAACACTCCAACCAATTCAACTGAAGTGATTCATCCAAATAGTTAGCAGGAAATGAATTGGTGGTGCATCAACTTTGAATACTGTGCTATTAAGGAAAAAAAAACCTTAGCATCTCAAAATAATTTATCCCCGTTAAAGAGGATCTGTGGCAGTAATCCAGATATCTCGAGGCCGAATGCAAGATCCTGTAGCTGTGCTGGTGGGGACTGAGTGCAAGATAACCGCAATTATCTAAATCATTTCTATACAATTCCTTTGTTGGCAGGAAGTGATCTCCACTCCTCGGACAGGACATCCAGCAAGTCAGCAGCTTTTAAAAAGCTGATCTGCGCAATGAAGGATGAGCTTCACATTTTCTAGCTTCCTAACAGCACTCGAGGAAGACAGCACAGGAGTGGCAGAAGCAGGGCTGCTTCTTTTGGGGAAGCAGCTCTGATGGTCTTGCTCCAGGAGCTGTTGCAAAGGAGGGGCTGTCTTCTTTCGAACTGAGGATTATCAGTAGCAAGGTCAGAACTTCCCGGAAGGAAGCCTCAGTGTGAGTCAACGAGGTATCGACATCCCTAGGTTAAGAGAACTAGCATGTGTGGTGATTACCAAATCAGAATACACAAATGTTTCCTGTTTTAAATATATTTGGCCTTATGATGGAAGCCAGTCAGAGTTCATTCTCACCTTGGCTCTGCTTTGCTGAAGCTGCATGCACAGCAACATTCAAAAATTAAAGCTGACACTCCAATGCAACACTGAGGGGGTGCTGTATTGTCCGAGATGCTGTCTTTCGGATGAGACATTAAACGGAGGCCCCATTTCTCTGCTCAGGTGCATGTAAGAAGGAACAGGTGTCCTGGCGAAAATATTTATCCCTCGATGAGATCGCAAAAAACAGATGATCTGGTCATTATCACATTGCTGTTTGTGGGAGCTTGCTGTGTGCAAATTGGCTGCCAGTTTCCGACATTACAACAGTGGTTGCATTACAAGAAAGTACTTCATTGGCTGTAAAGCACTTTGAGATGTCCTGTGGTTGTGAAAATTACTATATAAATGCAATATAAAGTCTTTTACACTGACCAGTTACAAGTCCATGCCACTGGGAGGCCCATGTGTTGACACAAAAATGTAGTTGCAATGTCACAAATAAACACTGAAAGCTAGGACTATCATCATCAGCCAACAACAAGTACCAGCATGCTGCTTTAACTCACGCCAGATAGCCTGTAGGCTGGACACTTGAGTGGCATAATCCCCGAAACTCCAAATTCCAACAGATGTATGTTTTGCATCTGCTTTCAGGAATAAGGTTGCACAAAACAGATGGCTACAAATATAGCCTGAAGGTCAAACTCACAAGTAACAGCCCTCAATTCCCTATGGGGAGAGGGCCCTTAAAATTCTGTCAAGGGTTGAAAGAGGAAGTTAGAGGTTTTCTCTAATCTCAGGGCTAATACCAACCTTTGATAATTTTTCTTTCTCTTTCTGCTCACTCATTGATGAAGACATGCATTACAATACAGCATTATAACAAATCAACAACTTGCATTTATATAGCGCCTTGATGTAGCAAAACATCCTAAGGTGCTTCACACAAGCTTTGTCAATCAAAATTTGACTTGGTGCCACATAAGTGGATCTTAGGACAGGTTTGGTCAACGGAGAAATTTAAGGAAGACATTCCAGAGCTTAGGGTTTAAGCAGTTGAAGGCAAGGCCACCAATGGCGTGCAAAACAAATTATGGCACGCAAAAGGCCAGAAGTGGATCGCACGCAATATTTTGGCACATCCTGACATACGTTCTTCTGATCGTGTAAATGCCCATGAGGAGACTCAGAGGTCATTGCCTACCTTCTCTTCAATGGCTCACAGCACCCAACGTCACTTGAGCAAGGACAAGGTCCAGCAGACGGAGCCAATTCAAGGGGCGTCCATCATTGAGTTGCAGGAGGAAGCATTGAGTAAATCACAGAGCAGGGGAGATAATAGAAATGACAGAAGAGGAGCAGAAACCTATAGGCTGCCTTGAACCTTACTGAGCTGATAAGCTCAAAGGATGGACACTCCCCTATAAGGGTTCTATGGCCTGAGAAACCTTCAAATTGACATCTGTTTTAAATGCTCACTGGACAAACTTTAGCGGGTCAACGGACATGAAACATCAGCAAAATGGTCAAAACCTTAATGGCGAAACTGGATGAAAAATTCAATCATTATCTGCTCACAAATTGCACAGAGGCATCCTCTGGGAGAAACAGGCTTAAGGCACGCTCACTAGACAATTCAAGTCACCTCTTTGCCCAGCTAGGGCTAGCTCCACCAGCATGTCCAATCACGTAACTTATCTCCCAGAAAATATGCTATTAATGAAGTGCGAACTAGAGGAGTCATTGATAAAGGTGCCATTTTTATCACAGATAGCTCTTTAAATGTACCCAGGACAATTTATGGCCTGCTTGGCTGAATCACAATCTAGGCAGAGAGGAACAAGGCGGACAATATGTACTGTATTCTTTATGAATGCAGCCACACCATCAATTGAAAACTTTCATATCCATAAATCATCTCCAAGCATTAATTTCCAAAGATTTCAGAGATCTTTGCCAAAATGTCAAGAAGAAAATATGTCCCCAGTTACATTCTGCCAAAAATGATCCAGTTTAAGTAATGTATGATTCCAGCACTATTTAATTTATATTCAATTGCATAGCAACACTCCTTGAAAAATTGTTTCAATTGATGGTTAAGAATAGCTAAGAAAGCTTTAGGCGAAAATGCCCAACACAGATCTCAAAGCTCTGGTCTCATTCTTTGTTTAAAGGAGCTGAGAATTGTTGTAAATAGGTCAACTGCTCTGTGGACTGAAGATAAAAGCAAAATACTGCGGACGCTGGAAATCTGAAACAAAAACGGAAAATGCTGGAAAGGCTCAGCAGGTCTGGCAGCATCTGTGGAGAGAGAAACAGAGTTAACGTTTCAAGTCCATGTGGCCATCCATATATATCTCTCCACAGATGCTGCCAGACCTGCCTAGCGGGGGTCATACGGACTCGAAACGTTAACTCTGTCTCTCTCTCCACAGATGCTGCCAGACCTGCTGAGTTTTTTTCCCCAGCGTTTTCTGTTTTTTGCGTCCTGTGGACCTGGTGCACTGAACAAGAAGCCAGTTTTGAATCAGGCTTAAGGTGTAATCCCTGAAGTAGCAGGAGATAAAAAAAAACTGACCCTTGATGGAACGATGCCACAGGGAACTCCCCAACTAGTGGTCACACCGTTTCAGCTAAGGCCCTGGAGGGGTGACCTCATCCATGTCGCTTTGGGGAGAGAGGGGAGGTGCGAATGGCTTAAAAAGCAGGTGGCAAGTTGCCCTTGTGCCTCTATGGCAGGCCTCTTAATAGCCGGTTTCCAACCACGCTGGAAGAGGCTTGGGAGCAAACTGACCACCTGTCACCTTCTCCCTCACAGTTGGCGAGCGGCTAAGAGAGGAAACTTGATAAAAATCGACGCAATTAACCAGGGCATTGAGAAAGAGAAATTGAATATCCTGCACATTCACATACACAGAGCAACAGCGAATCCACTGTCCCAGTTTCACAAAGTTCCGACTTTGCAGCAAATGCTGACCGTTCATCTACTAATGTGTTCTGGGAAAGGAAAACAGAGGGTCAGCTCGACTCAGATTTTGGAAAACGAATCATTTACTTTTGTTTAAACCATTGAGATCGGTTGCATGGTCAAGGACAGGATTTAAGTAGGACTCTGGGAAGAGTGCGCTAATAGAGGTGTCCATACATCACACTCAATGACAGCAAACTGTAGAGCTGAATGAAACAGTATTAGCTCTGCAAGTTGACTGCTGATGCTGTGCCTCCTGCATTCGTGCTTTGCCAATTCACGTCAGCAGTCAATGTTCCTTCCTCATATCACGGTCAATGCATGAAAGACCAATTAAGTTAATCAATACTGCGGATCCACCAGTGCCTGGTGATTAGATGCAGAGAGACTGACTCAGCACTGACAAAGCTAGCCGAGCCGAACTATGAGCATTCAGTGTGTCCCCTGAAATAAGACAGCAGAAGATAATGTGGTTCCTGGAATGGCTGCTTTCATGGAAAGCATGATTATCCTGCGTTGGACTTCAAGGGCACAACTTGTCATATTCTTTAGTACATTTTGAAACTCCGGGGATCCAGAAGGTTTCTCAATGACACCCTGGCTCAGTGCAAGTCATAAGTGATAAAGCAAAAAGGGCCAACATTTTATTTCCATATTTCAAAGCTGCCAGAATTGGGTTCGTCCTAGATAAGATGTCAGGTGACTGCTACAGTGAGGTTTCAAAATCCCATGCTCCGATCAGTGTCAGAAAGAAGTTTTGCATGCTGGGTGATTGCAGTCTCTTGCGGCTGCTAGCTCTGCAGTTCACTGATCTTTCGGCACCAGTTCGACACAGAATATGAAACAGGAAGATGAGGAACTGGAACGGGTTACTGCAGTTCATTTGGTTTGGCCTCACCCGGTGCTTTTCAAGGTGCTTCCTCCATCAAAGGTCCCATTACCCTGCCCAGTCCCTACCACTAACATCTGTGACTCCAATGACCCCATCCTGTGCCACTTTAACAAAACCTAGTTTTCAAGCCCTAACCCATCTCCTTTTCAATCTGGATGCACAGTCATTCCATGGCTACCCATCAGTAGGATGACACACCCACCCTCTATTTCTTCTTAACCCATCACCAGCCTCCTCCAACTGGCTGAACATGTTCTCACAGCGAACAGCTTGTCTTTTAACTCCTCTCACTTCCTCCAGGAAACAGGTGTTGCTATGGGAACCTGCATGAATCCAAGTGATGTTCATCTTTTGTAAGATACACTGAACGCTCTTTGCTCCAGTCTGACTCAGGACTTCTTGCTGACCTTTCCTTCCTATCACATTGAAGATATCAGTGCTGCTTCCTGCTCTTCCCTGGATCTAGACAATTTCCCAAAAGAGGCGTTACATCCCGTAAATATGTGAATGAGGGACCTGTTATCTGTTTTAGGCAGCTGCTAGAAACTCTGGGAAAACAGCCCAACTCAATTCCTGGTTGGATGCTTTTTGGGCAAGTTTGGGATGCAGAATGTTGACCCCTGAAAACGGGCTGCAATGTGTTCAGTTTACATCAGTGAAGCAGACACAACATGGTCCAATTTCTACCCCTTTGTCCTCTGGCATTCTACACTGTTCCTGTGAAACTCAACAAAAGCTGAAGGGGTGGCACATCACCAGGAAACGATGCAGCCCTCTGGCCTGAATATTGACACTAACACCTTCAGGCCTTGACTGTAGCTCCACTTTTCTCTCTGGTAGGAAGTCCTGCAATGTTGAATGGACATAGCATAGTTTCTGAGGATTGGGCGAGGGGAGGGCGTTTGGAGCAGGTTGGTGCCTGTGGTGAGGGCCCGACATCGAACATGGTGCTGGTGAGACAGTCGATCTGCTTTTCTCTTCCACCTGGCTTCTTGGTCACGGGAGCAGTTTCTCATGTGGGCCATTTCCACTTGCTCATCCCCCACCCTTTTAGACATTCGAGCATGCTGTGTGGAGGCCAGGTCATTGAGCGTATTTAAGACCGAGATAGATAGGTTCTTGATTGGTAAGGGGATCAAAGGTTACGGGGAGAAGGTGGGAGAATGGGGTTGAGAAACTTATCAGCCATGATTGAATGGTGGAGCAGACTCGATGGGCCGAATGGCCTAATTTCAGCTCCTATGTCTTATGGTCTTATGGAGTCTCACAGTTATTTCATTAATTTCTCTCATTATGCCTCTTACTTCCTCATGCTGCATATTCATTTCTTGTGCATTACCTAAGCACATTACTGGCAATTCTAATCCTTTTTCTCAATGTAGTACTTTCTTCCTTCCTTCCCGCCACCCCCCCCCCCAAAAAAAAAACACACAATTCCATTCCCCTAGTTATGTTCCTTTTTTAAATGCTGTTTATTATTCACATCTCCCCATTCCGGATCCCAAAAATGTGAACTTTCCTGCTTTCTCCACAGAGGCTAGTATTTTCTGATTTTCAGCAGCAGCAGCATTTTGTTCATTCCTGTTTAGATTTCCTTGTCCACTTGTGGTCATAAGATGAGCTGACTGACTTATGAAGAGTCTGCATGTTAAGCAGTTCATTTCTGGGACAGGCCAAGGTTGATCATCTTATCTGAAGAGACAACTAAATGGGTTCCTTTACACACACACTTGGTTATTCAGCATAGAAGTAATTCTCACATCTTCTAATTCCTAATTTGCTGTCACATAGGTTTTCTACTTCATTATCTAGGAGACTCTAACATTCAATTCTTTTTTTTTCCCCAGTGATCAGGTCGCCCCTCAGTTTTCTCTGCTCCAACGAAAACAACCCAAGTCTATCCAACCTCTCTTCATAACTTAAATGTTTCATCCCAGTCAACATCCTGGTGAATCTCCTCTGCACCCCCTCCAGTGGAATCACATCCTTCCTATAATGTGGCGACCAGAACTGCACACAGCACTCCAGCTGTGGCCTCACCAAGGTTCTATATAACTCCAACATGACCTCCCTACTTTTGTAATCAATGCCTCGATTGATAAAGGAAGGTGTCCCATATGCCTTTTTCACCACCCCACTAACATGCCCCTCCGCCTTCAGAGACCTATAGACACACACGCCAAGGTCCCTTTGTTCCTCAGAACTTCCTACTGTCATGTCGTTCATTGGATACTTCCTTGTTAAATTACTCCTTCCAAAGTGAGTCACCTCACACTTTTCAGGGTTAAGTTCCATCTGCCACTTATCTGCCCATTTGACCATCCCGTCTATATCTTCCTGTAACCCAAGACACTCAACCTCACTGTTAACCACCCGGCCAATCTTTGTATCATCCGCAAACTTACTAATCCTACCCCCCACATAGTCATCTATGTCGTTTATATAAATGACAAATAATAGGGGACCCAGCACAGATCCCTGTGGTACGCCACTGGACACGGGCTTCCAGTCACTAAAGCATCCTTCTGTTATCACCCTCTGCCTCCTACAATTAAGCCAATTTTGAATTCACCTTATCAAATTACCCTGTATCCCATGTGCATTTGCCTTCTTTATAAATCTCCCATGTGGGACTTTGTCAAAGGCTTTGCTGAAATCCATATAAATTACATCAACTGCGCTACCCTCATCTACACACCTGGTCACATCCTCAAAACATTCAATCAAATTTGTCAGGCATGACCTCCCTCTGACAAAGCCATGCTGACTATCCCTGATCAAACCTTGCCTCTCCAAGTGGAGATAGATACTCTTCTTTAGAACTTTCTCCAATAGTTTCCCTACCACTGATGTGAGACTCACTGGCCTATAGTTCCCTGGCTTATCTCTACAACCCTTCTTAAATAGCAAAACCACATTAGCTGTTCTCCAGTCCTCTGGCACATCCCCCGTGGCCAGAGAGGAATTAAAAATTTGGGTCAGAGCCCCTGCGATGATTGACATTGAACTCATTTTGGCTTATCACATAGATTTACACAAAACTTACAGTATAGAAACAGACCAATGGCCCATGCCAGTCTTTGTGCACCACACAAGCCTCCTCGATTTTAATAAAGGAGTCATGTTTGCTCATGCACTTTGAATTCTGAGCTGTCTCTGGTTATTTGAAATCCCAAGAACCTCACACCTCCCAATCTACTTCACCACCCAATCAGCATAACATTCCATTGCTTTCTCCCTCATGTCCTTATCTAACTTCACATCAAGCACATCTTTGTTATTCATCTCAACTACACTAAGTAGTAGCAAGTTCTACATTCTAACCAGTCTCTCGGTAACATAGGGACATGAAACAGGAGCCCATTCCACCATTCAATGTTCAGTCCAACTAGTTCATGGTGATGTAGTGAGTTACAACTGAGGGTCTTGCAGGTGCAGATAGCGCTGCTAACATGCTGATAGGGTTAGGTGAAGACAAGCTGTTGTTGGGCGTGGACTATTTGGGCCAAGTGGCCTATTTCTTTGCTGTAATTTGTAGGTAAACCTACCTTTGGCAACCCAAGGGATACGGGATTTGAAGTTAAGCTGTTTGCTTTTTTGAAGGATGAGGTGAAAAATTTATTGGGGAATTGAAATTAATATAGTCACAGAGACTGCTTCAAGCACACTGGCAAAGATTAAATATTAAAACAAAGATTTTTTCAGTGAGCAGACAGAAAATCTCAGCATCCATCTGACATTGAAATTTTCCAATCATCTTTCTGATTGAAGCTTTCTGCAACAGTTGGGATTTCTTTATTCACTGAATGAAAAGAAATAAAAGCTTGTCTGCCAGACAATTCCGCCTTGGGCTAAGGAGAGTTAGAATGTCCTAGATATTGTCATAGCAATTCCAGCACAGTAGGAGCTCATTGTGGCTGCATTAGCTCCACATCACAGCTACCTACTCTGATACCATTTTAGCGTCCTTATACCTTTTAATATTTATCTTCAACCATTTCTCTAATTTCCTCTTAAATATTGTGATTGAGGAGGCTCCGATACCCTTTATACTCTGATAACCCTTTAAATAAGAACTTTCCGCTTTCTGCTCTCATATCCCATTCTACATTTATGTCCCTTTTCACTGAAAATAATTTTACAACATATCGGAGCAGGCTCGAGGGTTCAAACGCTCTACTCCTGCTCCTAATTTAAATGTTCGTACTTCCCCTCTCAAACCCTGCCCAAATTTCAATACTACGAGTGATTTTCCCTTGGATTTTGGCATGAAGTTTGCAGCAGTAATGACGGCGAAACTGTCAGCGCTCGCCATCATTGCTCCTCTGGAACTGACAAGAACTTGCCCTTTTACAGCTGTTAGCTTCATTATAAAAACTCCTGATCTGCCCCAGCAACATGCCAAGTGCAACCAGGATGGTTGAAAAGCATTTCTGAATGAGGTTAGTAAAGGAATTGAGGTTGGTAAAGGAATTGAGGTTGGTAAACAAATTGAGGTTGGTAAACGAATTGAGGTTGGTAAACGAATTGAGGTTGGTAAACGAATTGAGGTTAGTAAACGAATTGAGGTTAGTAAATGATGGTTAGTTTTGTGCTGTGGACACATACTCAGCAGGAAATGCGTTGAAGCATTATTTATTTTCAGGTGACAATGTATCACTCTTCAAAGCTTTCCAAAAAAACTTTGGGTGACTTTGAGAATTCCACCTGACAAAGTGTGATGTCCGTTTATTTCAGAAGCAATGTGATTTCTTGCACAGGCATTATCCCTACCTTTAGAATCCAGAGTTTCTTTCAAGACAATTTCCACTCTTTCAACATGATGTTGGTTCCAGATGGGATCCAAGGAATGACGATTATCATGCCGGAACGGTAAAATATGGGCAATCGCCTGAAACCACGATTAGGGGAAAAGAAAAAGGGTCATGAATAGAAATATTGAGGCATGTAAACCCTGTCCAATTAATTTTTTCACCCCAGGCGGTCTATCTTTCTCGCACCCTGCCTGAGTTGGTTCCAGGATTTCAATCCAGGGAATAGTGAAGGAAAAAAATGATACATTTCCAAGTGAGGGTGGTGTGTGACTTGGAGGGGAACTTCCAGGTGGCGGCGTCCCCATGCATCTGCTGCCCTTGTGCTTCAAGGTGGTAGTGTTTTGGAAGGTGCTGTTGAAGGAGGTTTGGTGAGTTCCTGAGGTGCATCTTGTAGATGGGACACACAGCTGCCATGGTGCGCCGATGGTGGAGGGAGTGAATGTTAGTGTATTGCAGGCAAGCCGTCACACCCACATTTCCTAACCATCGAGAAGGGAAACGCTAGGCCACAAGCTAACTCGTCACATTACTGCCCTTCCTGAAATCCATGTCTGAACTGGGAACGTTCCTGACTTTTGCGGATCACCAGTTCAGAAGGCAGTGCATTGTACTGCTGAACCACTGTAACACTTTGTGTGCGTATTAAACTTTGAAGTCTGTGGTTTTACATTAGTCTATCAGCCCCTTCATTAGCAAGTCGTGCTTTCAGCATTTCCTCATCCATATTTTCAAACAGTTGGTCAATTGTTTTCTCAAGAGAGTGCAGTGGAGGTTTACAAGAAAGTTCACAAGAGGTTTACAAGAATAGTTCCAGGGGTGAGAAACTTCAGTTATGAAGATAGATTGGAGAAGTTGGGACTGGTCTCCTTGGAGATAAGAAGGCTAAGAGGAGATTTGATAGAGGTGTTCAAAATCATGAGGGGGCTGGGCAGGGTAGATAGGGAGAAGCTGTTCCCACTCATAAACGGATCAAGGACGAGTGGGCACAGGTTTAAAGTGATTTGCAAATGAAGCAAATGTGACGTGAGAAAAAGCTTTTTCACACAACGAGTGGTTTGGGTCTGGAATGCACTGCCTGGAAGTGTGGTGGAGGCAGGTTCAATCGAGGCATTCAAGAGGGCATTAGATGATTATTTGAATAGAAGCAACGTGCAAGGATGCGGGGAGAAGGCAGAGCAATGGCACTAAGTCTAATGCTCATTTGGAGAGCCGGTGCACACATGATGGGCCGAATGGCCTCCTTCTGTGCCTTGAAATTTCTGTGATTCTGTGATTCAATCAGAGCTCCCATTACCACACTATGAAAAAGGCAAATGCAGATTTCACCAAGACTATGTTTATCCCCCGGCTATAATTAAACTGATTTGTAGAAACATACGAAATACAAAGAGGAGTAGAGGCCATTGGGCCCATCAAACCCACCCCATCCACAAACCCAATCCCCTTACCCTGCTTGTCACCAATTCAGGGAATTCTTCTCCAACTTCGAAAGGCAATCAACCAAGGCTCCAGCAGATCACAGTGACAAGAACTGATCCTGTCTAACTGGATATAAGCTCTCAAGAACAGACCACACTCCTTTCACAGGGACAGCAGCAACCCTTTACCTACCATATGTTCAGGAAGTCTAGACCTGAGGCCAGTGACTCCCTGTGAAAAGAGCCCCTTCCTGGTGTGTAACCTGACTACTCCAGATTGTGTAAATCTAACCCCACCGCCTCTCAATCCTACTCACCTCAAACAACTAGATCGAGTCCACTCCCTCTGTGATCAAAATCTTGCGTCACATACTCCCTCAGTCTGAACCTCATCAGAGTAGACAATTTTTGTATCTCACCCTCATAAATAACAGGCCTAGGATTTAGGTGTCATCCTGGTCGCTCTCCTCTCCAGCCTCCCCAGAGCCTCAATATTCTTCACCACACACAAGGGCCAAAGTTAGAAAGAATATTCCATGTGTGGATATACTGGGACCTTTTATAGAGTAAACAGAGTGCTTTTTGTCTTGTATTCAATGGTCCTCCCAGTGCCTTCTAAAACCTTTAATTTGCTTTCTCTATTAGCACCATACATTGCTTAAGTGCAATGATTGATTAATAATTACTACCAGGTATCTCTCTTGATATATCACTATTAATGGGTATCTTTGCAAAGTATAAATATTCCTGGGGTTTCTTAATCTCAAATACACAACGCTTGTCCACATTAAAAGACATCTGCCAGACATAGGCTCATTTCCCTACAGTTGTCTAAAATCAGCCAATAACATATTGATTTTGGTTTGAATTGCTAACTCCGATGCATTTTTTTTTATGTATTCAACAAATTTAAGAATGTTTCCATCAATACCCCCCTTTAAATTGTTTCCGAAAATGATGAACTGCAATGGTTCCAATATGGAGGCTCATGGAACTCCACTTGTAATCAGCTCTATCATCATGAATAACAACCCCCTGCTCCTGAGATCTCGATTGAATCTCCATCCAACATAATATCTGTCATCTAATTCATTGCATAATTTCATTCCTCCAATGTCTGTGCCTTTATCCAGTCTCTTTTGGGACATCAGCAGGACTAAAGCCATCCATCATCTTACTCAATTCCACATAGAATTTAATAAGGTGTATAAAACTATTAACGACCTCAACAGAGTGCCCATTTCCCTTAGCAGGGATGTCAATAACCAGGGAGCATGGTCCTAAAGTAATTGGTAGAAGGATTAGAAGGGAGCTGAAGAGATTATTTTTCATTCAGAGAGTGGTGGGGCTCTGGAATTCACTGCCTGTAAGGGTGGTAGGAAAGAAACCCTCACTGTATTTAAAAAAAATACTTTGATATGCAATTGAGGTACCCATTACTTACAGGGTCACAGAACAAGAGCTGGAAAGTGGAATTAGGCTGAATAGCTCTTTCTTTGACAGTACAGACAGAATAGGCTAAATGGCCTCCTTCTGTACTGTAAATTTTCCATGATTCGATGAATTCAATCAGGTTAGTGAGGTGGAATCCAGGTTTCTTGAAGTCATTGTGGGAGTCCCTAATGACTACCTTAACTCTTGAATGGATGAACCACATCTTGCACAATGTTATCCAACAGCTTCTCTGTAGCTGACATCAAACTCATGGGCCTATAGTTATCTGAATCCAATTTCTTCCCCTATGTAAACAATGGTAAAAGGGAAAAAGCTGTAAGTTCATGGGAACTAGCACAAACCTCCCTCAGTTGGAAATTTGATGCATTAAAAACACTGAGGTGCAGCAGAACTGAACCTATGGACTGACTGAAGGTAAATGATACTCCTTTATGTCAAAAGTATATATGTTGTAAAGCATTTTTGTTGTCTATTTCAAGTGGTCATTGGCTGTCTATCCAATGGTACAATGATACTTCATTGGTCCTAAATTCAGGTAATGCATTTACATGACAGAACAACTTGAAGGAATCAGGGTCAGATGTAGCTGCTTGCGTGTTATGAATCTGAGTCTATGTGACATTTAGGGCACTTGTATACTATATCTCAGTGCAGTCTGGCCTAGCGGCCAATAGCAAAATGAAATTCCTGCATTACACTCCCATTTCCTTGATAGAAGCCTGTCACTAGTCTCCCGAAAGCTGACCAGATCCATCAGTGGTTTTCCATAGTAAGCAAGAGAATCTGGGTTGGGCACTGTATACTGGGAGATGCCGTCAATTGTGTGACATTTGTGCAATGGCACTGACAACGTGACTGCAATATTAAAGCCTCTTTAGAGCTGGCATCAGCAATTGTCCAATTCCAACGAAATGAGCAGCTTCTCTAAGGCAACGCCTGCGCATCACAACGAGAAAACTGGACAAAAATGATGGAGGGCGACCATGCACCACTGGACACAGCACTCGTTGTAGTAAAGACAACAGTTTTTTCTCTGCCCCGCTATGCTGAGTTACAGTTTGATAGGTAAGATACCACAGAGCTACCAACAATCCCCTTCTGCCATAGTTAACCCATGAAAAGTAGGTATAGTGGACTATTCTTGATAGGGTCCATAACTGAGAAACATAGTGGTGTCTCCGTACAATGTTCATAAATTTTCCAATTGCTGTTAAGAGTAGGAACCTTAGCTCATTTTCTTCCCTCTCACTCAAAAGCAGGGAGGTCAACTATACCATTGCCATCAGCATCCTAGGCTGTGATTGGCTTGCTCATTAAAGAACAGGGACCAATGTAAATTCAGCATCATATTACGCAGTGTTTCCTACTGAACACCATTGAACCTTCTAGGACAGCAGGAGACATTGCTCTCTGCTTATCATGGCAGTAATTAGGGAAGTGGATCCGCAGGCAGACCAGGTACAGTAGTGTCGTGGTTATGGACTGATAATCCAGAGAATGTGAGTATAAATCCGACCAGGGCAGACTGAGAATTTGAATTCAGTTTAAAAACCTAGAAATTAAAAAGCTGGTATCAGTAAAGGTGGCTGCGAAGTTATTCGATTGTAATTGAAAAGACTCTACCAGTTCACCGATGTCTTTTGGGGAAGGCCAGGCTAAAGCTGTCTGGTCCATATTTGACTCCAGTCCCATACCAGCATGGCTGACTCATACCTGCATCTGGAGTGGCCCTAGTGAGCTACTCAATTGTATGAAACCAATATGGGATGGGCAATAAATGTCAGCTTTACCACTGACACCCACATCCAAAGAATGAGTGATAAGAATAGATGATAGTGTTACTTAATTATTCCACCTCATAATCAGCAGGTTTTTTTTTAAATTAATTCAGGGGACATGGGTGTTGCTGGCAAGACTGGTATTTACTGCCCTTGAGAAGGTGGTGGTGAGCCATCTTCATGAATCACCGCGCTCCTTGTGGATTACAGTTTTTGTAACAGTTTTGATGCGACCGACCAGCTTGTTTGGCCCCTTCAGAGGGCAGTTAAGGGTCAACCACATCGCTCCGGGTCTGAGGTCACCAGGCAACGAAGGCAGATTTCCTTCCCTAAAGGACATTAGTGAACCAGTTCACTCTTTACAACAACCTGGTAGTTTTATGGTCAACATTACCGATGCTGACTTTTTTATTCCAGTTTGTATTTAACTGCCGTGGCAGGATTCGAACTTACATCTCTGGAATTTTAGTCCAGAGCACTGAATTTACCAGCCCAGTGACATAATCGCTCAGCTACAATACCTGATGCGTAGAGGCGCTCCATAAATCATTCATTGAAAAGAAAAATGGACAACTTTGAAAAGTAGCCAGTGCGTGGACTCAGCCCGCAAAGGCCGGAACAAGGGATTGGGATTTGCGATGCTCTTGTTCGATCATGGGAACCAAACGCACCTGTTTACCAAGGTAATGGTCGATCCTATACATCTCCTCCTCGCGAAGGACCTTCTGCAGCGCCTCGGCTAACCGCTGAGCTGAACCCAGGTCGTGTCCGAAGGGCTTCTCTAGGACAACGCGCAGCCAGGGCCCTGCCCTCGGACGGCAGGTGGCGTTGATCTTGGTTGCTATGTCAGCGTAGGCAAAAGCGGGGACGGAGAGATAAAAAAGGCGGCCTTCCTCATCGAGCCCTTCCTGCGCCAGCACCTCCTTGATCTTCTTGTTCAGGACAGAGTAGTCCTCCAGCGTGTCCAACTGATGGTACTGGGTCAACTTCAGAAACTGATCTTTGAGCAAAGCGCATCTGACTGACGGCACATTCGACAAACAAGACAGGCCCTTCAGTATCTCGTACATTGCCGGCGCGCCTTCGGAGGAGCTGAGTCGAGTGCCACCATAAAAACTCAGGCTGTGGGCGCCCCCAAACTGCTCCACGTACGACTGAAATAAACCTTGCCACAGGTACTTTTTAGCCAAGTCTCCGGTGGCCCCCACTAAGATAACAGAAATATGAGACTTGGATTCTACTGCAAGCACCAGCAGCAATGCGCACAGAAGCAGCCCATATCCAATTTGTGTCGAGGTCATCGTGACGTTGGGCTGAGTTATCCCCCAAGCACCTGGAAAAAAAAGAAACATAAGATTAAATGGTTTGCGATTCCAGTTCTCGCAAAAAGATGGCAATTTTTAATCTCTGCCACATCTAATGACAATATTCAGGAACTTAAAAAGAAATATCATTCATATAGTGAAAGCAAGATACTTGAGATGCTGGAAATCTCTAATAAAAACAGCAAGTGCTGGAAATATTCAGCAGGTTTTATTCTGCCATATACTCTGGACAAGTGCTTTAGCTCTTTGCTACAACCATTACCACTCCCTTTGTCTTTTGTTCCATGACATCTTTGTCATTTAATCTCTCCCGCCCTCTACCCTAGTACCGACCTTCCTTTTCATTCTTCCTTCCCCCATCATGTTTCTATCTCCCTTCAGCTCTGAAGAAGTCATATACAACTCGAAACATTAACACTGTTTCTCGCTCCACCAATGCCGTCATACCTGCTCAGTATTTCCAGAACTTTCTGTCAATCATATAAGGCCTTACCACAACCTCAGAATGTCCCAACATGTTGTAAATGTAATTGTTTACTTTGAAATGTGGCCACTGATATGTGAACAAATGTGGCAGCCAGTTTGAGCTTGGTGAGGTCCCCATACACAGCAAATAAGATGAATGATCAACTGATCTGGTTTTACGGTATTGGTTCAGGAATGAATGTTGGCCAGGGCACAGAGAGAACTCTTCTCCCTCTTTCAAAATAGTGCCACTGGATTGCTAATGGCTGCCTTAACAGGTGAACAGGGTAGAGGCAGTAACAGAAAATGCTCAAAAAACTCAGCAGGTCTAACATCATCTGATGAGATAAAAAACAGAGTTAACGTTTCGAGCCCGTATGACTCTTCTTCCGAGTCTTCTTCTTCTGCTCTCCACAGATGCTGCCAAACCTGCTGAGTTTCTCCAGCATTCTCGGTTTTTGTTCCAGATTTCCAGCATCCGCAGTATTTTGATTTTATATTAGGGTAGAGGCAGCCGCTGGAGGCTAATGAAGGCTGGAAGCTTTGATCACTTTCCTCCTTCCCCAGGAGTTTTGTAACTCTGATTTCTTAGCACTCAGCTGGGAAGCTATGTCAATACATTAAAGTGTGTTTTGCACTTGCATCTATCAGTTATATATTAGCCAATCACCATATAAGTGCTAAGTGCTCTTTAAACAAGAAGCTAAAGAGAAATATCCCATCAGGAGAGCTGATGGATGCTGATTGACCTGAGAAATGCACATGCTCCGGCTGCACGATCCAAATGAATCCAGCAAACTCACAACACTGGGTAAAAACATCCAAATCAAAGCCCAGGCTTCAATGAGAAGCTCAGGCCTTCAAGGACAAACTTTACGTGAAGGAATTAAAGGATGCAAAAAAAAACAATGTGATAGATAAATTTATTCTTGTTATTGCATGAAAACTTTAATTGTTTTGTTCTTGAACCTTTTATTTGGAAATTGGAAATTTCATGGCCTGGAAAGAAATCAGGAGGCCTCTGGAATGATTTGTGGGAATTTGGTAGTCGGATTGTGCAATCATCATGGTGATGCACTCTCATCCATCCAATAGCCACGCAGGGCAGACCCTTATGGGGGTGATGAGACCCCCACGTCACTTCTTTTCCAGAAGGCCACTCAGGCATCTAGAAGGCCAGCAGTGGGTCGTCCCCTGGGATCAAGGACCCAGAAGTCCCAGCCACCAAGAACCGCCAGCCAATCAGAGGCCAGCAGCTATTCTGTGCTCAGCAGCGCCACTGGAAAGGCGGTGGCTCTGCCGGTACTGCACCCACCTGAGGCCCAGGATCAGGGAGGGACCCGGGCACAGGCGTCGATGGTGGGAGGGGCATCGTGGTGTGAGGGGTGCAGAGGAGGAGCGGTGAGGGGATTCAGCAGCACCGGCAAGGGGGGTGGCTCAGCTTCCTCGATGCCTGGTCCCTCGGTCAGGCACTGAGTGCCTGGAAGTGAGAGACCCCCACCCTGGGAGCTCACACGCAAACACGCTCGGTAAAACCAGCAACAGCGGGAAGGGAAGACCTCCACAGGTCTTCCCGCCTCTGGCTTAATCAGGGTGGAGGCAGGAAGGTGACGGAGTCCCCACCTGGCACCCTCCTGCCCGATTAATTGCCCCCCCCCGCCCACCCCCCCACCATCAATCCTGCCACGGGGGAGGGCACAAGATTCCGCCCTATGTGTGTCACACAGTGTGACACTGTCCACAATGAAAAGACAGGCCACAGCACCACCTAGGGGAGAAACAGGTTTTTCAGTGAAACACCCTCCCCATAAAGCAATCGACTCTCCCGTTGTGTTGCACGTGGTAAATCAGAGAACATGGTCTCTTTTACCGGCTTCCGCTGCCTTTGTGTTTCTCTCTCTCTCTCTATCCTACACCTGTCTCTCTCTCTCCCTCTCTCTTTCTCTTCTGTTTTGCTATCTGACCTCTCACTGTCCTCACTTCTGATTTTGGGGTAAGAGATGGTGGGTAAGGTGGCATAGCCAGTGGTGAAAGAATTTAGCAACCACAGCAGGCCCCACTTACGGTGGAGAATTCAAGGAAAATGTAGCCTTCATGGCTCCCTTCCCATCCTTCCCTCCAGTGTTTCACGCTTTCCTCCTCCAAAATGTGACTATTAATATGGTTTTCCCCCCACTGTACCACTAAACCCCTCCTTTTTCACTACAGTCACTACCTCTAGCTTTCCCTCTTTGAATTACCCACTGAACCTCTGTAATCTTTCCTTGCTCTATCATCAATTATCTCATCCTTTATTTACTCCCATATCCCGTGACTTTACGGCCAAAGATGAACGGTGAGTGGCCAGAGATCCCCTTACCCCGTTTTCTTACATTTTCTTCTAAAATATCAATTTTTTTTAAGAAGAAATCAATTTGGAATGAGGAAAGAAATAGCCTGTCTCTCTCTCTCTCTCTTTTGTCTGTCCATGTATCACCTCATGTGGTGGCTGGTGAGATAGTTAGTCTCTGCCATTCCATTGTTCATTACTTTACTTCCAGTTTTAATACATGCTGCTAAACCAGAATCTTGCTCCCTATGCCCCACCTTCATAAAACATTTGTCACCACCCACCAAACTCTAAAGCTTCACCAGTTGATTAGCTGTCACCTTCAGAGTAATATTCACTACTACAGTTAACAAACACACATAATGTCAACATTCTGAATGTATAATCAGAACTAAAAGCTCAAGGTTTATTATTGGATATAATGCATAATTGAATATTTAATTCCCATTCCACAAAGAACACAGAAGACAGGGGTGTCCAACTTGTGCCCCCTTCCCCTCAAACTATGGCAATCTGCCCTTCTCTCGCCCCTGAGTCAGAGCTTTGTGGATTCAAGTCCCATTACAAAATCCAGGCTGACAATCCAATACAGTACTGAGGGAGTGCTGCACTGCTGGAGGCGCCATCTTTCAGATGGAATATTAAACCCTCTCAGGCGGATGCAAACAATCCGATGGCACTATTTTGAAAAAAGAGCAGGGATGTTATCCCCAGTGTCCTGGTCAATGTTTATTCCTCAAATGACAGCACAAAATCAGGTTATCTGATCATGATCACATTGCTGTCTGTGGGAGCTTGCTTTACGCAAATTGACTGCTGCATTTCCTATGATGCCACAGTGATTACACTTCGAAAGTACTCCATTGGTTGCAAAGGAGCTTGGGCTGGCTTGAGGTTGTGAATAGACGCTGCACCAAGTCAAGTCTTTCCTTCCCTTCCTCAGTTCTTCAGCTCAGTTCTATTATCATGCTCCTACTCACAGGTGTATTCTGTTGGAATGTCATGGCTTTGGAGATTAATAACCACTGTTTTTGCTGCTGATACCTCTGGGGTGGACAGATTCCAACCCAGAACACCAAGATCTTTCAGTATCAGTAACTGGAGATACGCACGAATTAAAAGTTGCACTGATTCAAACTTTACACTGACCCATCTCCCCATCCCATCTCCGAGACCCCACTGTACCCTCCTACAACAGTCCATGACGACAAGGAAAAGTCGGCACTTGCTGCCCAAAGCGTCCGACGATTTCGCAACTCAACGCAAACTCGTTTCGCACCTTCACCACAGAACAGACTCCTTAATCTCAGGACTGACAAAGCAAACTCACCTCCCACATCATTTGAAAATGCACTGAAATGCTGGCAAGTTTTCAAGAACCGGTTTATGGAAGTGCCACCGCAGCTTTTGAAATAGAAAATGTGGCACAATTATTTCGCTGAGCAAAAAACATGACACAAATGCTCTCACAGCAGGGGTGTAACATTAGACTCACACAAGCCACTTGTTCCAGTGTGCCAGGCAAAGCGGAATAACAAGGCTTGGAAATATAGAGAAGCCGTCTTAATGCAAAATTTTATTCCCTCAGTGCACCCCAGTGTCTGATCCTCTCCTCTTTTCCATATGTACATTCTAAAGTAACTAACCAACATATTTACTCAGAATATTTATGCCTTATTAAAACAAACCAAAATCAAGAACGACTGATTTATAAAGCGGTGCTTCATCCACATGTGATTTCAACAGACCCCATATAGTTCTATAAAAGGACAGGTACATAATCCTCCTCGTCCTCCAGAAACCATGCTGTAAGAGAGCATCGGTGATCATGGGCGTCCATTGGATTGGCCCATGATTATGCTTGGCAAGGTACTGCAGTGGTTTGCTGTTGCCTTGTGCAGCTTGCTGACCAGACTACACACCCAGAGTCTCACCCCGTCCGCATGTTACCCTTGAGGTGGCTGTGGTGGGGAAGAGACTGTTGTGGGATGTGCCTTTGCAAAGAAGGTCTAGAGAGAAATGCATCCTGAGCAGCTCTGTGACGCAGGACTCTGTGCTCTACGGACTGTTCCCACTGAGACAAACGTCAACTGCAGCTGGAGGATCATCAACTTGGTGAAAGATGTTTTTTTGGCCTGCCCAAAACTTGTTGGTCTTCCCAAAACTTGTTGGTCTTCCAGCGCAAAGAGTTGTCCCCGACTGTGTGTTGCAGACTGGCACATTCCAAGGTCCAGGACTACGTGCTGAGGGATGCACTAAAGCTTGGGGCAGCCGCCGCAAAGGCGCAATGGGGAAAGGTCGCTGTCTAAGACCTTTCTGCCATAGTGCACCGAGGGGCTGGGAACTGTATAGACCACAGGCTGTATGACTCACACTGAAGGTATGCAGCGAATATTACAAGTATCACCGTTATACTGAAGCACCTCAAAGTGCAACATGATCTACGTAGACAACTTAAATACCATTGCACTGTCTGTAATGACCATTATGAAATGTCTGTAATGTTCCTTTGATTGGACTGAAGCACCTCAGAGTGCAACATGATCTATGTACAAAACATGAATATTATTGCGCTATGATGGCCATTTTGAAATGTTTTATAATGTTCTTTCTGATATTTTATGAACAAAGTATATTCTTGCAAAAAATAAATGGGTGGGCAGGAAACTCTCCTGCTCTTACAGCCTGCCTTCAGATGCAGTTGAAAGATTTACTGGCTGATAATCAGGCCACGTTATGAACACACCTTCTGTCACCATTAAGTCCTGAAGTGGGATTTGAACCTGAGCCTCTGGCCCAGAGATAGGGATGCTACCCACTGCATCACGAGACCTCCTGTCCCCCAGATGCTTAACATGGTTTCTAGATCACTGCAATTTCTTTAGCCTATTTTTGATGGGCAGGGGTATTCAGATTATGCAAGCAAGGTGGGTAGATAGAGTTAAGGTACCGGACACCCATGTTCTAACTGAAAGGTGGAACATGCCTGATGGGGTGAATGGTCCCCTCTCATTCCTATGTTCCTTACTGGGAGTGAAAGCACAAATTCAAGTGAAAGATCAGGTGCCAGGGGAAGTCACACTCGAAAAATTCCCACAATTCGTAGTGAAAGGTGATTGGAAAGCCAACAAGAGAAAACTTGGATCTTCAAGATGATGCAAAAGTGCCCTGCATCGAATTGTAGCACACCCCCCACTGTATAAAAATAGTAGCCCTAGGTTCAGTGTAAGGACAGCAGTTAATGATCAATCTCTTTGCCTTGCTTCTCTAGTCGCAGAGATCAGACTGCAGGTTTCAAAAGACCCGAGTCCTGATCCAAGTGGTGCCCATAACAATCGTGGTTTCTCTTTGCTAAGTAGATGGAAATGATGGACAGCTTTTTCTGGATGGCAAGCTGCAACTAGTGGGGGTGCCACAGGGATCGGTCCTTGAGCCCCAACTATTTACAATCTATATTAATGCTTAGAACCATAGAAAAGTTACAGCACATAAGGAGGCCATTCGGCCCATCTTGTCCATGCCAGCCCAAGGACACCCAGATGCCCTTTCTAATCCCACCTTCCTGCACCCGGCCCATAGCCCTGCAGGTTACAGCACTTTAGGTGCAGATCCAGGTAGTTTTTAAAAGAGTTTAAAGTTTCTGCCTCTACCACCAACTTGGGCAGCGAATTCCAGGCACCCTCTACCCTCTGCGTAAAAAAGTTCTTCCTCATGTCCCTCCTACACCTTCTGCCACTTATCTTGAATCTATGTCCCCTGGTTCTTGGATTCAGGGATATAAGGTACTATAGCTAAATTTGCAGATGACACCAAAATAGGCAGGAAAGTAAGTTGCAATGAAGAAATAAGAAATTTACAAATGGATATGGACAGGTTAGGTGAATGGGCCAAAATTAGGCAGATGGAGTTTAACGTGGATAAGTGTGAGGTTATCCATTTTGGTCGAAAGAATAAAAAGGCGACTTATTATTTAAATGGAGAGAAACTTCAGAATGCTTCAGTGCAGAGGGATCTGGGTGTCCTTGTGCATGAATCGCTGAAAGCTAGTATGCAGGCACAGCAGGTAATAAGGAAGGCAAATGGAATTTTGGCATTTATTGCTAAAGGAATTGAGTATAAAAACAGGGAAGTGTTGTTGCAACTGTACAAGGCATTGGTGAGACCGCACCTGGAGTACTGTGCACAGTTTTGGTCCCCTTACTTGAGGAAAGATGTAGTTGCATTGGAGGCGGTTCAGAGGAGGTTCACTAGATTGATTCCAGAGATGTCGGGCTTGTTTTATGAGGAGAGATTGAGCAGTTTAGGCCTATACTCACTAGAGTTTAAAAGGATGAGAGGAGATCTAATTGAGATAATTAAGATGCTAAAGGGGATTGACAGTAGACGTGGAGCGGATGTTTCCCCTTGTGGGGCATTCTAGAACAAGAGGCCATAGTTTTAGGCTAAGGGGTGGTAGATTTAAATCAGAGATGAGGAAGAATTACTTTTCTCAAAGGGTCGTGAATCTGTGGAATTCACTACCTCAGATTGCAGTGGATGCCGGGACACTGAATAAATTTAAGGAGGAGATGGACAGATTTTTAATTAGTAACGGGTTGAAATGTTATGGGGAGAGGGTGGGAAATTGGAGTCAAGGCCGAAATGAGATCAGCCATGATCGTATTGAATGGTGGGGCAGGCTCGAGGGGCTGAATTGCCTACTCCTGCTCCTAGTTCTTATGTTCTTATGGACAGGGATAATTTTTCTAGGTGTTTACCACATTCCCATTAGGAGCCCATAAGAAGGGAGCATTATAGAAATTAGGATGGAAGATGGATTTTGATAGCAAAGTTGAAAGCCAGGTAGGTTTAAGGAATTCAGATCCCTCCGTGACCTCGCCCTCTCCCCACCTTGGTAACCTCTTTCAGCCCTACAGCTATGGCTCCTTCACCCTTGCCTACCCCAGTCCATGCCAACTCTGTGTTCCTCTAATTGGACTCTTTA
This sequence comes from Carcharodon carcharias, assembly GCF_017639515.1. Taxonomy (NCBI): domain Eukaryota; kingdom Metazoa; phylum Chordata; class Chondrichthyes; order Lamniformes; family Lamnidae; genus Carcharodon; species Carcharodon carcharias. The sequence goes on along the minus strand of NC_054481.1, from coordinate 126,069,566 downwards.
CGTGTCCATCACTCCCTTTGCCACACAAATGCAGATGTGCCTTCACATACCTTGCCTCTAAACTGGGGAGACTAGAACTAGGGGGCACAGTTTAAAAATAAGGGCCCTCCCGGTGAAATCAGAGATGGGAAGGATATTTTTCTCTCAGAGGGTCTTGAGTCTGTGAAACTCCTTTCCTCAGAGAGCAGCGGAAGCAGGGGCTTTGAATATTTTTACGGCTGAGTTATTTAGATTCTTGGTGGAGGTAGGTTCGATTGGAGCATTCAAAAGAGAATTAGACCGTTATCTGAAAAGGAAGAATATGCAGGGACATGGGGAGAAGGCAGGATGGTACCAGGTGCTCATTCAGAGAGCCGGTGCAGACAAGATAGGCCAAGTGGCCTCCTTCTATGCTGTAAGAGGGTTTTGGCTGTGAATAGCACATGGATGAGACACTTGCGCTTTATCCATGCGGAATCGATATCAAAAGATTTCGGAAGCACAGTTTTTGTTTCTTGAGGCTGCTGACGATTGTTTGTCTCGGCGTTCCGAATAAAAAAAAAACAATTCTGTAATCCTGTGACAAGCAAGTCAAAGGGTATCGGGGGTAGGCAGGAAAGTGAAGTTGAGGCCACAATCAGATCAGCCCACGATTTACTGAATGGCAAAGCAGGCTCGAGGGGCCATATGACTACTCCCTCTCCTAATTCATATGTTGGTAAACTTGGGAATTCCCTAAACCTCTCTGACCCTCTCTCATACTTTAATACCCTCATTGAAACCTGCTTCTTTGACTAAGCATCGGTCCTCCTAACACTGCCTTCTTTGTCTAGGTGTCAGCTTTTATTGGCTAACCCTTCTGCCAAGGGGTTTGGGATGTCTTTCCAGGTTACACGTGCTGAATAAATGCAACTTGCTGGCGAATTAAATGACATTCGTTAGATTTCTAGAGCGTTTTTTCTAAGTCTTGTCAGTTGCCTGCAAGCAAAGGTTGTTTCGGGAGTTTTGTCCAGTATTCCACGAGCACCACATTTTTCGCTTTAATTAGGTCTCGGACCCAGGATAGTCTTGCAAGCTGACGCTCTTCTGGGATGAAGAGCCGCTCACTTTAACTGCCCGGGACACAGAGGCAGCTCTGATGCAAGAGGGCGTGATCAGGCACTGTCGAACGGGCAATCTTTCTTCCACACTGACTCAGCTAGCCAATTGATTTTCAAGTAAATGCGTAATCTTAGCTTGAATATGCCCATCACATCTAAGGTGATGATGGACCTGCCACCCAAATGCAGCTCAAACAATTGAGAGGCCTGAAGTCTGGCAAACAGGTACAAATACTGCTGTGATAAGCATAAACCCTCAGTGGTACCAGTTCCTGTAGCAGGAAAGATGTTAGAGGGCATGAGCAGGAGTGGAAGGTGCTACAGGTGGCAAGGGGAGAATAGGAGGGAGAGAGATGGGCACAGAAAGCAGGAGGAGAAAGAGAGAGAGAGAGAGGGGGGAGTAGAGGGGATGGAGGGGGATAGAGGGGCAGAGGGAAGGGAAAGAAAAGGGCAGAGGGAATTGGAGGGTAGAGAGAGCGAGGGGACAAAGCTTGGGAGGGAAGAGAGAGGCCGAATAAATAGCAGGAAAAGAAAAGGGGAGGAAGCAAAAGGAAGAGATGGGGAGAGAGGGGGGTAGAAGCCCAGAATGAGAGTGAGCAAGGGGCAGAGAATGAAAGACAAGACAGGAAAAGAAGAATAGAGAGATACAATCACACAGGCAGAGCCTGAGAGAAGGAGAAAGGAAATGAGAGAGACCACAGAAAAAGGGGAGTGAAAACCATGAGACACAGTAAAAGGACTATGAGACAGGAACTTACAACAAAGGATAAGGAAGGAATACAGCAAAATTAGAGAACGGAACATTAAAAAAATTATTGATAGGAAGAGACATGAGTTCAATGCTGTAATCCAGATTTCAAATAAAAACAATGCTTGCTGAAGTAAAAGATATGGGCTTGGTGCCAGAAGTTTTGAGAGTATTACTGAGTTTACCAGCTTATGATATTTGTTGCAGTTTCATTTTCTTGATTTGCAGAGTCAGTCACCCTGGCTCCAGAATAAAATGTGCATTCACCTGACTTCACAAAATTAAATTGCACACTTGCTCTCCAAACAAAGCAACAAGCTACTCTGTCAGCAACAACAGCGTTTAACCACTCACCTGCAATCCTTCACCCTTGTGCTCTCTGCTGCACCAGATCTCTGCTCCCTTCAAACCAACCTTTCACTATTTGTGAGCTAGTCCCTCTGGTCAAAGTTCAGGAAATCCAACTTTAAGGTTTAAAAAGAACGACTGCACAGGAAACAAACGTCTGAAACAAGAAGACAGATTAATATTTGGATAAAGCATTCTCATCCATCTAACACTCCGCTCTCCTTCTGTACCTCTTCCATCAGCCTGACAACCATTGCCGCCAACTCAACTTCCAACTCGACATCAAACTCTGGGTGTGCCAAATCCTCTCCAGCATAAATGACAAAAACTGCAGCCATCAGCTTCAGCCCAGCAAACACCGATAAACCCCAGCCTTGCTTCTAACGCATTCCTTGGCCAGCACCTCACACTTAGCCCAGAGATTCTACAGTCCCAGCTCAGCCTCTTCCCCCAGATCCCACCAATCACTAAGATCAATTTTCTTTACCTCTGCTTCCAAGTGTCCTCTGCTGACCACCAAAGTCCTTTATCCATCGATGTATCAACGCACAACTGGACTCTTGTCACCTTCTTGTTTCTCTGTACAGCCGACAGGTGATTCAGAATACACCACCTCCAGTCCTGAACCGTACTGAGCTCTGCAACCCAATACCCCTGTCATGGTCAAGCTCCCCAAAGCAAATGACTTAAAGATTCTCACCCTCAGCTGCCAATCCTTCCATGGCTGCCCACCATTATCACCTCTAGCTTTATGTCTCTGCGCAAAATCTTGGGTCCTCCAACACCAGCCCACTTCTCATTCCCTGCCCCCTCTAACATTGGAAAACCAGCTTCTGACATTGCTTACAGCTGCGTCACCCCCAACTCAGCCTTGCTATCTCCCCCGCCGATGGACACACAACCAGTCCTGTGCCACTCAAATCCATTTCAGGACAGGCAACTCCAGTACATCACCTCAGGGGGGGTTACAACACAGGAATGGAGCACCGCATCATCAAATTGCCAAACACTTGTGAATGATGTCTATCCGCTCCAGGGCTGGCGCTTCTGTCGCCACAGTGCAGAGAGGTTAAATTTTCTCCTCAGTCAAGAATCACTGAGGTCAGAGGGCACCTCCCCACCCTTCTGCTCAAGAACATCCAGCTCAGCACAAGCCACAAAGTGAAGCAAGGGCCCTGTGATCGATACAGCTCAGCACTACGCTGATCAGGAATTTAAGTATTCTGTTGTGGAGTAGCTGGGGTGGTGCATTTAGAGCCGAAATATCAGCATTTTGTGTCCCACCCTGTGGCAGAGCCTGCAGATCACACATTGGGGTCATCAGCCACCTCAGAACCCATCCAGCTGGAGCGACAGAAGCAAGTCATCCCCAATCTTGAGGCAGTGCCTAAGACAAGACAGCGTCATTTTCTGATGAGTCTATTTTTTAAAACTTTGCATTTTCTGGGGAATTAAAACCCTGTTGGGGTACAGAGTACTGGCACCCTCAGCTACCTTCATCCAAACCTCTTATTCATATAGCAGTGTGATATTTGACTGTAAGGGGCATCGCACCAACTGCCATCCTGTCCACAGCTGATGTATATACTTTACAGTAGGTGATGGTCACTAAATAGCAATCAGAAGCAAGAGCTGATTACCGCAACGCACCCCCCCACCCCCAACACATACACACACAAAACTGGAACAGGGGACTGTTGAGGTTAATTGCAAAATCCCTTTCAAAGTTAAGATGAAAAAGCTTAGCACCGGACACAGCTACTCTTGGCCATTATGACTTGCATTGTGCAGTAGCGCTTTGTGCTGTTATGACTCTCATTGCTCTTAGAAAAAGAAACTGCCCAACTACAAGACCCAAGAATGTGCAAGGTTAGGGGGAGAAGGTGGGGGAATGGCACTGGATGAGCTGCTCGTTCGGAGGGTCAGCACAGACATGATTGGCTGAATGGCCTCCTTCTGTGCTGCAGCAGCTCTGTGATTCAATCATCTTGGCAGACAAACATCTAAAAAAGGATGCAAAACCCTGTTGAAATATTACACTGGAGCAGTAATAAAATCATTCACACACCACAATTTCCTCGTCCTCCGAGTCTGCCAGTGAAATCAATGCATGTACCATGTGTGAACAGAAGATAAATTTATATTTTGTAATATCCACGTTTTTCAAATGTAAAGGCGTATGGGCGTTTGGATAAACAGTAGAACAAAGGTCCAAGTCCCAGATATGATCTATGATCTTTGGACAACTTGCATCAGTGGAGTTGCTTTAGTGAGCATTCCAAGGAGCACGCAGACACTGAACGCTCGTGAAATAACGAGATGACGGAAGGCACAGTTGAAGAAATATGCTTCAAGGAGACTCTTGAAGGTGGGGTAGAGAGGCAGCAAGGCAGTAGGCTTAGACAGAATGGTCCAGAGATTACAGTCTTGCTAGCCAAAGACAGTGGTGACATGGAGGGAGGGTTTTTATGCTGATCATGGAAAGGCCAAGATCAGAAGAGGGGAGGACACTTAGATCTGTGTTGGAAAATGGCAAGAGTGACAGTACACTGGGGAGTGCAGCCACACTCATGGCACTGTGAGTGGCTAAGCTACACGGGGGGGTGTGGAGGAAAAAGAGGGGAAGAGCAATAGTGGTGGGAGACTCGGTAGTAAGGGGAACAGACAGATGTTTCTGCGGCTGTAGACGTGACTCCAGGATAGTATGTTGCCTCCCTGGTGCCAGGGTCAAGGGTGTCATTGAATGGCTGCAGGGCATTCTAAAGGGGAAGGGCAAACAGACAGAGATCGTGGTACATATTGGTGCCAATGACAGAGGCAGAATTGGCAGCTCAATATTCCAGGATATAGGGTCTTCAGGCAAGACAGGAAAGGAGGTAAAAGAGGAGGGGGTATTGCAATATTGATCAAGGAATCAATTACAGCAGTAAGGAGGGATGACATCTTAGAAGGCTCCTCAAATGAAGCCATATGGGTAGAACTTAAAATCAAAAAAGGAACAATCACATTGCTGGGAGTGTACTATAGACCCCCAAACAGCCAGAGATAAGTAGCAGAGCAGATATGTAGGCAAATTTCAGAGAAGTGTAAAGATAATAGGGTAGTAATAGTGGGGGATTTCAACTTCCCCAACATTAACTGGATAAGTCAGAGTGTGATAGAGGGAGCGGAATTCTTAAAATGCATCCAGGAGAGCTTTTTAAGTCAGTTCGTAGAAGGTCCTACAAGATCCTGGACTTAATTTTAGGGAACGAAGCCAGGCAAGTGGTAGAGGTATCTGTAGGGGAGCATTTTGCAGATAGTGATCATAACTCCATTAGATTCAAGGTGGTTATGGAAAAGGGCAAGGATGGGCCAGAAATCAGAGTTCTAAATTGGGGGAAGGCCGATTTTAATAAGATCAAATATGATTTGGCCAGAGTGGACTGGGAGCAGCTACTTTTAGGTAAATCTGCGTCAAAGCAGTGGGACTCATTCAAGAAGGAAACAGAGAGAGTACAGGACCAACATATTCCAGTAAAGACAAAGGGTGGAACCAACAAGTCCAGGGAATCCTGGATGTTGAGGGATATACAGGATTGGATAAAGAGAAAAAGGGAGGCTTATGGCAGATACTGAGGGCTCAAAACATCAGAAGCCCTAGAGAAATATAGAACATGTAGGGGGGGGAATTTAAAAAGGAAATTAGGAGAGCAAAAAGGGGGCATGAGAAAACATTGGCAGGTAAAATAAAGGAAAATCCAAAGTTATTTTATAAGAACATTAAGAGTAAGAGGATAACTAGGGAAAGAGTAGGGCCCATTAAGGACCAGAGTGGTAATTTGTGTGTGGAGCCAGAAGACGTAGGTAGGGTACTAAATGAATACTTTGTGTCAGTGCTCACAAGTGAGAGGGATGACGTGGGTGTGGAAATCAGGCAGAAGGACTGTGATATAATTAAATAAATTAGCATAGAAAGGGAGGAGGTTCTAAGTGGTCTGGCAGGCTTAAAAGTAAATAAATCTCCAGGCCCGGATGAAATGTATCCTAGGCTATTGAGTGAGGCAAAGGAGGGGATAGCAGGGTGCTGCCAATAATTTTCAATACCTCTCTGGCCACAGGAGAGGTGCTAGAAGACTGGAGGACAGCCAATGTGGTACCGTTATTCAAGAAGGGAGGAAAGGATAAACCAGGGAACTACAGGCCAGTCAGTCTAACCTCAGTGGTGGGGAAACTATTGGAAGGAATTCTGAGGGACAGAATTAATCTACACTTGGAGAGGCAGGGATTGATCAAGGACAGTCAGCATGGTTTTATTAAGGGGAGGTCATGTCTGACCAATTTGATTGAATTTTTTGAAGAGGTGACCAGTGTGTAGATGAGGGCAATGCATTTGATGTAGTCTACTTGGACTTCAGCAAGGCTTTTGATAAGGTCCCACATGGGAGACTGATAACCAAGGTAAGAGCCCATGGGATCCAAGGCAACTTGGCAAATTGGCTCCAAAATTGGCTGAGTGGCAGGAAGCAGAGGGTGATGGTCAAGGGGTGTTTTTCTGACTGGATGCCTGTGTCAGTGGGGTTCCACAGGGATCAATGTTGGGTCTCTTGCTGTTTGTGGTATATATAAACGATTTAGACTTGAATGTAGGAGGGTTGATCACTAAGTTCACAGATGACACGAAAATTGGTGGGATGGTAAATAGTGAGGAGCATAGCCTTAGATTACAGGAGAATATGGACGGGTTGGTCAGGTGGGCTGATCAGTGGCAAATGGAATTTAATCCACTTGGGCAGGACAAACAAGGCACGGGAATACACGATGAATGGTAAGAACCTGGGAAGTACTGAGGATCAGAGGGACCTTGGTGTGCATGTCCAACGGTCCCTTAAGGTAGGGGGGCAGGCAGATAAGGTGGTTAAGAAGGCATATGGGATACTTGCCTTTATTAGCCGAGGCATTGAACATAAGAGCAGGGAGGTTATGCTGAAACCGTATAAAACGCTGGTTAAGCCACAGCTAGAGTATTGCGTGCAGTTCTGAAATCCGCATTATAGGAAGGATGTGATTGCACTAGAGAGAGTGCAGAAGAGATTTATCAGGATGTTGCCTGGGCTGGAGAGTTTTAGTTATGAGGGGAGATTGGATAGATTAGGGTTATTTTCCTTGGGGCAGAGGAGATTGAGGGGGGACATGATTGAGGTGTATAAAATTATGAGGGGCATAGATAGGGTGGACAGGAAGGAACTTTTCCCCTTGGTGGAGGGATCAATAACCAGGGGACATAGATTTAAGGTAAGGGGCAGGAGGTTTAGAGGGGATGCAAGGAAGAATATTTTCACCCAGAGGGTGGTAGGAATCTGGAACTCTCTGCCTGAAAGGGTGGTAGAGGCAGAAACCCTCATAACATTTAAGAAATATTTGGATGTGCACTTGAGTTGCCATGGTATACAAGGCTATGGGCTTAGCGCTGGAAAATGGGGTTAGAATAGTTAGGTGCTTGTTTGACCAGCACAGACTCAAAGGGCCGAAGGGGCTTTTTCTGTGCTGTAGACCTCTATGGCTCTATCTGGGGTAAGGCCACGGACGGATCAGTTAATGGGGATCTTGGATCCTTTGAACTGAGCGATGGGTCATGGAACCAATGAGAGTTGGCAAGGGGAGGTATTAGGGACGGGCAACAATTAGTCCAGCTCCAAGCCTGGTTATCCCCACCATTATCCCCCATTGAAAACTTTGCCCAGGCCTTCATTCAGGGCAAGATGTGAGTGCCAGAATTGATAGATGGTGGAGCACAGGGAAAGCGTGTTGGGGAGGTGATGAACGCACGGATGGGAATTTCAGTGGGGGCGGAGGTGGGGGTGTGGGGAGGGTCGGCATTGCCTCGGATTCTGAGGTTTGAAAGGTACGGGCCCCGCTACATCTAAAGCACAGGAGAGCTTCCTCAATGGGGTACTGTACACACAGGGGACATCTCACAGGGACAAACCTTGCTTCATTCAGGGCTTGCCAATTTCAGACTTTCGCATGATCATAGACATTCTATCCCTCTTGCAAATTTAAAAACACACACACACACACACACACACAAATCTGAAACAAAATCAGAAAAGGCTGGAAACATTCAGATCAGACAGCATCCATGGACACAAAAGACACGTTTAACATTCCTGATATATCCTGTTCCGTTGGTGCGGTCACGCCTGCAAGGTAAATATCTTATCCGCGTATACTGACGGGTTTCAGGGAATTTCTGCTCTCTTTTCAAACCTGTGCACCATTGATTGATTTGAACAGGACCCCTGTCAGGTTAAAGCGCTGTGACACAGCATACTGCAAACTTCAGCCCTCTACATATCTCAGCGAGTATCTTCTGTACTGTATCGTTACTTGTATCGTTACTGTATCCCCGCAATCGATCATAATGTGCAACCCCAAGTCCCGTTGGTTTTCATAAGCAATTTATTGGTGCAACTTGCGCCAACGATCCCCCTGCAACATCTGGACCACATGTCACCCTCCCCCTGCCAACGAAATAAATGACCTCCCCAAAACGCAAGGGCGATTAAAGCCCGAATTTTGCACCAACCTGCTTCGTATCGCACTTCCTTATTCGTGCGACACTGGCCAGGGATTGGTGTAGCGACAAGTCATCATCTGACTACTGCTTCCGGCCAACAGGGGAAACAGAAATAAAAAGAAACAGAATGCCTGTCTTTCAGAAAAAATGTTGCATTGATCAGGCGTTTTGCTTTCACACGCCTGAGTTTTGTGGGTCTTCCCCGTGGTTTGTACCGTGTGGTCTGTGCCTCTGGTGATGTGACCTGGACAATGACACTCAGGGGTTATTCTAGCTGGGTCTCCAGACTCTCAGCGTTTCCTCTCAAGGATTGGGAATAGTTAAAACAATTTGCAGTGTAAGAGACAGCACAAAAGGAAACCCAGTGCGTTTCTGCAATCCCTTGTCAAATCATCAAGCTTGCCCCCAAATCCTTCACAAACGTTGATGTTGTCCAGTTTGTGCACAGCAAGATCCCACAGAAAATGTACTGGACGGTCAGTTCATCTGCTCTGGGGGTGCTGAAAGCAAAATGCTGCGGATGCTGGAAATCTGAAACAAAAAATAGAAAATGCTGGAAAAGCTCAGCAGGTCTGACAGCATCTGTGGAGAGAGAAACAGAGTTAAAGTCTCGAGTCTGTATGCACTCATCTCTCCACAGATGCTGTCCGTACGGACTCGAAACATTCGTTCTGTTTCTCTCTCTCCACAGACACTGTCCGTACGGACTGGAAACGTTAACTCTGTTTCTCTCTCTGCGGATGCTGCCAGACCTGCTGAGTTTTTCCATCATTTCCTATTCTTGCTCTGGGTCCTCTTGTCTAAAGGCAGAATGCTGGCCAGGATGTAAGAACTCCCAGCTCTTCATGAATCAATGTCATAAGATCTTTCATTTTCAACAAAGCCTATAGATTGCTCTTGAGTTAGGTCCTTCCAGGGTCATCTCTTGTTTTCATCCAACTTCTAATGAAGACTTGCATTTTTGTAGGACCTTTCACAACCTCGGGATATCCTAAAGCGCTTTCCAGCCAATGAAGTAGTTTTGAAGTGTAGTCCCTGTTGTACAGCAGGTACAGGAGATGTGGGGTACAGATTCAGGAGTAACGCATTCTCTCCAACAAGCTCCACCAAGTCTTCATGTGCGTCTATGGATGTGGAGTGATGGTGGCCATATAACCATTAGGGAAGAGATTGGAGCCTCTTCTAATCCTGATCTGCCATTTACAGAATCACTGGATGGTGATCAGAAACTGGAATCATGGCTGATCTCCTCCACTTCACCTCAGGGGCCTGAGGTTCATCGCGTTCCCCTCCCTGTTGCTCAGCTGGGATAGCGGACAGGACAGATCAGGTAGTGATAAAAGCAAAATACTGCGGATGCTGGAAATCTGAAACAGAAACAAAAATAGCTGGAAAAACTCAGCAGGTCTGACAGCATCTGCGGAGAGGGATACAGTTAACATTTCGAGTCCGTATGACTTTTCATCAGTTCTGACAGCATCTGCAGAGAAGAATACAGTTAACATTTCGAGTCCGTATGACTTTTCATCAGTTCTGATGAAGAGTCATACGGACTCAAAATGTTAACTGTATTCTTCTCCGCAGATGCTGTCAGACCTGCTGAGTTTTTCCAGCTATTTTTGTTTTAGTTTGAGATCAGGGATTGAAGCTGAGATGTTCTGTTTGTGGCTGATACAGCCCAGCTTCTTCAATGGTTCAGTGTTTCATGAATTGAAATCACTCATTGCCCCAGCTAACCCATCAGAGAAGCCAGCTGCTCAATATCAAATAGTCTTCTCATCTGGTCCAGCACGTTAATGTTTTGTTAACACTTTCTCTGTACAGTAAATCTAAATAGTAATAACGATTTAGCATTTATATAGCACCTCCAATGGTAGTGAAACATTCCAGGAGCATTATCAAACAAAATTTGACACTGGGCCACGTAAGGAGATATGAGGACAGGTAAACACATGTTTGGTCAGAGATATGCTTTATAGAACAGAGGTATGTTTTAAGCTATGTTTTAACTAACGTCTTAAAGGAGGTGAGCGAGGTGGTGAGATTTAGGGAGGGAATTCCAGAGGTTAGGGTTAAAAACTATGAGAAAATTCTTAACACAAAATCCCAGATCTCAGTGACAAATCTGAAGATGTATTTCATGGTGAAATTTCAACTGCTTTGTTAAAAGTCACAATAAACATCTTGCTTGGCATCACCTAATTCATTACAAATAAAAAAAAGAAAAAGGGCAGATTCTCAAAATCAGAAATAAAAACAAAAAATTCTGGAAATTTCACAGCAGATCCATCAGCATCAGATGATAGTTCAGAGGCAGTTAGGCTGAATAGCAGGAGACAGTGGGAGTAATGGGCAGATAGTGTAATTGGCAGCATTTGACTAGAGGTGCCGTGCAAGGATCTGTGTTGGGGCCTCAACTGCTCACTGTCTTCATTAAGGATTTAGATGGTAGGACAGAGAGAGCCACTTATCCAAGTTTGACAATGACACAAAGAGATTGCACTGTAAGCAGTAGATGGAAGTGCAAAGTTACAAAGAGGTATTAATAGATTAAATGAATGGTCAAAACTATGACAAACAGATTTCAATGCAGCCTAGTGTGAGGTCACAAAAGGATAAATCAGGGGCGATGGTGGTGAAATGGTAACATTGCTAGACTAGCAATCCAGAGGTCCAGACCAAGGCTGTGGGGACATGGGTTCAAAACAGCAGCTGGTGGAACTTAAATTCAATTAATAAACTGGAATATGAAGCTATAGTCTCAGTGACGGTGACCATGAAACTATCATTGATTGTTGCAAAAAAACCCCAATCCAGCTAGGGAAAGGAAATCTGCTCTCCTTACCTGGTCTGGCCTGCATGTGATTCCCACAACAATGCAGTTGACTCTTAACTGCCCTCTGAAATGGCCTAGGAAGCCACTCAGTGCAAGGGCAAGTAGGGATGGGTAACAAATGCTGGTCTTGCCAGTGATGCCCACATCTCATGAAAGGATTGAGGGGGGAACTTTGTAAATGGTGAAAATCCAAGAGTTGTGGGGACCATGTACATAGATCAGTAAAAGGTCACAGACAGACCCAATGGAATCCTGGAAGGAAGAGTAAGTCAAAACTGGGTGAAAACTGCAATTGTTTCTAACTGGAATAACCGGTATGCATTGTGACGGGTGGGGTGCAACTGGAACAACCAGGATTTCCAATCATAAATCATTTGCCCCCCTCGACCACCCCACCGATTTGTCACCCAACTTAGGCTACAACTGGTTGTGATTTACTGGGAGCAGTTAACTTGAACTGGGGACTGGCTGGCATTATTTATTCATTCATGAGATATGGGCTTCGCTGGCTCGACCAACATTTATTGCCCATCCCTAGTTGCCCTTGAGAAGGTGGTGAGTGAGCTGCCTTCTTGAACCGCTGCAGTCCATCTGGTGTAGGTACACCCACAGCGCTGTTAGGGAGGGAGTTCCAGGATTTAGGCACAGCGACGGTGAAGGAACAGCGATATATATCCAAGTCAGGATGGTGAGTGGCTTGGAGGGGAACTTCCTGAAGTCAAGCGTGCCCCATTCTTGCCCCGGTTCCTTAGTAGGGGCCACACTGGGACTCTGACGCTATAGATGTATACGCCTACCTCTGATTTCAATGTGGCTTTTGAGCAGCTGGTCAGCAATCTACACTGCTGCCTGAACGGCAGGGTTACTGAAAGCTGGTGATTATGAAGAATCAGGACAAGATCAATGGAGAGGAGGAGGAGGAGGAGGACGAGGTGGAGGAGCTGAGTGGAAGAGTCCCCAGGTTGACTGTGGACAGAAAGCTGAGCCTGAGCAGAAAACGGTCTGGACAAAAGTCGCCTTGAGGAGAACACCTGGGTGCCCTCACCCACTCTGCCCTCGCACTCACTCACTCACTCTCCTTCACTCACCCTCGCTAATTCACTCACCCATTCATTCACCCTCATTCATTCACTTGTTCATTCACTCACCGTCGCTCATTCACTCACTCATTCTCACTCGCCCTCGCTCACTCACTGTCTTTCACACTGACTCACCCTCACTCACTCACTCACTGAATCAGGGGGGATGGGGCGATGAGAAGGGAGACCGGGAGTGAGGCCTGAGGCTTAGCAGCGCCCAAACGCGAGTACTCGTCGAGGGGAGTGGAAGGGGGCCGCTGGGGGAGCGGAGATGTTGACACACTCTTTTTTATTTCTAGAAGATAGGAATGCAACAGCTAGCAGCTATACAAAGCCCTTGATAGACCACAGCTGAAGTGCTGTATTTAGTTGTGGGCTACGCACCTTATATTGGTAGCAACACTCCCTCTAAGTAGTGTGGCCAAGTAGCAACACGAAAGTTCCTGTACAGGCTATGCACAAGAAAACTCATTTAGGATGCTGGGTGCAAAATTTAAATGGGCTGAATGCTCAAATAAATCATCCATGCACTCCAAATAAAATTAGAGGGTACATTGATAGACAGCAGAGAGCATAGATTTATCAGAATGAGAGCTGAACTCCAAGGGTTAAATTATGAGGAAAATTACTCAGACTAGGATTGTACTCCCTGAACTTTAGAAAGCTAAGGGCGATTTAATTGAAGTTTGCGTGATATTAGGGGAAATTGGTTGGGTGGATAGATGGAAACTATTTTCATTGGTTGGGCAACCGAGAGTGCAGGACATGACTTAAAAGTTGGGGTCGAACCTTTCAGGAGCAAATTAAAAAACAGAAAATGCTGAAAATATTCAGCAGTTCTGGCAGCAACTGTGGAGAGAGAAACAGGAGTTAATGTTTCAGGTCAATGACCTTTTATAAGATCTACTCAGAGTAATGTTAGGAATTCACCAAGGCTCATTTGACAGCACCTTCCAAACCCACGACCACTACCATCTAGAAGGACAAGGGCAGCAGACGCATGGGAACACCAACACCTGGAAGTTGCCCTCTAAGTCATCCACCATCCTGACTTGGAAATATATCGCCGTTCCTTCACTGTCGCTGGGTCAAAATCCTGGAACTCTGCCTATAACAGCACTGTAGGTGTACCCACACCACATGGATTGCAGCAGTTCAAGAAGGCAGCTAACCACCACCTTCTCAAGGGCAATTAGGGATGGGCAATAAATGCTGGCCTAACCAGCGAAGCCCGCATCCCGTGGATGATTAAAAAAGAAAATACTTATCCATGTAACGGAGGGTAGATGTTTGGAACTCTCTCCCTCAAATCAAAGTTGATGTTGGTTCAACTGTTAATTTTAAACCTGAGATTGATGGATTTCTGTTGAAACAACAGTATTGAAGGATATGGGGAAAAGTTGAGTACATGGAGTTAGATCGCAGACCAGCCACAATCTCATTGAATGGGAGAACAAGTTGGTGGGGTGAATGCTCTACTCCTGATTCTATGGCCTGGATTTTCTGGCCCTGTCCTCTGCTGGAATCTTCCAGTCCCGCCAAAAGTCAATGGGTTTTTGACTAGCCCCTTGCATTCCCCACAGTGACTGGAACATCCCAGTCCATGCTGTTAGTTAATTGATTTCATTAATAATAGTACCTATTAAAGATGATACAGCAAAATAGCTAGTGTGCCTTTAGATAAATAGACAAATATGAAATACCATCTCTGATCTTGGGGCTGAGAAATCTGTCAGTATCATTTTGCAATTAATTTCATTTTATATTGGGTTAATTATAGCGTATTATCCATTTTCTGCTGCATCATCTCTTTTTGTACCTTTTATGAAGTTACTGGGCCTAATAAAAATACACCATAATATATTACGAGATACTGGGATAAAGAGTAGTCAAAAAGAGGATGCTGAGTGATTATCAGCAGCTAATAAAATACCCAGATACATTCTCAATGATTTTTAACCTTTCCATTGGCATCGTTTCACTGAAAATCTGGATGCCGTGCACACTAAAAGCCGGTTTCAAAGCTCTTTAGCAAGGCAGCACACCTCTTTTGTTGAATTCACTCCAAAACACAATTAAACACTCGTCTAATTTATTTCAGGGGCCTCGTGCACGTGATGGTTATCAGTTAAATGAAGCAGCAGCCGTGATGACCAGGTCAACCGTCATCATTTAAGGGCTGATTTGAAGAAAAGCTGTATGCTCAAAACTTATCCTAATTGGCTTTAATTGGTATTAATTTAGCAATCCCACGGAGATAGAGAAGGTAGAGATGGAGATGTCACAGTGGTGCAGTAGATAGCGTTTTTGGACTAGGAGTTTAAGTCCATTCACAGGTTTGAAGCTCTCTGCATTGCCTTGACTCGTCTTAGAGATGCAGATACAAAGGGGGAAAGGTTTCCATTAAAGCACAGTCCTCTTAATGAGTAAATGAATAAAATAAATTAACAGCGTTTATGCGGAAGGCGAGAAATGTGTGTTGGATCCAGAAATAATGCTAATAAAACCCAACCACAGGGGCTTGAATCATAAGGAAGTGCGCTAAACCATATCAGAATTGTTCCGGAGTAGGTGGACATGAGTTGAAATATGACAGCACTTGATATTTACTATCTATCCAATCATAAGAATGTTTCAGATCCCTGTTAATGTTTCAAAATTGGCTGATCGATTCTGGTTATTAAGGACACCAGAGGGGATAACAAAGCAGAACTCCTGAACTAGATCTTGGAGATCTATGTTTTCTTGAGATTTATAGAGAGGTATTGTAGAAAATACAATTTAATGTGGACTTTAATGCATAAGGCCTTCAATTTTTTTTCAAAACAAAATCGTTTGCAAAACATAAAATGATCACATAAACTGCCACAAAATATAATCATTGTGCCACTTGCATGCAGTGTCACTGATGAAAATAACACACCGTGAAAAGAGTTTTGCCAAACAATTTTTGACGAAGACTGTAGCCCTTTAACAAATGGAGGAGATGAGGTACCACGGGCAAAATTCCAACCTCAGACAGATCGGTGGTAAATGGAGCTGCGTCCAAAATTAGACTTGAAAGTTTTTTTCGCAGTATTCTCCTGAAAAAGATAGCTCTGTTTCTGTTTTCACTGATGCTGCCAGACCTCCTGAGTATTTCCAGCATTTTCTGTTTTTATTTCAGATTTCCAGTAGTTTGTTCTTGGATATTTTTTTTTTAAATTGGCTCCACTCTTTGAAGCAGATTTTTAGTCATCCTCAGACCCCACGAGTCAGCTTCTGCCCTTGCTGTAGGTTTTAATTTTGAAATAAAAGGAAACATTTTCTCTGTTGGTTTGTTTAAAGCTGATTTCTAACCTTACATTTGTGTTGGCTGTGGTTCAGTTGGTAGCACTCTTGCCTCTGAGTCACCAAGTTCTATGGTTCAAGCCCCACTCCAGGATTCAAGCACAGCAATCTAGGTTGACCCTCCAGTGCAGTACTGAAGGAGTGCTGCACTGTCGAAGGTGCCATTTTTCAGATGAGATATTAAACTGAGATGCTGTTTGCCCTTTCATGCAGATGTAAAAGATCCTATGGCAATCTAAGAAGAGTAGATGTCCTGGCCAATATTTATCCCTCAATTAATACCACAAAAACAGATAATCTGGTCATTATCCCATTGCTGTTTGTGGGAGCTTGCTGTGCGCAAATTGGCTGCTGCATTTCCTACATTAAAACAGTGACTACACTTCAAAAGTACTTCATTGGCTATAAAGCACTTTGAGATGCCTGGTGGTTGTGAAAGGCACTATATAAATGCAAGTCTGTCTTTCCATTTCCCTGATTGACCAGGGTAAAGTCAGCCATCAAAATGGATTTGGATAAATATTTCTCTGCAAGTATTCAGTTTGTTAATCATTATTTTATTTTTGTTGCAGCTGGAATTATATTATGTTAGTTTGGTTGCCATGTGTGTTTGCTGTGCAAGATGGAAGTTTTTAACTCATTATTATCCTCTGCCAGGCAGTAGTGATATGATAATGGTAAATCAACCATTCTGCCTGGTCTGGCCTACATGTCCGCAAGAATGTGGTTGACTCTTCAATGCCCTCTGAAAAGGGCAATTAGGGATGGGCAATAAAGGCTTGGCCTAGCCAGCAACGCCCACATCCCATGAACGAATATAAAAAGAATGTATGGGGCTCTGTGTGAAATGACTTTAAATGGCTGCAAGCCTTGATGAACAAACTTTGAATTATTAGGTTTTAGGTTATTCGTTCTGTTCTTGGGGGAATGGAAATTAGGCTGTTTAGTTTCCATGGTAACACCTTGATAAATTATCAAAGCTAATCTCTTAGAAACCAGCCAAACCGAGTTGAACCACTTCTTTACAGCTTTACACTCTTAAGTAACAGAAAGGGGGCAATCCGATTAATGTTCACCAGATTTACACATTTACAACAGCCTTGAGGTTGGTAAATATCTTTAACAATATGTACCATTGCATGACACTTCAGTAGTCAAAGGTGGTTTCAAGATTTGGGTACAATTTAACATTGAAACAATTAGTTTTGTCCAAAGGTACAGGGGAGATGTTTTTATTTTAAACCATTGAAACAAAAAAAATAAAATTGGTTGTGAAATGGAAGCAAGACGTTTTTCAAAACAGGCTATCACCACGTTGAGCAATCAGCATTACTTATAAGAGAGAGCCTGCTGTTAGCTCACAATAATATTGGCTGAGCTAACATCTTGTTGGCTAACAGCAGCTGTGAAAGGTGCTCTTTGGTCTGTCCGAAACTTGTCGGTCTTCCAGCGCAAAGAGTTGTCCCCGACCGAGTGTTGCAGACTGGCACATTCCAAGGTCCAGGACCACGTGCTGAAGGACGCACTAAAGCTTGGGGCAGCTGCCGCAAAGGCCCAATGGGAGAAAAGCCACAGTCTAAGGCCTTCCTGGCATTGTATACCCAGGGGCTGGAACCCATACAAAACCCCTTGGGCTAGATGTTTGACATGAAATGTGTGTTGTAAATACCAGCTGTAATTGTTCGTGTCGTGAGGCACCTCATATACTGTACTGAAAGAAATTGAACTGTATAGCTCTTTAAGTAATGTCAAATTTGAACTGTTACGTAATGTGCTTTTACAAATTGTATGAACGAAATTTATTTTTGAGAAAAAGTAGAAGGAAATGGGAAATGAAAACCGAACATGCTGGAAATACCCAGCAGATTTGGCAGCAGCTTTGGTGAGAGAAACAAAGTTAATGTTTCAGTCCTTCAGAACTGTTCTGAAGAAAAAGTCCTTGACCTGAAATGTTAACTTTGTTTCTCTCTACACTGATGCTTCCAGACCTGCTGAGTATTTCCGGCACTTTCCATTTTTATTTCAGATTTCCAGTATCCGAAGTATTTCGCTTTCATTGTAGGAAGAAAAGAAGGGCAGGGGAGGGGAAGTAACTCATATTCGGAGGAATATCC